>NC_135233.1:841484174-842092507 GCF_051348905.1 Ranitomeya variabilis | reverse complement strand
AAGTTTTTAACACTAGGGTTCAGATACGGATTTAAAGAAAGCTACTACTTGCGATATAACGCAATTTTATTTTAAAGTATCACAACACTGTACACGTGTACAGATACCCAAGTTTTTGCTTCTGCCTTAGGGTACCGTCACACAGTGCCATTTTCATCGCTACGACAGCACGATTCGTGACGTTGCAGCGTCGTATGATTATCGCTCCAGCGTCGTAGACTGCGGTCACACGTTGCAATACACGGCGCTGGAGCGATAATTTCATGACGTATTTGCGATGTAGAAGCCGTTGGTTACTGTGCGCACATCGTATACAACCTGTGTCACACGATGCAATCATGCCGCCACAGCAGGACACTAGACGACGAAAGAAAGTTTCAAACGATCTGCTACGACGTACGATTCTCAGCGGGGTTCCGGATCGCAGTAGCGTGTCAGACACTTCGATATCGTAACGATATCGCTAGAACGTCACGAATCGTGCCGTCGTAGCGATGAAAATGGCACTGTGTGACGGTACCCTTAGACATGTTTCTGTGGCCTTATATAATGATTTACACTGTGTAACTTTGGTTACACCTTGCCCGTCCAGTAGCCAGCTTTCAAGATAAGATGAAACAGAAAGAATAGGTTAAAATTGGCCTATTTGTTCATGGGCAAAAACAGAAGGTTAGGGGGTACCCGACTATACTCTGATCACTACGCGTCCCTAGGGTACTCCCTGCCTGTCTGCGGAGGTTGGCACCCTCTTGGACGCAATGTGGCGCCCCCGCTCCTCGGCGGCTGTCCCTGGATGCCCTGCGGGTCCCTAGTAATTGGATATTAAGGACACATCACAATTGCCCACACCTAGGGCAGACCTATACATGAACAAATAAAAATGCCAAATGATCTTCCACTATGGTGCCTCAACAATGAAGTTAGACAAAGTGCCTCAAAGGACTTGATGAAGCAACCTGTGGCACCCCTACCCGTGTGCTCTAAGCCTCCATCACTGGCTATTAGGCCCTTACACCTCCCTACCAGGACTGCCCTGCCTGACAGCGGAGGTTGGCACCCTCTTGAGCGCAAAATGGCGCCACCGCTCCTCGGCGGCTGTCCCTTGTAGCCCTAGGCCAACCCCTACACCAAAGGAGGATTCTGTAGGGAAATGCCTATGGAGCTGTACTAGTGAGCTACCGTGAAAATATAAATATGTAGTGACCTCAACAGAAATTACACAGATGAACCAGCCACAGTATCTATATATCATACATTGGCTCCATTGGTGGCTATAAGGACGCACACAAAAAATAAAAAATAAATGAGATCATTTCTTATACACTGATACAACTCATTTTCACCGATATGGATTTTTGCAGAGTGCACACATAGTGAAAGACCAAAAATACATATAAAAAACCTGATACACTTATCTGTGTTCAGGTCTCGCCTCTACGCGTTTCCCCCCCATGATGTGGTTCCTCAGGAGGCATATGGGAAAAAGAACCGTGTGATGCAATCACATCGGAGATATGCTGTGCCTGGTTGTAGGTGCAGGGTTTACACTGACAGGAGCCTGCTTAAATAATCCCCACCTAGGGGGCGGCATTACAGGAGTTCATTCATACCTTAAAATTAATGTACAATTCGTAGTGCAGGTGTTCAGATGGCCCCCCGATCCATATCCTCACATTGTGCACGGCGGCCGCCATTACTCCCCTGTCATTGTCGGCGTTCTCGTACTGCGCATGCGCCGTTCTCAGACCCTAGAGGTCTGGCATACTCATTCAGACTACGTCAGCGGTAGTGAACTCCATTTTGTTGTAGATCTTTTCATATCACCGCCGGCGCTCCCATACTGCGCATACCCCGTTTTCAGATCCCGAACGGTCTGACATAATCATTCTGTCTACATAGGCGTTTTTGGGATACTTTTAGTTATTGATATTCTGTCTCCCATTTCCATTCTTGCTACTGCGAATGCGCCATCACCTAGACGCCCGCAAGTAATGCAAGTTATACAATATAATATCTGAAATGAGGGCAGAGTTGAATATGCTGCATCACCGCTTTTGTACAGCACATCCTGTGTGCACATATTCAAAAAATCAACATATAGTTGCGCCGCCAATTATAATTATACATTAATTCCAATGACCTATGAATTCCAACTTATATGTGAATAAACACCGGCCTTATAGACTCAGAGCGAGGGGGGTAGAGATACTTTTAACCCAAATATAAACATATTCCCCAAATACCCCCTCTTTTTATGTCAGCCCATCCCCCACCAGTAGTTATCTTATCCTAAAGCCTATAATTGGCGAATAATTGGAGTTATAATCTTGAATAATCTCACAAAATATACACTGCAAATCGTCTTATAGATCTGCACAGCCCTTTTATTCATGTCAGGAAAACGGGGAAGCTAAACCAGTGAATTCAGTTCACACAAAGCAACTGTAAGTTAATCGTTCATTTAGTCCCCTTGGGACAACTGACTCCATTCTGAATATCCACTGGGTCTCCTTTTGTAGGATCACCCTGTCCCAGTCACCCCTTCTCCCATTTTGCTTAACCACCTCCAGGACACAGAAGGAGAGTACCCTGTTGTCACCCTGGTGGACTTCCCAGACGTGACGTGCTATGGGGGTGTCCCTGCAGTTCTTTATGTCACCCAAGTGTTCCCCGATCCTCCTCCTCAGCTCTCTCTTGGTCTTACCTACGTAATTTTTTGGACATACGCACGTAGCCATATAGACCACGCCCATGGTCCTACAATTAGCAAAGTCCCTGCAAAAGAACTGTCTTCCGTTTGATGCACTGACAAAATTCTTACTTTAAAGTACAAAATTAAAGGAATAGTATGATTGTGTACAATTTTGTATATTTTAACATACAAACCTTAAGTACATATAAAGATTAAATACATATAATGATTAAGTACATATAAAGATTATTAAATATACTCACATCATCACCAAGAGGCTTTTAAACATCATCCGCCTGGAATATCAGAGAAGCAACACCAAGACAGAGAACCCCTGGGAAATTCACAACACTGCACAGGCATCCACACTTATGCAGGTATCACAACACTGTACACGTGTACAGATACCCAAGTTTTTGCTTCTGCCTTAGGGTACCGTCACACAGTGCCATTTTCATCGCTACGACGGCACGATTCGTGACGTTGCAGCGTCGTATGATTATCGCTCCAGCGTCGTAGACTGCGGTCACACGTTGCAATACACGGCGCTGGAGCGATAATTTCATGACGTATTTGCGATGTAGAAGCCGTTGGTTACTGTGCGCACATCGTATACAACCTGTGTCACACGATGCAATCATGCCGCCACAGCAGGACACTAGACGACGAAAGAAAGTTTCAAACGATCTGCTACGACGTACGATTCTCAGCGGGGTTCCGGATCGCAGTAGCGTGTCAGACACAACGATATCGTAACGATATCGCTAGAACGTCACGAATCGTGCCGTCGTAGCGATGAAAATGGCACTTTGTGACGGTACCCTAAGGGTACCTTCACACGAAGCGACGCTGCAGCGATAGCGACAACGATGTCGATCGCTGCAGCGTCGCTGTTTGGTCGCTGGAGAGCTGTCACACAGACCGCTCTCCAGCGATCAACTATGCCGAGGTCCCCTGGTAACCAGGGTAAACATCGGGTAACTAAGCGCAGGGCCGCGCTTAGTAACCCGATGTTTACCCTGGTTACCAGCGTAAAATCTAAAAAAAACAAACAGCACATACTTACATTCACGTCCCCCTGCGTCCACTTCCTGACTGACTGAGCGCCGTACAGTGAGAGCAGAGCGGTGACGTCACCGCTGTGCTGCTTTCACTTTCACTTTGCGGCGCTGAGTCAGAGGAGGAAGCAGACTGCAGGGGACGCAATGTGAGTATGTGCTGTTTGTTTTTTTTACATTTTACGCTAGTAACCAGGGTAAACATCGGGTAACTAAGCGCGGCCCTGCGCTTAGTAACCCGATGTTTACCCTGGTTACCAGTGTAAAATATCGCTGGTATCGTTGCTTTTGCTGTCAAACACAACGATACACAGCGATCGGACGACCAAATAAAGTTCTGGACTTTATTCAGCGACCAGCGACATCACAGCAGGATCCTGATCGCTGCTGCGTGTCAAACGAAACGATATCGCTAGCGAGGACGCTGCAACGTCACGGATTGCTAGCGATATCGTTATAATGTCGTTTCGTGTGAAGGTACCTTTAGACATGTTTCTCTGGCCTTATATAATGATTTACACTGTGTAACTTTGGTTACACCTTGCCCGTCCAGTAGCCAGCTTTCAAGATAAGATGAAACGGAAATACCAGGCAAAACATCAAATGATGAGAAAAGCCCACATGGATTAGACAAAGCCACCACAGACAGAGGTTAAATAAACCTTCATGTTTTACAAAAACAAATAACAAACATAGAGAAACATAGAACTGTTTGTGAGGTGAAGGCTAAGTAAATAAGTAAACAGTTTTCAAGATAATGTCTCTATGAGCATTGTCTGTCTGTAAATGTATGACCAGTAGTGTTGAGCATTCCGATACTGCAAATATCGGGTATCGGCCGATATTTGCTGTATCGGAATTCCGATACCGAGTTCCGATATTTTTGCGATATCGGAATCGGAAGTGTGCGGTGCGTATGGTTCCCAGGGTCTGGAGGAGAGGACACTCTCCTTCAGGCCCTGGGATCCATATTCATGTAAAAAATAAATAATAAAAATAAAAAATATTGATATACTCACCCCTCCGGCGGACCCTGGCACTTAGCGGTGCCTCCGTTCCTAAGAATGCAGGGAGCGAATGACCTTCGATGACGTCGCGGCTTGTGATTGGTCACGTGAGCGGTCACATGAGCGGTTACGCGACCAATCACAAGCCGCGAAGTCATCGAAGGTCCTTCACTCTGCATTCTTAGGAACGGAGGCAGACGCTTGGACCGGTGAGAGCCGGGGCCGTCAGAGGGGTGAGTATATCAATATTTTTTATTTTTATTCTTTATTTTATACATGAATATGGATCCCAGGGCCTGAAGAAGTTTCCTCTCCTTCAGACCCTGGGAACCATTCCGATATTTTGTGTCCCATTGATATGCATTGGTATCGGGTATCGGTATCGGCGATATCCGATATTTTTTGGATATCGGCCGATCCAATCCGATACCGATACCTTTGCATATTGGAAGGTATCGCTCAACACTAATGACCAGTAGGGATGAGCGAGTATGCTCGTTACTCGAGTTTCTCCGAGCATGTTCAGGTGGTCTCCGAGTATTTTGGCATGCTCGGAGATTTCGTTTTTGGCGATGCAGCTGCATGATTTGCTGCTGCTAGACAGCTTGAATATATGTGGGGATTGCCTGTTTGTTAGGGAATCCCCACATGTATACAAGCTGTCTAGCAGCCGCAAATCATGCAGCTACGTTGACAAAAACTAAATCTCTGAGCACACCAAAATACTCGGAGACCACCTGAGCATGCTCAGAGAAACTCGAGTAACGAGCATACTCGCTCATCACTAATGACCAGCAATGCTGCTCTGTCATGGTCTGAATGCATTCTGTATATTTCAATATGGACTCAAAATATCCATTTTTATCTTCACACTACAGCACCCTAAGCCAATGATTTAATGATATTATTTTGGGGTAGATACAATGTTTTGAGCGCCTGTTTTTATTTTCATTTTTTATGTTATTTTTTTATTGCCATGGTCAAAAAACTGCAGTTCTGGCATGTTGATTTTTTTTTTCTAATGTCAAATGTGTATTTTTTAAATAGTTTTTATTTTCTTAATTTTTAACGGGGCAAGAGAGGGTCATTTCAACTTTTATTTTGATCATTTTCAAACATTTTTTTTTACTGTTCACAGTGTCAGTATCCTTAGGGGACTCGAACCTGCGATCGTCTGATCACTTGTGCTATATGTATAACAATGAAAAAGCATTGCTCTATATAGTTAAAATCACAGTCTCCTATAAACACTAGCCACAGTCTGGCTTTCACAGGAGTATCATGCTGACAGGCAAAGGGGTCTTTTGCATACCCCTGGCTGTCACAACAACCCATTGGGAGTGCCGATGAGCAGTTAGAACAGCATTCCACCTGTCGGGGAGCTAGAAATGTAAATCTGTGACAGCGGCTTTTAACAGGTTAACAGAAGAAGATGGAGCTTTGATCCTCCCTCAGCTGTTAAAGGCAGAAGATAGCAGATTATCACAGCCATCAACTGTCGATAAAGATGCAGGCTCGTAAGCAAAGCCTGGCATGTGATGTACATAGTGCTTATTCCAAAGAGATCTGAAAATCTCATTTATCTTTTCAGTGGTTGGTGCTTTCTGTTGAAGAAGTCCAATTCCTCCCAATTGACATACAATTATGAGACAACTTGCATCCTACCTACAGCTGCATCTTTAGGGGGAGCATAAGAACTCATGCATACTGGTATATATATCAAACTCCTTAACCCTTTGCCTCCGGAGCCAATTTTCATTTTCACGTTTGAATTTTCACCACCCTTCTTCCAAGAGCAATAATTTTTTAGATTTGGTCACACAGCAGCATAGCATGAGGGCTTGTTGTTTGGGGAATAAGTTAAAGTTTTGAGTAACACCATCCATTTATCTATTCAGAAAAATGGGAAAATATTTCTAAGTGGGATGAAATGGTGAAAACAATGCAATTCACAGTTGTTTTTTAGGATTTGTTTTTGGGCAACACGGTGGCTTAGTGGTTAGCACTGCAGCCTTGCAGAGCTGGAGTCCTGGGTTCAAATCCCACCAAGGACAACATCTGCAAGGAGTTTGTATGTTCTCTCTGTGTTTGCGTGGGTTTCCTCTGGGTACTCCGGTTTCCTCCCACATTCCAAAGACATACCGAAAGGGAATTTAGATTGTGAGCCCCATCGGGGACAACGATGGTAATGTGTGCAAAAACTGTAAAGTGCTTCGGAATATGTTAGTGCTACATGAAAAAAAATAAAGAAAGAAGATTACGTTATTCATTCTGTGGTACAAAATGATCTTGCAGCCTGATTCTCCAGGTCAGTATGGATATAGCAATACCTAATCAATTTTTGCAACTGGAATGCGGTGAATATTAATTTCTCTTACATAAGCAGCACAAGTGACCGCCGGCAGCTGCAGAAAGATTCCAGCTGACACTGTGCTCGCTATGAATACTCACTGCCCTCCGCACAAACAGTACCGGCATGCATAGCAGTGAGTATTCTGGCAGCTGCCCTTCGACTTGTAAGCAGTGCATGATGTCACTGCCATGTGCTGCTTACAAGCATAAATCAGCTGCTGGCATTGGAACAAGAAACTGCGAGGAAGTGTCGGGAAAGTAAGTGTAATGGTGTGTTTTTTAAAATGTTTTCCGATCGGGCCATACATACCAGGATGAGGGTGGGGGCCAATCATACCAGGTTAAAGATGGAGCCCTGCATACCAGGATAGGAATGGGGTCATGCCTACTAGGACAAGATGGGGCCCTGTATACCAGGACAGGGATAAGGGCGATCATTCCTGCCAGGATAGGGATGAGGGGGACCATTCCTACCAGCATAGGGATGAGGGGACCATGCCTACCAGGCTAGAGCTAAGGGGGACATGCATATCAGGCTAGGAATGAAGAGGCCTTGCATACCAGGATGGGAATGAGGAGACCATGCATACAAGGATAGGGATAAGGGGGCCATGCACACCAGGATAGGGATTAGAGAGCCATGCATACCAGGATAGTGATGAGGGGGCCATGCATACCAGGGTAGGGATGAGGAGGCATGCATACCAGGATGGCGATGAGGGGGCCATGCATACCAGGATGGGGATGAGGGGGCCATGCATACCAGTATGGGGATGAGGAGGCATGCATACCAGGATGGGGATGAGGGGGCCATGCATACCAGGATAGGGATGAGGGGGACATGCATAGCAGGATAGTGATGAGGGGGCCATCCCTACCATGCTAGAGATAAGGGGGACATGCATATCAGGCTAGAGATGAGGAGGCCATGCATACAAGGATGGGATTGAGGGGACCATGCATACCAGGATGGGAATAAAGGAGCCATGCATACCAGGATAGTAATGAGGGGGGCCATGCATACCAGGGTAGGGATGAGGAGGCATGCATACCAGGAAGGGGTTGAGGGCCATGCACACCAGGATAGGGATGAGGGGACCATATATACTAGGATATTAGATATTAAGTACAGAATTGACAACATTTTTTGCTTCAATCATTTTTTCCCCTAATTTCCTCTTCTAAAACCTAGGTGCATCTTCTCCTGTTCTCCTGTGGGCCAGTCCAAGCCTGGGTATGGGCTGTAGACTGGCCTGGGAGTGTGAGGATGACTGGGAACGTGGTGCTGTGGGTGGAATTGCACTGTGTCTCTGTCCAAAAGTGCCAGAGGTTCTTCCATGGCGATCCTGTGAGGAAGCCGAACCAGCAGTGTGTGAGCTGGAGGAAGAGGATACAACACGAGCTGAAGAGGTGGTAGGTGGCGCTGTATGTTGGCCTAGGTCTTCAGTGTGTCTTTCTAAATCCACCACGTGCTTGGTCCGCACATGTTTCCACATATTTCTGGTATTGAGGTTGCTGACACTTTTCCCTCTTTTGACTTTCTGATTACACAGCTTGCATTTGACAAAGCAAATGTCATCTGCAACTGTGTCAAAAAAGGACCAGGCACTTCAAGTCTTGGGAGTGCCCGTTTTGGGTTTTGGAAGAGGCATGCTCCTAATGGGTGCCGAAGTGGAGGCTCAGGCAACCCAGTCTGCCCCCTCCCTCCTTTTTGGGCCGTTCAGGGAATCTCTTCCTCAGAGCTGCTCCCACCACCTTCCTGTACCCCACGCCATGATGGGTCAAGGACCTCATCATCTACACTACCCTCTTCAAACGAATGCTTCTCCTGGGTAGTCTCGGCAGCACAGTACGCACCAGAAAGTGACACCTGAGTCTCATCATCAGATGCGTACTGAGGTGTGCTGACCGTAGGCACTGGCCCACCCGCCTCTTCAGATTCAGAGAGACAAAGCAGTTGCGCATAACTGCATACTGCCTCTTCTTCAATTTCTCGAATGCTGCTTGGCTGGCCCCCTCTTTCCACGCCAAGAGATTCAGAGAAAAGAAGTAGAGATTGCTCCTGTCCAGGGCTCTCTGACTGCCTGAGAAATTTGGCAGGTGGTGAAGAGACAGATGGGTGCTCTTCAGTGCTTTGGACCTGAGAGGATGTGGCACTAATTGAAGTCAATACGTCAGCTGCCATCCATCCGACAACGGCTTCAATTTGTTCGTCCCGCAGCAGTGGGGTATGGCAAGCTCCTACAAAGCTGCGCATAAAGGACTATTCCCTGGTAAAACTGGGGGATGCTGAGTCACTGGTGCCTGCAGCAGGCACAGAATCCCCACGTCCTCTCCCTGCAGAAACTCCACGCCCACATGCCTTACTCCCTGCCTTCTTCATCTTGGTAGACTGATAAAGATAGGCAGAAAAGTACTAAGGGCTTAGTGTGCTTATTCCTGAACAGCTGCTTACAGGTATAAGAAACACTAATTTTATAAAGTGTGGACTAGACTTTAATATGAGCTAATGTGGCCTACAAAACTGTAAAGTGGAGTGTTTGGTGAACTTTATTTAAGTTTTTTTTTAACTAAAAGACACTGGATGTGGCCAAAGATGTCAAACCGATAGTATCACAAACTTTTTGTAGCTATTACAATGCAGGAAGCTAACCTACAATGCATTTGATGAGGCTTCAAAAAATAGGCTAATACTAATCTGGCTGGGCACAAGGCTGTAGAAAGGCTCCTCTATCTACTCCTATATAGTGTTTGCCCGCAATCTAGCTAGATACGGATGGAACCACACTAATAGGAGAATTCAGGAAAAATGTGCAGCAGCACTAATGCAAAAAAGGACAATGGAACAGTATGAGGCAGTGACGCACGCTGAGCAGACTACAACCAGATGTGGCTGCAGAACAGAGTACAGCGTGAGCTGCACTCACACACAGAGACTTCGCAGACAGCCATGAATAGCGCTGCAAGGCTGCAGGACAGCTCCTCTATCTACTCCTATATAGTGTTTGCACGCAATATAGCTAGATACGGATGGAAACACAATAATAGGAGAATTCAGGAAAAATGTGCAGCAGCACTAATGCAAAAAAGGACAATGGAACAGTATGAGGCAGTGACGCACGCTGAGCGGACTACAACCAGATGTGGCTGCAAACAGACTACAGCGCGAGCTGCACTCACACACAGAGACCTAGCAGACAGCCATGAACAGCGCTGCAAGGCTACAGAAAAGCTCCTCTATCTACTCCTATATAGTGTTTGCACGCAATCTAGCTAGATACGGATGGAACCACACTAATAGGAGAAATCAGCAAAAAAAGTGCAGCAGCACTAATGCAAAAAAGGACAGTGTAACAGTATGAGGCAGTGACGCATGCTGAGCAGACTACAACCAGATGTGGCTGCAGAACAGACTACAGCGTGAGCTGCACTCACACACAGAGACCTTGCAGATAGCCGTGAACAGCGCTGCAAGGCAAAAAAAAGCTTCTCCCACAGCGGTTGCTAAAGTAGCCTGGGTAAAGCACAATAAAGCAAATCGCTATCTCAAACTGTCCCTCAGTCAGAACAGCAACGTCCTGTCCCTAACTGAATTCACAGCAGAGTGAACCCAAAATGGTGGCGGCGGCTTTAATAGTGCATCATGACATCATTTCAGCAGCCAATCACAGCCATGCCATTACTTACATGCCTAACATGCATAACAGGATGTGCCCACACTTCTTAGGATTCCTCATTGGCTGAATCAAATCAAACTGGGTCATCGCATTATGGGAACTTCCGATTCCGGTATTCGATATACTGAAAGTATCGGAACTCAGTATCGGAACTCCGATACCGCGAATATCGGCCGATACCCGATATGGCAGTATCGGAATGCTCAACACTATTAATAATATATCCCCTTCGGAAGCTCGGGGGGCGAGGACAGCATGGGCCTGTGTGATTTCAAATGCCAGGGCTCCATTTCAATCCCAGTCCATCCCTGCCGCATGGTGAATGTCATGAAAAAATAAATAAAAAGCTATTCTTGAACTTTTGTTCATATGTATCCTTTGCTCTACGCTGAGATTGCTGTAAATTGTAGTTCCACAAAAACTGGAATGTCCATAGTTCCTGCACCTACAACATGTGTGAAAATGTGAAACAATAGGAATGGTTTCTCTCACAGACAATGATTTCTGCTCTTTTGTAATTTCTGCATTGCTAGGTGAATCACCAGCAAAGAAACACTCAATGTTCTTGTTTGTTTTAAGGTGTTTCCCCTCCACCCTGTAGAATGTAAGCCCGCAAGGGCAGGGTCTTCTCCCCTCTGTACCAGTCTGTCATTGTTAGTTTGCTTACTGTAAGTGATACCTGTAACTTGTATGTATACTCATGTATTCTCATATACAGCACCATGGAATCAATGGTGCTATATAAATAAATAATAAGAATAAATACACTAAACGTGGAATCGGACTGGTTGCTATGGGCAATTGCTAAAGTTTTGTTAATAGTTTTGTAAATGAGGTCTTTGTTCCTATGGTAACAGCGTAATGCAGTAAAAAGGTGGAAGTGTTGTCATAGGGCCTAGAATTTAATTACGTTTGAGGTAAATTATTATCAAGTCCTTTATTTTTTTTCAGACGCAGTAAATGCTTTTTACTTTTGGGAACTTTTCCTTAATCGCCCGGCTCCTCCTGCCTTGATGGTAACCAATGTGAAACCAACCTAAATGGTAACTAGGGTATATTAGAAATTAGAGGACAATGTATACACAGTCATTTTGGATTTGCTCTTTTCCTTAGTCATGCTACTGACAGTTACAGCATGAGCCTTTAATATCAGGGCAATTTGTAGTCCTTTGAATGGACACTGTTTGGCAACTCCCAATAAACTCTAGTGAATACTAGAGGGTTTATTTCTATTTCTATCTTAGGAGAGGCTAATTTATACATTTTCATAGCCAAAGGTATTAGCTATTTGTGTGCATGGTGGTGGTGTCACGATTGACTGTCCAGATCCCTTAGCCGCGGCCAGCAGTTTGTCATGAAATCCACAGGGATTCCTGACCACTGCCACCAATATGTCACGGATTGGGGTGACTTTAGACCAACAGACGGCTATCACATGTGCAGGGGGCTTATCTTAGTTATCCCTCCACTGCCACAATGTGATAAAAAAACACACACAAGTTTATTTACCTCTTAGGTTACAGCAGGGGCTTATTTTAGGAATCCCACTGCTCTTCAATATACCATGAACTGCAGGGATTTGTGTATCCCGCTTACAGTTCCACTTAAACCTTGCAGCTCTCTGGCGCCCCCTTACCGTCAGGTCAGATTAGGTACTGCACCTGGGTAATTAGTCGCCAGAAATGCTGCCTGCTTTGTACTGGCTATTGGGCACGCTGCAGCGACGCGATAACTACTCCCACTCAGGCAGGAACAATAATTATCAAGCCGCAGTCGCTGAAACAACCCCCAAAAGCCTGCACAGTACACGGTATCACTGCCACCAGCCTCGATTAAACGGGTCCGAAGCTAACCCCAAAACAGTAGCGCAATTTCCCTTCAAGAGACTTAGGGTACGTTTTTAGAGCAGGGAGAAAGAACTGGCATGAAATGATATACCCCACAAAATGTAGACAGTGCTTTATCAAAATATTTTACAAGGATGTTACAAATGAGACAATTGCAAATATGTACAAGGTAATTATGAAAATAAAAGGATTAAATGAAGAAAAGATAACACTCACATTTCTCAGATCATTGCATTGCAGGCAACCATACGTCCCAGCTCATTGGACGTGCTCAGGTCTGTCCAGGAAAAACTCAAATCTGCCTCCTGAAAGTCTCCCAGCAACTTAAAACCTGCAGTCTGTGACCTCACAGAAAGGGCTGGCTTTTCCAACCCCTCCTACTTCTTCAGTATTACTCACTGGGCATTAAATATATCTGATGCCCGTAACTTCGCTACAGAACATATCATAATCGTACCATACCCAGCATTCATCTCGTATTATCGCTGGCATTCTAGTGAGATCAAATATGTCCTATTATTTACAGAGCAATCCCTACTTCTTCACCCGGTGGAGTTAGACGCCCGTGTTTAGAGTGATGCGTAGATCCTCCGAGTGTGATTATGACGATATATTTTGGTGTTCGTATTTTAAATCGTTTGCCTAATATCTTACAAAAACAGAACAAAGGACTTTCATGATTCTAGAAGTTTCTAGTCCAGTGATAGCTGGACAAGAGCTTACACGGCAGGAAATGCCGGTCGTAAATACCTTTCTTCAATAAAACTCCCCTCTCACATACATTGGCAAGGCAAGCTCAACTCTGAAGTAAAAGAGAAGGGGGGTTTCTTAGCCCACATCCTGGGCTGACAAGAGAAACTCAACTTATATGATATTTCCTACCATATCGTGACACCTCCCCCTTTTGGCGTGCGCTACGGCGGCAGAACCTCTCGGTATGCCTCCATGCGCACCTCCGTGGGTTCACCCTGGCGGGAGAGTCCATCTGCATTCCCATGCTCTTTGCCCGCTTTGTGTTTAATGGTGAAGTCAAATTGCTGAAGGGCAAGGCTCCAGCGTAGCAACCTGCCATTGGTTCCACACATGGTGCTTAGCCAGCGCAGAGGGTCGTGGTTGGTCACCACAGTGAAGGTGCGACCGTACAAGTAGGGCTGCAAGCGCTGCAGGGCCCAGACTATGGCCAGGCACTCCTTCTCAATGGTGGAGTAGGCCACTTCCCTCGGCAAAAGTTTCTGGCTCAGGTACAACACGGGGTGCTCTTGGTCCTCCGAGTCAACCTGGCTGAGCACAGCACCAAGGCCAAACTCGCTGGCGTCGGTCTGTACCAAGAACGGTCGACTGCTGTCGACTGCTTTCAACACAGGGGCATTGCACAGTGCTGTTTTCAACGCCTGGAAGGCCCCCTCACAGCCATCTGTCCAGTTGACGATGTGGTGTAGCTTCTTCCTGGTGAGGTCCATCAAAGGTTTTGCCAGGCTACTGTAGTGCTGCACAAAGCGCCTATAGTACCCTGCAGTGCCCAGGAAGGACATCACCTGTTTCTTGGTCCCGGGAGTGGGCCAGTTCACGATCACGCCCACTTTGTCAGGCTCCGGTTTCAGGGTGCCTCCTCCTACCCAGTGCCCCAGGTAGTGGACCTCCCTCATGCCCATCTGGCACTTTCCCGGCTTGATAGTCAGTCCTGCTCGGTGAATTCGCCCGAGCACTTCCTCGAGATGCTGCAGGTGTTCATCCCAGGAGGGACTGAAGATGGCAATGTCATCTAAGTACGCCACAGCGTACTTCTCCAGTCCCTGAAGCAGGAGATTGACCATCCGCTGGAAAGTGGCAGGGGCATTCTTCATGCCGAAGGGCATGACCGTGGACTCGTACAGTCCAAAGGGTGTGATAAAGGTGGACTTCTCCTGCGCCTCGGGGCTCAGGGGAATCTGCCAGTATCCGCGACTCAGATCCATTATTGTCAGGTATTTTGCGCCAGCTAACTTCTCAAGCAGCTCTTCGATGCGCGGCATTGGGTGAGCGTCAGAGGCTGTAATGGCGTTGAGCCCCCTGTAGTCCACGCAGAACCGGGTGGTCCGGTCCTTCTTTGGCACGAGAACTACAGGTGAGGCCCACGCGCTCTTTGACCGTCGAATCACCCCCAGCTGTAACATCTCATCGATCTCCTGGCGCATAATCTGCTGCACCTGGTCAGAGATTCGATAGGGTGTTCACCGTAGTGGGGCGTGATTCCCGGTGTCCACCTCATGGACCGCTAACTCAGTCCTTCCAGGCCGGTTGGAGAACACGACCCGGAAGGGTTCCGGTGTGGTTTGCAACTGCAACCGCTGTGGTTCATCTAGCGAGGCGCTTACCTCCACGTCCTCAATGGACCCACGGGCCTTGGCTTGGGCCAGCATGTCCAGGAGGATGTCTTCCTCCCCTTCTTCGGGTGCGCTGCAGACCGGTAGGACGAAAGGTTCACGTTCATGATGAGCCTTCATCATGTTGACGTGAAAGGCCTTTCGCCTACCCCGAGCGTGGTCAAGTGTGACCACGTAGGTGACCGGGTTGAGCTGTTGGTGGATGACGTACGGGCCCTCCCAGGCTGCCTGAAGCTTATCCGTTGGTACGGGAACCAGCACCCACACCTTTTGACCCACGTGGTAGGTCCGCTCCCAGGCGTTCTGGTCGTACCAGTGCTTCTGATCAGCCTGAGCCTGCGTCATGTTGTCATGCACCAACTGCGTCAAGGTCTGCATCTTGTCACGGAAGCGCATGACATATTCCACTATGGACACTTCAGAAGGGTTCGGCTCCTCTTCCCAGGATTCTCTTACCAACCCAAGGGGTCCCCGGACTCGCCTGCCGTACAGGAGCTCGAAGGGGGAGAACCCCGTCGAGGCCTGCGGAACCTCTCAGTAAGCGAATAGCAGGTGTGGGAGGTACCGCTCCCAGTCACGCCCTTGTGTCTCAACCAGCATGCGTAGCATCTGTTTGAGGGTACCATTGAAGCGTTCACACAAGCCATTGGTCTGTGGGTGATACGCACTCGATACCAGGTGCTTCACCTGCATTTTCTTACAGAGAGCCTCCATTAGGTGAGACATAAATTGGGTCCCTTGATCAGTAAGCATTTCCCTGGGAAATCCTACACGTGAAAAGATGGCCAACAGGGCATCCGCCACCTTATCTGCCCTAGTTGACGACAGAGCTACTGCCTCTGGGTACCGGGTAGCGTAGTCTACCACAGTAAGAATATATCGCTTTCCAGAGCTGCTGGGGACGGCCAGCGGGCCCACAATGTCCACCGCAATCCTCTGGAAAGGCTCCTCTATCACTGGCAAAGGGATTAGGGGAGCCTTAAGAGCAGGCCCCACCTTCCCCACTCTTTGACAGGTGACACAGGAGCGGCAGTAGTTTGACACATCTGTCCCCATCTTAGGCCAATAGAAGTGTTGAGACAGCCGGGCCTTAGTTTTGCTGATCCCCAAGTGTCCAGCTAGCGGGATGTCATTGGCAATCCGCAACAACTCACCCCGGAATTGCTGCGGGACGACCAGCTGTCTTTCCCTCAACCACTCCTTTTGTGATTCTCCGGGTACTGTCTCCCGGTACAACCTTCCTCCTTCCCAGAACACCTTCTCCTTATCAGTCTCGGAGAATGACGTCCCGGCGAGTTGTCTCAAACTCTCTAGGCTCGCATCTGTGTGCAGAGCGGCCTGAAACTCCTGGCTAGGGGAAGCCAGAAGCGACGTCAGGGTCCCTTCCCCACGGGAGCCCTCTGGGACCTGCACTGGGTCCACCTCTGGTTCAGTCATACTGATGACTGAGGAGGGTCCGGGAGGCAGACAGTTATCTGCGTTCCGGGCACTCTGACTGCGGGTGACAGCAGCTACGTAGGCTGTCTCCCCGGGGGTTTCTACCGACCCATAAGCCGACGCTGCTATGGGCTCTACCTCCCCATCCACCCCCATTACCTCAGGAGCATTGCTACTTATGGGCCAGTTACCTTCCTCGGTGGCACTGGTCAATTGCATGGCATCACCTTCCTCACGGTTCCCATGTATCTCCCCATTTCTTGTAGCACCGACACTTGCCCCTGCTAGGGGTTCCTCAGCCATCTCACTCCACAGAGCGACGTGGCTGAGCACTCCTGTACCTATGGACACATCAACTTTCACAGAAACATCATTATCAGATACAGTTGGCACAGGTACAACATTTCCACCATCAATCCTAGGGAAAAAATGGTTATCAGGTGCATCATTACAAGATAAAGCATGGTCAGGTAACACATGCGATTTCCCATCATCATCATCAGGGTTAACTTTACCCTCATTAGTAGATTGGGGAGGGGTGTCAATGACGAAGTGTGCCACCAACCTCCCCAAATCAGTCCCAACAAAACATCAGTGGGCAAATTATCAGACAGCCCCACTTCCTTCACCCCGCTCCCGGCAGCCCAATCAATATAAACCCGGGCCATCGGTAAGGGACAGCTGATGCCCCCAATCCCAGTGACAGTTAGGGTTTTCCCCGGAATGATTTCTTCAGGGGCCGCCAGTTCGGGTCGGATGAGGGTTCGTTCAGCCCCGGTGTCTTTGAGGCCTGTAGCAACATGACCTCCCACAATGACATGCTGTACGTTATCACACCCCCTCCCAACCACACCACCCACCAAAAGAACTGCTGCATTCGGCCCTGGGGCCTTGGCTGGGGGGTTCTTCTGCTTGGTTGGACAGAAGGTACTGATATGACCAGTCTGCCTGCAGTGGTAACACTGGCGAAGTTTGGTGGTAGGTCTGGTGCTGTTCGCCACGGGGACAGGACCTCTGGTGTGTTGGCTGGCAGGGGCACTGGCGTTGGCTGCAGGCTTACCCCCTCTCCAGCTGTTGGTGACTGGCTTCCGCACTTCCGATCTACGGTTGGCCTCATAGGCATCGGCAATCTGCGCTGCTTTCGTCACGTCTTTGGGTTCTCTGTCCATCACGAACTGTCGCACCTCAGTTGGGCAAAGATGGAAGAACTGGTCTTTGATCATCAGGTCTCGCAGCTGTGCAAAGGTGGTCACTGACAGTCCTTGGGTCCACTGGTCAAAGTGGGTCCCCAGTCCATGCACCACATCACTGTAACTGTCGTGTGGGCCACGTTGGAGGGTCCGGAACTTTTTACGGTACACCTCGGGTGTAAGCTGGTACTTGGCTATGAGGGCCTGCTTGATAGCCTCATAGTCACCATCTTGTTCTTGAGGGAGTGCAGCAAACGCCTCCAGAGCTTTGCCTCTCAGCCCTGGTGTCAGGTATCATGCCCATTCTGGTGTAGGCAGCTGGTACTGCCTGCAGGCTTTCTCAAAGGCCCGCAGAAAAGTGTCCAAGTCCCCATCCTTTTCCATAACAGGAAAGTGGTCGGGCCGGGGCTTCGGTGTCTGAGCGCTGCTGGGCTCACGACTTGACTGGGACGACCCCTGCATTTGCAGTCGGGCCATCTGCAGCTGGTGCTCCCGCTCCTGGTATTGCTGGATCAGCTGCCGACGTCCATCACGGTCATCAGCGGGGAGTAGTTCCAAGACCGCCAGCAGGTGGGGGTCCAATCCGCCCTGATATCTAATCGGGCCGGCATTCAGTGGGTGGACCCCTGCTGCAGCACCATGTTCGCTTGTGCCAGCTTCTGCGGCCTCTGGGCTCTGTGGCCTGGCTTGGTCTGCTTCAAATTGCACCAGTTCAGCGACCATTTGAGCCTTGGTTTTGTTTGTACAGTCAATCTGCTGTGACATGCACAAGGCCATAAGAGTGTCCTTGGACTGCTTCTTATAAAAGGTTTCTCCCAGCACAACCATGGTTGCCAAATAAAAGATAGGATAGAAAAACGAAGAGAAAGGGGGGGGATAATTACCAGTACACAATTGTCTCACAACTAATAAGCACTGAGTTCGTTCTCCCAAACTTATTTGCGCAGAGTTCTCGCAAGAACTTTCTGCAAGTTTTTAGTGAGAGGAATGATTGCTCAAACCAAATCACTAATGCCTACTCTCTAATATCCCACCGCCTTGCCACCAATTGTCACGATTCACACCATGACTGTCCAGATCCCTTAGCCGCGGCCAGCAGTTTGTCATGAAATCCACAGGGATTCCTGACCACTGCCACCAATATGTCACGGATTGGGGTGACTTTAGACCAACAGACGGCTATCACATGTGCAGGGGGCTTATCTTAGTTATCCCTCCACTGCCACAATGTGATAAAAAAACACACACAAGTTTATTTACCTCTTAGGTTACAGCAGGGGCTTATTTTAGGCATCCCACTGCTCTTCAATATACCATGAACTGCAGGGATTTGTGTATCCCGCTTACAGTTCCACTTAAACCTTGCAGCTCTCTGGCGCCCCCTTACCGTCAGGTCAGATTAGGTACTGCACCTGGGTAATTAGTCGCCAGAAATGCTGCCTGCTTTGTACTGGCTATTGGGCACGCTGCAGCGACGCGATAACTACTCCCACTCAGGCAGGAACAATAATTATCAAGCCGCAGTCGCTGAAACAACCCCCAAAAGCCTGCACAGTACACGGTATCACTGCCACCAGCCTCGATTAAACGGGTCCGAAGCTAACCCCAAAACAGTAGCGTAATTTCCCTTCAAGAGACTTAGGGTACGTTTTTAGAGCAGGGAGAAAGAACTGGCATGAAATGATATACCCCACAAAATGTAGACAGTGCTTTATCAAAATATTTTACAAGGATGTTACAAATGAGACAATTGCAAATATGTACAAGTTAATTATGAAAATAAAAGGATTAAATGAAGAAAAGATAACACTCACATTTCTCAGATCATTGCATTGCAGGCAACCATACGTCCCAGCTCATTGGACGTGCTCAGGTCTGTCCAGGAAAAACTCAAATCTGCCTCCTGAAAGTCTCCCAGCAACTTAAAACCTGCAGTCTGTGACCTCACAGAAAGGGCTGGCTTTTCCAACCCCTCCTACTTCTTCAGTATTACTTACTGGGCATTAAATATATCTGATGCCCGTAACTTCGCTACAGAACATATCATAATCGTACCATACCCAGCATTCATCTCGTATTATCGCTGGCATTCTAGTGAGATCAAATATGTCCTATTATTTACAGAGCAATCCCTACTTCTTCACCCGGTGGAGTTAGACGCCCGTGTTTAGAGTGATGCGTAGATCCTCCGAGTGTGATTATGACGATATATTTTGGTGTTCGTATTTTAAATCGTTTGCCTAATATCTTACAAAAACAGAACAAAGGACTTTCATGATTCTAGAAGTTTCTAGTCCAGTGATAGCTGGACAAGAGCTTACACGGCAGGAAATGCCGGTCGTAAATACCTTTCTTCAATAAAACTCCCCTCTCACATACATTGGCAAGGCAAGCTCAACTCTGAAGTAAAAGAGAAGGGGGGTTTCTTAGCCCACATCCTGGGCTGACAAGAGAAACTCAACTTATATGATATTTCCTACCATATCGTGACAGGTGGGTTTTGGGTTGGGTAGCTGACAGGGCCTTCAGGGATAGAAGGGACAGCCGTCGTGGAGTGGGGGCGCCGTGTCGAACTTAGGGTGCCAACCTCCACTGTCAGGAAGGTACAGCGTGTGTAGGACTTTATTAGGGCCACATTAGGTTTGTGTACCACTATCTTTAATCTGGCATTTTCCAGATTAGTACCAATACCCAATTTCAGTTTGGTGATGGTAATTTATGTATTTGTCTAGTGTTGATCATTTGGTCTTTTTAAATATTTATGAATAAAAAATACTTTTAGGGTTTTGTTTTTCTGTGGTTTAGTTTGGTAACCAATGTGATCTGCCATATTATTACTATTTGTTGTCAATATTAATTAATACCTGTGGAGATATCACTCATGGTCATATGTGACATCATCAAATGCAGGTGACATCATCAAATACAGGAGGTTATTGTTACCTCACAGCATGATGTCACAATGACTGTGGGTCTATACAAACGGGTGTTCTGGGGGCAGAAGCTTATTTCAGAAGATGAAGATGACGAAAGCGGAGGATTCAGGATCGAGGACAGAGACTGTCATTTCAAGAGATGAAGACGAGGAGAGCAGAGGATCCAGGATCAAGGACACAGACTCTCATTTCAATCCTCTGAATTGAGGATACAGGTAAATAAGAAACCTTTCAAGAATTTAAGTTAGTGAACTTAGCGCTAACATGGACCCTCCAAGTCTACAGATTGTGGCTGTAAGGTTCTAGATTTCTTCAGCCCTTGCTGGTAGAATCTCTAGATTTGGGTGATGAAGGTTCTATGTGAGGTCACACAGCGGAATGTTGGACACTGAGAGTTCTATGCTGCAAACATGGGGACATCAGAGAGGTCAGCACAAAGATCGCACCTCGGATGGAGACACCACTGTCGCTACTATGGTCAGTGACACTTGAAGTTGTATTTGTGGCTGGCACAGATTGTTGGTGGTGGTTCTGTCACTTTAATTTAAGATTATTGGGGCAAAAAATGTACCATTATTCCCCCACATGGGACAGAGGTTGGTGTACATACATTGGGGGAAAATATATTTATTTGTTTACTTTACTTTCTTTCTATTTATTTATTTATTTTACCATTTTATTTTCCTATTTTCTTTTATTTATTTTACTTATATATAACTGCATTTGCAACTTTTTTTTGTAAACAAATTTATTACACCATTTTAAGTGTTTACGTCAAAACTTTAAAATGCAGCGAAAAGGGGGCTTGTTTATCTGGCATAAGGTATAATGTATTTATGACGCTTTCTACAGGTTTTATACTGATACTTCCCCTCATATTATTTTTTTTCTTAACAGGGAGAAAATCTGGATCCTGGAAGGAAGATTGAAGAATCTAAAGAGAGCCACACGATTGTTTAGTTTTAATCATTTAATATGTCTGTACATTATATTTGTTGTCTTATGATGTCATTATATGCTGATTATATGGATCTAATCCTGGAATCGGTGCATCATGACATCATATTGTTTAGGTGTCTGTTGTATAATCAAACTGTATAAGGAGTAGAACATACTGTACATATTTACATGCTTTAGCACTATAGAGTGCAACTTTATTTGTTTGCCAACTCTATAAGGGTCCTGATATGATGCAACAATCCTATGTCTGTATATTAAAAGGTAGTGTTCTGTGTGGGAGGTAGTGTTCTGTGGGGGGGTATTGTTCTGGTTTTTTTACAGGGGAGATGAACATAGCCAAGCTATGAGCTTCAGGGTCTGGTCTGATGAGGAAAGGTGAGGCGACTTACCAGGACAAATATCTGCTATCCAGAAGCGAGTCACCATATTGAATATCATTGTTGTTATATATATATCAGTTAGCTAGTTGTAGTTTGGCCTTGATCCAGGGTTCTCGAACTGATCGCCTTTTCTCGGGGTCAAGAAGGAATTTTTTCCCTGTAACACACATTGGCTGAATGTGTTCAGGTTTTTTGCCTTCTTCTGGATCATTGGCTTTAGTTTAGGTAGAGGTAAAAATTGTATTTAATAAAATATGTTTAAAATCAATGATCGGTCTCCTTATGTCTTTACTTTATACAGCACTCAGGTAGTTGTATATGAGAGTTCTCATTTTTTTGATCCATGACTGCCACAATATGAAGGCAAACAGAAATATGAGGGCACTAATTATGTGTCTGCTAATGCAATGTCTGTATTTGACCTTCCTAATACCACTACTAATGGCACATCCCTCCTAATAACACTCCTAGTGGCATGTCCCTCCTAATAACACTTCTAGTGGCACGTCCCTCCTAATAATACTCCTTGAGACACGTATCCCCTAATAACACTTCTAGTGGCATGGCCCTATGCCCCTCCTAATAGGGTATAAATTGCTGATTGCCGGTGGTTTGACTGCTGAGACCACCGGTGATATCAAGACTGGAGCTTTGGAACCCCAATATTGGGGCTCTGTAATCCTGTTCTGAATTAAAAGATTAATTTTCTATGGGACAGCCAAGTACAGTGCTTGGCTATTTTCAGCAGTCTTATAAACAATGAATGGAGTGAAGACCGAGCATGACCACTGTCACATACACACTTCTCAACACATGACGTGGGGTGAACCTGCAAGGGTTAATTTATCTCCTCTCATTCAATCCAACTCGCAACCTCTGTGTTAGGCTACAAAGTGAGCATAAATCACCATTTTTGTATAATTGTCCTGAGGAAGGACAGTGGTATCTGAAACACGTAGATAATAAAACTGCAATTTTATCTATTTATCTACTATGACTCATGTCATAACTCCATAGAGCACAGAAACACTTCCAATTCAGCTACTTTTATAAATCACATCCTACAAAGTCCACACACCCCGATTACTTAGCGTGCTTCCACCACTCATCAAACACACAGGGTGATAAGTCCCCGAAATATATTACTGTCTGACAATCAAAAGGTCACACAGTCTCTGAAAGTCTATGGATTCTTTAAAGCATACAAGGATCAAACTTATTAAAGATTTTTAACTTTAATATAAAAATATACAGTGCTTAAAATAAAAGATATAAAAAGGGTAAAAATAAAGGGACAAAATGATGCAAAACAGTTATAAAACAAAAAGGGAGAAAAAACAGAAATATCTAAACGTTTATGTCTACAGTTATCTTCTGTTTCCTTGAGGGAAGGAGAAATGAGTTATGGATCACATCAGCATACACAGCACCCACATGTGAACAACTTCTTTTTGTGCCACCCAGCTTTTTATACTCCTGACCATAGGATCATATTTCCAGGATGACCCGGATGGGCCAATTTAAAAATTGCTGTTTGTGAATGGATGATGGCTAAGTTGTGGCATTTCAAATATCCTGTGTCTCCCCCTTCCTCTCTATACAGTCAAGAGGAAATATTCTGTCCTGTTACAAACCATTTGATAACCCCTTTGAAGCTCAGGATCCAGGAGCTAAGTTTAACACCTCCCAGTATTCTTCCAGGAGACCTCCCTGTGGTTCTGAGTACTTGCAATAAGAGTGGGAAGATGTTATATCCTTTGTGTGGAGACAGTCATTTGGATGCAGCCTTAAAGGAGTTGTCCACTACTAAGACAACCCCTTCTTGATTCAAATGATTGACCATAAAAAATGATAAAACCTATACTCTCCTCCCTTGCCGGCGCCATTCCAGTGGTGTCAGCACTTGCTAGAGTGCGTTGTTGCAACACTTGATGACGGCGCCCTATCAGTGCTGGCATCATTGTCCACGCCTTCGAACAAATCAAACATGAAGAGGAAGTCCGGACTGCAGCTGATCTCTGACGTCCTCTTCATGCTCAATTTGACAGGAAGCGGGGACAGTGACGCCAGCACTCATTGGGCACCTGCGTCACGCTTCACAACAACCGCGGTTTCGGCAAGCGGACCGGGGCGCCTGCCAACCTCCCATGTCACATGGGAAAAATTTGATTTTTTAGGGGAATAACCTTTTAAACTATCCAAGCTCATAGCATGGTTTACAGCTCCTGAGTGTCCTCCCTGCTCTTGAACATCCCATTTCTAGTGTTCACATAATATCTATATCAGAAAAGAAGGTTCAGAGACCTGCGGCGCACCTGGGTTGCACTATGAAAGGGGATCCGTAGGTGACTATATATAATTTATATTATTTTTGGACAATGCGGGGGCATTTAATAGAGAATAAAATATGGCAGACAACCCCTTTATGAAATACAGGTTATCCCTCTGTGTCTGACACCTGCAAAAGAAAAAAAGAACAGAATTGGGAAAAAAATCTAGAATAGTAATGTTCTACATTCACTTACTGTAATTAAAGGGATTGTCCAGGCTGAAAAGTCCACAGTCCCTCTACGTGACTACAGAATCATGAGTGGGTGTTGTGCTCACTGTCATGATTCCCCTGCATGACCAGCAGGAGCGGGCGGTGGTCACATGAACAGCAGGAGCGGAGGTGCTCACATGAGCAGCAAGAGCGGGCAGTGGTCACATGACCATCTGGTCTCGCTGTTGCCGAAGAATTCTGACCGCGCACTGTGAGAATTCACAATTCTGCAGACACAAACCTGGAAAACCCCTTTAAGCCCCCCTTACACTCACCCCCCACAGAAGATCCACAAATCAACTCTGGTATTGGCAATATTTGGTAAAAATGTCTTTGTTGCCTGTAGCAACTAATCACAACACAGCTTTCTTTTGAAGATCACTATAAGAAAAGCAACACTGTGATTGGTTGCTATTGGCCACAAAATCAGAACTTTTTTTTCATACACAGGGCCGCCATCAGGGAATTACTGCCCTTACTACAGTATGGGGCCCTGTGATTAAGAGCAAAAAGGGGAACCCGAGCACACTGGCAGCCCGGTTCACGCTTGGGCCCCCTGACATTTTGTTCAGGCTTCCGAACGCCCGATGCTGCTGCATAACAACACTGTTGTGTAAAGAGACAGACACCTACATTGTTGTAAATCATGCAGCTGGCGACTGGAAATGGGTACTGAAGCTTTAAGCTGTGGCCCGGGCTCGGTGCATCATGGTCCAGTTACTGACGTCACATGCTGCTTTGCTCCACTTCCTCATTCCGGAGCAGAGCAGCGTGGCACGTGGCTGCGGTCGGCAGATCAGCGGATCAGAAGAGGCGGCGATGGGCAGGCTGCAGACCGGACGAGCAGGTGGAGGCGGCAAGCGAGCAGGGTGAGTAGTCTCTCTCCGGTGAGCTGAGTCTGACTCTGTCGTACCCCCTTTCTTTACATCCCCCTCATTTACATCCCCCCAGTCTTTACATCCTCCCAGTCTTTACATCCCCCCCAGTCTTTTCATTCCCCCCAGTCTTTACATCCCCCCAGTCTTTACATCTCCCCAGTCTTTACATCCCCCCCCAGTCTTTACATCCCACCAGTCTTTACATCCCCCCAGTCCTGGGGCAACGTAAACTTTGTATATCAGTTGTTTCATGGGTTACTGTATGTGTAGTTGTCAGCCATGCAACCAGGCCCCATACTGTAGTAAGGGCAGTAATGCCCTGATGGCAGCCCTGTTCCTCATCATAAGCTGCAGGATTACAATGACAGATAACAGAATCCACCATTCACAATAGGCAGCGTCATGATTACCTCTTCCCCTTCCTGCACAATTATATATGCACGTCAGTAAATATAAGAACATGTATAGAAAACTCTCCCAAGATGATAGTCCCCTATAATGTCTTAAGATAGAATGAAAAAAAAATAAAAAATAAAAAATATATATATATATATATATATATATATATATATATATATATATATATATATATATATATATACAGTGCCTACAAGTAGTATTCAACCACCTGCAGATTTAGCAGGTTTACACATTTGGAATTAACTTGGCATTGTGACATTTGGACTGTAGATCAGCCTGGAAGTGTGAAATGCACTGCAGCAAAAAAGAATGTTATTTCTTTGTTTATTTTTTTTTTAAATTGTGAAAAGTCTTTTCAGAGGGTCATTTATTATTCAACCCCTCAACCCACCAGAATTCTGTTTGGTTCCCCTAAAGTATTAAGAAGTAGTTCAGGCACAAAGAACAATGAGCTTCACATGTTTGGATTAATTATCTCTTTTTCCAGCCTTTTCTGACTATTTAAGACCCTCCCCAAACTTGTGAACAGCACTCATACATGGTCAACATGGGAAAGACAAAGGAGCATTCCAAGGCCATCAGAGACAAGATCGTGGAGGGTCACAAGGCTGGCAAGGGGTACAAAACCCTTTCCAAGGAGTTGGGCCTACCTGTCTCCACTGTTGGGAGCATCATCCTGAAGTGGAAGACTTATGGAACTACTGTTAGCCTTCCACGGCCTGGACAGCCTTTGAAAGTTTCCTCCCGTGCCGAGGCCAGGCTTGTCCGAAGAGTCAAGGCTAACCCAAGGACAACAAGGAAGGAGCTCCGGGAAGATCTCATGGCAGTGGGGACATTGGTTTCAGTCAATACCATAAGAAACGTACTCCACCGCAATGGTCTCCGTTCCAGACGAGCCCGTAAGGTACCTTTACTTTCAAAGCGTCATGTCAAGGCTCGTCTACAGTTTGCTCATGATCACTTGGAGGACTCTGAGACTGACTGGTTCAAGGTTCTCTGGTCTGATGAGACCAAGATCGAGATCTTTGGTGCCAACCACACACATGACGTTTGGAGACTGGATGGCACTGCATACAACCCCAAGAATACCATCCCTACAGTCAAGCATGGTGGTGGCAGCATCATGCTGTGGGGCTGTTTCTCAGCCAAGGGGCCTGGCCATCTGGTCCGCATCCATGGGAAGATGGATAGCACGGCCTACCTGGAGATTTTGGCCAAGAACCTCCGCTCCTCCATCAAGGATCTTAAGATGGGTCGTCATTTCATCTTCCAACAAGACAACGACCCAAAGCACACAGCCAAGAAAACCAAAGCCTGGTTCAAGAGGCAAAAAATCAAGGTGTTGCAATGGCCTAGTCAGTCTCCTGACCTTAACCCAATTGAAAACTTGTGGAAGGAGCTCAAGATTAAAGTCCACATGAGACACCCAAATAACCTAGATAACTTGGAGAAGATCTGCATGGAGGAGTGGGCCAAGATAACTCCAGAGACCTGTGCCGGCCTGATCAGGTCTTATAAAAGACGATTATTAGCTGTAATTGCAAACAAAGGTTATTCCACAAAATATTAAACCTAGGGGTTGAATAATAATTGACCCACACTTTTATGTTTAAAATGTATAAAAATTTAACTGAGCAACAAAACTTTTTGGTTTGTAAGATTTATGCATCTGTTAATAAATCCTGCTCTTGTTTGAAGTTTGAAGGCTCTAACTTATTTGCATCTTATTAAACCTGCTAAATCTGCAGGGGGTTGAATACTACTTGTAGGCACTGTATATATATATATATATATATATATATATATTCTATACACGTGCATATGTCCTATGTCCATATTTCAAAACAGGCGATAGAGCAGTTTTCATAAATGTACCGAAAACAGAATACAATAATCTGTAAGCAGAAATGTATATATATATATATATATATATATATATATATATATATATATATATATATATATATATATATATAAATCTGATTTCATATAGTTTAAAAATGTATGTGACATATTCCCCTGAAGAAAGATAATTAAAATATATCCCAAAAAAATAAGTTGACTGTGTAATAGGTTAGAGTAGAGTAGGGCCCTGCCAATAGAGTCTACCTTGTCGTGGTGGCAGCCTTAAAAAATCTTTTGGTCAAAACAAAAGCTGATGGCTATGTGTGTGATATGGTGTTAATGTGTGATTGGTGAGGACGTGGTGCAGAAGTGGAGTTTTTCCAAAAAAGGGAGGAGGGACTGTGGAAAGTTCGCGAGGTGGAGGTGGAACTGGGCAGATTCTCAAGGGGGCCCCGAAAATTTTGCCAGTATGGGGCCCTGAAATTCATAGTGGCAGCCCTGGGTGTACTCGGATAATATGTTCGAGTCTTTGCGGCTGCCTGTTATGCAGCTGTTAGACAGCCGCAACACATGCTGGGATTACCTGTTTGTCAGCAATCTCTGCATGTGTTGCAACTGTCTAACAGCTGCAAAACATGCAGCCGCAGGGACTTGTAAATATTATTCGAACATGCCTAAGATATTCAGATAACACGTTATCCGAGCACCTTCTCTCATCACTAATCGCTAACAAAACAGCATGTTTTAGACAGCATATCCTCAAAGTTACATTCTGCCAATAACAATCATTTTTTTGCCAGCATAAACAATCTAATCACAATAGGAGGAAATGTTTCCTCGTTCATGAGGCGATCACCATCATGTTTACATAAGCCGATAAAGAGGTGTGCTTTTCTAACTGCACCTTTAGGGCTCACTCATACTGGTGTAAAATATGGAGGATGTGAGAAAACATTGCATAGCACTCTGACCAATGTTATTAAATGAGTCATCTGCAATGTTTTTCTCAGCTCGGATAAGGACTAAGACAAAAAAAATCGCAGTATGCTGCGATTGTCTGAAAGAATGCAAGTCAGTAGGTGCAAGAATACAATCGCATGCTACACAACCATGCGTGTCAGATTTTTATGCACATCTCAAAGGTAAACTGACCATTCATCAGGCAAGCACAGTGGATTCACAGCCCGAACCATTAGAATTATATAGAAAGATAATGTCATGTAGAGTGCTGAGGAATATGTTAGCGTTACATAAATAAAAATTATTATTACTATTTATTATGTAGAAATGTAATATCTCAAGCCCCTACATATAATAAACTAGCACCCTTTCGTGTCATTCATGTGGCATTAAAGGGTGCTTAGCTTTATTTAAGCTATTAAATAAATACATTATTCATAAATACGATGTGGGGTTCCCAATATTTTTAATAACTAGCTAAGGAAAAGCAGACAGCTGTGGGCTTATATTATCAGACTGGGAAGGGCCTGATAATCATGGAGCTTCCCAGCCCATTAATATCAGCTCTCAGCTGTTTATTTGGCCTTTATTGGTTATTAAAAGGGGAACCCTAAAAAAAATGATGTGGGGTCCCCACTATTTCTAATACCCAGCAAATGCTAAGTAGCCAGCTGTTGACTGATATTAAAGGGAACCTGTCACCACGTTTTTGGAAGATGGGATAAAAATAGCGTTAAATAGGGGCAGAGGTGGGCGTTACATTAGTGTGTGTGTTATGCGTTTATTACCCACCTAAGTTGCCGAAATAACTTTGCAAAGTCTCCGTTTTCGCCTGTCAATCAGGCTGGTCAGGTCACATGGGCGTGGTGTCTTCCCCCAGATTTGGCGTAGTTTTCCGTTGGTGGCGTAGTGGTGTGCGCATGCCCAAAGTCCGGAATCCTCTTCCAGGGGATTTAAAATAGCGCGGTGTTCGTTATTGCATTGGTGATCGGTGGGCGCGGCCATCTTCCTTTGGCCGCGCGTGCGCAGAAGCGGCGCTCTGCTGGCCGCGGCTTCAGGAAAATGGCCGCGGGATGCCGCGCGTGCGCAGATGGATATCGCGGCGGCCATTTTCCTGAAGCCGCGGCCAGCAGAGCGCCGCTTCTGCGCACGCGCGGCCAAAGGAAGATGGCCGCGCCCACCGATCACCAATGCAATAACGAACACCGCGCTATTTTAAATCCCCTGGAAGAGGATTCCGGACTTTGGGCATGCGCACACCACTACGCCACCAACGGAAAACTACGCCAAATCTGGGGGAAGACAACGCCCATGCGACCTGACCAGCCTGATTGACAGGCGAAAACGGAGACTTTGCAAAGTTATTTCGGCAACTTAGGTGGGTAATAAACGCATAACACACACACTAATGTAACGCCCACCTCTGCCCCTATTTAACGCTATTTTTATCCCATCTTCCAAAAACGTGGTGACAGGTTCCCTTTAATAGGCAGGGAAGGTTCATGGATCGGACAAATTCAAAAATCGCCGACTTTCGGCAAAGTCAGGTTTCATGAAACCCGACTCGATCCTAGTGTGGGATCGGCCATGCGGTCGGCGATCAGCGCGCCAAAGTCGAATTTCGTATGACGCGTTCAGTGCCATTTTTCAGCCAATGAAGGAGGACGCAGAGTGTGGGCAGCGTGATGACATAGGTCTCGGTCCCCACCATCTTAGAGAAGGGCATGACAGTGATTGGCTTCCTTTCTGCGGCGTCACAGGGGCTATAAAGGGGCATGCACGCCGACCGCCATCTTACTTCTGCCGATCGTAGCATAGGGAGAGATTGCTGCAGCTTCATCAGAAGAAGGGATATAGTTAGGAAGATTAACCCTCAAACTGCTTGTGCTGTAGCAATTTCCACTGTCCAACACCACCTTTGTTTTGCAGGGACAGTGGAGGCTATATTTTTGTGCATCAGCTCTGTAGCTTATTAGGCTGCCTTATAAGGCTCCCTGATAGCTGCATAGCTGTTTGCACGCTGCTGTGCAAACCAACTGCTTTTTTAAAAGCAAAAATCCTGTTGCTCCTTTCTGCACAGTTATCTTGTTTATTTGTCCACACTTTTGTGTGCAGCAGTCCTTTTTATTGCTGCCATACTTGTCCTGAGATCATTGTAGGGAGATTGAAATTGTACTACAGTCCTTGGATTTTTTCATATATCTTCCAGCCACTTGCTGCCACTCACATTGCGTTGTTTTATACACTGGGCCTGAGTTTGGGTTCAGTTCCCCCCCCCAAAAAAATAGAGATTCAAATTCTCACAAACTGGATATATTTCAGTCCTGTTAGGTTGTCGTATATCAGCCAGCCACTTGCTGCCACTCACATTGCGTTGTTTTATACCATGGGCCTGAGTTTGGGTTCAGTCTCCCCAAAAAAAGGGAGATTCAAATTCTCACAAAGTGGATATATTTCAGTCCTGTTAGTTTGTCGTATATCAGCCAGCCACTTGCTGCCACTCACATTGCGTTGTTTTATACACTGGGCCTGAGTTTGGGTTCAGTCTCCCCCCCAAAAAAGGGAGATTCAAATTCTCACAAAGTGGATATATTTCGGTCCTGTTAGTTTGTCGTATATCAGCCAGCCACTTGCTGCCACTCACATTGCGTTGTTTTATACACTGGGCCTGAGTTTGGGTTCAGTCTCCCCCCCCAAAAAAAGGGAGATTCAAATTCTCACAAAGTGGATATATTTCAGTCCTGTTAGTTTGTTGTATATTAGCCAGCCACTTGCTGCCACTCACATTGCGTTGTTTAATACACTGGGCCTGAGTTTGGGTTCAGACTCCCCCCCAAAAAAGGGAGATTCAAATTCTCACAAAGTGGATATATTTCTGTCCTGTTAGTTTGTCGTATATTAGCCAGCCACTTGCTGCCACTTACATTGCGTTGTTTTATACACTGGGCCTGAGTTTGGGTTCATTCTCCCCCCCAAAAAAGGGAGATTTAAATTATCAACAAGTTTATATACACCTTCTACCTTGTTTTACAGTACCATATAACGGTTGCTATTTTGGTTAGATTTTCCAAAAAATGTGGAAGTCTGGTGGAAGAGGGCATAGGTTGCCAGCTGGTACTGATGGTGGTGGTGGTGCATCTAGTAGGAAAAGCACAATAGCACCTAAGGCTGGAGGTGTTGAGCCAGCATCATCGTCTGGCTACACAAGGCCTTGAAGGCTCCCTTATCTGGGAGTAGGAAAACAGCTTTTAAAGCTGGAGCAGCAGGAAAAAGTTTTGGCTTTCCTTGCTGACTCAGCCTCTAGCTCTTTCGCCTCCTCTTCAGAAAGTTCCAAATATAAAAGCAGCGAGTCATCAGTGGATGCTCCCGATCAGGAACAAGACGTTTCCTTGTGTTCTTCACCCAAACCAAAAGTGAAGGATGCGTCAGGCAACACTACAGGTTACTCCATGGAGCTCTTTACACATACCGTGCCTGGGTTAGAAAGGGAAATTGTTAACTGTCCATTACAAGATGAATCGGACATGAAGTGAACTGATGCACAGCCACAGCTAGATTATTATGCTGTTCCATTGACTCAGATCACTACATTGCCCTCACAGTGTACTGAGCCAGAATCTGACCCTGATGAGACTATGGTGCCCCGTCCCGAACGCTATAGCACCTTACACGGTGACACAGAGGAAGGTGCACAGGACATTGAAGAGGAGGTGATAGATGACCCAGTTGTTGACCCAGATTGGCAGCCATTGGGGGAAGAGGGTGCCACTGCCAGTAGCTCAGAAGCGGAGGAGGATGATCCGCAGCAGCCATCTACATCGCAACAGCTGTCATCTGGCAGGCCCGTATCAGGCCAAAAACGTTTGTCAAAAACAAAAACAGTTTTAGGACAGCGTGGCCATCTGGTGAAAGTAGCACAGCGTGCAATGCCTGAAAAGGTATTCCATAGTAGGAAGAGTGTAGTGTGGCAATTTTTTAACCAAGATCCGAATGATCAGTGCAAAGTTATCTGTAAGAAATGCTCAAAGACCATTAGCAGAGGGAAGAATCTTCAAAATTTAAATACAACGTGCATGCTTAGACATTTAACCAGCATGCACTTGTAAGCCTGGACTAACTACCAAATGTCCCGTACCGTTGGTGCACCTGCTCAGAATGAAGGTAGTCAGAAACGCTACATTGCTTCCCTCACTGTAAGCCCACCGGTTAGGACACCACCAGCAGCAAATGTGGAGGTATCGTCACAAGGCCAAAGCAGTCAGGGAATCACAAGGTTCTTGGTAGGAAACACTGTATGTAGGCCAACATCAAGAATACCATCACCAACCCTCTCTCAATTCGCCATGTCCACCACTCCCACCGCTAGTTCCACCATATGCAGCTCTCCAGTCCAGCTCACCCTACAAGAGACTCTCGTTAGGAAAAGAAAGTACTCATCCTCTCATCCGCGTACACAGGGTTTGAACGCCCACATTGCTAGACTAATATCGTTAGAGATTATGCCCTACCGATTGGTTGAAAGCGAAGCTTTCAAAGACCTGATGGCCTACGCAGTACCACGCTATGACCTACCCAGTCGGCACTTCTTTGCGAGAAAAGCCATCCCAGCCCTCCACCAGCATGTCAAAGACCGCATTGTCCATGCACTGAGGCAATCAGTCAGTGGAAAGGTGCACCTCACAACAGATGCATGGACCAGTAGGCATGGCCAGGGACGTTACGTGTCCATCACGGCGCACTGGGTTAATGTGGTGGATGCAGGGTCCACAGGGGACAGCCATAGTGGGACAGTTCTGCCTAGCCCATGGTCTAGGAAACAGTTGGCTGTAGGCGTTCGCCACCCCTCCTCCTCCTCCTATAGAAGCGAAAGCTCATCCACAGAGCGCAGTAGCACGACCACTCCATCCGCAGCTGCCAGTGTTGCACACGAGGTGTCCCATTATCGAACAGCTAGTGGTAAGCGTCAGCAGGCTGTGTTACAAATGAAGTGTTTGGGCGACAACAGACACACCGCGGAAGTACTGGCCAAGTACTTGCAGCAACAAACGCAGTCATGGCTGGGCAGTGTACATCTTGAGGCAGGCAAGGTAGTCAGTGATAACGAAATGAATTTTATGGCTGCCATAGCCCTTTCAGAACTGAAACACATACCTTGCCTGGCTCACACCTTGAACCTGGTGGTGCAGTGCTTCCTCAAAAATTATCCGGAGTTACCAGCCCTGCTCCTGAAGGTGCGAAGACTTTGCTTGCACATCCGCCAGTCGCCCATACACTCCAGCCGTATGCTGAACCATCAGCGATCGCTGAATCTTCCCCAGCACAGCCTAATAATCGACGTTGCAACAAGGAGGAACTCCACACTGCACATGGTTCAGAGGCTGTGCGAACAGAGGAGTGCTATAATTAATTTGTGGGAGGATACACATACACGGGCAGGCACTTGGATGGCAGACATGGAGTTGTCTTGTGTGCAGTGGTCGAAGCTACAAGACCTCTGTCAAGTCCTTCAGTGTTTTGAGGAATGCACACGGCTGGTAAGTGCAGACGACGCCATCATAAGCATGAGCATCCCACAGTAGTAGAGAATAGGGATCTTTCGTCAAACTTAATTTGACAGGTGGGCCCGCCCCTATCAAAGTGTATCAAAAGTGTGTAACCCCTCCCCTCCCTGTCTGGCTGCTTTCCTCTTTTTATAGTGTTTGATATTGTTATCACAGTATTTGATACATTGTTTTTATATCATTTTAGATTTTCATTTTATATGTAGTTGATATGAGACTGTTGCTGTAATCAGAGCAATGTATTTTATTCCCAATGATCACAAATAGTGAATAGTGATGGTGTTTCTGTCGGCAAAATCTGTGTATCACAGCCTAGGTGTTGTGTTTCACGAGCTATTTCCTGCTTAAACACAGCCAGATGTGCCCATGCAAGACATACAGCAAAACAGATGTGGTGGATGTCTAGACATCCAGGACAGGTCAATCTCCAATGACCCAGAAATGTCCAGACAACCCCATGCATACATGTCCAGACAGATCAATCAACACAGCAGGGCAGCGACACAGCAAAACAGATGTGGAAGACATATACAGATATCCAGGACAGGTCAATCTCCCCATGATCCCGACATGTCCAGACAACCACATGCATACATGGCCAGACAGATCAATCACCACAGCGGGACAGCGACACAGCAAAACAGATATGGAAGGCATATACAAACATCCAGGACAGGTCAATCTCCCCATGACCCCGACATGTCCAGACAACCCCATGCATACATGGCCAGACAGATCAATCAACACAGCGGTGCAGCGACACAGCAAAAAAGATGTGGAAGACATATCCTCAGAGATCAGCTTAAAACATTTATTGGTAGAAGAACTACATGAAAGTAAAGAATACATTATATGGAATGTAGGCAATCAAAGCCCATTTGAGATGTGCATTAGGGAATTTAGCTAATTGCTAGCAGCCGCTAGCTATCAGTGTGAAACTGATGAAACACAAACACATTTTTGTTGAAATAGATAATTCCTGTCAGAACAGTGGATTAAACTTGAAAATTTTGATGACACAAAATCTGATACGATTCTATCATTTCTGTTGTGAATTCCGTTCTCGGACTCCCTCCTGTGGTCATGAATGGTACTTTGGTTAGTTCTGCTCTTGGACTCCCTCTGGTGGCTTTGAGCGGAACTGCTGGTCACTGAGGTTGGCTTTGTCAGCTGCTCTCGTTTATTGCTATGCTAGCTTCCCTATTTAACTCCACTCAGATCGTTACTTCATGCCAGCTGTCAATGGTTCAGTATTGGTTCAGATCTCTCTTGGACTTCTCTGAGGACCTGTCTACTCCAGCAGAAGCTAAGTCTTTGCTAGTTCATTTTTTGTTACTGCTTCCTGAATATATTTCTTAGTACTGCTATTTGTAGTCCAGCTTGCTATCATGATATTCCCTTGATAGCTGGAAGCTCTGTGGTGCAGAGCGGCACCTCCACACCGTGAGTCGGTGTGGGGAGTCTTTTTGCTTACTCTGCGTGGTTTTTTGTAGTCTTTTGTGCTGACCGCATAGTTCACTTTTCTATCCTCTGTCTAAGTAGTTAAGTCTGGCCTCCTTTGCTAAAACCTGTTTCATTCCTGTGTTTGTGATTTTCCTCTTAACTCACAGTCAATACATGTGAGGGGCTGCCTTTACCTTTGGGGAATTTCTCTGAGGCAAGGTTAGGCTTCTATTTCTATCTTTAGGGGTAGTTAGCTCTTAGGCTGTGAAGAGGCGTCTAGGGAGAGTTAGGTACGCTCCACGGCTATTTCTAGTGTGTGTGTGATAGGAGTAGTGTTTGCGGTCAGCAGAGTTCCCACTTTCCCAGAGCTTGTTCCGATTTTTAGTTTACTCATCAGGTCATTCCGGGTGCTCCTAACCACCAGGTCCATAACACATTTCTCTGCAAGTCAGAAGTGAAACACTGTAAAAGCTTTTTGAATGGTAATCCATGCGCTAAATGGTGTAATACATATATGCAATAATGACCACATGCAGTACTATACTTATCCTGGATTTGCGAGTTTTGGTAACAATAAGATTCACAATTCTTGTTCAGGAATGTCCCAAAATCGCGTGGAAAGATAATATTGTCCAGACAAAAGCCATAGCTATCAAAAAATATGCCCATCTTATCGTCGCAGAGTACAATCAATATCCAGTGGCGACCAGCTTGATTCGACGGGTCTGTATTCACGATATATGCTGCGGGTCTCTGAGTCACTCTTTCTTCCGGAAGCAAATCACACGGAAACACACCGGCGAATATGCGTTCTGTATAATTATCGGCCTTCAGTACTGCTGTAAGCTGTAGACTGTCCATCGTTACTTAATTAAAATCGTACAAGATCTCTCGCCTATTATTAATCTCCAGAATGGTGTGGTTGACTGCAAAAACAATCATATTTATCGTGTGGGGTGTGGGTAGCGCAAACCGGACTTCAGCACGCAGGTTGCCTGTTTTAATGAGCGAGAAATGCCCTCCAGGCTCTTGATCAGGCGATAAATCAAAAGCAAATAGAGTGTATCTAGCCATAAATTCTTCACGATCTATTGCCATGGCACAATCAGCCTTTTGCTTACCAGATATATGGACAAGCACCATATACTCTCTGATGGCTAAATCAACATTAAAATTAGGATTATAAGGTCTCGCGGGTATCTGTTGGCCATCCAGATATAAAGCCGCATGGCTGACATGGTAGTGATAGAACAGCAAAGGGTTTTTAGCATAAGACCCGCTAAATGCTTCATTATCTACAAAGCCCAATATAATAGTTTTTGGTATCTGGCCTAGGAAGAGGTTCTCGTGGTTCATGATCCGTGTCCCTGCGGCGATACTGTACACTTTCATGCATGTTCGGTCAATAGCATACTTGGCGGTTGCGGATAAGAGGGCCTGACTGTGACCGATTCGGATTGCTGGAGATACCCGCACTCTTTTCACATAGAGAGCCGCTTGTGAGATTTGCACCTTCAGCCGCTCGGCTTCTGCTGACATGAGGCAGAAAGCATCCTTATTTCTTGTTAACTTAACCTTAAGGTCAAGTCCATTCAATATCATCCATAAAGGTTAAAAAAATCACAGAGAAAAAAGCAGAGATGATTACCTGCTGAAGCCTCCAAACAAATGCACCAGCAGGGCGCATCGGACCCGATTAATGATGGCAAAAAACAGGTGCAAAAAATACCGATGAAACAACCACTTTCAATCCAGTGTTGGCTGTTTGGCATTAGTGCACAGAAAGATAAGCGATAATAGTCTGTATGTGGCATTGTTCACACAGGCAATGCAGAGCATCTGGTTTACAGCCTATTACTAACGCACATACAGGCAGGCTGCCCAGTGCTACAAAATGCATGCTGTGTCCATTCAATATTAACTTTGGTTGATTAAATATATCCCCAAAAATGGGCCCCAAGAGGTTGACCGGTTTTGAGTGGGAAGTTGCATTGGCTCTTTTGACAAAGCCTGCATTTGCACCATCCAAGCCCCGGTCATTATGATGGCCAGCAGTGTCTTTATAGAACAAACCGGCTGTAAATTGTGATGACAGTGTCTGCGAGCTGTAATTTAAAAGGGTCTCTATGTACGCTCTATAGCTGTAGAGATTGTCCAATTGTGAGATAAGTCGGTCTCCCAGAATAATATCGACCTGGTGAAAAAGAGTGGCTAGAGGGTAGTTTATGAGCGCCACACGCGAGCCATCGGCTATAGCCGTATTCTCTTGCTTGACGATGCGGCAATTTATGTACAGCAGCGTGTTGTTCAGATCATAATAATAATCGCCGTTCCCAGATATGAAAAATTCCAACGGCCCATTGTCTGCCAGTGCCGCAACCGGTTGTACCTTTACAAATAGAGATTTCTCTATACTTGTTTGTGTCGGTGGTATGTCAAAAATATCCAGTTCAGATTTTGCGCACTCTACAGAAGCATCATGCAGGAAAGCCATGATAATTGATTAGAAGATGTCGTCCACAGAGCATCTTACTCATTTCTGACGGCGGCGTCTCTTGGTTGTAGTTTTATTCATGAGCATCGGCGGTAAAGGCGGGCATGCGCGTCTCTTTCTTTTTTGTGCTTTTTTAGCGACATAAATTATCCCAGAACCATCTTGCTGAGGTTGTGTATTTATCTTATTCATAAGGGCTGATGAGACCGTAGTGACAGCGTCTTTAGCAATGTTTCTGACAGCCGTCTTCACGTGTGGTTTTACTAATTCTAAGCCTTTTCTGAAAAGTGGTACGGCGCGGCGAAATAAGCCTTTAAATATCCCGGCCAGGCCAGAACCATACATGTACTCACTGCCGCTGAACCCCTCTAGCCCATGCCCCGACTGGGCAGTATAGTAGCGGGCATAAACAGCGGGGTCTCCATACACCCTTTGAGACACCATTTTATCATGTCAATACTGTCGCGGTCTAAAATGTAATAGCACAATACTTTTTCTGTACTTGAATTTAACCGGTGTGCCTTGGTCTGATAAGATAGAGATTGCCACAGAATCAAAATGCTGCTTGCATAAGGGCACGTAATCGGGTCTTGTGTACTGAAGGGTGATAATCTCACCGCTCTTGCCGGTTACCTGTGCGGTTCTCAGAAGTTGGACATAGCTGTCCCCCACAAGCTGATGCTGTATTATATCTGTGTACACAAACAATGTATAAAACCCATCTTTTATATCTGCATAAATCTTCTTCCGATCAACCAGGCTATTATCTACAGAAGCCTCAATGTATGGTTGGAGGCCTAAAATGTGCGCCAATTTGTGGCCGGGGGCAAAATGTATTGATGGCGAATCCGATAGGGTGACTCTCCTCTTCACATCATAATAACGCAGCTTAAACCCATCACTGGAAATCTTCAAAATATCAATTCTCTCATTAATCGCGCGAATGAAATCTGCGATTGTTGAATAAAACCCCGACTTTACGTAATATTCCTTTACCACATTGCCACGTTTTCCTATATAGAAATTCCCATCATTCTGTTCTAATGTGTACCATGTATGCGGATATTGAATTTCCGTTAGCGCAACTTCGTACGGGCATCCAAGCTGAACCGGCTTAGATAATTTATTGGTATACGCTGCAATTGTATTTTCTGGAAATATATCGCTAGACACGTTTGAAGCTAGTGTTATAAAAAACAAGCCAGCTTCCATGGTTATATATCTGTCAACTCTGAAGCCGGGATCCAACTATTTAATTTTTCGGGGTACTCCAGCCATTTGACAAAGCACTGGCTCACACCCCTGACACGTTTTTTTCTCAAAATCTTTTCTACTCTGTAGACACGATTCTCATCCAAAGGTATTTTTTGCAGCTCGTCCTTATAAAATGACCCCTCTACAGCATCACCTGCTAAATCACTAATTTTATAAAGAGGTTTATGAAATTTATTGGAGACGGCTGTAATTAAAAAAATCTGTTCGCTGTATGTTTTTTCATAACCCTTGCAAAACGTTCCCTTATATCGCGATATTCTGACATGCTGTCTCTCTAAATAATTTGTCAATTCCACTGAATGATCCTGGGGCCTTAGGTGTGAAATATTGCTTCTCTAATATTTCCTCATAGGAATTAGACGCCATGATTGAATAAATGATTGTGTGACGGTGATCAACAACCGCATGCCTCTTCCAGAAATTCAATTGTATAAAATTTCATATTAAATGCTGTATTTATTCCAAATATTCCAGTCCTAGATAATATATTTCAGTCCTAGAGAAGTTATTTAATTTGAACACAACAGCTGCAACTCATTAGCGCAATCCTATACTGACTGGATGAAATCACTGAAGGGTTGAACACGGTCAGAACTTGTGGGTGGTGTTTTCTCTTTAAATACAGGACAGACTCGCTCCATGTTTGACAAGCAGAATCTTAAAGACAGTTTTTCTGCGAATCTGAACAGCTGGTCTGCTCTACTCTTTGAAAAAAAGTGTTTACTGATTTAATTGCTCCCTAATATTATCATTGTCTATAGCGTATATATTTGTAATATAGTTTTAAACTGAATTTTTGCTAATTCCTATATTGTATATATTTGTGATATAGTTTTAAACTGTATTTTTGCTAATTCCTATATTGTATATATTTGTGATATAGTTTTAAACTGAATTTTTGCTAATTCCTATATTGTATATATTTGTGATATAGTTTTAAACTGAATTTTTGCTAATTCCTATATTGTATATATTTGTGATATAGTTATAAACTGTATTTATCCGCGATATAGATAAAACTTTTCCCCTTTTTATTTAAGATGGAGTCCCAATATTCCTGCGATCAATACAGTACCCTTCTTACAAGCACACCATTAGGTATTATACCGAATATAATGTACAGAGTATTGTCTCATTCTGATTAAGTCATTATATTATAACTAATTTATATTAATTATATATTCTTTCATTCTTTCTTATTTAAGAAGAGTGTGTCTCCCGATTTTGGCAATAATTTCATCACGCAGAATTATGAAGTCTTTGAATCCGTAGCTGCGGAACCATTAGAAGATAATGAGTCTGCTCATCACCCTATCACAGGTAATTAGATTCTCCTTTTTGCACTTAGATAGGGAAAAATGTCGCTGTGACACGGTACCAAGATATTTATCTTTCCTGTATCACATGTAAGAAATTATATATATATATATATATATATATATATATATATATATATCAGCTGATTTAATCCTTTGTATGTAAACACGAACAAAATGCAATTTCTCATACAGATACTGACACGCATCCATCGGCCTATATGTCGGAAAACTGGTATGCTCCCGAACCATCTGAAAATCTGGATTCAGATGTCGAGATCATAGATGTCAAGAACCCTGTAATTTCACCGCTACCCGATGCTCCTAAGAGGCGTGGAAATTCGTTAAGCAGGTGTCTCAAGAATAGAAAAGGTAACGGTTCACTTGAAATACATACGATTCTCACTTTTGTGTAAAAAATCATTCTGGGTTAACTAATAGTTATATTTTATTTACATCTGCTAAACTAGTGGCCAGAAAATTCAATTTGAAAAAGAGAATATTCCCGTCTCACCGAGTTCGAACAATGAGATGTCCATTAAACTAGGAGCTGCGGAAGTGCAATTCCCGGTTCATACTTGTAAGTATATATTTGGTCTGCTCTATACTGGATTTATACAAACATTGTTTCAATGATTTCATGGATAACTGTCACAGTTAACTTTTTTCTGGCGCTGATCATGGTAGAGATGACTTCCGGAGAGAAACATGCCTAGGTCGGAACCCAGGACTCAACGGCCATGCCGATAAACACAGGGCCTCGGAGTTCTGGTGGTAAATGGGGCCTTGTGAAAGGAGGTCTGTGCAATTCGGTAATTGCCAGGGAACATCAGCGACTAGTTGAAAGAGTTCTGCGTACCACGCCCGGCACGCCAATCTGGCGCAATCAGGATTACCGGTACTCCCTCCGCTCTGATCGTCCTGATGACTCTCGGCAGTAAGGGGAGCGGGGGAAATATGTACGGAAGCCGAAAATGACGCCACGGGAGTACGAGTGCATCTGTCCCGATTGCTGCTGGATCGTGGGACCGAGCTATGAAGTCAGGAACCTTGGAATTTAGCCGTGAGGCCATCAGATCCACGTAGAGGGAGCCCCAACGACATCATGACTGGTGGAAAATCTCCGGATGGAGAGACCACTCCCCGGAGTCGAGGCCTTGACGACCGAGGAAATCTGCCTCCCAATTTTCCACTCCCTGGATGTGAACCGCAGAAATCATTGAGCGATTTTCCTCGGTCCAACAGAGAATGCCGTTCATGGCTGCCATGCTGTAGGTTCCCCCTTGTCGGTTGATGTATGCCACTGCAGTGGCACTGTCTGACTGCATCCTGATGGGTCGACCCGCCAGGAAGGGATAGAATTGGAGAAGAGCTAACCTGATTGCCCGAATTTCTAAGATGTTGGTCAGAAGGCGTGATTCCTGAAGTGACCGGCGGCCCTGAGCAGGGTGACGTAAGAACACCGTTCCCCAGCTTAGAAAACTGGCATCTGTTGTCACAACTAGCCAATGTACTGGAAGAAAAGACTTCCCTTGATTCAGGGAGGACTTTAATGTCCGCCACCTGAGAAACTGTCTGACTCGCTGGGGAAAGAAGAACAGACGGTCGAGGAAGAACGGGTTCCTGTCCCAAACGGCCAGGAGGGCATGCTGTAAGGAACGGAGGTGTATTTGGGCAAATGGAGCCGCCTCCAAGGCTGCTACCATCCTGCCGAGGACTCTCATACTGAAACGCAGAGAGTGAGTATGCGATTGGGAGAGCTTCCGAGCTTCCCGCTGTAAGGCTGAGATTTTTTCTGGGGGAAGAAGCACCAACCCCTGGGACGAGTCCAGTATCATTCCTAGAGAGGAAATTCGCTGAGCCGGAACTGGGGAAGATTTTTTGAAGTTTATCTTCCAACCCAGGAGAGAAAGAGTATCTATTGTGAGGTTCACGGCCTCCTTGCAGGTGTGGAAAGAGGGGCCTTTGATGAGGATATCGTCAAGATACGGTAGCACCGCCACTCCTCAGGAGTGGAGTATGGCCACTGCAGCCGCATTGATCTTTATGAGTACCCTGGGGCGATGGCGAAGCCGAAGGGCAAAGCTGTTGTTCCTGAACTGCGAAGCGAAGGAACCTTGGAAGGTAAAATAGAAATGTGGAAGTACGCGTCCTGGATGTCTATAGACGCCAGGAACTTGCCTATTCCCATGGAGGCGATGACAGAACGAAGCGATTCCATTCGGAACCATCGCACCGACGAAGCTGTTCAGCAGTTTTAGGTCCAGTATGGGCCGTACTGTAGTGTCCTTCTTTGGAACCATGAAGAGGTTTGAATAAAAACCTTGAAACCGTTCGCTTTGAGGAACCGGAATAATAAGTCCGTCTTTACTCATATAGCATATAGCTTGGAAGAACTCTGAAGCTTTTGCCCTAGGAAGATGAGATAAGAAGTCTATCTTGTATCCAGAGAACACTAAGTCGCAGATCCACTCATCGTGAACGACCGAGAGCCACGCGACACTGAAGGAAAGCAGGCGGCCACCTACTTTGAGGGTGTCCCCCCCGGATACCACAGGGAGTCATTGTGTGGAAGATCTGCCCGTTCTGGAGCCTCTGGATCCTGACTGCCTAGGCCTGCCCTTCCATCAAGGGAAAGGGGTATCAGAGGCCTGGATACCTCTGTCTGAACGTTGTGCCTGGCCGGAACCGAGAGATGTGGAGGTAGAGGAGCAGTTGGAGTTGTAACGAAAAAATCGTGACCGAGCCCGTGGTTGTGGAAGAAATTTACTCTCTCCTCCAGTGGCGCCGGAAATCAATTGGTCGAGCTTTTCGCCAAAAAAGGCGACCGCTCTGATATGGTAGAGAAGTCAATGACTTTTTGGAAGCAGAATCCGCACGCCAGTCCCTGAGCCATAAGGACCTCCGGATGGTGATGGCGTTTGCTGCTGCTTGAGAAGCGCAGTTAGCAGCATCCAGGGACGCGGTTACTATGAAATCTCCAACTCTGGCTATTTGAGTAGCGAGGCCCGCTATCCCGGGGGAAAGATTGGTATCCAGCATCGCTGAAGACAAGACCTCAGCCCAGTGGGTTAGTCTTAGCCACCCACGTAGTGGCAAATGATTGGAAGAGTGCGGCTACTGAGGCTTCAAAGGCTGAACGCGCTATAGTGTCGATCTGATGATCGTTTGGGTCTTTTAAAAGAGGCGCCCTCCGAGGAGGATAAAACAGATTTAGTAGCCAGGCGCGATTAGGGGAGACTGCGTCCAATCTTTTCTTGGATCCTCGGCAAAGGAATATTTTGACTCCGTGGGTTTCTGCCCTGTGAATCGTTTATCTGGACTGATCTTGCGAGAATCAACGGTTTCCTTAAATTTGGGAGTGGCGAACACTGTGAGCTCGCTTGGTCCTCTTAAAGAACACGGCATGATCCATTTTAGAAAAAGGTTCCTCCTCAAGCTTCAAAGCTTTATTCACTGACTCAATGAGAGAGTCAAGAGTCTCCTGATCGTGATGAAATTCCTGATCTAGGGACGTATCAGAATCGTCCTCTGAAACAGGTTCTCTACTAGTCCCAATGGAAGGGGAGCAAGGAATGGAGCTCTCAGAACCCGAATCCCGGTGATGGTCTGAGGATATGGCACGAGTCCTGTTCCCGGAAGAGCGAGAGCTCCTTGACAAGGTACGACCCCTGGAGTACAAGGGGTTCTGATCATCGGAAGCATCGTCCGAAATAGTGCCCTGGTTAGAGGAGGGGTCTCGGAACAATTCTAACGCTTTTGCCAGGGATGCCATAGACCGGGTAAGGGAGGTAGCCCATTCAGGGGGGACTAGGCTCACTGGGTTCAGTATCAGTAACAGGTGGTTCTTGAGCAGTCACCGGTTCACAAACTGCATAATGCAGTATTGTGACCGCGGGATAGTGACACCTTACGAGCGGTACATGCCGCAAAAAAAAGGTGTGGGTTTTCCCAGACTTTTTGAGGCTTTGATTGAGGCATAGCATAGCCTTGAGGTGAGCACTTACTAACAGGGGAAGGGTTAAGCTATGTTTCTGGAGCTTACCCATGGTCCTGTCTTGAGTCCCCAGGGGAGGTCCGCAGTGTGATGCCACGGGAGTTATGCACAGGAATCGCTAGTCCTGAAGGCTGTGATTGAAAAGGCTGGAGCAGCGCTGCAGCATCAGCCCTGTGGGTGTACCAAGATGGCCGCCGAGATCAGGAAGTGAGTGTCTCTCAAAGAACGAGAAGCGCCAGAAAGAGTGGGCGGCGGTAACTGCCGGTGGGCGTGGCCAAAACTCCGGCCTGTATTAAGGGGAAAAGCTGGGGGCTAAATTTTAAACCTGCGGTTGCGGCCTGCAGGGCCATTAGCGCCATTCTTAAGCCACACTCCCTGAATGAATTGCCGCACTGCAGACCACCCACGGACCCGGGGCTTTAAGGTGCGGACCTCCCATACCCTGGGGACCAGGACCCCCCCAAGCGCTGCGGACCCCGCAGTGTACTCACGGTAGATGCGGTGGGTCAGTGCTCAATCCACCGTCGCCATAGTCAGGGAGGGGATGGAGAGCTTCTGCCGCCATGCGTCATCTGCTATATCAGTGGTTATGCAGAGGGGGGCTGCACGGACACCATACATATTTATGTCAGGCTATGCACCTGGCTCCAGGAGAGGTAGATGGAGGGCTACTCCATGTGGTCGCCTGCTATGGAGGGGGGGGGAGATCGGAACGCGAAGGAACCGTCACCCGCAACGTGAGCTCAGGGCTGGCATCCAACGTTGCAGGAAAGGATACGGGAGGGACGCTCCACGTACTTGCCTGTTGATGATTCGGGGGAGATCGCCCCCATTCGCTCCGTTAAGGAAAAAATAGAATGAAAAGTAAAAATTAAAATAAAAACGGTGGGGTATGAAACAGACCCAAGTGCCTCCTACAGACACTAAGCAAGGACTGGTTCACTTGGAGCCAGCAGGAGGGTGTATACTGCAGGGGAGGAGCTATTCTTTCTGTATTACTTAGTGTCCTCCTAGTGGCTGCTGTATAACACCCATGGTCCTGTGTCTCCCAATGAGGCGTAGGAGAAATTGCCAATTGCAGCATCACAAAGTTTCAGATCTATGATATTTGAGGTGAAAGGTGAGGATGTTCCCATGATGTGTGATCAACTTGTGATTTACAGCTGACCTAGTGCAAAACTGCAAACATGCTGAAGATCTGTGGTTTGTAGCAGTCTGTCATTCTCAGCAATAGATAGATCTAGTCTGCTCTCATCTCTCACTGATTCTGCCTTACTCCTCCCACCAACCCAGAACAGCAGCGCATGCAGAAACAGCAGCAGTATGATCCAGAGGAGCCATCACTGCTATCAGTACTCACAAAAGTATCACTGTATTACCTGTGGAGTTACATGGGACTGCAGGTCAGATCTAATACATTATCATCTCAGTGGGTGCCCACCAAAAGCAGCGTGCTGCTGGCTGAGATAGATGGTCCTGGAAGCCCAGAAGGCACCGCAGAAAGGTGAGATTCTGTCAGAGGAGCGGAAGTGCCATAGCAGCTCCACTCTCCCATTGACATCAGTGGCAGTGAATCTGGGGCATGCACTTCCTTCCCTGTTCACTTATGACTACCAAGAGTAAGAGTGAACAGACCCTACCTAGTTATGCATCATACACATATGCTGCAGGTGCAGGCAGGCATAGGATGGAAGAAAATGCAGAGTGGATTTGAATAAGGTCTCTAGGCCCAGATACCCCACACTAAAAGTGGAATAAGGGTCTCTAGGCTCCTTATGACCAGGTCCAATTGGATGATGCTCCTCCCCATGGCTCTATAGACCCAAGAAAGGAAAAAAAAACCCTTGCAGAAGATAATAGGGCTACCATACCCCCAAAAAAATCAAATGACAAAAGACTGACTGGCACTTCCAAGCTAGTGTGAACAGGTGCATACTAGGAGCAGCCATCTCCATATATAATAAACAAAAAAAGTTGCACTCTGTAGAGCTAAAGCATGTCAATATGAAATATGACTAGTATTACTGCTTCTGGATACTAGGAAAAAAAATGAGATGCTTAGCACATAATTTGGCCAATTCATGCATGCCCAGCAACCAACGACAAGGCGGTCTCAGAACTGCTGAACCTACGTGTCTAGTGTGAAAACTTCTCCAAGACTGAAGTCTGAATTTCTGGATAGATGTGAATACCTCTCTTTAAAACCTGAATTTATGGGTAGATAGGATCCTGTTGCAATTAAAAACCATCACATGCTGGAGGGCGGAGTGCTCAGTCACAGAGCTAATATACAAATGACAAAAGACTAAATGGGACTCCCAAGCTAATGTGATCAGGTGCATACTAGGAGGAACTATCTCCATATACAATAAACAAAAGAAGTTGCACTCTCTAATGCTTAAGAGTGCAACTTAGCACTACAGAGTGCAACTTTTTTTTAAATTTATTTTTTATTACCATCAAAAAATACACATCCACCATGGAACGCAACTGGAAGTGACGGAGAAGGACCAGCGATGTCACTTTCGGTATTCGCACGCCGGATCCAGAGAGGGGAGGGGGTGAGCTGAGGGAGGCCCCCAGATCACAACCTCTCTACTTTACCTGGAGGTACAGGAAGAGCAGTGAAGTTCTGTTTCCAGAGGAGAAAGGAGCAACTACCAGAGGTGAAGGTCAGAGCTGCGCGGCCTAAAAGTATGTAAGACAGTGTCTATTGACCGTCAAAGAACACCACAAGATGGCCTCCTCATGCCCTATAGGGACAGGAAAAAGGGACATCCTTATTCCTCAAACAGTTTACAAGACTGCAAACATTTTTTGGGGGGATATAAACACTACCCTTCACTAAATTATATCAATTAAAGCGAGTGAAAAATCATAGCAGACCATGTAGAAAAATATAGTTTATTTTACAGTACGTTCATAGTACACATTTCAGATTTACAGTACTCAAAGTATACAACATAGCAACAGGCAAAAAAAATACAATTTTTAATAGCAACTTATGTTGTACATTATTAGTGGCAGTATCACCTCGGATTTTGGGTTAGTACCAAATCATATGATCAGTTTAATACCCTGTTTTGTCAGTTTACAAAAATGTTGACAGGAAGGTCTTTAAAAAAACAGACTGAATTTTTTTTTTATTTTTTACCAAAAAAAAAAGAAAAAAAAAAGGAAGAAACACATTCTCAAATGGATTTTTCAACTTTTACTTCATCAGTGATATAACAGAAACCTAGAAATCAAAGAAAGAAAAAGAAAGTAATAAATATATATACAAGCAACAACAAATTGTAATTTTGGGGTTTTATTGCTATACAATTGCTATACACTTGGTGGAGAGCCAGACAAACAGATCGGAGACGAGGGATAGATGTTTTTCCTATGGTTTATATACAGTATTTTTCAGACTTTAAGAGGCACTTTTTAGCAAGAAACGTGTCCTTCTCGATTACAAAGAGAGCTGTCATCTCTCCTTTTGTCTGACACTGATCTACGTGATTGGCGCACATCAGGGCAGGAAGCTTATCGGAACCTGAATGGAGGCTGCAGGAGAGCAAAAAAGCTAAAGGACCTTTTACACAAGTAATTCAAGGACCTTTCAGGTTATGTGAGTGATCACATGACCTAAAAGATCCTTGAATTATGTGTAAGGTCTTGCAGCTGTTTAGCTCATTCAGCCTCCGTTCAAGTCTCAATCAGGGACTGCAAGATATAGTATGTATGTATGTATATATATATGTATATATGTATATATATATATATATATATATATATATATATATATATATATATATATATATATATATATATATATATATGTCAAAATTGGAACAGCATCACATATTACCGCAGTTGTCGTGCAGCGCTTTCCCAACCAATGTTCAATTGGCCTCCAGTAATAAAGATAAAAAAAGGAAAACAGCACAAAAATTTAAGAAAAAAACGGGCTTTAATGCCTGAACGATGTTTCGGATATAGTATCCTTTCTCATATACATATACACACAGACACACACACACACACACACAGACACAAGGACGGGTAACTGCTTTGAACTTTCGACTTTCAAGCTCCACATCTCACCATCTACTATTACTTTTAATGTCAGATTACCATCATTTTATAGACAATCTTGGCTGTCTCAAATAAATTTGGACTTGCAACTATTTAGCATATCATTAGTTATGCCGGTTCTTTTCATGTCACTGCATTGCTATTGTTTTGCTCCTACAAATTAGCATTTTTATTATTTTGTTAATATTTTGTAAATCCATCTTGGTTTTCAAAACTGACAATCCGTCTGGGAATGTTCTCAATCAGATTCAAACAAGTCTTAACCAAAATCTGATCCCAAAGTTGGTGCTTAGTGGTTGACTCACCTAGGTGTATATATATATATATATATATATATATATATATATATATATATATATATATATATATATATATATATATATATATATATATATATATATATATATATATATACACAGATTTTCCTTCATTTCTACTCACAAGTGTTCGATTGGGTTGAGGTCTGGTACTGTGGGGCAAATCCAGCACCTCTACTTTATGGTCATTCAACCTTTAATTTGCAAATCTTGAGGTATGCTTTGGGTCGTCGTCCTTTTCATACTCATAGTACTTGAGTGTACAAAGTAACTCGTTTTGTAGGATACTCACATATAGCGCAGCATTGAGACCACCATATATCCTGGTCAAGTATCCAATACCTTTGGCTGTGAAACAACTCCATATCAGGCCTCCTCCAACAAAATTGACAGTTTCTTAAATTTCTTGATCCGTTCGCCTCCTTTTCCTTTGTTTCCTCCAGAACCAATTTCACCTATCAGAGGCCAGTCTATTGACTTTCGTCTCAATGCTTCAAATTACCCATTTCCAATCTTCTATTATCCACTTTTCATACTTTTTTGCAAACTCGAGCCAACACTTCTTATGACAATATCAAAGAGAAGACTTCTTCATTTTTTTTCAGGTCACCATTCCTGACTTCTGCTTAGTGCAGAAAGACCGCAGAGGGACTCATATTGTACGCGCAGCTGCCAAGGACATCACTTCAGGAGATGAGTCTCCAGGAGTAAGTACTTTACTCCTTCTCTGCCTTTGAGCACCACTTCAAGTGTCAATGACTGCTATACCAGTGCTGTAATTGGTATGAGAACATGCTAATCAAAGCAGAGGCCAATGTGACAGTGATGGACATTGAAGTAGGGCATCAAGGCAGCGAACGCACGTCTAATGAGAACACACTGTCCCTTTAAGCAGGAGTGTGCTTCCAGTTTCTTCTGCCCACACACGTGCTTTAGAAGCATGTGTGGTGCACAGTACTCAATAAGCTATGTCAGTCACAAGATGGCAGTGTGATTCCATTCAAAATTAGGTGTATAAATCAAAGATTATTAGATCGATACGAACGGCTTTGAAAGTCAGTATCCATATAAAACAAGTAAACACATACATAGTAACATTTGATTTTTGCTGATAGGTACTCTATAAAAGGAATGAAGTTTATGCCTGCCAAAAAACAGAGCTAAAAAGGTGCACTTATTTTCTAACCTCTTTTAGGATCTGCCCTAGTGTCTCCTCACTCTGGATAGGTTTCCTGCACAAATACAAAAGGTTAATACAGAAAAACAAAGATAAAGAAATCTTTAACTATAAAACATGTGTTGTACATGACAAGGAATTTACAAGAAAGAGGTGTCCTGCACATTGTACTCACCTCTCGGTCTTTGTAGAGATAAAGATTGAGAATTTGCCTTCCTGGTCAGGGAGATAAGTTGAAGGCACAATAAAATATTGTCCAGGGGCCAGATGACAGATTTGTGACACTTCTAAAGAGTGACTATGTGGAATACAGGCGGCACATGGTTCTTGTAAAAATGGAGAGAGGCCACCATCAACTGGAGCCTAAAGACACAAGAAAAAGTTCAGATACATTTAAAATACTTATTAGTACAGAAGTGTTACTGGAACCCAATCTATATATACTGTAGTGTGTGATCCCCAACTTTCGGTCTCTAAAGAACTATATTTTAATAAAAAAACAATAGTGTGAGAAGTAAACATGCTCTTTTTTACAGAAGTGTGTATGTCCATGGAGAAACGCTTTATTTTTCTCTGAATGTAGAGAATCAGTGATCTATATACTGAGCCCCAATTTACAGTATGGAAAAATAGAGCTAGTAGAGTATAGCTAGTAGAGCTAGCTGCATAATAATCATGAGGTTTTGAACGGTTTAAAAAATAAATTAAATTAGGGCATCAGCACCATCTCTTTTAGATGGCATAATAGCTTATCAACTGACAATCTGACTAATAGTTTTATTCACAGTTGTATGTGTACTATGACAGTAACAAAATAAAAGTATGACACTAACCAAGTACACATGGAAACCAATGGCATGGCATAGATTCTCCTGATTGTGCTGGCGAAGGGTCACCTTTACCAGTTGGGAATTAATGGGCACACAAAAAGAAATAGCTGGGTTAAGATTGTAAGAAGGAAAGTTCCTGCTGCCTCCCGCGCTATTTCTCTTCTTCCACTCTCCTTTAAGCTCCAGTGTTTCCCATACTCCAGGTATCGTATCTTTACTTGCCCTCTCCACCGGCTGATTGGAGGTAATTTCACTGAATGTAAAAAATGACAAATTGTTACACTAAAATATTATAAAAAGTCTATTAGTTGCTAAATCAAGAAGTGTACTACAGATACATGGAGAAAGTTTCCCATTTAATTTACAAGCCCGAAATGTTTAAAGTTCAATTTGTTTTTACTAAGAATTTTAACAGGTATAAGGACAATATCTGACAAAAATAGAATATGTTTATAATCTGAATGCCATTTCCATTAAGGGTACTGTCACACAGTGCCATTTTCATCGCTACGACGGTACGATTCGTGACGTTCTAGCGATATCGTTACGATATCGCAGTGTCTGACACGCAGCAGCGATCAGGGACCCTGCTGAGAATCGTACGTCGTAGCAGATCGTTTGGAACTTTCTTTCGTCGCTTGATCACCCGCTGACATCGCTGGATCGTTGTGTGTGACACCGATCCAGCGATGTGTTCGCTTGTAACCAGGGTAAACATCGGGTAACTAAGCGCAGGGCCGCGCTTAGTAACCCGATGTTTACCCTGGTTACCAGCGTAAACGTAAAAAAAACAAACAGTACATACTCACATTCCGGTGTCTGTCCTCCGGCGTCTCAGCTTCTCTGCACTGTGAGCGCCTGCCGGCCGGAAAGCGAGCACAGCGGTGACGTCACCGCTCTGCTTTCCGGCTATGGTGCTTACACAGTGGAGAGAAGCAGAACGCCGGGGGACAGACACCGGAATGTAAGTATGTACTGTTTGTTTTTTTTACGTTTACGCTGGTAACCAGGGTAAACATCGGGTTACTAAGCGCGGCCCTGCGCTTAGTAACCCGATGTTTACCCTGGTTACCCGGGGACTTCGGCATCGCTCCAGCGCCGTGATTGCAAAGTGTGACCGCAGTCTACGACGCTGGAGCGATAATCATACGACGCTGCGACGTCACAGATCGTGCCGTCGTAGCGATGAAAATGGCACTGTGTGACAGTACCCTTAGCCTCAATGTCATGAGTAATACTGAGCTATAAGGGCAGCTCACTGTAACCTGAGTGTGATGGGTCCATTGGAAAGCACACGCAGTAAGAAGTCCCCTTCTGTGTCCCTGAGAAATGTGCTGGGGATAAGAAGATGATATCCTGGAGAAAACTCGCACCGCAGATGCAGCTGTCTATCGTAAGTGTGTGAGGAGGTGCCAGCCAAAGGGGGTGTCAAAATCGTCTTCTGAAGGTTAAAGCGACGTTTTTCCACCTATAGACAATGACAAAAGTAAAAAGCAGAGCTTATTTATTATAAAGTGTTGTTACACAAGATCAGACCTGTAAAAAAAAAAAAAAAAAAATTATAAAAAGCAGTGTTTCTTCAATTACAGATTTCAGACAATAGCTGTATTTGATGCCGCACTGGCCTCTATGCCTAATGATAAAGCCCCAGGGGTGGATGGGATCCCGGGAGAGGTATATAAAAAATATAGAGACACACTTCTTCCTGCTTTGCTGGAGATGTACGGTGTCGGTTTGGGGAACTGCCACGGTTCATGAGAGAGGCAATAATTGTTGTGCTGCCGAAGCAGGGTAGGGATCCGGTAGATCCAGCCTCTTATCGTCCAATCTCGCTGTTAACATCAGATGTTAAAATCTTGGCTAAAGGTACCTTCACACTGAACGATATCGCTAGCAATCTGTGACGTTGCAGCGTCCTGGCTAGCGATATCGTTGAGTTTGACAGGCAGCAGCGATCAGGATCCTGCTGTGCCATCGTTGGTCGGAGCAGAAAGTCCAGAACTTTATTTCGTCGCTGGACTCCCGCAGACATCGCTGAATCGGTGTGTGTGACGCCGATTCAGCGATGTCTTCACTGGTAACCAGGGTAAACATCGGGTTACTAAGCGCAGGGCCGCGCTTAGTAACCCGATGTTTACCGTGGTTACCAGTGTAAATGTAAACAAAACCAAACACTACATACTTACATTCCGGTGTCTGTCCCCCGGCGCAGTGCTTTCCTGCACTGTCAGCGCCGGCCAGCCGTAAAGCAGATTACAGCGGTGACGTCACCGCTGTGCTTTCCGGCCGGCGCTCACAGTCAGTGCAGGAAAGCACAGCGCCGGGGGACAGACACCGGAATGTAAGTATGTAGTGTTTTTTTTTTTTTTTACAATAGCACTGGTAACCAGGGTAAACATCGGGTTACTAAGCGCGGCCCTGATCTTAGTAACCTGATGTTTACCCTGGTTACCCGGGGACCGGCATCGTTGGTCGCTGGAGAGCTGTCTGTGTGACAGCTCTCCAGCGACCACACAACGATGAAACAGCGACGCTGCAGCGTCGCTAAATGTGACGGTACCTTAAGACGTTGGCTAACTGCCTAAATAAAATAACGACAATAATACATAGGGATCAATCCGGTTTATGCCCAATAGTTTTACAGCACATAACCTCAGGCGATTGCTTCTTAATATGCAGGCAAAGGCGGATAATGTGGGCCGGAGGGTTGTGGTGTCTCTGGACGCTGCTAAGGCGTTTGATAGTGTGGAGTGGAGGTATTTGTGGGCGGTCCTGAGGGCCATGGGTTTTGGCGGAAAATTCATAAGTTGGGTGCAGCTGTTATATGCTTCTCCGAGAGCTAGGGTACGGGTGAATGGCCTTCTGTCTGGGGATTTTCCCTTGTATAGGGGAACACGGCAGGGGTGCCCTTTGTCTCCTCTGCTGTTTGCGATTGCTAAAGAGCCTCTGGCGGCGGCATGGAGAGATAAGGGTAAAAAAGGATATAGATATGGAAGTCCTGAAGAGAAGATAGCCCTGTACGTGGACGATGTATTATTATTTCTGGAAGATACACAGGAGTCTTTGAGGGTGGCTATGCATAGCATTACTACATTTGGGGCTCTTCGGGACTATCTATTAATTGGGACAAGTCTGTGTTGCTTCCCTTGGATGTGGCGGCTCCTCTGACTGTGGATCCTGTGATTCCCTTAAGGCCGGAGTCACACTAGACCGTAATACGGACGAGTGCTATGTGATAAAAAAATCGCATAGCACTCGGACCAATGTTAATCTATGGGGCAGTTCACATCATCCGTTGTTTTCTTGGCCGTATTATACGTACGAGAGAAATCGCAGCATGCTGCGATCTGCACCGTATATCGGCCGAGAATCGCCAATGGAAGTCTATGGTTGCGAGGAAAACTCACATATATATGTGAAAACTATATATATATCTATATCTAATATATAATTGCCTAGAATACTACTTCCTGCAATTTGTGCCAACTTCCGTGGCTTTGTCCGGAGCTAATGTCCGGAGCTAATGTCCGGAGATAAGTGACCTCACCAGTGTCCTACACCCAGGCAGAGCACAGGGGCCCCAGGCAGCATATGGGGCCACAGGCAGAGCACAGTGGCCCCAGGCAGAGCACAGGTGCCCCAGGCAGCATATGGGGCCCCAGGCAGAGCACAGTGGTCCCAGGCAGAGCACAGGGGCCCCAGGCAGCCTATGGGGCCCCAGGCAGAGCACAGGGGCCCCAGGCAGCATATGGGGCCCCAGGCAGAGCACAGTGGCCCCAGGCAGAGCACAGTGGCCCCAGGCAGAGCACAGTGGCCCCAGGCAGAGCACAGGGGCCCCAGGCAGAACATGGGGCCCCAGGCAGAGCACAGGGGCCCCAGGCAGAGCACAGGGGCCCCAGGCAGCATATGGGGCCCCAGGCAGAGCACAGGGGCCCCAGGCAGAGCACAGGGGCCCCAGGCAGCATATGGGGCCCCAGGCAGAGCACAGGGGCCCCAGGCAGAGCACAGTGGCCCCAGGCAGAGCACAGGGGCCCCAGGCAGAACATGGGGCCCCAGGCAGAGCACAGGGGCCCCAGGCAGAGCACAGGGGCCCCAGGCAGCATATGGGGCCCCAGGCAGAGCACAGTGGCCCCAGGCAGCATATGGGGCCCCAGGCAGAGCACAGGGGCCCCAGGCAGCATATGGGGCCCCAGGCAGAGCACAGTGGTCCCAGGCAGAGCACAGGGGCCCCAGGCAGCTTATGGGGCCCCAGGCAGAGCACAGTGGCCCCAGGCAGAACATGGGGCCCCAGGCAGAGCACGTGGCCCCAGGCAGAGCACAGGGGCCCCAGGCAGAACATGGGGCCCCAGGCAGAACACGGGGCCCCAGGCAGAGCACAGGGGCCCCAGGCAGCATATGGGGCCCCAGGCAGAGCACAGGGGCCCCAGGCAGCATATGGGGCCCCAGGCAGAGCACAGTGGCCCCAGGCAGAGCACACACCAAATCGGAGGCCGAGGGGCCCCGCCAACCAAATCGGAGGCCGAGGAGCCCCGCCCACCAAATCGAAGGCCGAGCGGCCCCGCCCACCAAAGCGGAGGCCGAGGGGCCCCGACCACGCCCACCAAAGCGGAGGCCGAGGGGCCCCGACCACCACATCGGAGGCCGAGGGTCCCCGCCCACCAAATCGGAGGCCGAGGGGCCCCGCCCACCAAATCGGAGGCCGAGGGGCCCCGACCACCACATCGGAGGCCGAGGGTCCCCGCCCACCAAATCGGAGGCCGAGGGTCCCCGCCCACCAAATCGGAGGCCGAGGGTCCCCGCCCACCAAATCGGAGGCCGAGGGGCCCCGCCCACCAAATCGGAGGCCGAGGGGCCCCGCCCACCAAAGCGGAGGCCGAGGGGCCCCGCCCACCAAAGCGGAGGCCGAGGGGCCCCGCCCACCAAAGCGGAGGCCGAGGGGCCCCGCCCACCACATATGAGGCCGAGGGGCCCCGCCCACCACATATGAGGCCGAGGGTCCCCGCCCACCAAATCGGAGGCCGAGGGTCCCCGCCCACCAAATCGGAGGCCGAGGGTCCCCGCCCACCAAATCGGAGGCCGAGGGTCCCCGCCCACCAAATCGGAGGCCGAGGATCCCCGCCCACCAAATCGGAGGCCGAGGGTCCCCGCCCACCAAATCGGAGGCCGAGGATCCCCGCCCACCAAATCGGAGGCCGGGGGTCCCCGCCCACCAAATCGGAGGCCGGGGGTCCCCGCCCACCAAATCGGAGGCCGAGAGTCCCCGCCAACCAAATCGGAGGCTGAGGGGCCCCGCCAACCAAATCGGAGGCCGAGGGGCCCCGCCCACCAAATCGAAGGCCGAGGAGCCCCGCCCACCAAATCGGAGGCCGAGGGGCCCTGCCCACCAAATCGGAGGCCGAGGGGCCCCGCCCACCAAATCGGAGGCCGAGGATCCCCGCCCACCAAATCGGAGGCCGGGGGTTCCCGCCCACCAAATCGGAGGCCGGGGGTCCCCGCCCACCAAATCGGAGGCCGAGAGTCCCCGCCAACCAAATCGGAGGCTGAGGGGCCCCGCCAACCAAATCGGAGGCCGAGGGGCCCCGCCCACCAAATCGAAGGCCGAGGAGCCCCGCCCACCAAATCGGAGGCCGAGGGTCCCCGCCCACCAAATCGGAGGCCGAGGGGCCCCGCCCACCAAATCGGAGGCCGAGGGGCCCCGCCCACCAAATCGGAGGCCGAGGGGCCCCGCCCACCAAATCGGAGGCCGAGGGGCCCCGCCCACCAAATCGGAGGCCGAATTATTCTTACATTTGAATAAATAAAGTATATATGGATTCTAGACTCCCGATTCTTTAGAATCGGGCTGCCATCTAGTATATATATAATCGTCTAAGGGGCACTTCCGTCTGTCTGTCACGGAAATCGCGAGTCGCTGACGGCCACGACGGGCACAGTCCGGCCGCAAATTCGCCCCTTCCTACTCTGTCAGTGCCCCCTCCATACTCCCCTCCAGTCAGCGCTCACTTAAAGTTAATGGCTGCGTTACACCACGTTATGACACGGTGTAACGCAGTCCGTTAACGCTGCTATTAACCCTGTGTGACCTACTTTTTACTATTGATGCTGCCTATGCAGCATCAATAGTAAAAAGATCTAATGTTAAAAATAAGAAAAAAAATCATTATATACTCACCTTCCGGCGCCTTTCCCGCTTATCGCGACGCTCGGGGCCTTGCATTGCGGTCTCGCGAGACCGCTAAGTCATCTGGGTAATTTTGCAATGCATTGCTGGGAACGGAAGCTGACGGCCGCATCGCGCACATACGGACAGCTTCGCTGGACGCTGGAAGGTGAGTATATAACTTTTTTTATTTTCATTCTTTTTTTAACAGGGATATAGTGCCCACACTGCTGTATACTACGTGGGCTGTGTTATATACTGCGAGGCTGCTATATACTATGTGGGCTGTGTTATATACTGCGAGCCTGCTATATATTATATAGGCAGTGTTATATACTGCGTGGGCAGTGTTAAATACTACGTGGGCAGTGTTATATACTGCGTGGATGCTATATACTACGTGGGCAGTGTTATATACTACGTGGGCAGTGTTATATACTACGTGGGCAGTGTTATATACTACGTGGGCAGTGTTATATACTACGTGCGCAGTGTTATATACTACGTGCGCAGTGTTATATACTACGTGCGCAGTGTTATATACTACGTGGACTGTTCTATATTACGTGGCTCCTATATACTACATGACTGTGCTATATACTACGTGGCTGTCTGTGTTACGTGGCCTCTGTTATATGCTATGTGGCTGCTATATATATATACATACATATCCTAAAATACCCGATGCGTTAGAATCGGCCCACCATCTAGTATATATTTATATTATATATATATATATATATATATATATATATATATATATATATATACATACATACATACATACATATACACACACACACACACACACATTATATATATATACACACATACACACACATACACATGTACATATACAGTACAGACTAAAAGTTTGGTCACATCTTCTCATTTAAAGATTATTTAAACAATTTAAGCAACTGTTAGGGCTCATTTCCACTTGCAAGAAACACGTCTGTGTCTCGCATGTGGAAACCAAGCTGTGGCGCCGGGAATTTGGAGCGGAGCGTGCGGCTCCATGTGTTGCTATGCGGCCGCACGCTCCGCTCTGGAGTGCCGGCGCCAGAGCTTGTTTTTCACATGCAAGACATGGACGTGTTTCTCGCAAGTAGAAATGAGGCCTTAAGAGGAGACTTTGTGCAGCAGGCCTTCATGGTAAAATAGCTGCTAGGAAACCACTGCTAAGGACAGGCAACAAGCAGAAGAGACGTGTTTGGGCTAAAGAACACAGGGAATGGACATCAGACCAGTGGAAATCTGTGCTTTGGTCTGATGAGTCCAAATTTGAGATCTTTGGTTCCAACCACCGTGTCTTTGTGCGACGCAGAAAAGGTGAACGGATGGACTCTACATGCCTGGTTCCCACCGTGAAGCATGGAGGAGGAGGTGTGATGGTGTGGGGGTGCTTTGCTGGTGACACTGTTGGGGATTTATTCAAAATTGAAGGCATACTGAACCAGCATGGCTACCACAGCATCTTGCAGTGGCATGCTATTCCATCCGGTTTGCGTTTAGTTGGACCATCATTTATTTTTCAACAGGACAATGACCCCAAACACACCTCCAGGCTGTGTAAGGGCTATTTGACCAAGAAGGAGAGTGATGGGGTGCTACGCCAGATGACCTGGCCTCCACAGTCACTAGACCTAAACCCAATCGAGATGGTTTGGGGTGAGCTGGACCACAGAGTGAAGGCAAAAGGGCCAACAAGTGCTAAGCATCTCTGGGAACTCCTTCAAGATTGTTGGAAGACAATTCCCGGTGACTACCTCTTGAAACTCATCAAGAGAATGCCAAGAGTGTGCAAAGCAGACATCAAAGCAAAAGGTGGCTACTTTGAAGAACCTAGAATATAAGACATTTTTTCGGTTGTTTCACCCTTTTTTGTTAAGTATAGAATTCCACATGTGTTAGTTCATAGTTTTGATGCCTTCAGTGTGAATTTACAATTTTCATTGTCACGAAAATACAGAAAAATATTTAAATGAGGTGTGTCCAAACTTTTGGTCTGTAATATAAATATATATATATATATATACATACACACACACACACACACACACACACACACACATACATATATACACACTGCCCAAAAAAATAAAGGGAACACTTAACTTACAGAATATAATGCCAAGTAAATCAAACTTCTGTGAATTCAAACTGTCCACTTAGGAAGCAACACTGTTTGACAATCAATTTCACATGCTGTTGTGCAAATGGAATAGACGACAGATGGACATTATTGTCAATTATCAAGACACCCCCTATAAAGGAGTGGTTCTGCAGGTGGGGACCACAGACCACATCTCAGTACCAATGCTTTCTGGCTGATGTTTTGGTTACTTTTGAATGTTGGTTGTACTTTCACACTCGTGGTAGCATGAGACGGACTCTACAACCCACACAAGTGGCTCAGGTAGTGCACCTCATCCAGGATGGGGCATCAATGCGAGCTGTGGCAAGAAGGTTTGCTGTGTCTGTCAGCGTAGCGTCCAGAGGCTGGAGGTGCTACCAGGAGACAGGTCAGTACACCAGGAGACGTGGAGGGGGCCGTAGGAGGGCAACAACCAAGCAGCAGGACCGCTACCTCAGCCTTTATGCAAGGAGGAACAGGAGGAGCACTGCCAGAGCCCTGCAAAATGACCTCCAGCAGGCTACAAATGTACATGTGTCTGCACAAACAGTTAGAAACCGACTCCATGAGGATGGTCTGAGTGCCCGATGTCCAGATGGGGGTTGTGCTCACAGCCCAACACCATGCAGGACACTTGGCATTTGCCACAGAACACCAGGATTGGCAAATTTGCCACTGGCGCCCTGTTATCTCCACAGATGAAAGCAGGTTCACACTGAGCACATGTGACAGACGCGAGTCTGGAAACGCTGTGGAAAGCGATCTGCTGCCTACAACATTCCTCAGCATGACCGATTTGGCAGTGGGTCAGTAATGGTGTGGGGTGGCATTTCTTTGGAGGGCCGCACAGCCCTCCACGTGCTCGCCAGAGGTAGCCTGACTGCCATTAGGTACCGAGATGAGATCCTCAGACCCCTTGTGAGACCATATGCTGGTGCAGTTGACCATGGGTTCCTCCTAATGCAGGACAATGCCAGACCTCATGTGGCTGCAGTGTGTCAGCAGTTCCTGCAAGATGAAGGCATTGAAGCTATGGACTGGCCTGCCCGTTCCCCAGACCTGAATCCGATTGAACCCATCTGGGACATCATGTCTCGCACCATCCACCCACGTCACATTGCACCACAGACTGTCCAGGAGTTGGCGGATGCTTTAGTCCAGGTCTAGGAGGAGATTCCTCATGAGACCATCCGCCGCCTCATTAGGAGCATGCGCAGGCATTATATGGAGGTCATACAGGCACGTGGAGGCCACACACACAATATTGAGCATCATTTCATTGTTTTGAGGCATTTCCACTGAAGTTGGACCAGTCTGTAATTTGATTTTCCACTTTGATTTTGAATATCGTTCCAAATCCAGGCCTCCATTGGTTAATAAATTTGATTTCCAGTGATGATTTTTGTGTGATTTTGTTGTCAGCACATTCAACTTTGTACAGAACAAAGTAGTTAATGAGAATATTTCATTCATTCAGATCTAGGATGTGTTATTTGAGTGTTCCCTTTATTTTTTTGAGTAGTGTGTATATATTTCATAGAGAGTTAGATAGCAGAATAGCCGATAATTAAATTTTCTGGTTCTGTAAAATCATTGCAGAACCCGACAGGATATGAGATGATGGTTCACATACAGTAAACCATTGCAAAACAGAATCTTCCCCCCCCCCCCCGGCTAAAAAAATCTGCCCCCAGCCACCCTTTTACGGCACTTAGCCTCCCTCTTCCCACTGCCCTGTAGTGGTAGCATATGGGGTAATAAGGGGTTAATGTCACCTTGCTATTGTAAGGTGACATTAAGCCTGGTTAATAGTGGAGAGGTGTCAATAAGACACCTATCCATTATTAATCCAATAGTATGAAAGGGTTAAAAATATACACACACATTAAGAATAAAGTATTTTAATGAAATAATTAAACACACAGGTTTAACATCTTTATTGCACTCTCAATCCAAGTAAAGCCCTCGTTCTCCTGCAAAAAATTCCAAAATAAAAAAACAACAATATCCCATACCTGTCCGCCGTACAGTCAAGTCCCACGCTGTAAATCCATCTCAAGGGGTTAAACAGTTTACAACCCGAAGCGGTGCTAATGCTACTGGCCAGGCTGTAAACCAGGGAGGAATGAATGAAAAGCTGCCTGCGCAGCCTCCCCGCTTGACCGGACATGAACTTCGGGCCCCCCTTTATGAAGAAGTAATGCGAAACGGCGCTCGTCGGGCGCAGGACGTGACACTATCATCTCCCCATGCTGCCCAAGCCTTTATTTTCTAAATCCAGGTAAACTTTGACTGGTCTCTGACCAGCTTTATCATGTGCTAATTTAGTATTTACATCTGCTGCATTTACTGCTTACCTATCCCCATACTTGACTGCCATCTAGTGGTCTTTTTGCACTTCATGTTCATGATCATATTTAAAGATACACTACAGCTGAGATGTGACTTATTGCATTTTTTGAGCCTGTCCCAGTAATTTAATTCTTGGAATTTGGGCACATTGTGGGATGATTATTACTGTCGCTTTCTCTGGTCAGTGTTCCTTCTTCCTGATAAGGATTGATAAGGATTGCTTAGGGAAACAATGAGACGCTTTATTGTGTCCATCCATTATAGCAAGTCCACCTAACCAGTCTATAAGGTCGCTTTCCAGGTGCTGACAGATTACAAAACTATCACTTTTTAAGTGTCACAACCCTGACTTGTTTGGAGGTCCCATTTTTACATCTTTCTGTCGTTTTATACAACACAATCTGTTTTTAACATTATGTTAATAAATAAAAAATTCTTTTATTCACTTATTTTGAGTCACTTCATACCTTATTAGGTAACGTTTGTAAGCATCTGTAACGTGGGAAAGTTTCTGAATATTTTCATGTCCGGATCTTACCCAGTACTGGGGTCCCTGGATTGGGCGCAACCCCCTGGGTAAGATCCGGACATGGTTTATGTTCTGGTGGGGTCGTTGTCACGCCATCTGGCACTTTACATATGTCGCTCCTCAGGACATTCCCCATAACTATCCCCACTTAGGACTGTTGTTTATGGCCAGACCTGTACTATTGTAGCCACACTGGCGATATTTGTTACTTATTTTATAAATAGGCGGGTCTTGCACTTTGGTCCTTTTGGTGGGGGTGTGGGTATTATGGATTTCCCATGTATACATGATTATATGCCAACAAGGTTATATTGGGATATCCATTGTGAACAAAAGATACAGTTACTGATGTGGTTTTCGCTGGTGTTTTCTATTGGTGTTTTTTAGTGTGTTAGTTTTTAACAATTTTTCTAATAAAGTTTAATTTTCTTAAATGCTCCTGTTGTCCTCCTGTGTATATACATGTTTCACTGGGAGTAGTTGTCAGAGGGGCCTTGATATTATCCTGGCCTCCTTCCATTATGAGTCTGGGTTATTGTGCAGTGTTAAATAGAAGCACAGTGGGCATGTGATTTCTATAAATACCATCACGGAGCTTGTAATGAAGAACACAGCGAAAATACGCTGTGTCCAAAAAGCTATTATTTCTGACTGTGGGTACACACCCTCATGAGGAGACATTTTTGGAAGGGTGTGTGGGATGAGAAAAAATGTGATGCGTTTTATATTTGTTGTGATAATCATAAAAACCTACTAAAAAATGTTACCCCCTCCCCCCCCCCCAAAAAAAAAAAAAACAACAAACAAAAAAAAAAAAACACAAGACAAAACCACAACAGCACTATCTTGAACAGATACAAGTAGTGCACTGAATGATCAGGAAAGTGTTCCAAAGATAACATTTTCTATATGAATGGCTTGACGAATTTACCTAAAATTACTTTAATTGCTGCACTCATCAACACTGAAGCTGCAACACCCAGAAGGAAAAAATTTGGAATTATGGAAATCACAGGATCGATAAACAAAAAAACAAAAAAAAGTGCTGTACTCACCTGGCGAGTCTATGCTTAGGTTGTACAGCATTGGTTATGGCGCAGATGTCACGTCAACAGCACAGCAGCCAGTGAAGCCAGCAGCTCTGAAAGGGGCGTTCAGTGAACATGTAATGTTACTGGTTAGGAGTACTAGATTGTGTGACAGGACGTTGCTCTAGGTAATGAGTCTGATTGCCACTTGTGGAATCAGGAAGGGATTTTCCCCTAATATTAGCTAATTAACATCTGCCTCACTGGGTTTTTGCATTTCCCTGGATCAGCATGCTAGGCTATAGGTTGAATTGGATGAATGAAGAATATTTTTTATTCATAGTTTTTAAGGTTGAAAGTAGACATAAGTGACCATTTTGCACTGAAATAATTACCAGTGCTACTAATAATAATTAGGTTACATGAATCACAACTGTTCCATCATCCAGAAAACTTTACCAGTGTTCACAAAGCGTGGAAAAACCAAATTTACCTTCCAAATGTGCAATCCCACTGCAATTGAGGTGGTTCTTTTTGAAGCCTCACATTGTAAGTGTCTGTTGCAGAACATATTGCTGGAGGCTCCTAGTTCAGAGCTTGGCCTTTGCATAAGGATTAAATACATCTCGCTTTTCTCCTTTAAACGTAGCCAGAACTTAGGGTTATCAGGAAAGCTGGTGTTGTTGCGTGATCCACCTGCATTCTGACCCTTAATCCAAGACCCATAAATCTGCTGTGTGTAAGAAAGCAGGGAGCCTATGTACAGAATAAAAACAAAACAAAACAAGCAACAATATGAAATATTTGCATGATGTAATAATTGATAAATATGAAAACACTAGTAGTGAAGAGTGAAAATACATTAAGAACATTTTATATTACATATGGAATGTTGAAGAAACAATGGAGGATGAGGAGGAGAGGCACAGCCGGAGAGGAGACCCTCTCCGGCTGTGCCTCTCCTCCTCACCCTCCATTTGTCGGTAAGCTCCTTTTGATCAATTGTTGTCATGCTATAGACAATTGACGGTTCTACTTCCATGTTAGCATATGTGACTGAGATATCTGATGAACACTTTTTTTCTTATGGGCTTACCCACTATATACTATATACAGGGATTGTGCTTTGCTCTTTCCCCTTGGATTACTTTTTAGTACTTGTGGGGTGAATTGGGGTGGCAGCTTCCCTTCTGTTATTTATTGGAATAGTAATACGACGACGCATTACTGATAACAATTTTAATGTGTGTATTAATAAAGATTTTTCTTATATAAATTGCTATTGTATGCTCCTTGTCCTTCTTTTTCGACATGTAATTTATGGAGCGGGTATAATTTGTCTGGGGGCCCATTATTTATATGTGCCTTTACGCAGACTGTCAATATGATTTTGGGATTTTTCTTCTTATTAATGTTGAATAAACAGTATACAATTTAACCAACAGAAAAAAGGCCGATCTCCGTCTACTACATGTACTTGTTGAATAGCATCATACAGTAAACAATAGAAACATAATTAAAAAATAAATTTAAGCATGCACCTAGATACACGTGTCTTAATTACAAGCTAGAGATTAAAAAAAAAATATGCAGGGTGATATTGAAGCTACTTGAAGCAAAGATTAGGTGGGCCACCCGACAGATCTTATTGTTATGGGGATGGAAAGCAGGGACCATCGATAAGTGGATTGAGAGTGCTAAGTGTGGACATAATGTTGAATAAACTGTGGATCTGCTGTAGATCTGACACCCAGCTCCCCTACGCCAAGCAGCGGGTATCTCCCACGACAGTACTGTAAATCAGCTCTTATTGAACAGGATGTGATGTACAGGACACGGCAACAGCCACTAAATGTGTGGAGCTGTGATATTATACTCTGCACACAGTCCTCTACTGGAGAAGATAACAGATGATTGGTAAAGGTGAGGGGCGTCAGACCCGCATCGAATGCATACTGATGACCTATCTCGAAAGTAGGAAATAAGTATAAAAATAAAGGGAGACCCTTTTTAAAACGTTTGTTCAAAAAGCAGTATCTGGTTGATTGCATCTTCTACTTACAAATGAGGTTTGTCAGTGCAATGCATTACAGTTGCTGGCTAACAAATATGTTCATCCACCTTAAATAATGTGACCATTCCTCTTCGTACATATACAATTTTTATTTAAAATAGGGCAAAAATTCAGTATCAACTTTCATACTGCATTTCTGTAAGGACAAAGCTCAGTTAGATCTTTGTATTAACACTTTCTGTTTCCTGTGAAGACTAAATAAATAACAACATTACAACTTGTTCAGTCACCACTAGAGGGAGCTTTGGAGTGTAATGCATACTGAGTTAGAAGAACAGAGCTCAGACAATTGTGAGAAGAGCATGTGTGATATTACCTGGAATATTCGCCCAGTCGGTCCCATGCCTGATCTACACATGTGCTCATAATCTCAAGGTAAAATATGCACAATTTACCTGCACTCACCAGTCCAGATACTTTGAATATTATCTTTCTCAATGACAGGAAATGACACTGTGACCTCACTAAATTCTCTGAGAAATTCTTCTTTTTCAACCCAGAATTCTCCATCTTGAATTTGAGATAAAAATCGGGAACTTTCTGTCTTGTCCATCAAAGCCCATTTATCACCCCTGAGAAAAAAAAAACCAGAGAAATTCTATATTAACAAGGAAGTTAAGGAGATTTTACCAAAACTCATCCATATACTACAGAAAATATGTGCAATAGAAAGTAAGCAGAGGGTGGATTTAAAACTGCAGCCCGCTCATACATGCTGCACATCATTACCAACGATTTCACCCTCTAATGCAGGTGGTAAAATCTAGGGCAAATCTGTATCAACACACAGATTTTGTTGAGGCTAAATCCACAGTGGAAAATGTGTACAAGTGGCCCTCAGCTGTGCTTTTGTCTTTGAAAAAAATTAGAAATTAATACAGCGGCACTCACATCCAGCAGCTTTTTTATTATTCCATAAATGGGTCCCAGCATGTACAGGACTGGCCCATGGCCATTTCATGTCTGAACATGCTTTGATGAGGCACCACCATGGGACAATTCTTTACATAATGTTCACAGAGTACAGACATTGCTGTAAGACATGTGAGTCCCACTGTAGGCATTTCTTCTCCATAACTGGATACTATCTGCTAATGGCAGAGAACCTTAGACTCATGAGCAGTAAATACCAGGGGACCGAAGCTGAAGGGAATCTGTGAGTAGGATCAACCCTCCAAAACCGTCTATATGGACATCCAGATCATAGAAAGTTTCATAAAATGCCTTAGCCAACACAAATTGAAATTTTTATTAATAAGTAAATGATCTGTTAAGATCCATGGGCTGAAGATCAGTGGCCCTCAACTTTTTTTTTTTTAACCTTGAGCCATATTCCACTTTGAGAGACTCTTGCGAGTGAGCCACACTCTGAGCAAAGAAGTCATAGAAACCATATTGAGACCAAAAAGAGATAAGTTAATAAAGGGTCATCACTGGCTGTTACAGAGTTATTCCATTTAGGTTAATGCGAGTCAGAGGGCGAGTATCTACTACTCTCTTATACTACGTTCAGATGGCCGTTGTAAAACTTGTCCACATACTGGGCAGGTACAGGTATGGTTAGCCATTTCTCTGCAATAGTCACGCCCGAAAACTGGCCTCTGATACACCATGGTCCCTTTTTTTCCCTTCACAGTGCAGAGGCCAACATTCAGTAGTATACAGACAAAAATCAGTTACCGTAATGTGAATGTGCTCTACGGCTTAAATTAGACATTTGTATATCATGGTCCCAGCATGGACTGTGATTCCTGGACTGACACTGCACTCCTGATCCAAACTCAACAACCTCACAGAAATGAGACTGTTAAGTTTGGGTTAGGTGACCAGCTGTAAGTCCCTATATTGCAGTTTCAGACTGATATACAGATTTCTGAATGAGGCCTTAGGACAAATTCAGCTGTGTGTTGTACATTTCGAGAATGGACCTCGAATCACCTTTCCTAAACTCAACAACCTCAGAGATATACAATCATGCCAACTTATAAAAATTGCCAGGCCACAGTATGTGTCCCTTTTTCTTAATCTCTCTTTTATGTCTTAACCCCTTTCCAACATTGGGCGTAAATGTACGCAGATGTGGGACTCCCTCCCTTTGATGTGGGCTCCGGCGCTGAGACCACATCTTTTCGGCACATGTCAGCTGTTTTGAACAGCTGACAGGTGCCCGTAACCGCCGTGGGTGGAATCATGAACCACCCGCTGCTATTAACCCGTTGAATGTGGCTGTCAAAGTCTGACAGCGGCATTTAACTTGCGCTTCTGGCAAGCGCGCCGGAAATCCGCCCATTGGTGACCCCCGTCACGTGATCGCGGGTTAGCATGGCAACCAGAGGTCTCCAGCTGACCTCTATGGTTGTCACTGCCGGATTGCTATGAGCGCCGTCCGCTGGTGGGCACTCATAGCAGATAAGTAATTCTGCTACATACAGAGAATCTGATCATCGCCTGTTTGTAGCAGAGTCGATCGGATTATGGCAGCTTCTGGTTTCCCATGAAGACTACTGAAGCAGCCAAAAGTAAAAAAAAGTTTTAAAAAATATTAAAAAAATAAAAAATATATAAAAGTTCAAATCACCCTCCTTTCGCCCCATTCAAAACAAAACAAAAAAAAAAAACACACAAAAAAACCAAACATACACATATTTGGTATCGCAGCGTTCAGAATCGCCCAATCAATATAAAAAAAAAAAAATTTACTCGCTAAACGGTGTAAAGAGAAATAAATTCAAAACACCAGAATTACATTTTTTTTTTTTGTGTGACTGCAGTCTTATGAATGTGGGGATTCACCAGTTTCTTCCCTGGGACTGGAGGGTATTTACAAGTTATACATACTGCCAGCCAGTGGCTGCATCCTCGATCTCAATACACTTGTATGGAGGGAGGCCTCGCTCAATACAAATGTAGATGGGCCCTGGCCGAGAGTATGTATAACTCATATATCCCCTCCAGTCCAGAGTGAGAAACCGGCAAATTTCCCCTACGCACATTGCGTGCGCTCGGGGGGATTCACAAGTCTGCAGGCACACAAAGTGACTGCAGATTTATTGATTTGGACCGAGCAACCCCCTTAAGCAGTGCCAGGTCTTGACTATACACAAAAAAATATTTCCAATGTTATCGTCATTCTAAATGTAAAAAATATTTCTAATGTATATAGTCCTGTTGCATCTCTTTCATGTGAAGCTGAAGTAAATGCTAGGTATCTAAACAAAAATAATCTTCAGTGTTCACAACTGCAAAGTTGCGACTACAAGCGTGGTCTTTACTTTCAATTTTTAACACTAACCTGTTGCCCCAGGATCCTTCCCAGCAGCTTCTGCCCCAGGGATTGTGTACACGGAACAAGAGCAAAGACTGTCCTTCCTTTGTAAGTCCATGTTGTATATCTGTGATCGTGAAGGCATGAAACTGCCCTAAATCTCCAGATCCTACATATACATAAGATCAGATGAAAAACTGAAGTTATTTGACTGTACTGTTTTGCACACAGAATGCTTGGCAATAAAACCGAAACCAATAGCAACTAAACCTCACACACAAAACACAAGCAGAACACTGCATCCACACTTTGCTGTCAATACTACTTGGGCTGACCATCTGGGGAAGGCAGTGGCGGTCTCACAGGGTTTTCTGTCTGTGTTCTTTGAAGCAGTGATCTGTCATGGTATTGCCTAAGCACTTGTCTTTAATTGGCCTTATTCTTATGTTCTCATTCCATCTATTTGGTAAAGAGCTGGATAGATAAAGGCAGTGTACAAAACTGTTACCCAACAGTCTAGGAGGAGATAGTTATCAACGCCTCAGCAAGATACCACCTCTATTAATTTCAAAGATGTAAGCCTTCATTTGGGTAATGAAAATATCCAGGTGTTAAAACCAGCAATATACAGTTATATTTATAGCCCATATACCTCTGGCATCTCAAAAAAGGATAACCATTAATAATATAAAAAATAAATGTATAAAAACAAAGTGCAAATAAACATTTGATACACTGCCGATTTTGCAGGTTTTCCCGCTTACAAAGAGTTGCGAGGTCCGTATCTTTGATCATAGGTACACTTCAAATGTGAGTGACAGAATCTAACAAAAAGGATCCAGAAAATCACATTGTTGTCTGGATGACCATCTGGATGATCCACGGGAGACATGGTAGAAGGTTATGTGGTCAAATGAGACCAAAAAGCCGGATTACTTACCGGTAATGCTCTTTTAATGAGTCCACGACAGCACCCCACATGAGAGAGAGGGATCCGCCCCATAGGAACAGGAAACCTACAGAATAAAAGGAGGCGGTCCCCTCTCCTCCTCAGTTTAGTTTACAGAGTACAAAAAGGGAACCGCAAAAGCTTTAGTATTAATTCTTATTCAGCAAAAAATATCTTAAACACTATACAACCATTATTTGTGAACTTAAAAGAAAGAGCTGTGCATAATTTAGGGAGGGTAGTAATTGGGTGCTGTCGTGGACTCATTAAAAGAGCATTACCGGTAAGTAATCCGGCTTTTTACCCTTCGCCACGACAGCACCCCAACATGAGAGATTTTCAGAGAGTCATTGTTTGGGTGGGATTACTGTACTAAGAACAGCTCTACCAAAGGTCAGATCAGAAGATGTAGATAGATCGAGTCTATAATGGTTGTAAAAGGTAGAAGGTGTAGACCAAGTTGCGGCCTTACATATTAAATGGATCGGTACATCTGCTTGTTCCGCCCAGGAGGAAGCCATGGCTCGTGTTGAGTGCGCTTTAATACCCACTGGAGGAATTTCGCCTTTTGACGTATAGGCCAGGCAGATAGCATCTCTGATCCATCGAGATATGGTAGCTCTCGTGACCCCATGTCCTTTCTTGTGGCCCTGAAAGGAGATAAACAGAGCCCTACTCTCCCTCCATGTCTGACACCTTTCTATATAAGTCAGGATGGCTCTTCTGACATCTAAGGTGTGGAACTTTTGTTGTTCTGGAGTTACAGGTGAATCAAAAAAGGAAGAGAGAAATATCTCTTGTGACCTGTGGTAGGTGGACGCTATCTTAGGGAGGTATGAGGGGTCTGGTTTTAGGACTATCCGATCATGAAATATCAGTAAGAAGGGTGGGTCTACTGATAGGGCCTGGATGTCGCTAACCCTTCTAGCTGAGGTTAGAGCTACCAATAAGGCTACTTTATATGTCAGGACATTTAAAGGTATGGAATCTAGTGGCTCAAATGGGGAGCTGGTTAAGGCCTCTAGTACTAGATTTAAATCCCACGGAGGTAGATGGGGAATATGGACCGGTTTACTACGTTCACAAGATTTTATGAATCTGGAGACCCACCTATTAGCTGCTATATTGCATCCATATAGGGCTCCTAATGCCGAGACCTGAACTCTTAAGGTATTTACAGATAATCCTAACTCTCGGCCTTTTTGCAAGAACTCTAGAATAGGTGTGACTGGAACTTGCTTAGTAAACGGTACCGTGTAAAAGTCTAAAAATTTATTCCATACCCTACTATATATTAGGGTGGTAGATCTTTTTCTGCTCAATAAGAGGGTGTTTACTAGTTCTACTGAGAACCCTCTTGAACTTAATAGTTGCCTCTCAAATTCCACGCCGTCAAGTGAAGACCTTTCACTTGCGGGTGGAAAAAGGGGCCTTGGAACAGCAGCTCCTTGTCTGATGGGAGAATCCATGGATCGCCTAGGCACATGGTCTGAAGACAAGAGAACCATGGTCTTTTCGGACAGAACGGTGCAATGAGGATCACTCTTGCTTGTTCCCTCCTGATTTTTCTGATCACTAGAGGAATCAGAGACATCGGAGGAAAGGCGTATGCCAGTTTGAACCTCCAAGGATGGTGGAGAGAGTCCAACATATCTGGGTGATCCATGATGTTCAGGGAAGCGAACCTTTTTACTTGCCGGTTGTCTCTTGTGGCAAATAGGTCTATCTGTGGTATCCCCCATGATTCTGTTATCATTCTGAATATGGATTTGTTTAAGGTCCATTCCCCTTGACGTAACTCGTTTCGGCTGAGGTAGTCTGCCCTGATGTTCTCTACGCCTCTGATGTGCAGGGCTGTTAGGGATGTTAGATGAGTCTCTGCCAGCTGGAAGATGTCTGCAGCTATGGTCATTAGACTTCCTGACCTTGTACCACCCTGACGGTTCACATATGCCACTGCGGTGGAATTGTCAGAGTAAATTCTTACATTTGCTCCTTGAATCTGCGGAAGAAAATGATTTAAGGCATATTCTACCGCTTTTAACTCCTTCCAATTGGAGGAACCTGTCAATTCTGCCTGATCCCAAGTATCTTGGGCCAGACTATCCTCCATATGTGCTCCCCACCCAATAGGGCTGGCGTCGGTGGTAATTATTTTAGAAGGGTCTATTATCCATGGTACACCCCCTGAAAGGTGCTCCATGTCTAGCCACCAGGACAGAGATTCTAAGACATCTCTGGAAAGAGTTATTTTACTTTCCAGATGTCCATCTTTTCCCTGAGCTGACACTTCATACTGTAATTGACGAGTATGAATTTGTGCCCAAGGTACAGCTGGGATACATGACGATAACGATCCCAGTAAAGACATGGCCTTTCTTAGTGTCATGTAGGGTTTGTTCATTGCCTCTGAAACCCTTGATTGTATAGTCAGTCTTTTTGAGTGAGGAAGGAAGCATCTCTGACTTACGGAGTCTAGCTGGATTCCTACAAATATTTGAACGGTCTCTGGATTCAGCCGGGATTTTTCGAAGTTGACGATCCAACCCAACTCCTGTAGGGACGAGATCGTATTAGATAAACGAGTTTTACACTGAAGTATAGAGTTCCCTACTACTAGAAAATCATCTAGGTAGGGTATTATCAAGGTGTCCCGTTGGCGTAGATGAGCCATCACTTCTAATATCACCTTGGTGAAAATGCGGGGAGCCATAGAAAGCCCAAATGGCATTGCTACATACTGAAAGTGAAGAACCGGTCCTTCCAGAATGACTGCTACTCTTAGGTACTGCTGATGTTCGGCATGTATGGGAAGATGATAATAGGCATCTTTTAAGTCTATTCCGGCCATGACACACCTAGGGAATAAAAGTTTTATGGTAGAACTAATGGATTCCATTTTGAAGGTATGATTACGCAGAAAGGAATTTAATCTTTTGAGATTTATGATGGTTCTGAACGAACCATCTGGCTTATTGATCAAGAAAAAAGGGGAATAGAACCCCTTCCCTTCTTGATCCTGGGGAACTTCTATCAGGACTTTTTAGATAGAAGAGATAGGATCTCTGATTCCAGAGCCCTTTGTTGATCTTGTCCTTTTGGTGATGTCACTATAAGGGAATCCCAAGGGATTCGGTCAAATTCCAATTTTAGGCCGTATTGTACAATGTCCAGAATCCACTGGCTAGATGTTATTTGTTCCCATTTGGGAAGGAAGAATTTTAATCTGCCGCCCACTTCCTGGTTAGCGTTATTTGCGTTTCGGATTATGGGACCCGCTAAAAAAGGCACCTTTTTGCTTCGGGTCCTTCGACTCCCATCGCTCCCTTTGTTCGAACGGCTTGTTCCTGGTAAAGGGGCGTCTTCTGAAGGCTCTCCTGTAAGATGGAAGATACTGGTTAGGGGAAGCCTTTCTTTCCAAAAAGGAACTCACCCTGGCAGGGGATCGCACAAAGTTTAGCTTTGGCCTGTGCGTCCCCTTTCCAGTTTTTTAGCCAGAGTGCTTGCCGGGCTGTGTTCACTAGGCCGGCTGACCTGGCTGCTAGGCGTAGCGAATCCACGGAGGCATCAGCCAGGAATGCTACTGCTTCTTTAATTAGAGGGTATTTCGGCAGGATTGACTCTCTCGAAGTTCTACCTCTAATCTGTTCCTCCAGTTGCTCCATCCACACTAGTAGTGACCTTGCAGTGCAGGTACTAGCTATGGCGGGCCTGAACGCCCCCGTGTTGGCTTCCCATGACCTTTTTAGTAAAGCTTCCGCTTTACGGTCCAGCGGGTCTGACAGGACCCCTGAATCCTCCACTGGTAAGACCGACTGCTTGGTTGTGGAGGCTACAGCGGCATCAACCTTCGGCACCTTTGACCAGGAATTCAGCTCCTCGTCGCTGAAGGGATAGCGTCTTTTAGAGGATGATGGCAGGAAACCTCTGTTTTGCTTATCCCACTCTTTTTTAATAATTTCCTTAATGGTTTGTATGACGGGGAAGGATCTACGTTTCCTCTGTCCTAACCCCCGCAAACATTATGTCCTGAGCCGATTTCTTTTCCTTCTCATCTGAGCACCCCATCGTGCTCCTGACAGATTTTATTAAATTATCCACACTGCTGTTGGGTAGACAAAGCCCCCCTTCAGTTTCGGATGAACTCGGCTGAGATCCCGCTTCGCCTGAGGATATGCGTACATCCTCTGACTCTGAACTGACTGGAGATCGGGACCTGCTAGGCTGACGGGTACTGGTGCTACTTGTCTGCGCCAAACCCTGCATTTCTTCCCGGATTATGGCTCTGACATCTGATGGAGTCATTATATTCTCCTGCCGTAAGGTCTGCATGATACACTCTGAACTGCTTTTTAGCATAATCATCCGGGAGGGGCTGCGTACATAAAGCACATTCCTTGTGCTTGGACTTGTGTGTCCTTTTCTTAGTCTAGAGGAAGGATACAGGAGGAATATATATCAGCATATAGGAAGAGACTCTTTCAAAAACTCACCCAGTGAAGCTGACAGGTACCGGTTCTGGAGGCAGATTTCGTTTGGTGGTAGATCCCTTCTCTGGAGGTCGACCACCACTCTTTGTGCTGCTTCTAGCGCTTCTCTCCTTGCTGGGAGAACGCTGTTGTGCTGCGGGCAGGTGCGCTTTGTCGGCCGGTGAAGCCATCTTACACACACCGGTCCGACGCCAGCGCTGTCCTTTTTAAATCTGCCGCTCAAATCTCCTGCCTCCCCGGACCAACCCGGAAGTGCTCCAGCGACTTCCGGGTTAGACGCGCTGCTCTCACTAACCATGCGGCGGCTAGAAGCATTAAGCCGGCCGCTGCAGCGCGCGCGTCCTCATGGTGCCGGGCGGACCCATGGTGACCGGACCCGGACCATGGATGTTCGGCCAGACGAGGGGGGGCTGCAAGCAGGGGCTCCCCCGCTGCTGCTTCTGGAAACCGCAGCCCCTGCCGTTCCCTCAGACACTGGCGCAGGCGGGTGCATGGCCCAGGGATCCTCTTCATCTGTAGGTAAGCCGGGTCCCTGTAGGAACAGGAAACCTAAACTGAGGAGAGGGGACCGCCTCCTTTTATTCTGTAGGTTTCCTGTTCCTATGGGGCGGATCCCTCTCTCTCATGTGGGGTGCTGTCGTGGCGAAGGGTAAAATAGAACTTTTTGATATGAACTCCACTTCCTGTGTTTGAAGGAAGAAGAGAAATAAGTGCAACCCCAAGAACACCATCCCAGTCGTGAAGCATGGTGAGTGAAACGTCATACTTTGGGGAGTGCGTTTCTGCAAAGGGGACAGGACGACTGCACAGTATTGAAGAGAGGATGGAAGGGGTCATGTATCGCAAACTATTGGCCAAAAACCTCCTTCCCTCAGTAAAAGCATTGAAGATGGGTTGTGGCTGGGTCTTCCAGCATGACAATGACCCGAAACACACAGCCAGTGCAACTAAGAAGTGGCTCCGTAAGAAGCATTTCAAGGTACTGGAGTGACCGAGCCAGTCTCCAGACCTGAACCTAATAGAAAATCTTTGGAGGGAGCTGAAACTTAATGTTGCCCAGCGACATCCCAGAAACCTGAAAGATCTAGAGAAAATCTGTATAGAGGAGTGGGTCGACATCCCTGCTGCAGTGTGTGCAAAATTGGTTAACAGCTACAGGAAACGTCTGACCTCTGTAACTGCAAGCAAAGGTGTCTGTACCTAATATTAAGTTCTGTTTTTCTATTTTGTCAAATACTTATTGCATGCAATAAAATGCAATTAAATAATGTAAAACTCATACAATGTGACTGCGGTTTTTATTTTTAGATTCTGTCTCTCACAGTTGAAGAGTACCTATGATAAAAATTACAGACCTCTCCATTCTTTGTAGGTGGGAAAACCTGCAAAATCAGCAGTGTATCAAATACTTATTTTCCCCACTGTAGCGGAAATAAGCTTTTGTACTGTCATGCCATTCTGTGCTAAAAGGCACACATGAAATATTTAACATCTGATTTGATTTTGATTAAGGCTATGCTACAAATGTGATCCAGCTCAGACTAAAGTCATACACATTAGATGTGTACATCTGTCTGCCAACCCATCGATCTTTCGACAAGTTTTCCCATACACAGGAACGCTTGCTCTGACTACTGCTCCTGTGTTCTCTGAGAGAAAGGTCTGCTACGACATATTTCTGGGAGTACAAAAGGATCGGGAGCCCGAAATCGGATATACTGGATCTTTAACCTCCCACTGACAATTGTATAGGGCCCTCATACAAATTAGACTGTGGACTAAACCCATTGATATTGGTGGGTTCAGAAGACATTACTATGAAGTGTATGTCGGGGGATTAAAGGGAGCACAAGCATTATCTCAAAACTGAAAATAAAAATTAAACACGAACCACAAGACGGATTTCATCAACCAAGGTATCATTTTAATCAGTATAACGGCGCTGACCTGACAGTGCCTGCAGGTTACTGTGCACAATCCTGCTGACAGGTTTCCTTGAAGTGTCAAATACTTCGATAATATCTCCACAATGGAGAAGTGGGAAAACAAAAACCTGAAATGTTTTATTCTGCTCTGCAGCCACTACTGCATTGTGTGTTCAGTTCAACAAGAAAAATTTGTGACAAGCCACTTTTTTTTTTTTTTTTTTTTTAGAAACCCATTTGCCACAACGTACACTTATGTTGCTGGGGTTAACTGGGAACATAAAATATACAGTAACTCTTACCTTCTCTGCTGTGAAGAACAGAGCAACTCATTGCACACATCTCCTTCAATTCCAACATCCTACTGAGGATTTCTTCTCTGAAACGCTTGTCAGCAACTTCAAACGACCATCTTTCCACCAAACCTCCTGTTAAATCTACCAAAGCATCGACAACTTGACCAGCCCACAGCGCTTCATAGCAACCATGTAACCTGTAGACAGTCAGATATGCAACAAAATATTGCACGAGTATGTACTCAAGAATGGAAACAAAGACGTTGTCCACTACTTGGACAACTCCTTCTCATACTCTACACTTGGCCCCAATAAAATAAAAAAGCTTATACTTATACTTCTCTCCCGTGCTAGTGTCAGCACTCGCTCTCCCCGGGGATCGTGTGCGGTTGTTGTGACACGTGAGCCCGGCGCCCAATCAGCGCCGGCGTCACTGTCTCCGCTTTCTGCCGAATTGAACATGAAGAGGAAATCTGAGATCAGCTGCAGCCTGGACTTCCACTTCGTGTTGCTGATTGGGACCCAGTGTCACAAAAACCGCATAGGAGCCCCGGGGATCGGCGTTAGCACAGGAGGTGAGTGTAAGCTTTTTTTTTTATTTTATAGGGGCCAAACATTTAGATCAAGGAAGGGTTGTCCTTATAGTGAATAACCCCTTTAAGGAAAATGTACAAACTTCACATAGTTTAAAAGATTGATACACATGAAATTTTACTGCGATTTGTAAGCTAAAGCCAAGATTAGATAAAAAAAAATAAAATAAAAATATGAAGGAAAGACTCATCCTTTCTACAATAGAAAACTGGACTCAAGAAGCCACAAAGTTTGTGGCAAGTGGTATTTGAGTCTCATTTTTGTGATTTTCTATCTTTTCGCAGTGACCCCAATTGGTTGGCTACTACTGTACAACAATTTTACTTTAATTTACAAGAAAACGATGTACATTGTAGATTAATTCTAAGCCATGAGATTAGATTTCATGTATGATGTGCAACAAATTAATTAAAAAAGAAAAAATGAGAAGGCACTTCTAGTCTGAACAGCTGTTTCTAGCCTCACTCCCAGTGAAAAAAAAACATATAGCTGATATATAAAAATAACTAACTAAATGTATTTTAGTAGTCATTTTTACATTGTTAAAAAAAATGTGCAAAGCCGACATGTATTTCCTTTTTTTCCTTATTTCCTTCAATAATTAGCAAAACAAATGAGGCCCCAAATTAAAAAAAAAAGGCAAAAAGTAATTTAAAAGAATCAAATGAGAACAATTTTTAGAGCTCTTAAAACTAGTTAATCTCTGCAAAAATATACTTAAACATTAAAGGGGTTCTCTGCTCTATGAAGAAAAAGTATGCAAGCACTATGTAAGCCTGGAGACTGACAAATTATGAAAACACGCAATGTGCAGTCATGATTCCTCTAGATTACCGGGGAGAATAATTGGCCATGTGACCACATGAATACAATTTGCATACCTGTGGTCATGAGCTGACTAGTCTCTTCCATCTTCTGTCAATTCTCATATATGGGGAATATACAGAATTGTATACTAATATCAAATAAGTGATTTTTCTTCATATATACATACTTGGCGTATGCCTTTTCTAAGAGTGGAAGCCAAAAGGCTTCTTCATCTTGACAATGGGAAAAGCAGAGTTTGCGCCCCAGGCATGGCAATCGATCATCAATGGTCACTTGAACCCAATGTCCGAACCTCCAAAACTCGCAGGTGAACTGTCCAGTATACCCTTCATCCCCCCAAGTGCACTGGTCAGCAGGAATAATCTAAGGATAAAAAAAACCAAAACTATTGTCATAAAACAGAGAAGACAGCCACACTATTAAGGAATGATGTCAAAACATGAGTGCAGATGCAGCCTTGTAGAAATACTGCAGCATACCTGACAATTATACCATATATCATGTCTGGACTAGTATGAGGTTTTTTTGTTTTTTTTTTGAGGGGGGGTTTAATAATGGAAAGTCAAATCTTATACCATAAACATCTTAGTCTGATGTACAGTACAGACCAAAAGTTTGGACACACCTTCTCATTTAAAGGGAACCTGTCACCCCCCAGGCATTTGTAACTAAAAGAGCCACCTTGTGCAGAACTAATGCTGCATTCTGACAAAGTGGCTCTTTTAGATATTGGTGCTGTAACTTCAGAAATAATCCATTTTATAATTTGTCCCAAATACCTTTGAATCAGTCCTGGAGGCAGGTCTTTCCCCCCTGCTGCAAACGCAGCACCGCCGTCACTCATGTCCTCTTGGCGCCGCCGCCTCAGCGCTGTTTTCAAATGAGCCGGCGCCTGCGCTCTTTTCTCATGCCTTGGGCATGCGCAATGAGCGCTGCCCGTCCTCTGTCCTCATTTGCAGTCTAGCTGACTGCGCCTGTGCAGACGCCCTGCCCGAGATCCCGCCCCGTAGTGTCTTCTGATTTATTCTCACTGCGGGGCGGGATCTCAGGCAGAAGACTGGCAGTGCTCACTGCGCATGCCCAAGGCATGAGAAAAGAGCGCAGACGCCGGCTCATTTGAAAACAGCGCTGAGGAGGTGGCGCCCGGCACCAAGAAGACATGAGTGACGTCGGTGCTGCAGGGGGGGGGAAAGACCTGCCTCCAGGACTGATTCAAGGTATTTGGGACAAATTATAAAATGGATTATTTCTGAAGTTACAGCGCCAATAACTAAAAGAGCCACCTTGTCAGAATGCAGCATTAGTGCTGCACAAGGTGGCTCTTTTAGTTACAAACGCCTGGGGGGGTGACAGGTTCCCTTTAAAGATTTTTCTGTATTTTCATGACTATGAAAATTGTACATTCACACTGAAGGCATCAAAACTATGAATTAACACATGTGGAATTATATACTTAACAAAAAAGTGTGAAACTGAAATAATGTCTTATATTCTAGGTTCTTCAAAGTAGCCACCTTTTGCTTTGATGACTGCTTCGCACACTCTTGGCATTCTCTTGATGATCTTCAAGAGGTAGTCACCGGGAATGGTCTTCCAACAATCTTCAATGAGTTCCCAGAGATGCTTAGCACTTGTTGGCCCTTTTGCCTTCACTCTGTGGTCCAGCTCACCCCAAACCATCTTGATTGGGTTCAGGTCTGGTGACTGTGGAGGCCAGGTCATCTGGCGTAGCACCCCATCACTCTCCTTCTTGGTCAAAGAGCCCTTACACAGCCTGGAGGTGTGTTTGGGGTCATTGCCTGGTGAAAAATAAGTGATGGTCCAGCTAAACGCAAACAGGATGGAATAGCATGCCGCTGCAAGATGCTGTGGTAGCCATGCTGGTTCAGTATGTCTTCAATTTTGAATAAATCACCAACAGTGCCACCAGCAAAGCACCCCCACACCATCACACCTCCTCCTCCATGCTTCACGGTGGGAACCAGGCATGTAGAGCCCATCCGTTCACCTTTTCTGCGTCGCACAAAGACATGGTGGTTGGAACCAAAGATCTCAAATTTGGACTCATCAGACCAAAGCACAGATTTCCACTGGTCTAATGTCCATTCCTTGTGTTCTTTAGCCCAAACAAGTCTCTTCTGCTTGTTGCCTGTCCTTAGCAGTGGTTTCCTAGCAGCTATTTCACCATGAAGGCCTGCTGCACAAAGTCTCCTCTTAGCAGTTGTAGAGAGATGTGTCTGCTGCTAGAACTCTGTGTGGCATTGACCTGGTCTCCAATCTGAGCTGCTGTTAACCTGCGATTTCTGAGGCTGGTGACTCGGATAAATTTATCCTCAGAAGCAGAGGTGACTCTTGGTCTTCCTTTCCTGGGGCGGTCCTCATGTGAGCCAGTATCTTTGTAGCGCTTGATGGTTTTTGCCACTGCACTTGGGGACACTTTCAAAGTTTTCCCAATTTTTCAGACTGACTGACCTTCATTTCTTAAAATAATGATGGCCACTCGTTTTTCTTTACTTAGCTGCTTTTTTCTTGCCATAATACAAATTCTAACAGCCTATTCAGTAGGACTATCAGCTGTGTATCCACCAGACTTCTGCACAACACAACTGATGGTCCCAACCCCATTTATAAGGCAATAAATCCCACTTATTAAACCTGACAGGGCACACCTGTGAAGTGAAAACCATTCCCGGTGACTACCTCTTGAAGCTCATCAAGAGAATGCCAAGAGTGTGCAAAGCAGTCATCAAAGCAAAAGGTGGCTACTTTGAAGAACCTAGAATATAAGACATAATTTCAGTTATTTCACACTTTTTTGTTAAGTATATAATTCCACATGTGTTAATTCATAGTTTTGATGCCTTCAGTGTGAATGTACAATTTTCCTAGTCATGAAAATACAGAAAAATCTTTAAATGAGTAGGGGTGTCCAAACTTTTGGTCTGTACTGTATATACGCCCAGAGACTCCTATAGTAAAAACAACAAAAAAAACACCAACGTAGAGCTCCATTTGGATTGGAAAGTTTAGCCCCCCATACTTGAAAAAAATAGGTATAATGAAGTACACAGCCCAAATTTATACCAAAAGAACTATTTTTAATGATAAGCAGCGTTAAGTGAAGGGACACGTCTCTGTATGGAGACTTATTTTCAGGGCAATCCTCATGGGAAAAAAATAGGGATTTTTGTGTACACACCGTAAAATCCTTTTCTCCGAGCCACTCATTTGGGGACACAGGACCATGGGTGTTATGCTGCTGTCACTAGGAGGCTGACACTAAGTTGAGACAAAAAGTTAGCTCCTACCCTGAAGTATACACCCTCATGCTGGCTTCCAGAGACCCAGTTCAGTGCAAAAGCAGTAGGAGATTAATAACAATATATTACATAACATTAGAGTATAACATGTCAGAGAAAGTTAAGAACCAAAAAGGTAACGAGCCATAAGGCCAACAGGGTGGGTGCTGTGTCCCCCAATGAGTGGCTCGGAGAAAAGGATTTTACGGTGAGTACACAAAAATCCCTATTTCTCTTTCGCCACATTGGGGGACACAGGACCATGGGACGTCCCAAAGCAATCCCTGGGTGGGGAACAATACAACCAAATAACTCTGTGTACCATCTGACTATAAGTGCACAAAGGCCGCCTGCAAAATACGTCTGCCAAGGGCCGCATCCGCGGAAGATTGAGTGTGGACATTGTAGTGCTTTGTGAAAGTATGCAGGCTAGACCATGTTGCGGCCTTGCAAACCTGCTCCGCCGTTGCCTGGTGCCGAATGGCCCAGGAAGCACACCCCCAAGCGAGTATGAGTAGAGTGTGCTCTAACCCCCGCCGGGATAGGACTGCCCCTGACCCGATAAGATTCTTGGATAGCCAATCGGATCCATCTGGCTATCGTGGCCTTAGACGCGGCTGAACCCTTTCTGTGACCCTCTGGGAGGACAAAGAGGGAGTCCGATTTGCGAAAGAGAGCAGTCCTAGAAACGTACCTCCTGAGGGCCCGTACCACGTCCAATGTGTGAAGGGCCTTTTTGACCCTATGTCTCGGCTGTGGGCAGAAGGAGAGAAGAATGATATCTTCATTAAGGTGGAAGGATGAAACCACCTTAGGGAGAAAAGCCGGAGATGGGCGTAGGACTACTTTGTCCTGGTGGAAGGAAAGGAAAGGCGCCCGGCAGGATAGTGCGGCCAACTCTGAGACGCGCCTGATAAATGTTACTGCCACAAGGAAGGCAACCTTCCAGGAGAGGATGGTAAGCGGGACATCCTGCAGAGGTTCAAACGGAGATTCTTGAAGGACGCTCAGGACCAAATTGAGATCCCAGGTCTCTAACGGCATTCTGTAGGGGGGTACCATGTGGGGGATCCCTTGAATAAAGGTCCTGACTTGCAAGTTAGCAGCAATCTTACGCTGGAACAACACCGATAACGCTGAGATCTGACCCTTAAGGGAACTGAGCGCCAGGCCGGAATCCAAGCCGTACTGGAGAAATTCCAGAATGGAGAAAACGAGGAGGGTGACCGCGGAGCCTGCATCATGAGAAGAAGGCTTTCCAGGTGCGGTGATAGATGCGAGCGGAAGACGTCTTGCGAGAACTGATCATGGTGGCAATGACCTGCTGGGAGAAACCTGGTTGAGTTAGAATCCAGGTTTCAACAGCCAAGCCGTTAAACGTAGGGCCCCTGAGCTCTGGCGGTAGATCGGTCCTTGGCGCAGCAGATCTGGGCGGTCTGGTAACCGCCAGGGGACGTCAGATACGAGATGAACGAGTTCCGCATACCATGCGCAACGTGGCCAATCCGGGGCGATAAGGATCACCGGAACCCCCTCCATCTTGATTTTTCAGATCACTTTCGGCAACAGAGGAAGTGGAGGGAACACGTACGGGAATTGGAACCGGTGCCATGGGGATATCAGTGCATCCACCCCGACGGCCCGAGGATCCCGAGAACGTGCTATGAAGTTGGGGACCTTGGCGTTCAGTCTGGACGCCATCAGGTCCACATCCGGAGATCCCCAGTGAAGGCAATTTGTTGAAAAACCTCTGGATGGAGTTCCCACTCTCCCGAGGCGAGACCCTGACGGCTGAGAAAGTCCGCCGCCCAGTTCTCAACGCCTGGAATGTGCGCTGCAGAAACGGTGGAGTGGTTGGTCTCGGCCCAACGGAGAATGTGGGAGACTTCCTGCATCGCCGCCCTGCTGCGGGTACCCCCCTGATGGTTTATGTACGCCACCGCTGTGATGTTGTCTGACTGAATTCGGATTGGGTGACCCGCGAGTATGAAGTGAAAGTGTCTTTGGGCAAATCTGATAGCTGGGATCTCCAGAATGTTTATGAGAAGTTTCAACTCACGAATCGTCCAACGCCCCTGGGCAGTGTGATGGCGAAACACCGTTCCCCAACCCAGGAGACTAGCGTCAGTAGTCACCACCAGCCAATGGATCGGGAGAAACGACCTCCCCTGGTTGAGAGATGATTCCAAAGTCCACCATTTGAGCGCTTGCCTGATCCGCGGGGGGGCAGAGGACATGGCCGGTCGAGGGTTAAGGGACTCCTGTCCCAGTTGTCTAGCAGGGCCTGTTGGAGGGGACGGAGGTGCAGTTGAGCGAAGGGGACTGCTTCCATTGCGGCCACCATCTTCCCCAGGATCTTAATGGCAAACCGAATAGACTGCTGACAAGGGCAACAGAGCATCCGGGCTCCCTGCTGAAGCGCTTGGGCCTTGGACTGAGGAAGTAAAACCAGCCCCTTGGACGTGTCCAGGATCATGCCTAGGAAAGAGATCCGTCGAGCTGGAACAGGGGAGTACTTGTCCAAGTTGATTAACCAGCCCAGGCGCGAAAGGGAATCAAACGTAATGCGGACGCTTGCTTCGCAGGCGTGATAAGACGGACCTTTGATCAGAAGGTCATCTAAGTATGGCAACACGACCACTCCCCGGGAGTGTAGAATGGCCATGACAGCCGCCATGACATTTGTGAATACCCTGGGCACCGTGGCAAGACCGAAGGGTAAGGCCGTGAATTGAAAATGGTCCTCTAGGATGGCGAAGCAGAGGAACCTTTGATGTGGTGGAAAGATTGGGATACGAAGATAAGCATCTTTGATGTCTATTGATGCTAGGAACTCGCCTCTTCTCCATCGAGGAGATGACCGACCGGAGGAATTCCATCCTGAAGTGCCATACTTTTACGTACTTGTTTAGGAGCTCCAGGTCCAAAATGGGGCGCACCGTCCTGTCCTTTTTTGGCACGACGAAGAGGTTTGAGTAAAAACCTCTGAATCTCTCGCGCTGCGGAACCGGAACGATGACCCCGTTTTGGCGGAGGGATTCGATGGTGCAGTGAAGAGCGCGAGCATTAGCTCCCGAACTTTGGAGACGAGAGGGAAAAAAACGTGCTGGAGGGGAGGCGGAGAATTCTATTTTGTAACCAGAAGACACCAGGTCTCTGACCCATTCGTCGTGGATGACGGAAAGCCAGACGTGTCGAAAAAGAAGCAGGAGTCCGCCTACCTCGGTGGTGTCGACTGGAATTCTCCCAGAGTCATTGTGAAGGAGATCTGGAAGGCCTAGAACCTCTGGTTCTGGGTTGTCTAGGTTTTCCTTGCCAGGACTGATTCGGTCTGTAAGAAGGCCGAGAGTCTGTCTGTGCGTGTAGATCGTTCTGATGTGGACGATGCTGTGGAGTTGGACCAGAAAGGGTTACTGCAAAAGGGGCGAAAACGAAAATGCTGTTGGCGGTGAAAAGCAGCTTTTGGCCTGTGTTGAGGGAACTTGCTTTTCCCTCCTGTAGCATCGGAAATAAGTTGGTCCAATTTTTCTCCAAACAGGGGTCCGCTCTGAAAGGGAAGGGAAATCAGAGACTTTTTTGAAGAGGAATCCGCACGCCACTCTGTAAGCCAAATAGCTCTCCTGATGGTGATGGCGTTTGAAGCCGCGTTTGCCGCACAGTCTGCTGCGTCTAATGACGCGTACATCACATAATCTGCAGCCATAGCAATTTGTTTGGCGAGGTCCGCCGCCTCAGATGGAAGAGCCTGGTCCTGAATGGATTTTGCAAGGGCATCTGCCCAGAAAACCATTGCTTTGGCGACCCATGCCGCAGCGAAGGAGGGAGATAGGGAGGAACCTGAAGCTTCATACACTGAGCGTGCCAGAGAATCTAACTAGCGTTCTGTGGGATTTTTGATTGAAGCCCCGTCAGGTACTGATAAAAGCGTTTTGGTAGCCAAACGCGATACCGGAGGATCTACCAGCGGTGGTTCCGTCCAATCTTTGACCACATCTGCGGAAAAGAAATACTTTGATTCCAGGGCCTTTTTACCTGTAAAGCATTTATCCGGTCGCTCCCTGTGCCGCCGAACTGTCTCTAGGAAATCTGGATGGGAGGAGAACACCTTATGGGATCGCTTGGTTCTCGTAAAGGAAACTGCGTGATCCGGAGCTGAATTAGAGTCATCATTAACCTTTAACGCATGATTGACAGCCTCAATGAGGGAGTCAACAGTTGATTGGAACTCCGGAGAATCCGGGTCCAGGGACGCCTCAGACTCATACTCAAGAGTCGTGATCGCTTCGAGCCCCTGGAGAGGGTGAGGGAGAAGTGGAGCTACCCAAGACTGAATGGCGTGGTGAATGCTCAGGAGAGGTAGTGCGGATCCGTTTTTTGGATGTCCGAACCTCCTTCAGGTGAAAGTGGCCCCTGCTGGCCGATGATTCCCCTGTTATACAGGGGTCTCTTAACCCAGGAAAACGAACGCCCCGCTCCCCAGAGGGGTCATGAAAGGATTCAATCGCTTTGGCTAGCGAAGGCATGGATTGTGACAGTGATGCGGCCCACTCGGGGGCTAGAAACACTGGGGTCGGTAGCGGCGGAGGGCTCCTGGGCACATTGGGCATCACAGGCAGCGCAGAGCGGGGAGCTTTGAGGCCGGGGGAGAGGAGCTTGGCAGGTGGTACACGCAGAGAAAAAGGTGGTATGTACCTTAGTGGTCTTTTTAACCCTTGACTGCGACATGTTGTACCCAAATGTGATGAAAAGAGGCTGCTAGTGGAAGCTGAGGGGTAACGCTGCAGGGAAGCACTTAGTGCCGTCTCCTTACCAAGTCCTGTGCCCCGCAATTGGATAGGTGGCGCTGAGTGGGAAAAACCTCCGTGGAGAATGGAAGCCAGCCGGCGCTGCTTGCTGCAGAAGGAACATGGCTGCCGAGAGTCTGTGGGAAGTCTCGCAGGGAGCGAGAAGCGCCAGAAGCATGGGCGGAGCCGCAGGAATGATGTGTGAGGTGGGCAGAGCCTACCGGAGTGCGGCCTACACTAGGCCAAAGCCTGGGACTAAATTTCTGGCTTCGGCCGGCGCGCACCCGCGGACCGCGGGGAAAAGAATCGCGGCGCTCTGGGGGGAATCCTGCCGTTATGGAACCCTCCAAATACATGGTGACCGGTGCACTTACCCCAAAATGAAGGTGCCCGGGGTAAATAGAACGGTGCAGGGTTGGGGGAGCCTCCATCCACCATCCCCATAAAAAGGGGGGTGGAGAGGAACCGTCCGCCTCCTTCCATCATCCGCTCGTTTTCAGTGGTGATGCAGTGGGGGCTGCACGGACGCCACAGTGGAAGAGTGCCTCTGAACAGCCGAGGGTGAGACCTGGTGGGCAGGTCAGATGCCCGGCAACAAGGCCTGGCTGCAGAAGAGGATACTGGAGGTGACACCAGTGCTAGTCTGTAAAGCAGGGGGGAGATCGGTGCCCTTGAAGGGGCCCGTCGCCCAAAAAGGTCAGCTCAGGCAATGGCATCCCACGTCACAGGAGAGGATACGGAGAGGTAAAACTCCCGTGCTCACCTGTTGTTGTTTTGGGAAGATCGGAGCCTTGAAAGGTTCCATCGCCCCTTCGTCCAGAAAAGAAGGTTTAAATTCAGTGTGCCTCCTACGGACACTAAGCTTGAACTGGGTCTCTGGAAGCCAGCATGAGGGTGTGTACTGCAGGGGAGGAACTAACTCTTTTTGTCTCAACTTAGTGTCAGCCTCCTAGTGACAGCAGCATAACACCCATGGTCCTGTGTCTCCCAATATAGCGAAGGAGAAAAAAGGAAAAATTAACTCAAGGCAGCCAAACCAGAGACCTATAACAGAACCCGGGAAATGAGCTCTACACATTGGGCCTCTAGTTTGGTATTTTTAGGCCATGGAGCATTGACTTGAAAATAAGTCACAGATATCTTCAATTAGGGCCGTTATCACCCCTGAGCTGCATTTAGGCATCTCATTCACTACACTGATCTATATATTAAGGGGGCTTCCAAACAGAGGGAAAGAAAAATGAACCAAAAAAGGCGCTGTCTGTTGCTAAAAATTCTTTCATTGGAGGTAACAAATAATACTAAGATAAGAACAGTAGTGGGAAAAACAGTAAAGAAAATTGTGGCTGAATTCCTCAGGTTCAGGGTTCATAGCAGATTGGCTTCCTGAATAAATTCAGTTATGGCACTGATCTATGCTTAATGAGGTGTCCAGACTTTTGTTGTTCAGAGCAGGCCATCTCACTGGACTTATCCCAAGCACAGAGAAAGGCTGAGGATGACATGATTTCCTGCTCCCTGACAGTGAGTGCAAATTAAAGGTGTTGTTCACCCCAAAATAAATTTTTTGCAAGCCGTGAAGCTTTCCGATTCCTAATGGTAAGCAACGTAAACATCACTAGGATCAGTCTCCGCTTGCTGGTTCCATTGTTTGTTATGAGACCACCAGTATGCAATTTCCGTAGCTGCACTCACATGCTGACTAGATTCTCAACCAAAAGTTCAAAGTGAAGGACAGCATCCAATCCAGGTGAAGATCATAAATATTTTATTGTGCCATAAATGCAACGTTTCAACCTCTGAGGGTCTTTGTCAAGCATACATAACAGTGACAATGACGGCCTTAAATAGGAAGTAAACACCTATCCCCAATTAGGTCCGCCCATAAAAATTTACATATAACATATCCGGTGATCATAATAACAAAATAATGTGCAAATAATATCATATACATAGTTAAAAACACATCATGATGTCCGTAGACAACACATTAATTGATAATTCCATCCATGATCGATTTAGTGAGCACATGTGTCAGGTTCAACATAAACAAACAATGTTAGCTGTCAGTTCTGGACCTATCAGCATAGTCCCACATGAAGTTAGACTGCCAATAGCTACACCCATTTCTCACCCCCAGACAGCCCGCCACTAAAAAAGGCCAATCCTATGTCTTGTTACTCTAATATTAAAGCCAATCCTGGCTCAATACCTGCATTTTAGCCAGCGACCCGCAGGACCTGATGACGGAGTCCGCAATTGTTCACATGACTGACCGGAAGCAAGACCCATAGCTACTGCGCATGCCCACCGACTCCATGGCAACGCTGTACATAAACAAAGGACAGCGCCGCAGCGTCGGTAGAGAGGTCCACCCACCAAAAGGAGGGACGGATGTTCTAAATCCCGGAGTCAATCCAAACTCCATCTAGAGGCCCAAAAACGTAATCGCAGGAACTGTAGCCCGCGATCAAAAGCCTCTGATCGCCGTAAAGAATGGGATTTAGAAGAATTGTTGCGCATGTACGCCGGCCCCATGGCAACAAATACAGCGTCACCACGGTTACTCGCAGGGCACGCCCCACCAGGGTATCAATCAAAGCTTCCCATCGTTCCAACCCCTCACATAATACATCAGGCGAATAATGGCATTAATGGCCAAAATACATATTAATGAACAATCATATTGTATATAACCACCGGCTATGTGTCCGAATATCTCAAACTAAATGTCACAAATAAGCCATAGTTCTTAATGGGTCCCTTAGGTGACGAACATGTCTGTGAATCAAAGGAAACAAAAAAAGGGGGAAAAAAACAGGGAAAAAAAAAGGAAAAGAAGGAAAAGCAAGGAAAAATAGGGAAAGAAAAAGAGGGATGGGAAGAAAAAATAAGGAAAAAACAGGGGGGAGGGGGAAGGGAGAAGAAAAAACAAGGGAGGAGAAAGAAGAACCTAAACACTAAATCAATGTTGACCAATATTATCGAAAGGAATCCTCAAAAAGGACAAAATGATAACCAACCACCTTTTAAAAACATATCCCACAAAATCCGAGACGCACGAACCAAAAACCGCCTGTCAGGATAAGCCAATCAGGACATAAACAATAGAAGATTGTAGTCAATATTTAACCCACCAGGCTGGCGAGAACCCAACTTAGAAATCTATTTAAGTTCCTTCTTTTTATGCAACTTAACCCTATCCCCACCTCTACGAAGAGGGGGTACACTATCAATTACTCTAAAACGTAACTGACTGACTGAATGTCCACACTCTACAAAATGTTTAGGTACAGGTAAATCTACTTTTTTAGTTCTGATGGTGCTCTTATGTTTGCCAATACGAGATTTAATCTCCATGGTGGTCTCACCTACATAAGTAAGTCCACAGGGACAAACAATCAGATAAACAACGAAACTGGAGGTACTTGTATATCTCTCTCTAATATAGAATCTCTGTCCCGTGTGTGGGTGACTAAAGTAATCTCCCTTAATCATATTCCCGCAACATGCACATCCCAAACAGGGAAAGTTACCAAATCTCGGGGGACCCAAAAACCTCTGTATGCTGCCTGCTGACGACCCAACATCAGATTTTACAAGTTTATCTTTTAAATTACGTCCTCTCTTGTAGGATAAAATCGGTGGTGAAGCAAATTCTTCAATATCAGGTAAGCCTTGATGTAAAATATGCCAATGCTTAAAAATCATATTTTTCACATATCCACTAGCCGTATTAAATGTAGAAACAAAGGGAATTCGCTTTTGCTTTACCCTCACTTTCTTTTCCCTTACCAACGCTCTCGGTATCTCCTTAGCCCTATTTAAAAAATTTTTTACACCACTCTCAGGGTACCCTCTTCTCAAAAATTTATTACACATTTCGTCAAGTCTAATGTCCAGACGGGAGTCATCCGAGACTATTCTCCTTACTCTGAGCATCTGGCTCCAAGGTAGTGACTCTAACATATTCCTCGGGTGGTGACTGTTAAATTGCAATAAACTGTTCCTATCCGTCTTCTTCACGTATAAATCCGTTTTTAGAGAGGACCCATCCTTGTACACCATTGTGTCTAAAAATTGAACCTGCTCTTGAGAGTATGTTATGGTGAAGCTGAGTTCTGGAAATATATTATTAAGCTCATTATGAAAATCCAAAAGCTCCTTCAGTGGTCCCTCCCAAACTACAAATACATCGTCGATGTAGCGCCACCAGGCCCGAACCAGGGGCCAAAACCGGGAGGCATACACGTACTGGTCCTCGAGCACCGCCATGTAGATGTTAGCATAGGTGGGGGCCACGTCGGACCCCATGGCGGTGCCCCTCAGCTGCAGGTAGTAATCATCCCCAAAAAGGAAGTAATTCCTTCTGAGGATGAACTCCAGCAGCTGGAGGACCAGACGTGCACGGTCTGGCCCCACGTCCGAGCCCGATAGCGCCACATTAACAGCTGCCAGGCCCCTATTGTGCTCAATGGAGGTGTATAACGAAACCACGTCAAAGGACACTAAATACGTGTCAACTGTAACATTAAGACTTTCAATTTTATTCAAAAAATCATCCGTATCCCGGATGTAAGACTTCGCCTTTGAGGCAAACCCAGACAACACTTTATCAAGAAAAATTGACACTTTATTGAAAATAGAGCCCCGACCTGACACAATCGGGCGACCTGGAGGGTCAAAATAATCCTTATGAATTTTCGGCAAAACGTATATTAGTGGCCGAACCGGACAACTAGTAACCAAATACTCTGACAGCTTAGAGTCAATCAGGCCATCCAACAGGGCCTCATTGACTATAAGCTGCAACTCTTGTTGGAAACGCAAAGTAGGGTCATTTGTAAGTTTACAATAAACATTAGTATCAGCTAATTGGCGTAATATCTCCCCTTTGTATTTGGTAGTATCCATCACAACCACCGCTCCGCCCTTATCGGCGGCCTTGATTGTGATGGATGTATTCATGGAGAGATTTTTCAATGCTTGTTTCTCGTCAACAGTAAGGTTATATTGAACACGATTTCTATGCGTCCTTCTTAATGTTTCAAAATCTTTTTCAACCAGCTGTATAAAAGCCTCAACCACATGGGTTTTAGTAGGTGGTACAAAGTCACTCTTATTATATAGACCAAGGCCCTGTGAGGAAAAAACATCAGTATTACCAACATCAGTATTACCAACATCAACCGGACCACTCGTATCTTGTTTCTTGTCTGCAAAAAACGATGTTAAGCGACATCTCCTAAAGAAGGCAAATAGATCAGTTTCAAGTTCAAACCAGTCAGGTAGATTGGTAGGGCAGAATGAGAGACCCTTCTCCAGAACATTCAATTCAATGGGAGACAAAGTCACAGAGGAGATATTGACTACTAAAGCCTTGTCTCTTAGTTGTTGAGTCTCCGTCTCTCCTCTCCAGTCCTCTGCTTCATTGTGGTGTTCCGTGTCATTCTCTGTCCTTGCGTTGATTTTACTCCTTTTAGGTTTCCTCCCGCCCCTCCGATATCTCCTCCTGGAGCGGTGTCTGTCACTATTTCCTTCTCCAAAAATTGTGCAGATGCTGAAGCTCCCATGTTTGAGTCGTCCGTGGAATCAGAGTCGCCGGTAGTGAAACCAAAATGCTGTTTACCCTCCTGGGCTCTCCTACGACGACGAGGTTGAAAAGTTTTATTATTTCTATATGAGGACGACTGTTTCCCCATATGCCAGGGAAAAACCCGTCCCGTCCCGTCTTATAGTCGTCATTATCACGAAACCATTTAGTCCTTTTGGTGCTCTCATTATCAGCACGGAACTTAGTCAGGTTAGTATTCAACCGCGTCACGTAAGCACTCATGTCAGCTGTAGTCAAATTAACTGTAAGCAATTGCTCATATTCAATGATGGTTTTTTTGAGAGTCTCAATTTCCTTATTCAAAAATTCAATGTTCAACAGCATTAAATCAAAACAGTACTTATTTGTAATGGACTCAAATTTCGAGCAAAACAGAGTATTATCAGCCAACAATGTGGGCCGAAGGTGCGGACGTAGTCCACGAGGTATCCTACGCACCTTATAATATTCAGTCAATGTAGACATATGCAATTCCAATGAAATCAACCTCCGTGGCGCTACATCGACGATGTATTTGTAGTTTGGGAGGGACCACTGAAGGAGCTTTTGGATTTTCATAATGAGCTTAATAATATATTTCCAGAACTCAGCTTCACCATAACATACTCTCAAGAGCAGGTTCAATTTTTAGACACAATGGTGTACAAGGATGGGTCCTCTCTAAAAACGGATTTATACGTGAAGAAGACGGATAGGAACAGTTTATTGCAATTTAACAGTCACCACCCGAGGAATATGTTAGAGTCACTACCTTGGAGCCAGATGCTCAGAGTAAGGAGAATAGTCTCGGATGACTCCCGTCTGGACATTAGACTTGACGAAATGTGTAATAAATTTTTGAGAAGAGGGTACCCTGAGAGTGGTGTAAAAAAATTTTTGAATAGGGCTAAGGAGACACCGAGAGCGTTGGTAAGGGAAAAGAAAGTGAGGGTAAACCAAAAGCGAATTCCCTTTGTTTCTACATTTAATACGGCTAGTGGATATGTGAAAAATATGATTTTTAAGCATTGGCATATTTTACATCAAGGCTTACCTGATATTGAAGAATTTGCTTCACCACCGATTTTATCCTACAAGAGAGGACGTAATTTAAAAGATAAACTTGTAAAATCTGATGTTGGGTCGTCAGCAGGCAGCATACAGAGGTTTTTGGGTCCCCCGAGATTTGGTAACTTTCCCTGTTTGGGATGTGCATGTTGCGGGAATATGATCAAGGGAGATTACTTTAGTCACCCACACACGGGACAGAGATTCTATATTAGAGAGAGATATACATGTACCTCCAGTTTCGTTGTTTATCTGATTGTTTGTCCCTGTGAACTTACTTATGTAGGTGAGACCACCATGGAGATTAAATCTCGTATTGGCAAACTTAAGAGCACCATCAGAACTAAAAAAGTAGATTTACCTGTACCTAAACATTTTGTAGAGTGTGGACATTCAGTCAGTCAGTTACGTTTTAGAGTAATTGATAGTGTACCCCCTCTTCGTAGAGGTGGGGATAGGGTTAAGTTGCTTAAAAAGAAGGAACTTAAATGGATTTCTAAGTTGGGTTCTCGCCAGCCTGGTGGGTTAAATATTGACTACAATCTTCTATTGTTTATGTCCTGATTGGCTTATCCTGACAGGCGGTTTTTGGTTCGTGCGTCTCGGATTTTGTGGGATATGTTTTTAAAAGGTGGTTGGTTATCATTTTGTCCTTTTTGAGGATTCCTTTCGATAATATTGGTCAACATTGATTTAGTGTTTAGGTTCTTCTTTCTCCTCCCTTGTTTTTTCTTCTCCCTTCCCCCTCCCCCGTTTTTTCCTTATTTTTTCTTCCCATCCCTCTTTTTCTTTCCCTATTTTTCCTTGCTTTTCCTTCTTTTCCTTTTTTTTCCCTGTTCTTTTCCCCCTTTTTTTGTTTCCTTTGATTCACAGACATGTTCGTCACCTAAGGGACCCATTAAGAACTATGGCTTATTTGTGACATTTAGTTTGAGATATTCGGACACATAGCCGGTGGTTATATACAATATGATTGTTCGTTAATATGTATTTTGGCCATTAATGCCATTATTCGCCTGATGTATTATGTGAGGGGTTGGAACGATGGGAAGCTTTGATTGATACCCTGGTGGGGCGTGCCCTGCGAGTAACCGTGGTGACGCTGTATTTGTTGCCATGGGGCCGGCGTACATGCGCAATAATTCTTCTAAATCCCATTCTTTACGGCGATCAGAGGCTTTTGATCGCGGGCTACAGTTCCTGCGATTACGTTTTTGGGCCTCTAGATGGAGTTTGGATTGACTCCGGGATTTGGAACAGCCGTCCCTCCTTTTGGTGGGTGGACCTCTCTACCGACGCTGCGGCGCTGTCCTTTGTTTATGTAGCAACCATGGAGTTGGTGGGCATGCGCAGTAGCTATGGGTCTTGCTTCCGGTCAGTCATGTGAACAATTGCGGACTCCGTCATCAGGTCCTGCGGGTCGCTGGCTAAAATGCAGGTATTGAGCCAGGATTGGCTTTAATATTAGAGTAACAAGACATAGGATTGGCCTTTTTTAGTGGCGGGCTGTCTGGGGGTGAGAAGTTGGTGTAGCTATTGGCAGTCTAACTTCATGTGGGACTATGCTGATAGGTCCAGAACTGACAGCTAACATTGTTTGTTTATGTTGAACCTGACACATGTGGTCACTAAATCGATCATGGATGGAATTATCAATTAATGTGTTGTCTACGGACATCATGATGTGTTTTTAACTATGTATATGATATTATTTGCACATTTTTTTCTTATTATGATCACCGGATATGTTATATGTAAATTTTTATGGGCGGACCTAATTGGGGATAGGGGTTTACTTCCTATTTAAGGCCGTCATTGTCACTGTTATGTATGCTTGACAAAGACCCTCAGGGGTTGAAACGTTGCATTTATGGCACAATAAAATATTTATGATCTTCACCTGGATTGGATGCTGTCCTTCACTTTGAACTTTTGGTATGTAACTCTCCATTTGGATCCTGTGGAGCTAGGACATGCAGCCACATTCTACGGTAGTGCTGTCAGCCGCCATTCTATTATTTTGCATTAGATTCTCAACCTGTTCTTAGTGCTCTATTGAGAGACGCGAATCCCAGTCTTAGGCTACTTTCACACTAGCATCGATACGGGGCCGCCACCATGCGTCGGCCCGACGCACGTTGTGAAATAAATGCACAACGGGGGCAGCGGATGCAGTTTTTCCAACGCATCCGCTGCCCCATTGTAATGTCCGGGGAGGAGGGGGCGAAGTTTCGGCCGCGCATGCGCGGTCGAAAATGGCGGACGCGACACACAAAAAAAGTTACATGTAACTTTTTTTGTGCCGACGGTCCGCCAAAACACGACGCATCCGTCGTACGACGGATGCGACGTGTGGCCATACGTCGCTAATGCAAGTCTATGGAGAAAAAACGCATCCTGCGGGCAACTTTGCAGGATGCGTTTTTTCTCCAAAACGACGCATTGCGACGTACGTCACACGACGCTAGTGTGAAAGTAGCCTTAGCAGTGTACCGAAACATGGGCAGCATGAATGGAAGGCTGGATGCAGAATTACTGCTAGGTGTGTCATGCTCTGAAATACTGCAATTGACTGACAGGTCTCTCCAGTAGCAGAAACAGAAGAGGGTCTGTGTGCAAGAACACTACATGGGCCCTCCATTTGTGTCTGTGACCAGACCTGCTATCTGACTGGAAGGTGAAAGTGGGCCCCTTACCTCTTGGCCCCTGTGCGGCTGCACACAGTGCATCAATGATATGTCTGCCTCTGGGTTTCCCAGTGTACATAACTGGGAGACACCTGTCAATCAACTGAAGCAAAGAGGGGAAACATCCGTGGGCCGCAGTATTTCCGAGTAAGGCTACGTTCACATTTGCGTTGTGCGCCGCAGCGTCGGCGCCGCAACGCACAACGCAAACAAAAACGCAGCAAAACGCATGCACAACGCTGCATTTTGAGCCGCATGCGTCCTTTTTTTGATTGATTTTGGACGCAGCAAAAATGCAACTTGCTGCGTCCTCTGCGCCCGGACGCGGGTGCCGCAGGTACGCATGCGGCGCAAAACGCAAGTGCGACGCATGTCCATGCGCCCCCATGTTAAATATAGGGGCGCATGACGCATGCGGCGACGCTGCGGCGCCGACCGCAAATGTGAACGTAGACTACGATGTACCTGGCTGTAATTGTGCAGCCAGGCTCCGATTCACGTTGCCGGTGAATCTTATGACAAGTTCCCCTTAAAGCACCACCCTGGTGTTTTTTATTACCACACTGGGGTGGTACAACTAGTGTAATGTCTCTGGGCCTAGTCTTATACTCACCAGCCGCCGTCTTTAGCTGTTCCTGGCGCTGCTCCGTTCCCATGCCGCCATCTTGTGACCGCAACTTCTGACTGACTGGAAGTAGGAGGTAACTGTCACAAGCTCTCAGTGTAAGTCTATGAGACCCTCGTTCTGGCCTCCCTCTCATAGACTTACATTGAGCTGTGTCTTCCGGACCCCCTCAGCAAACATTGGAGTGATACGGCAGGTCATAACCTGAAGACCGACTGGAGCGGTGCCGATAATATTAGATGGCGGCTGGGGAGTATAGTACTGGTGACCAGGAACTTACATTAGTGACACCACTGAAATAAAACAAAACACTAGAGTGGTGCTTGAAAGGGAGCATGTGGATGAGAAGAGGGGCGCAGACATGTGCCCACCCAATACCTGATGCAGGAGGGCTGGAGACATTTGCAGAGCAGAGGTGGCACAAATAAACCAGCAGTCTCCCAGAATGCCTTGCTTCCCCAGGGCGTCTCTCCTGTCCACCGGGAAGAGATGGGGGGTCTCACAGATCTCCTAGGGAAGATATGAGAGGATGAGGGAATGGTCCGGCCGCAGTGCACGGAGCAGAGCATGTCCGCGTCTCACCTGAGGCCGCAGCCATGTAATGCGCTCACATAATGCAGACAGCGGGGTGTCACCGCGGCCCACCAGGGAGGAGACCCCAGCAGGAAACTCGGGGTCCACGTACAGCCCGGCGGCGGGAGGAGCCATGCTGTCTGCCGAGATAAGACGAGAATGTCACCTACAGGAGGCCTGCCGGCGCACGGGGCCGGGGACTGGGCTGCTCACCGGACACATGTCACCGAGCTCCCCGGCTACAGACCTGGCGACCCGTCTGCCGGCCTCCTCCAGCAGCCCCTCCTGCTGATACACACAAGCCCCGCCCGGCCGTCAGCGCCTTGTATACCGGCGGGGCGCCGGCTCCTACCGGGTACACTGCCGGGCTCGGGCCTCAGCCGTCCCAGAGTCCGCCAGCATCATTCCCTACCGGCACCAGAACCGGAGCCATGCCGCGTGTGACAGAGAAATGGCTCCTGTGATCGCCTGCAGCTGAATGCTTCCTGGGCCATAGTTATTAGGCACACACTCGGCCGGCAGTCACATACAGCGTGTGCAGATTCATCTCATATTCCAGCCCCATCACCATCTAGTCCCAACCTGCACAAACTCCTCATCCTGCTGGTACCCCAATACTGAGCCGCTGCTGCCATGTGTCCCTCTTACTGCCCCTGATACCCCAATACTGGGCCGCTGCTGCCATATGTGTCCCTATTACTGCCCCTGATACCCCAATACTGAGCTGCTGCTGCCATATGTGTCCCTACTACTGCACCTGATACCCCAATACTGAGCCGCTGCTGCCATGTGTCCCTATTACTGCCCCTGATACCCCAATACTGAGCCGCTGCTGCCGTATGTGTCCCTATTACTGCCCCTGATACCCCAATACTGAGCCGCTGATGCCGTATGTGTCCCTACTACTGCCCCTGATACCCCAATACTGGGCCGCTGCTGCCGTATGTGTCCCTATTACTGCCCCTGATACCCCAATACTGAGCCGCTGCTGCCATATGTGTCCCTACTACTGCACCTGATACCCCAATACTGAGCCACTGCTGCCATATGTGTCCCTATTACTGCCCCTGATACCCCAATACTGAGCCGCTGATGCCGTATGTGTCCCTATTACTGCCCCTGATACCCCAATACTGAGCCGCTGCTGCCGTATGTGTCCCTATTACTGCACCTGATACCCCAATACTGAGCCGCTACTGCCGTATGTGTCCCTATTACTGCCCCTGATACCCCAATACTGAGCCGCTACTGCCGTATGTGTCCCTATTACTGCCCCTGATACCCCAATACTGGGCCGCTGCTGCCGTATGTGTCCCTATTACTGCCCCTGATACCCCAATACTGAGCCGCTACTGCCGTATGTGTCACCATAACTGCACCTGATACCCCAATACTAAGCCGCTGGCGCCGTATGTGTCCCTATTACTGCACCTGATACCCCAATACTGAGCCGCTGCTGCCGTATGTGTCCCTATTACTGCCCCTGATACCCCAATACTGAGCCGCTGCTGCCATATGTGTCCCTATTACTGCCCCTGATACCCCAATACTGAGCCGCTGCTGCCATATGTGTCCCTACTACTGCACCTGATACCCCAATACTGAGCCACTGCTGCCATATGTGTCCCTATTACTGCCCCTGATACCCCAATACTGAGCCGCTGATGCCGTATGTGTCCCTATTACTGCCCCTGATACCCCAATACTGAGCCGCTGCTGCCGTATGTGTCCCTATTACTGCACCTGATACCCCAATACTGAGCCGCTACTGCCGTATGTGTCCCTATTACTGCCCCTGATACCCCAATACTGAGCCGCTACTGCCGTATGTGTCCCTATTACTGCCCCTGATACCCCAATACTGGGCCGCTGCTGCCGTATGTGTCCCTATTACTGCCCCTGATACCCCAATACTGAGCCGCTACTGCCGTATGTGTCACCATAACTGCACCTGATACCCCAATACTAAGCCGCTGGCGCCGTATGTGTCCCTATTACTGCACCTGATACCCCAATACTGAGCCGCTGCTGCCGTATGTGTCCCTATTACTGCCCCTGATACCCCAATACTGAGCCGCTGCTGCCATATGTGTCCCTATTACTGCCCCTGATACCCCAATACTGAGCCGCTGCTGCCATATGTGTCCCTACTACTGCACCTGATACCCCAATACTGAGCCACTGCTGCCATATGTGTCCCTATTACTGCCCCTGATACCCCAATACTGAGCCGCTGATGCCGTATGTGTCCCTATTACTGCCCCTGATACCCCAATACTGAGCCGCTGCTGCCGTATGTGTCCCTATTACTGCACCTGATACCCCAATACTGAGCCGCTACTGCCGTATGTGTCCCTATTACTGCCCCTGATACCCCAATACTGAGCCGCTACTGCCGTATGTGTCACCATAACTGCACCTGATACCCCAATACTAAGCCGCTGGCGCCGTATGTGTCCCTATTACTGCACCTGATACCCCAATACTGAGCCGCTGCTGCCGTATGTGTCCCTATTACTGCCCCTGATACCCCAATACTGAGCCGCTGCTGCCATATGTGTCCCTATTACTGCCCCTGATACCCCAATACTGAGCCGCTGCTGCCATATGTGTCCCTACTACTGCACCTGATACCCCAATACTGAGCCACTGCTGCCATATGTGTCCCTATTACTGCCCCTGATACCCCAATACTGAGCCGCTGATGCCGTATGTGTCCCTACTACTGCCCCTGATACCCCAATACTGGGCCGCTGCTGCCGTATGTGTCCCTATTACTGCCCCTGATACCCCAATACTGAGCCGATACTGCCGTATGTGTCACCATAACTGCACCTGATACCCCAATACTAAGCCGCTGGCGCCGTATGTGTCCCTATTACTGCACCTGATACCCCAATACTAAGCCACTGCTGCCGTATGTGTCCCTATTTCTGCACCTGATACCCCAATACTGAGCCGCTGCTGCCATATGTGTCCCTATTACTGCCCCTGATACCCCAATACTGAGCCGCTGCACCGTATGTGTCCCTATTACTGCACCTGATACCCCAATACTGAGCCGCTGCTGCCGTATGTGTCCCTATTTCTGCACCTGATACCCCAATACTGAGCCGCTGCTGCCATATGTGACCCTATTACTGCCCCTGATACCCCAATACTGAGCCACTTCTGCCGTATATGTCCGTATTACTGTACCTGATACCCCAATACTGAGCCGCTGCTGCCGTATGTGTCACCATTACTGCCCCTGATACCCCAATACTAAGCCGCTGGCTCCGTATGTGTCCCTATTACTGCCCCTGATACCCCAATACTGAGCCACTGCTGCCGTATGTGTCCCTATTACTGCACCTGATACCCCAATACTGAGCCGCTGCTGCCGTATGTGTACCTATTACTGCACCTGATACCCCAATACTGAGCCACTGCTGCCGTATATGTCCGTATTACTGCACCTGATACCCCAATACTGAGCTGCTGCCGTATGTGTCCCTATTACTGCACCTGATACCCCAATACTGAGCCGCTGCTGCCGTATGTGTCACTATTACTGCACCTGCTGTGTGGTTCTCTGTGCCTTCTAAATTCTAAAACAACCCTCTAGAATATAGTAATGCTGGGTGCAAGTGCCCTAGAAAACAGTTCCCACATTTTGTCCCTAGTAACAATGCCCTCTGTGTGCCCCTTTGACACTCCAAAACTCTATATAGTATAATGCACTACCCATAGTCAAACTTTATATAGTATAATGCACCCCCCATAGGCAGACTATATAGTATAATGCACTCCCCATAGGTAGACTCTATAGCATAATGCAGTCCCCATAGGCAGACTCTATAGTATAATACAGTCCCCATAGGCAGACTATATAGTATAATGCACTCCCCATAGTCAAACTATATAATATAATGCAGTCCCCCTATGCAGACTCTATATAGTATAATGCACTCCCCCTAGGCACAGTATACTGACTGCTTAGTAGCCATCAAACTGATGGCTCCAGCACTGTATGATGGCCCCCTAGATAGCCTCCAGATAGTATAATGCACCAGATAGTCCTCAATAAAGTATAATGCACTCCCCTTAGGCAGACTCTATAGCATAATGCACTCCCCATAGTCAAACTCTATATAGTATAATGCACTCCCCATAGGTAGACTCTATATGGTATAATGCACTTCCCATAGGCAGACTATAGCATAATGCAATCCCCATAGGCAGACTCTATAGCATAATACAGTCCCATAGGCAGACTGTATATAGTATAATGCATTCCCCATAGGTTGACTATAGTATAATGCACTCCCCCCTTGGCAGACTATAGTTTAATGCAGTCCCCATAGGCAGACTCTATATAGTATAATGCAGTCCCCATAGGCAGACTCTAAATAGTATAAATGTAGCCCACTATAGTCAGACTAATGCAGCACCTCCATAGGCAAACTGAAATATAATGCACCCCTCAGGCAGACTATAAAATAATGCACTACCTTTAGGCAGACTGTAATATAATGCACCCCCTTAAAAAAAAAATCCAACTTGCCTCTCTTCCTCCTGGATCCTGCGCTGCTCCAAGCTCCCGCTCATCTTCTGACAGCGGGCACCTGGTAGTGATGTCATCATGCCCGCTGTCAGTGTCGGCGTCAGACGCTGAGAGGGGGATGATGGGAGAGGGAGCTTTCGCTCCTCTCAACAATGCGGTCAGCTGTATCGGCATGTAGCTGATACAGTTGAACCTGTGATGACTGGCAGGGGGCCCACTGATGGCACCGGGCTCCCCTGCCTGCTCAGGGGCTGCATAGCGGCCAGGTGGCAGAGCAGGGAGATAGATTTTGCAGCGGCCAGATGTTACAACATAGTGGTTGGGATTTTATGAAATCAGCTAACATAGAAAAAAACTCAGAAAAAATACATACAATGATATACGGCCTTCCCAAAACCCTGTCTGATGACAAATGCACACTTAGCAGGATGCAGCAGGCCTCCACTGATAAAGGCTAGAAGCGGCACAGGTGCAGACTACTTGATAAAAACAACCACTCACATAGGACGCCAGTCACACTGATAAGTGTGGTGCACAGTGTCTGGTATATACCAGACACTGCACCACACTTATCAGTGTGACTGGCGTCCTATGTGAGTTATATCAATGTGCATTTTTTCTACTAGGCAGCCAACCCCTGCAATGTTTGGAGGGTGGGGGTGGTTGTTTTTATCAAGTAGTCTGCACCTGTGCCGCTTCTAGCCTTTATCAGTGGAGGCCTGCTGCATCCTGCTAAGTGTGCATTTATCATCAGACAGGGTTTTGGGAAGGCCGTATCTCATTGTATGTATTTTTTCTGATTTTATGAAATCCCATCTCCACCATGCGTCTAGACAACAGCATGTCAATTTATCTTGCAGAGATGCTCCATCTCCACAAGATAAATGTCACAGTCCAATGTATAGGGTGCGGTGATTCCGCATGGTTCAATGAACACATCCCGTGTACAAAAGCCAGCAGCGCTTTGGACGGAGTACTGTGGAAACATACCGTTATTGTTACACACAAGAGAGGGTAACTGATGGTAAAAACTGCTGCACTGATGGAAAGGAGTCCGGTTTTTGGTGCATGAGGCCTTGGCATCTATAGGCGCCATCTGACCCTGTGTGCCCAAGTCCTTATGGCGTAGGTTCGAGCAGAGTGCAGAGCTCACCTTTTTTGGAGGTGACTATGCTTTCCGTATCTAAGGAACATCGGGGTCTGTGGCCAAGAAATGCAGCGCTGTGGCCTGCACCCCCCCATAGTTGGCGGTAGATTTTGCCAGAATGTGTGCATAATAGCAGGGTGTAAGACCACCTATATCAAAGCCACACTTATGATGAATGTTTACCAAGTTGAGTTATGTTGTTTTTTACAGGACGTCCCTCCTGACAGCACCCTGGAGGACGTTGTCCTCCTCGCTGGGACAGGAAACACACAAGAGTTTAAATGTCCGGTCTCACCCACAAATCCTCAGTGTTTTTTCCTGTCCCTGCATGGAGGGACACACGAGGAAGAGCTGCGCAAGCTTACCGAGGTCAGGGGGATCGTGCGGTCCTCCAATATCCTTCCCCCTGTCAAGAGGCTCAGGGTTGAAACTTCCCAGTGGGGAGTCCCTCTACCCCAAAGGCCTGAAGCGGGACGAGGCTCCGGGATTGAGCCGCTCCTCCCGGTGGGAGGTTCTCGGCTCAGGAAGTGGCAGTGATCCTGGCGGTGTATTCCTCCAGACAGCGAAGGCACGCTGTCCTGGCGATGCTACACCCAGCGTGCGGCTTTCGGAAACTAGAGGAACCGCGTCACTTCCGTTTCCTCGGAGTCGGTGAAACGTCACTTCCGGTGGCGTCCTGAGAGCGGGGTGAGCAGGCGCTCCATCAGGAGAATGCACAGCAGCGCGGTCACTACTGACATTAGCGTCCAGCATCGTGCAGGGGGTGCTTTGTTGGCTCCGGCTTCAGTCCAGCTATGGAAGGAGACATGATCGAGGATGGAGGGGTAAGTCCGCCTTGTGCAGTCCACCCTCACCTCAGATAATACCACAGCACGCCATCTAGCCTATTACTCCCTATCTTATGTCGTTTAGGATAAGGGAAACCCCGATGCTCCCCCAGCCACAGCTTAAAAAACAGGAAAGGTCTCGGTGAAGTCCAACAGATGTCTTGTATGCCACGTAAAACTCCCAGACTTCCATGGCAAGACTCTCTGCGCACCCTGTACGTCTAGGGTCATGAAAGACGAGCAGTCATCGCTGCTGTCAGAGATGAGATCCCTAATCCGGGAGGAGGTTCAGGCCTCTATGTCCAGCCTTTCACATTCACACCCGGCCAGTTCCATCTCTGGTCGTAAGCGGGCCAGACGGGAGAAAGACCATGGGGAGCCAGAGTATTCTTCTGATGAAGGTTCCGATCTAAGGGACTCTGTCAGAAGAAGAGGGAGAGATTCCAGCAGAAAACCAGGATCGAGCCAGGAATTACCTTTTCCAGTCTGAGGAGACAGATGAGCTTGTCCAGGCAGTGAGGAATACCATGCTGATCGAGGACACCTCTAAGCCAGAGTCCAGACAGGACTTGATGTTCGGGGGACTTGTGTCGCGAAACCAGACTGTTTTCCCTATAAGTGATCATATTAAGGCCATGGTTCTAGAAGAGTGGAAAGATGCTCAGCGCCGGCTGGTGCTATTTCGTGACTTTAAAGGTCGTTTACCATTCGACCCTGAGGAAGTCAAGTTATGGGAGGAGGTCCCTAAAATTGACGTTCCTGTTGCGAAGGTCAGCAAAAAGACTGCCATACCTTTCGAGGACTCTTCTAATTTGCGTGACCCTATGGACAGAAAAGCTGACATTTTCCTAAAGAGGGCCTGGGAAGCTTCTGCGGCCCTAATTAGGACAAACATAGCAGCCACTTCAGTGGCCAGATCTATGTACTTATGGATGGGTCAGTTGGAGGAGCATCTATCCAATAAGACCCCTAGATCAGATATTCTGAGTTCCCTGCCTATTATGAAGTCAGCCATGGCATTTTTATCTGATATGACAGCGAAATCGGTTAGATTCTCAGCTCGAAACAGTTCCCTATCTAATGCGGCTAGGAGGGCTGTATGGCTGAGGTCCTGGTCAGGAGATAATGCCTCTAAGACCAAACTCTGCTCCATTCCGTTCTCTGGGCAGAGGGTGTTTGGACCAGCGTTGGACAGTATCCTTGAGTCAGCCTGATAAAAAGAAGGGGTTTCCTGAGGACAAACCTAAGCGGTCCCAGCACTTTCGTAGAGGATTCTTCTCCAGAAAGCAGTTTGATTTCAGGGGACAGAGTAGGTCCAGCAGAGGATCCTACAGAGGTTCCCGTGGACAGGGTAATAAGAGCAGAGGTCTTTTCTTTAGTCCAACCTCCAGAACTAAGTCTCAATGACGCCACCTGCATTGGGGGAAGGCTTTGTCAATTTGCAAAAAATTGGGCCCAGATCACTCAAAATCAGTGGGTTCGCAGAACCGTGTCAGAGGGATACAGCATAGAGCTTTACTCCCCTCCTCCCGAAAGGTATATTGCACCAACCATAGTTACAGCAGACTCTGCCATACTAATAGATTTACAGGACATGCTCAGTGCGGCAGTAATAATCCCGGTCCCTCCATCGGAGATAGTGAATAGGGATGAATAGTGCCCCCTTCCTATCACAAAACCATCGGGCAACACTCGCACTATAATAAATCTAAAACCTTTGAATGCTTGGGTGAGATACAAAAGGGTATATTTGAAGGGTGCCGTCTCCAATCTGCCATTTTTAGATCTCTCCACAGGTGTTCTATGAGATTCAGGTTTGGACTCATTGCTGGCCACCTTAGAAGTCTCCAGTGCTTTCTCTCAAACCATTTTCTAGTGATTTTTGAAGTGTGTTTTGGGTCATTGTCCTGCTGGAAGACCCATGACCTCTGAGGGAGACCCAGCTTTCTCACACTGGGCCCTACATTATGCTGCAAAATTTGTTGGTAGTCTCCAGACTTCATAATGCCATGCACACGGTCAAGCAGTCCAGTGCCAGAGGCATCAAAGCAACCCCAAAACATCAGGGAACCTCCGCCATGTTTGACTGTAGGGACCGTGTTCTTTTCTTTGAATGCCTCTTTTTTTCTCCTGTAAACTCTATGTTGATGCCTTTGCCCAAAAAGCTCTACTTTTGTCTCTTGTGACCAGAGAACATTCTTCCAAAACGTTTTAGGCTTTTTCAGTTAAGTTTTGACAAACTCCAGCCTGGCTTTTTTATGTCTCGGGGTAAGTGGGGTCTTCCTGGGTCTCCTACCATACAGTCCCTTTTCATTCAGACGCCGACGGATAGTACGGGTTAACAAGGTCGCACCCTCGGATATTAGGGCAGCTTTAATTTGTTTGGATATTAGTTGAGGTTCTTTATCCAACATCCGCACAATCTTGCATTGAAATCTCTTGTCAATTTTTCTTTTCCGTCCACATCGAGGGAGGTTAGCCACAGTGCCATGGGCTTTAAACTTTCTTGATGACACTGCGCACGGTAGAGACAGGAACATTCAGGTCTTTGGAGATGGACTTGTAGCCTTGAGATTGCTCATGCTTCCTCACAATTTGGTTTCTCAAGTTCTCAGACAGTTCTTTGGTCTTCTTTCTTTTCTCCATGCTCAATGTGGTACACACAAGGACACAGGACAGAGGTTGAGTCAACTTTAATCCATGTCAACTGGCTGCAAGTGTGATTTAGTTATTGCCAACACCTGTTAGGTGCTTGGGTGAGATACAAAAGGTTCCGAATGGAATCTATCCGGTCAGCAGTTCATCTTATAGATCAGGATGCTGTGATGTGCACACTCGACCTAAAGAGTGCCTACTATCAGGTCCCGGTGCATCCCTCATCACAGAATCTGCTGAGGTTTGCAGTAGCACTGCCAACCCGGACCTGCAACTACCAGTTTCAAGGCCTCCCCTTCGGGCTGGCTTCTGCTCCCCGTATTTTCACAAAACTGGTGTCAGAGATGGTGGCCTTCTTGAGAAGCCAAGGCATTATAATAATTCTGTACCTGGACAACTTTCTTCTCGTGGCAAGTTCAGTAGAGATCCTGGCGGATCACAGGACTCAGACGATTTCAGTAATGGAACATCTAGGCTGGGTAATAAACTGGCAGAAGTCCGATCTGCTACCAGAACAGAGGAAAATCTTCCTGGGAGTGTGTCTGGACTCCAGATGCAGAATATCCCTATTACCAGAAGTCAAGCAAGTGACAGTTCAGACTCGAGTCAGATACTTACTGGAACATCGAATTTCCAGAAGGATCGCGATGAAAGTGCTTGGCCTAATGACGGCCTGCATACCAGGTGTTAGATGGGCAGTCACATTCAAGACCCCTGCAGAGACAAATTCTGTCTGTTTGGGATCGCCGTCAGACATCTCTAGATGCCCCCTTGAAGCTGGCAGGTCCAGTACGGAGATCTCTCCACTGGTGGACTCAGGCAGAGAACATAAAGGTGGGCGTTTTATGGTCCACCTCCCCCTACGTAGTGGTCACCACGGACGCCAGCGCATGGGGCTAGGGAGCTCATCTACAAGGCAGAATCTTCCAGGGCAAGTGGCCAGCAAGCATCGGAGACAGATCCTCCAACTTCAAAGAACTATATGCCGTATGGGAAGCGTTAAGGCGAAATCGGCTCACGCTTTCAGATCGTCATGTCAGAATTTTTTCCGAAAATGTGACAACGGTCTCGTTCCTGAATCATCAGGGAGGCCCAAGATATCGACCACTGCAGGATCTAGCGGAAACAATTTTCAGCTGGGCGGAAGATACAGTTCTATCCATAACGGCTATCCACCTGGAAGGTTCTCCGAACGTGATAGCAGATTATCTGAGCAAACGGCGAGTGTGCCCAACAGAGTGGGAACTGAATCAGAATATCTTCCTGAAGTTATGTCGTCTGTGGGGAACCCCCAATATAGATCTATTTGCAAACAGAAGAAACTCGATCTCAAGATTCTTCTCTCTCGGATCTTCCAGACGGGGTAGATGCGCTGAGTCAGCGGTGGGTGGAGCCTCTCTCATATGCATTTCCACCCCTGGCATTGATTCCAGCCGTTCTACAGAAGATCAAGGAGGATCGAGCAAAGGTCATTTTGATCGTTCCATACTGGCCAAGGAGGAGCTGGTTCCTCCTACTGGGGACCTTAGCAATCGACAACCCAATCGAGTTGCCCCTCCAGGGGAATGTCATTCACCAGGAACCAGTTTACCATCCGAACCCAGACAAACTCCGTCTTTCAGCTTGGATCCTGAAAGGGACATCTTGAAGTCTAAAGGCTTGTCAGATCAGGTCATAGCCACTATCCAGGCTAGTAGGAAACCTGTAACGTCAGCCATTTACCGCAAAATTTGGAAACGATTTTGTATAGAAGGTGGCAGGTCCGACGTTGTGTCAGGCTCTCCAGACGTGCCCAGTATCTTAAACTTCCTACAAAAATGGTTCAACAAGGATCTTCGACCCAGCACATTAAAAGTTCAGGTGTCTGCACTAAGCTCCTTTTTAGACTATCCTTTGGCATCTCACCCATGGATAATAAGGTTCCTTCGGGCCACCCAGAGAATGCGTCCCACCATTAGGCAGTTGTCCCCATCCTGGGACCTTAACTTAGTCCTCAGGGTCCTGTGTAAAGGTTCTTATGCTCTGGGTGAAGATATGCCTATTTCAATTCACACACGGAAAACTGCTTTTTTAGTGGCGATCACCACGGCCAAGAGGGTTTGAGAAATCCAAGCCCTATGTACCAGAGACCCGTATCTCCAGATCAGGGATGATAGTTTAATTCTGAAACTAGACCCAGCGTTTATCCCAAAAGGTAGGATCTGCCAAAAATGGGAATCAGGAGATAGTGCTTCCTTCTTTTTGTAACAATCCTTCCAACGCAAAGGAGAAAGCCCTCCACTCGCTGGATGTCAGACAGGCGGTTTTAGACTATTTGCAGGCCACAAATACTTGGTGTATAGACCCAAACCTCTTTATTCTTTTTGGGGGAAAGAACAGGGGTAAGAAGGCCTCTATTGCGCGTTGGATGACAACAGATGCTTATCAGTCTGAGGGAATTTCCCCTCCAGTAGGCCCACTCTACACGCGATGTTTCTGCTTCCTGGGCTGAGTGGATAGGAGCTTCAGTGGAACAGATCTGTAAGGCCGCGACATGGGCCAGTGCTGGCACCTTCTGTAAACATTATAAACTTGATGTTATGTCTAGTCAGCACACTGCTTTTGGGAGGAAGGTCCTCCAAGCAGTAATCCCACCCTAAGGAGGTGCTTTGGTACTCTCCAGGGTGCTGTCAGGAGGGACGTCCCGGAAAATCGGCATTAGACCTACCGGTAATTATGTTTCCAGGAGTCCATCCTGACAGCACTGGTAGTTCCCCCCCAGTCTTATATACAGTCATGGCCAAAAGTATTGACACCCCTGCAATTCTGTCAGATAATACTCAGTTTCTTCCTGAAAATGATTGCAAACACAAATTCTTTGGTATTATTATCTTCATTTAATTTGTCTTAAATGAAAAAACACAAAAGAGAATGAAGCAAAAAGGAAAATATTGATCATTTCACACAAAACTCCAAAAATGGGCCAGACAAATGTATTGGCACCCTCAGCCTAATACTTGGTTGCACAACCTTTAGCCAAAATAACTGCGACCAACCGCTTCCAGTAACCATCAGTGAGTTTCTTACAATGCTCTGCTGGAATTTTAGACCAGTCTTCTTTGTCAAACTGCTCCAGGTCCCTGATATTTGAAGGGTGCCGTCTCCAATCTGCCATTTTTAGATCTCTCCACAGGTGTTCTATGAGATTCAGGTTTGGACTCATTGCTGGCCACCTTAGAAGTCTCCAGTGCTTTCTCTCAAACCATTTTCTAGTGATTTTTGAAGTGTGTTTTGGGTCATTGTCCTGCTGGAAGACCCATGACCTCTGAGGGAGACCCAGCTTTCTCACACTGGGCCCTACATTATGCTGCAAAATTTGTTGGTAGTCTCCAGACTTCATAATGCCATGCACACGGTCAAGCAGTCCAGTGCCAGAGGCATCAAAGCAACCCCAAAACATCAGGGAACCTCCGCCATGTTTGACTGTAGGGACCGTGTTCTTTTCTTTGAATGCCTCTTTTTTTCTCCTGTAAACTCTATGTTGATGCCTTTGCCCAAAAAGCTCTACTTTTGTCTCTTGTGACCAGAGAACATTCTTCCAAAACGTTTTAGGCTTTTTCAGTTAAGTTTTGACAAACTCCAGCCTGGCTTTTTTATGTCTCGGGGTAAGTGGGGTCTTCCTGGGTCTCCTACCATACAGTCCCTTTTCATTCAGACGCCGACGGATAGTACGGGTTAACAAGGTCGCACCCTCGGATATTAGGGCAGCTTTAATTTGTTTGGATATTAGTTGAGGTTCTTTATCCAACATCCGCACAATCTTGCATTGAAATCTCTTGTCAATTTTTCTTTTCCGTCCACATCGAGGGAGGTTAGCCACAGTGCCATGGGCTTTAAACTTCTTGATGACACTGCGCACGGTAGAGACAGGAACATTCAGGTCTTTGGAGATGGACTTGTAGCCTTGAGATTGCTCATGCTTCCTCACAATTTGGTTTCTCAAGTTCTCAGACAGTTCTTTGGTCTTCTTTCTTTTCTCCATGCTCAATGTGGTACACACAAGGACACAGGACAGAGGTTGAGTCAACTTTAATCCATGTCAACTGGCTGCAAGTGTGATTTAGTTATTGCCAACACCTGTTAGGTGCCACAGGTAAGTTACAGGTGCTGTTAATTACACAAATTAGAGAAGCATCACATGATTTTTCGAACAGTGCCAATACTTTTGTCCACCCCCTTTTTTATGTTTGGTGTGGAATTATATCCAATTTGGCTTTAGGACAATTCTTTTTGTGTTTTTTTCATTTAAGACAAATTAAATGAAGATAATACCAAATAATTTGTGTTTGCAATCATTTTCAGGAAGAAACTGAGTATTATCTGACAGAATTGCAGGGGTGTTAATACTTTTGGCCATGACTGTAGATATGTATATATTATGATGTAATGTGATTCTGTCATTAAAGGTTTTATTTGCATTGTTCCATGAGATGGTTCTTGTTACAACACTGAGGATTTGTGGGTGGGACCGGACATTTAAACTCTCGTGTGTTTCCTGTCCCAGCAAGGAGGAGGAGGACGTCCTCCAGGTTGCTGTCAGGATGGACTTTTTTTTTTAACCCTATGTGGCACAGTTATGACAAAACAATGACTGTTTAACCCCTTTACCCCTTAAGGTGGTTTGCACCTTCCTGACCAAGCCAATTTTTACAATTCTGATCACTGTCACTTTATGAGGTGTGAGGCAGTGAGGGTCCCTGTGTCCCCCAGGATGCGCTCAGAAGCGTGTTAGATCCGCTGGAGTGCCTTGTGTTCACAGCAGGTTGCCTGTGAGTCACAAGGCAGAATAAAAGTAAAGTTTGAACCTGGTCAAGCTATTTGACCAAGGAATTCTTCAAGAAAACCGGTTTGGGCTTTTATTTTTTAAACGGACTGCAGGAAGGGGGTGGGCATGGTCTGTTTCTTCCTGCTCGGATCTTACAAGTGGCCCATGGCCACAGAGTCTGGCAGAGAGTAAAAAAAAAAAAAAACCTTCAGGAGGGTTTGGGTGTGTCAGTGTTGGTCTTGGAAGCAGACCGAGCAGGAAACTTGCGCAGAGCTATCTCTGTGATGCAACACTGGGCCAGGCAGAGTCTAAGGCTATGTTGCAGAAATGCTACGGAAATGTCCTCAACTCCTTGCCGCAGGTAAAACGTATGAGGAATTCGCATGCGTTTTCCCACAAAAAACAAGCGTTTTTAGCTTGCAGAATGCTTGCGCTTTTCCAAGCTATTTAAAGCATTGCTTGGTAAAGTGATTGACAGCTTGATCACACTTGACAAGTGTGACCAACTTTTTACTATTGATGCTGACTATGCAGCATCAATAGTAAAAGATAGAATGTTAAAAATAATAATAAAAAAAATATATGGTTATTCTCACCTTCCTCAGCGGCGCTCCCAGTACGTTCCATTCCCAGGGATGCTTTGCACGATGGACCTTTGTGATTATCGCAATGCATCCCTGGGAACGGAAGCCGACACGTGCACCACTGAGAGCCAGGAGGACTCCGGGGGCCATCAGAATGTAAGTATATCCCTATTTTTTATTTTACTTTTTTTTTACAGGAATATGGTACCCAGGGCCTGGGAGAGAGTCTCCTCTCCTCCAGACTCGGGTACCATCCGCACATGAAGCGCTCACTTTACGCATGGTGGGCATAGCCACATGCGTAAAGTGTGCGTTTCAATGCAATCCTATGGCGGCGGAATCACCGCGATTCCACAGAAATAATGAACATGCTGCAGATTTTCCCGCTATGCGATTCCGTAGCGGGAAAATCCACAGCATGGGCACAGCAACTGCGGAATCCCATGGGATAGCATGGGAATGTGTTTTTAAGCGTTTCCGCTGCGGTAGAAATGCAACGTGGGCACACAGCCTTAAGCCCCGGCGTACACTGTGGTGCAGTTCGTTCACGGCAACTGGTCGCGTACGGTCTTCATTTATTCCCAGCTGCGTACCGGAGGACTCATTTACTTTCGGTTTGTGAGAACGCTGTACAATAAACAAGACTTTATTTTGAACCTTTTCCTGGGTCGCTGCCTTCTCACTGCACAACAAGGACACCGCTGCACTACAGAGGTAATAACTCTGGAACGCTTCAACGGATCCTGGTAATTCTGAGATTGTTTTATCGTGACATATTGTACTTCATGTCAGTGGTAAAATTTCTTCGATATGACTGGTGTTCATTTGTGAAAAAAAACTGAAATTTGGTCAAAATTTGGAACATTTTCAAGCATTATATTCTTATGCCCTTAAACCAGAGAGTCATATAGCACAAAATAGTTAACAAATATCATTTCTCACATGTATACTTTACATCAGCACAATTTTTGAACCAACATTTTTGTTTTTGTTATGACGTTAAAGGGTTAAAGGTTCACCAGCGATTTCTCATTTTTACAACAAAATTACCACATCACATTTGAAGTCACTTTGAGGGATCTATATGACAGAAAATACCCAAAAGTGACACCATTCTAAAAAACTACACCCCTCAATGTGCTCAAAACCATTCAAGAAGTTTATTAACCCTTCAGGTGCTTCACAGGAAATTTTGGAATGTGGAAAAAAATGAATAATTAACTTTTTATTACAAAAATATTACTTTAGACCCAATTTTTTATTTTCACAAGCGTAAGAGGATAAATTGGATCCCAAAAGTTGTGCAATTTCGCTTTAGTACGCCGATACCCCATATTTGGGGGAAAACCACTGTCTGGGTGCACTGCAGGGCATGGAAAGGAAGGAGCACCATCTGACTTTCTCAACGCAACATTGGCTGAAATTGAGAGCAGATGCAATGTCACATTTGGAGAGCCCTTGATGTGCCTAAACAGTGGAAACCCCCCACAAGTGACTCCCCCCCAAGGAATTTATCTAAATGTGTGGTGAGCACCTTCACCTTGAACCCCTAGGTGCTTCACAGAAAATTAGAACGTCGAGTTGTAAAAATATTTTTTTTTCCACAATAATCTTTTAGCCCCAAGAGAACAGGGGAAAATGGGCTCCCAAGTCTTTTGTGCAATTTCTCCTGAGTAGACTGATACCCCATATGTAGAGAAAAATTACCGTTTTTGTGCACAGCAGAACTCAGAAAGGAAGGCGTGACATTTTGGAATGCAGACTTTGATGGAATGGACTGCGGGCGTCATGTTGCATTTGGAGATTCCCTGATATGCCTTAGGCCGGCGTCACACTAGCGAGTTTTACGGACGTATGAGCGCAGAAAATACGTCCAGAAAATACGCATTGCATACGGCCCAATGATTCTCTATGGGGCAGCTCCTATCTGCCGTATATTATGCATCCGTAATATACGGTATGTTACGGGAGTAGAAAATCGCAGCATGCTGCGTTTGTCAGCGTATTGCGCAAAAAATCTGCCAATGAAAGTCTAGGGGGGCAAGAAAATTACGGATTACACACGGACCATGCGTGTGACTTGCGAGAAATACACACCGGTGTTCTATAGAAAAGCCGGCAATTCAGTGCAGTGTACAGTAAAATCACACTGACAGAATAGAATAGGTAGAATAAATGTGTACACATAGAATGTGTCTCACTGACAGAGGGCGGTGATGCGCCCTCTGCTGGATGAACTCATATGAACTCGAGCGTGGGAAAATATTCTGAAAAGTTCCCATGCTCGAGCTCATATGAGTTCATCCAGCATAGGGCGCATCACCGCGACTCGAGGTAACTGCAATACATTCCCCTGCATTCCATTCATTCCCCAAGTTTTAGTCAGGATCACAGCTGCATTAGCAGAGCTCCTGGGTGTAAAATTATTTAACCCCTTCAGATGGATTTGCAGCATGGGACAAGACTAACGACGGAAGGTATGGAATATTGTTGTTTTTTTTTTTTTACTTTATTTCAGGTGACAAGGGTCTTCAGGTGGATTAAGAGTATAATAAAATATTAAAACACCATGTGTCTTTATTTCATTAAAATACTTTTTAATAGTGTGTGTGTTTTAACAACCATTTCATACTATTGGATTAATGGATAGGTGTCATAATTGACGCCTCTTCATTATTAACCAGGCTTAATGTCACCTTACAATAGCAAGGTGACATTAACCCTTCATTACCCCATATCCCACCGCTACAGGGGAGTGGGAAGAGAGAGGCTAAGAGCCAGAATAGGCACATCTTCCAGATGTGCCTTTTCTGGGGTGGATGGGGGGGCACCAATAACCATGGTCCCTCTCTAGGCTATTAATAGCTGCCCTCAGTCACTGGCTTTCCCACTCTGGTGGAGAAAATGGAGCGGGAGCCCACGCTAATTTTTTCCGGGATTTAACCCTTTAATTTAATAGCTAGAGCCCACAAATTTGACACAGACACTTCTTACATTAGTAAAGAGGAATATGTAATAAAAGAAGGCATATGAAATGGCTTACTGTATGTAAACCATGTCTCATATCCTGTCGGGTTTGTGAAGGAGATAGCAAAAGCCGGTAATTGAATTACCGGCTTTTCTGCTATCTAGTGCTGTATTAAACATATATATATGTATGTGTGTCTCACTGACATACATATATATATATATATATATATATATATATACACCAGCGCTACCTCCCCACAAAGACACTGAGCCGCAGGAACCGAGACAGAAAGGGGCTTTAGCTGTCAATTAGTGAGTACAAACAATGTAAAAAACAACTGGGTTCACGCTGCAGTGTGAAACAACTAGGAATATGCACCCAATGCTCTGCTTAGATTGTGCATAATGTGCCAGTAGAATTAATGCCAGAGAGATAAGTGCTGCAATGCCCAGCACAACACGGGGCCACCATGAACCAGATACCGATGGTCAGAAATGCGACCTGGTGAGCCTGGAGAGCCGGTAAGCGAATTACGCACTCACCGTTGTGTTGCAATGGTCCGGTGTATGATGATGGATGTAGGTCCAGTTGGAAGGTGGTGTCCGTCGGGCAGGTGTGCGGGCAGACAGGCGGTAGAGCAGGGAAAGGTAACCGCAGAGCAGCGTGCCTTGCGGAAGCTGCGTAGAGCCAGGGACTGCTCCGGCCGGTAGCGTCCCTGGATACGAGCGGGAACCAACGAAGGGAGGAGCTCGCTGGCGCAGGGCTCAGCGCGTGACGTCACTGAGCTCAGGGAAAGTACGGGGTACCGCAGGGATCAACCGACGCGTTTCGAAGGAGTGGCGTCCTTCTTCCTCAGGGTGGAGGAAGGACGCCACTCCTTCGAAACGCGTCGGTTGATCCCTGCGGTACCCCGTACTTTCCCTGAGCTCTGCGGTTACCTTTCCCTGCTCTACCGCCTGTCTGCCCGCACACCTGCCCGACGGACACCACCTTCCAACTGGACCTACATCCATCATCATACACCGGACCACTGCAACACAACGGTGAGTGCGTAATTCGCTTACTGGCTCTCCAGGCTCACCAGGTCGCATTTCTGACCATCGGTATCTGGTTCATGGTGGCCCCGTGTTGTGCTGGGCATTGCAGCACTTATCTCTCTGGCATTAATTCTACTGGCACATTATGCACAATGTAAGCAGAGCATTGGGTGCATATTCCTAGTTGTTTCACACTGCAGCGCGAACCCAGTTGTTTTTTACATATATATATATACACTCACTGGCCACTTTATTAGGTACACCTGTCCAACTTCTTGTTAACACTTAATTTCTAATCAGCCAATCACATGGCGGCAACTCAGTGCATTTAGGCATGTAGACATGGTCAAGACAATCTCCTGCAGTTCAAACCGAGCATCAGTATGGGGAAGAAAGGTGATTTGAGTGCCTTTGAACGTGGCATGGTTGTTGGTGCCAGAAGGGCTGGTCTGAGTATTTCAGAAACTGCTGATCTACTGGGATTTTCACGCACAACCATCTCTAGGGTTTACAGAGAATGGTCCGAAAAAGAAAAAAAATCCAGTGAGCGGCAGTTCTGTGGGCAGAAATGCCTTGTTGATGCCAGAGGTCAGAGGAGAATGGGCAGACTGGTTCGAGCTGATAGAAAGGCAACAGTGACTCAAATCGCCACCCGTTACAACCAAGGTAGGCCTAAGAGCATCTCTGAACGCACAGTGCGTCGAACTTTGAGGCAGATGGGCTACAGCAGCAGAAGACCACACCGGGTACCACTCCTTTCAGCTAAGAACAGGAAACTGAGGCTACAATTTGTACAAGCTCATCGAAATTGGACAGTAGAAGATTGGAAAAACGTTGCTTGGTCTGATGAGTCTCGATTTCTGCTGCGACATTCGGATGGTAGGGTCAGAATTTGGCGTAAACAACATGAAAGCATGGATCCATCCTGCCTTGTATGGAGCATCTTTGGGATGTGCAGCCGACAAATCTGCGGCAACTGTGTGATGCCATCATGTCAATATGGACCAAAATCTCTGAGGAATGCTTCCAGCACCTTGTTGAATCTATGCCACGAAGAATTGAGGCAGTTCTGAAGGCAAAAGGGGTCCAACCCGTTACTAGCATGGTGTACCTAATAAAGTGGCCGGTGAGTGTATGTATGTATGTATGTATGTATGTATGTATGTATGTATGTATGTATGTATGTATGTATGTATGTATGTATGTATGTATATATATATATATATATATATATATATAAAAATCGCCATACGGATGACACGGATAAATTTGTGCGTAAAAATCGCATCCTCGCATTGAATACGGAACAGTGTTTTGGGACAATTACTGCGTATCACGGCCGTAAAAAAACGGACCGCATTTTCATATGCCTACCTAAACAGTTGAAACACCCCCCCCCCCTCCCTGGCTAGTGATCCTATAATGGCATTGATCTAGTGTTTTCCTGGTATGTGAGTTTTGTGGTGACATACGTGAGTTATGTAGTGTATGTCAGTTTGTCATATGTGAGTTGTGCAAGTCAGAAAAAAATTATTAGAGCATGGATGAGTGGTAGACTTTAAAAGTCTTTCATATACCAGGTTTGTCGGGGCAGGTGTCCCACTGATAAGTGGTGTCCTTGCGTATCCCCCTACTGTAACATACTTTGCACCTTTTTTGTGCCCTTACTCTCTTTTCAGTTTTAGCAACCTCACCGGGGAAATGTTGGATTGGTACAAAACGGGCACTTTCAGTTCTGGAAGTATTGGGGTCTGCTCCTTCCTGACTGCCAAGTATTAGGGTATGTGCACTTTGCGGATTTGGCTGCAGAGCCGCAGCAGATTTGGCCCTGCGGATCCGCTTTCCCATGCTGTGTACAGTACCATGTAAACCTATGGAAAACCAAATCCACAGTGCACATGCTGAGGAAAATTCCGCTCAGAAACAGCAGTTTATTTTCCGCAGCATATCAATTCTTTGTCCGGATTCCACAGCGTTTTACACCTATTCCTTTATAGGAATCCGCAGGTGTAAAAACGCAGGCGAAATCCGCAGAAAACCCGCAGGTCATTCCATTCCGCAATGGAATCGGCAACGTGTGCACATACCCTTAGATGACTACTTCCTGGAACTGACGTAAGGTCAACACATAGGTGTTGTAAATTGCCACGTATACGATGTGCACGGCCAGATTCTTGTACCACACCTTGGCTTTTCTCATGGCACTGTACGGCTGGAGAACCTGATCAGAGAGATAAACTCCCCCCATGTTCTTGGTGTAGCCCAATGTGGTTTGTAGCCCAATGTGGTTTGTGGATATGTGTAGAAGTAACCTCGTACAGTGCTGGAGGTGCTGCCATCACAGTGTATGGTGGTCCAGAAAAGGACATCCCTCTTGTACATGATCACCAGCATCTTGTCGCTACATTGAGCTCTGTTCTCACCCTTTCTGATCATCTGCCCACTTAGCATCGTAGGGAGACCTCTCTGATTTTTGCAGACAGTACCTCATGCAGAGAGAGACTTGAACAGTGGGATGCTGGAATAAAGTTATCTACATAGACGTGATAGCCTTGATCCAGCAATGGGTGCACCAAATCCCACAAAATTTTCCGACTCACTCCCAGGACAAGAGGGCATTCAGGGGGTTGAATCCGGGCGTCCTTCCCTTCATAAACCCGAAACTTGTAGGTGTACCCTGAGGTACTCTTGCAGTTTGTACAGCTTAATTCCGTACCTGACGCTCTTACTGGGGCAGGTATTGCCGGAATTTGATCCTCCCCTTGAAATAGATTAGGGACTCATCCACTCAAATGCCCCTTTGGGGGTTTTACACCTCAGCATACTTGTTGCTGAAGTGGTCAATGATCGGCTGAACTTTGAAAAGTCGGTCAAAGTTGGGGTAATCTCAGGCGAGACATTGTGCATGATCACTATAATGCAAAAATTTGTGGATGGCCTCAAAGCATGTCCGTGCCACAGCCATGTGGAACACTGGAGTGTTATATAAAAGGTCAACACTGCAATATTGCCACATTTCTGACTTCTTCACCGTCCCCCAAGTGAAGAACCAGGCCCCAAAACAATTATTTCTATGGCGTCTACAGGAGTCCAGTTGGCAAACAGTCAGATTTTGGGATAAAAATTGCTGGGCATACAAATTTGTTTGCAACACCATGAGATTTAAAAAAAAAAAAATCTTCAGAGAAAGAGACATTGAAAAAAAAAGAATTTCTGTGAGGCCAGTGGTGTCAAATTAGATTCCTGATTCCGTGGCCTATAATTTTCAGGAGCTGAGGTCCATACAGAGTCATTAACGGTGGAAGCTGGTTCAGTTTCAGCCATGGGGCATCTGTATGGAAGTTCAGTATCGCTGGAGGAAGAGGAGTCATAGTCGGAAAAATAAAGGAAGGTGGGATCCTCTCCCTGTCAGTGTCGGAGGCAAGGAAAGCGTATGTCTCCTCCATTCAATACAGAGTTTGGGACAAGCGGGACGACTGCCCAATTTTCCACCCCCCCAGTATATGCATAGCTGATATGGCAGGAACATGACGTTCCGCCCAAAACATGATCCTTGCTACCTTCCCCATGTTTGCTGTGCATTCTGCCTTGATGGTTTATGTAGGCCACAGCGGTGGTGTTATCCGACTGTATAAGGACCGGCTGTCCTGCGAGGAGGGCCTGCCAGTGGCGAAGAGCCAAGAAAACTGCCCTGATCTCCAGGAGATTGATGGGAAGAGCGACTTCTTGGGAGTTCCAGCAACCCTGCGCTATGTGATGAAGAAAAATCGCTCCCCATCCGAGGAGACTAGCGTCGGTGGTGATGACCTGCCACTGGAAAGGAAGGAAGGATCTGCCGCGCAGGATGGAGGAGAGCATCCACCAAGTCAGGGACTGCCTCACCTTGAGAGACAGTAGAATGGGCCGGTCCAGGGAAGCAGTCCTCTTGTCCTATGCAGTCAAGAGAGCCAGCTGAAGGGGATGGGTATGGAACTGGGCAAAGGGCACCACCTCCATGGCGTCAATAGTCTTCCCCAGAACACTCATGCAGGACCGTACAAGAAGAGGAGCTGGGCGCTTTAGAGTGCGGATCAACTGGTAGAGGGAGAGAAACTTCTCCTTTGGAAGGAAGACACAGGCTTGGGCCGTGTCGAACCTCATACCCAGGAAGACTAGGTGCTGTGCTGGGTTCAGGGAGGACTTCTTGCTGACTATCCAGCAGAGAACCAGTGTCCAAGGTCATCTGAAGACACTGGTCGCAGTCTCGGCAGGACGGCCCCTTGATCAGATCGTCCAAGTAAGGGATTATGAGAATACCCTTGGGACGAAGGATGGCTATGACCACTGCCATGACCTTCGCGAACACTCTGGGGGCAGAGGTCAGGCCGAAGGGGAGAGCCGTGAACTGATAGTGGTCCTCCTGAATTGCAAACCGTAGGAATCTCGGATGCTGAACACAAACAGGAATATGGAGATAAGCATCCGGAATGCCTACAGAGCAAAGAAATTCCCCTGGTAATTATCGAACATAGGGACTCCATCCTGAAATGACGGATCCGGACGTGACTGTTCAATCGCTTTAGGTCCAAAATCAGAGCGATCAGTCTTTTTTTGGGACTACGAAAAGATTGGAGTAGAACCCTGCAAACCATTCATTCCGGGGAATGGATACGATTACTCCAGTGCGCAGAAGGGAGGAGATGGCCTGAAGAACCCCTGGGGCTTGTGCAATCTGCTCTGCCAAATCAGCCAGCATACCTTGCCGAAGCATCTTTACCCAGTCAGACAGTGCCTTTGCAACCCAGGTGGAGGCAAAAATGGGGCAGAGGGTGGCGCCAGCTGTGTCAAAGGCAGACTTAGCCAAGGCCTCAATCTGTATCTGTAGCATCCTTAAGAGATGCCCCGTCCGGCAGAGACAAGACTGGAAGAGAAACTGGCGGATCAATAGAAGGGGACTCTGTCCAACTACTAACAAGATCTGGACTAAAAGGATAAAGAATGTCTAGCTGCGTCCTTCCCGGGAAACGCTTTTCAGGGTGTTCCCGTTGTTTAGACAGGATTGCCTCAAATTCCCTGTGGTTGGGGAAGGTCCGGCAAGGATGTTTCACTCGTTTAAAAGAAACAGAGTGCTCCTGTGTAGGGACTTCGTCCTCCTTCAGATTGAGTTTGGCTAATTGCCACGATAAGGCTATTGATTCATTTTATTGCCTAGTGTCAGCCTCCTAGCGACAGCAGCATACACCCATGGTTACCTGTCTCCCCCAATGAAGTGATAAAGAAAAGAGTTTAAAAAAAAAAAAATACATAAAAGTGTCGTCTGCCAGTTTGGTGCACTTCTCAAAACAAGGACAGAGCACAGACGGAGACCAGAGTAACTCAGCTGCCTCAGAGTGAATGGATCCCTCGGGGGTTTCAGCTGAATCACGTCACACAGAGATTTAGATGTAAAAACCAATGTAAGTGCTCAGCATAGAGTGCATGATAAATGTGATCCCAAACGTTAAGTAAAATGTTCCCAATAAAAGCTTCAGCTCAATCCACAAAAATAGCAAGTCCCCACTCAGGTCCGTTATACGTTAACAGAAATATAGGGGGCTTCCAAGTTACTAGTGCAAAGATTCTGGAAAAGCGAAATGGCTTCTCACTCTCCAAAAGAAATTCAGCAAGTTCTGCGCTCCCAAATCCAAATGCTCTCCTCCCTTCTGAGCCCCAGGGTGCCTAAACAACATATGGGCAACGTTTCTCCTTATGGAGAGTAACATACCAGCTCTTGCTTGTCACGGTAAGCTTATTCGCTGTTCAATGCTCCTCTGTGAAATATAATATGCAAATTGCCTCTTCAGAGAAAAAGAGGACTTAAACTCTATAGCGCCACCTGTTGGAAGTAGCAATCCTACAAGTCACAATCAACCCTTTAACGAGTCATGCAATATAACTTAGGATAAAAGCCAAATCAGTATCTCAATTCGCAGACACGGTGATTCGGGCTGTTAGCCCTCGTCAGTGCGATGCATCCCAGCATTGCACGGCGAATAAGCCTCCTTACCTTGACAAGCCAGAGCTGGTATGTTACTACAGCTTGCAGGTCACTATAATGGCAGTTTACGATTTTCTCTCAGCAACATCCACTGCTGCTTGTTTCTGGAAAGCAGCCATGGAGTCAAAATTATCACTACTCCTGTAGACAAATTCCCAAAGGGGTATAATTTCCAAAATGGGGTCACTTGAGAGAGGGATTCTGCTCTTCTAGCGCGTAGGGGCTCTGTATATGGAGTCTGCAAACTATTCTAGGAAAATCTGCGCTCCTGGAGGCAAATAGCGCAGAGTCCCGCCGTGTGCCTAACCAGTTCTATACAGCCACATATGGGGTATTGCCAAGTTCAGTAGAAATTGTAGGACAAATTTTGGTGCCAAAAATGTAATTATTTTTTCTTCTTTGCCCAATTGTATACAGATCTGTGACACAGCTGTGGTGTCAATATGATCACTGCACCCCTAGATGAATTCGTTGAGGTGTAGCTTGTAAAATGAAGTCACTTCATTCTGCTGTGGTGGCATCTCAGGGTGGGTCTCCCAATGGGTCATGGCACCTGCAAACCATAACAGTAAAATATGCACTATAATATGGTGCTCCTTCCCTTCTGAGCTTTGCACTGTGCCTAAAAAGTATTTCCTGATTACATGTAGAGTATTGGCGTACTCAGGAAACAATGGACCTCAGTTTGTTGTACAAATTTATCCTATTAGCCCTTAGAAAAGATTAAAAACTTGGGGCTAAAACATCATTTTAGTGTTAAAAATGTAATTTATCTTTTCTCTGCCGTTCAATGATATAAAATTCTTAAGCACATGTGGTGTCAATATGATCACTGCTTCCCTAGATGAACTAATTGGGGGGGTGTGGTTTGTAAAAGGAGTGAACATATGGAGGGGGTTTCTGTTCTAGCACCTCAGTGGCTCAGCCAATGTAACATGGCACCCTCAAACCATTCCAGCAAAATCTGAACTCCTATATGGTACTTATTCCCTTCTGAGCTTCGCACAGTGCCTCAAAAGTACTTTTCCCCCCACATATGGGGTATCAGCACTCAGAAAAATTGCACTACAAATTGTATGGTGCAATTACTCCTGTTACCCTTGAGAAAATAAAAAAATGGGGCTAAAATAACTTTTGTGGTGAAAATGTGTTTGTTTTTTTATTTTCACAGCTCAACATTATAAACTTCTGTGAGGCTCCTGGGGGTTCAATGTGCTCCCATACATCTAAATAAGTTCCCTGAGGGGTCCAATTTCCAAAACAGTGTCACTTGTGAGGGACTTTCACTGTTTAGGCATATTAGGGGCTCACGACATGGTGTCCACCAATTGTTCCATCAAATTTTGTATTCAAAAAGTCAAGTTCTTCTCTTCCAAGATCTGCCGTGCACCCAAACAGTGGTTTTCCCCCACATATGGGGTAGCGGCATGCTCAGGAGAAATGGCACAACATATTTTGGGGTCCATTTTTTCTTAATTACCCTTTCGAAAATAAAACAAGTAGTTTAGTTAAATAAAGTTAAATCTTTTTTTCCCACATTCCAAAAATTCCTGTGAAGCACCTGAAAGTTTAATAAACTTCTTGAATGTAGTTTTGAGCAATTTGAAGGGTGCAGTTTTTAGAACGGTGTCACTTTGGGGTATTTGCTGTCATATAGACACTTCAAATGTAATGTGATCCCTAAAAAAATGGTTTTGTAAATTTAGTTGAAAAAATGAAAAATTGCTGGTTTAACCCTTATAACATCCTAACAAAAAAATTAAATTGTTTAAAAAATTGTGCTGATGTAAAGTAGACATGTGGGGAATTTTATTTATTAACTATTCTGTTTGATTTGAGGGCAGAAGAATTCAAAGTTTGAAAATTGTGAAATTTTCACCAAAATTTAACTTTTTTTTTTAACAAATAAACGCAAGTCATATAGAAGAAATTTTACAACCATCATGAAGTACAATATGTCATGAAAAAAACAGTCAGAATCGGAGGGATCCGCTGAAGAGTTCGAGAGTTATTACCTCAAAGTGACAGTGGTCAGAATTGTAAAAATTGGCCCAGTCATTAACGTGTAGACCACCTTGGGGGTAAAGAGGTTAAAAATTTAAGAAATAAAAGTATAATTTTTGGTCATTTTAGACCACTTTGCCTCGAACACACAAAAAAATATATCACAATAAAAAGCCATAGACACGGCAAATTTGGATAAGCCTAACAAATAAAATCACTGTGTGCAAAATAGCTGAAAAGTGGTCAATGAAAAGATATGCAATGTTTCTGTATGAATTCCACACAAATATCTGCTTGCCATTAACTTTTTAAGGATCAGGCAGTTTTTGTCTTCCATTTATTCCAAGAAACATAACTTTTTTTTATTTTCCATCGATGTAGCAGTGTGAGGGGCTTGTTTTTTTGCTTCAGTGCGAGGAGCTTGTTTTATTGCTTTTATTTACAGGTTGTTTTTTTTAATAAAACTGACCTGGCAATATTATTCTCCAGGTCAGTACAATTCCGCAGATACTAAACATTTGTAGTTTTTGTTTTATTTAAAGGGCCACTGTCACCCCCTCCAGCCGTTATAAACTAAAAGAGCCACCTTGTGCAGCAGTAATGCTGCAGTCTAACAAGGTGGCTCTTTTAGTTTTTGATTCAGTTAATCCCTCAATAAAGCGTTTTAAAGTTTGCCACAAAAACCTGATAATGTACCTGGAGGCGGTCCGAAGCCTCCTCTATGAATCTCCCAACTGCCGTCACTCTTCTCTTCAGTGGCGATGGTCGCCGCCCCCTGAGCGCTGTTTCTTCTTAAATCCGGCGCCTGTGCTGTCCGTGCTTGCCTGGGGCAGGCGCAGTCTTCATTGTCAAGTCACAGCTCAGATGCAGGGTGCCTGACTGCGCCTGTGTGGGCAGTGCGGCCACCCTGTTGCTGAATCCCCACCCCGCGTTATTCATTATGCACAGTGCGGGGCGGCCCATAGGGGTGGAGCCGCATATTCATTACTGTAATGAGCGGTAACGGTGACAGCCCAGTGCAGAAGATGCTGAAGATGGAGCAGCACCGGAACGAAGTCAGATGAATATTGAAAGTGTCGGGGGCCTGAGCGACGGAGAGGTATGTGATTTTTTTTATCACAGCAAATGGGGCAAGTGTCTGTATTAACGTTTGTACAGCACTATATGGGGCAAATATCTTTATGGGGCAAATATCTTTATGGAGCATCTTATGGGGCCATAATTAACGTTTGTGCAGCATTATATGGGGCAAATGTCTGTATGGAGCATCTTATGGGGCCATAATCAACATTTGTGCAGCATTATATTGGGCAAATGTGTCTATGGAGCATCTTATGGGGCCATTATTAACCTTTATGCAGGATTACATGGGGTATATTTTAATATGGAGCATCTCATGGGGCCATCGTAAACTTTATGGAGCATTATATGGGGCTCCTGATTCAATATGGATATTCAAAAACACAACCTACTGATGTCTCAATTAAATTTTACTTTTATTGGTATCTATTTTAACTTTTGACATTTACCGGTAGCTGCTGCATTTCCCACCCTAGGCTTATACTCGAGTCATTAAGTTTTTCCAGTTTTGTGGCAAAATTAGGGGGGGTCGGCTTATACTCGAGTATATACGGTATATCTTGGTACCGTGTTAGCCAGTAGATAGAAAAATATTTAGAAGTGAGAGTCCGTCAAAGGTCATCATCAGTTTATTTTCCCATATTCTCCTGTCTCTCTGAGATTTGAAGTTACCTTTTAAAACAAGTAATTTCATGTCCATGGTGCTATGATCAGGGAGACAAAAATGTTTGGCCACAGGTAGATCCATTCTTTTTCCTCTTATTGTGTGGCGGTGAGAATTAATTCTTGTTCTAAGCTTTTGCACGGTCTCCCCCACATACAGACCCCCAGTTGGACATTAGTACAAATAATTAGGTACACCACATTAGAAGTGACGCAGCTGAAAGTACCTGGGATCTTGTAGTCCTGATGTGAATTGGGGATCTTTATCTTGTCCGTGGTCATTATAAATGGACAGGTTTTACATTTTTTCTGTTTGCAAGGAAAGGTTCCTGCAGCTGTTGGAGAGGACAGGGAGCTTTTGACAGTCTTAGCGCAGGAATGAATGTGTCGCATGGATTTATGTCTTTTTATATCAACTAAGGAACTAAGGAATTTTCCCCTTGGACCATGTGGGGTCATCACAACAGAATCAGACCAGATCAGAGAACAATAAAAAACATTCCTTATCTAAGAACTGGTCCAATATTTATGGACATAACTGTTTATCACTCATGGTAATTCTGCTTCAAGTCACCTGTCTTATCCATGTTTTTTTCTATTTTTTTTTTCTGTGATGTGTTGTGCATAAATATGTGATTCTCCAGAATTTATTTTAGTCTATGTCTGATGAAGAGACCTGAATAGTCTCGAAAGCTTGCAATTTGTTACCATCTCTTTAGTTAGCCATTAAAAGGTATCAACCACTGTAAACTAATTCAGAAATTTGTAAAATGAATACATTTTTGCTTGTCACCATTTTCAAAGTCCCATAACATTTTACCATTTGTGGATATAGGGTTGCGTGACAGCAGATTCAATGTTTTTATTGATATAATTTTGTGGTATTTAAAATATTTTGATCAGCTGTTATTAAATTTTTTTTCTGTTGCAGTGGCCAAAAAGTTGCAATTCTGGCGTTTTCACTTTTTTCGTTACGCAATTTACAGATCGGATTATTTTATATTTTGATAGATTGGACTTTTACGAATGTAGCGATACCAAATGTGTGTATTTTTTATTCCTTAACCCCTTTCGGACCTTGGACGGGATAGTACGTCCGAGGTCAGAACCCCCGCTTTGATGCAGGGCTCCGGTGGTGAGCCCGCGTCAAAGTCGGGACATGTCAGCTGTTTTGAACAGCTGACATGTGCCCGCAATAGAGGCGGGTGAAATCGCGATTCACCCGCCGCTATTAACTAGTTAAATGCCGCTGTCAAACGCAGACAGCGGCACTTAACCAGCGCTTCCGGCCGGAAATGAGCGCATCGACGACCCCCGTCACATGATCGGGGGTCAGCGATGCTTCTGCATTGTAACCATAGAGGTCTATGGTTACTGATCGCCGGTAGCTGTGAGCGCCACCCTGTGGTCGGCGCTCATAGCACACCTGCATTTCTGCTGCATAGCAGCGATCTGATGATCACTGCTATGTAGCAGAGGCGATCGAGTTGTGCCAGCTTCTAAGCCTCCCTTGGAGGCTATTGAAGCATGGCAAAAGTAAAAAAAAAAAAAAAAAGAAGTGAAAAAAATAAAAAATATATAAAAGTTTAAATCACCCCCCTTTCGCCCCAATCAAAATAAATCAATAAAAAAAAAAATCAAACCTACACATATTTGGTATCGCCGCGTTCAGAATCGCCCAATTAAAAAAAAGCATTAACCTGATCGCTAAACGGCGTAGCGATAAAAAAATTCGAAACGCCAGAATTACGGTTTTTTTTGGTCGCCGCGACATTGCATTAAAATACAATAACAAGCGATCAAAAGAACGTATCTGCACCGCAATATCATTAAAAATGCCAGCTCGGCACACAAAAAATAAGCCATCAACCGACCCAGATCATGAAAAACGGAGACGCTACGAGTATCGGAAAATGGCGCAATTTTTTTTTTTTTTAGCAAAGTTCGGAATTTTTTTTTCACCACTTAGATAAAAAATAACCTAGTCAGGTGTCTATGAACTCATACTGACCTGGAGAATCCTAATGGCAGGTCACTTTTAGCATTTAGTGAACCTAGCAAAAAAGCCAAACAAAAAACAAGTGTGGGACTGCACTTTTTTTGCATTTTCACCGCACTTGGACTTTTTTTCCCGTTTTCTAGTACACGACATGGTAAAACCAATGATGTCGTTCAAAAGTACAACTCGTCCCGCAAAAAATAAGCCCTCACATGGCCATATTAACGAAAAAATAAAAAAGTTATGGCTCTGGGAAGGAGAGGAGCGAAAAGCGAACACGGAAAAATGGAAAATCCCAAGGTCATGAAAGGGTTAATTTGCAATTGGGGGGTAAAGGGAGGGTGATTTGAACTTTTGTTTTTCAATAGTTTTTTTTATTTTTTTTTATTTCAACTGTATTTGTTAGTCCCCTTTGGGGACTTGACCCTGCGATCAGCTGATCGCTTGTGCTATATGCAATTGCATTGCTGTATATAGCAAAAATCATGGTCTCCTACGAGCGCCAGCTGCAGGCTGGTTTTCACAGGCGTACCCGCATGACACACAGCTGTCTTAGCTGGAAATTGGTGTCCCGCAATTGCAAGAGCGCCCGAGAGGATACAGAAAGGAGTGTCCCCTTGCCGGCAACACGTCACATGTTGCTGTCACAGATTGACAGTGGCATTTAACAGGTTAACCTGTTACATTGCTCATGAAGGCTGCTGTGTAACAAAGCCCGCATCTGCTGGGAAAGACGCGGGCTTGGCCTGTGAGCCCACATCAAAGGCAGGGAGACTACTTATGTCATAAGTCGTTAAGGAGTTCAATAGAAAAAAAAAATAAAATTTGCCTTAGTTGTGTGCCATTCAACAGCAAGCATAAATCTTGAAAATTTAGGATTTAAATTAAATATGTAATATATCGGTACTTTCAAAATGGTCAACATATGCTGAAACCAAAATACCACTTTAAAAAGTCTTGAAGCACTTTTCCATTGTAAACAGCAATAATGTATATAATGCATCTTAATGTTCATCCTCCCAAGGCCAAATTAATACATCTGTATTTCTGATCACTGTTTCTAAGCTAAAGTTAAAAAGGACATTCAGAAATACCAGTAAAAGAGCAGATTTTTTTTTTAATTATTATTATTATTTTGTTTCTCCCCATAGGAAAATTTGCTTACAGTAATACAAAAGAGCATGATATGGTTGATTAGTAAAACAAGAAACATTGATTTGCTGGTACATGTGGATGATTGGAGTCAGTTTTATAGCTTAGATGTCTATATATCAATGAGTGCTCGTTTACACAGTAAATCTCTGATGAAGTTTTTTATGCCTTTGTGCCAAACCCCAAATCTATTTCCACTTTTGCCTAATTGGGGGGGAAAAAAAAACTTGCACCTTATTATACTGGGTGAACATAGAATGATAAACACTGGCCTTTTGCAAGCAGTTATGTATATAACACAGAGCCAGAAATCTTAACATTGGCAACTCCAATATCACACATTTAGTATACCAGATATCCCTTGGGCTTGGTGTCCTAACACAAAAAAAATGCTTATAGGACATCCTTTCGACATATGCTTGACCTTTAGGGTTCGCTCACACTTGTGTATAAATAATTGGTCCCATTCTCGTCCAGGAGAGTGGGACGATTTTCTTTCACTTGTCATCAGTGTGCTGTTCGTATACAATCAGTTTTTTTACTCAGCAGCTATTAATATTTTACAGGACCATTTAGGGTATGTGCACACGTTGCGGATTTGGCCCTGCAGATCCGCAGCAGTTTTCCATGCGGTGTACAATATGTAAACCTATGGAAAACCAAATCCGCTGTGAACATGCTACGGAAAATTCTGCGCAGAAACGCTGCGGTTTATTTTCCGCAGCATGTCAATTCTTTGTGCGGAATCCGCAGCGTTTTACACCTATTCCATTATATGAATCCACAGGTGTAAAAACGCAGGCGAAATTCACACAAAATCTGCAGAAAACCCGCAGTAGGTATCCGTAGGTAAAACACAGGTCATTTTACCTGCTGAAAAATCCGCAATGGAATCCGCAACGTGTGCACATACCCCCTTACAGATTCTTGTAATGTTTCCGAACAAATCAGATGCTATACCGTATGGCTTTTTTTTTTTCTTGTACTGTCTGAATTTGCAGTGAAATCCTAGCATGTTGCAATTTTATTCTCTTGCCTAATACAGATGAGAAAAAAATTCACATATCTGCACTCAATGAATAACATTGGTCTGAGTGCTATTTGATTTCTTTTATTGGATTGAACTAGTCTGATTTATACGCCAGTGTGAGCTAACCCTTAAAGAGATGAGCATGTCAGCTTTTACACCGGTACTGCACAATCAATACGCTACGTTCCTACAATGAGATTTTGCTGAATTTTTGACACTGTAGAATTTTTGCATCTATTTATATGCATCTGTGTTTTGCTTTTTTTAACATACTTTCTTATTGTTTTATTTACGCTACTTTTTTTTCCCTCTTTTTGGAGTGTCATGCTTTCAAATAAAGCCGCTTTGTTTTTTATACTTCCTGGTATTTGGCTTTGACAAACTGCATCTGATGCAAGTCTATGGGGAAATTCCACACAGAAAAAAAAACTCTGAGTACCTGCAAAAGAGATTGACATGTTGAAGATATGAAACACACACTGCAGTTTACGCTGCGTAATATAAAAACAGTGGGCAGGAGATTTCCATAAATCCAATTTAAAATGCATTTTTGCTGTGTTAAAAACACAGCATCAAAAACTCAGCAAAAGCTCATGTTGGTAACGTAGCCTTAAGGGAGTAAAAATATACCAATATCACACTTAAAAACAAATGTAAAATGGTTATTATGCACCAAGATTATTTACCAAAATTAAAATTTGATAAAATATGACAAAGTAAAATCGGACCAGGATTAGAAAGTAGAAAATAAAAAAATTCTTGCTGCATTTCCCATCAACCTAACATGTGAGTACAACATATTTTTTATAAAATTAACCATTTTTGACTGACTACAAATTGTATTTGAAGACCCAAGAGCATACTGTAGATATAAAAAAAAAAGGTTAAGGGAAAAATGGGAGAAAAAACACTTTAGGTTGTGATCAAGCATCTTCAAAAGTAAGTTATGAAAAGAAAAAAAAAAAAAAAAAAAAAGCTCGAAATGAAGGATGGGCTACCTAGGTCACATTCAGAAAAAACTGTTACCCAAAGTCTATAGGCTACATGGTCAAAAAATGACTCAGGCCATTGGATGAAGATGAGGCTTGTGTGCAGAACAACCTCTTTGCTATATTTTCAGAGTTTCACTTGGTTTTTTTTCCAGGAAAGTCTGTAGTGAAGCCCTGGCCTCAAATGTAAAATGCATAGATGTCAAGTGAACAAAATTCCAAGCAACCAAGTTCAGGCTCAACCGAAAGAAAAAATATTTACAGTACTGTACAAAAGTTTTCAGCATCTGTGGGAAATATGCTGCAAGATACAAATGCCTTACAAATTAGAAGTGTTAATAGTTTATTTCTCTCAGCAAAAAAAAAAAAAAGCAAATGACCAAAAGAGACATCTAAATCAAATTAGTATTGGGTGTGATCACACTTTACCTTCAAAATAGCATCAACTCTTCTAGGTACACATGAACAAAACTAAGGATTTTGTAGGATTAGAGTCAGGTGTGCCATTAACCAATTACACTGGGTGATAATGCTCATCATATTTATAAGTTGGTCGACACACAGGCATTAGGAGTAGGATTAGGCTTAAAATTGGATAAGGAAGAGCCAGACTCTGGCTCATTTCACAGATAAAACACAATGGCACAGCAACAAGACAAAAAGGTAGCTGTACTGCACCAACAAGGCCTCTCCCAGGCGAAAACTTCAATATGGACTGAGGTTTCAAAATATGCTGCTCAAGCGCTTTTGAAGAAATAAGAAATGGGCAACGTGATGGACCATAAACTCAGTGGTTAGCCAAGGAAACCTAATGCAGCAGTTGAGACATAGCTACACCAGTCTAGTATTTCAAGTAGTAGTGTTCATGGAAGAATTGTAGCTAAAAAGCTATACCTTCGGCATGGAAACAAGGCGAAGTATCTCAACTATGCACAAAAACATGTTTAGACTGATGTACTGATGAGACAAAATACAGGCAGATACTTATCCATCATGAATTACCATCAGGGAGGCATCCGACTAGTTACAAATTTATTCTACAGCAAGACAAAGATCTTAAGCATATAGCCAATGTCATTAATAACTATATTAGCCATAAAGAAGAACAAGTCGTCCTAGAAGTAATTATATGCCCCCCCCCCACCCCTTCCCCCAGAGCTCTGATATTAACATCATCAAGTCTATATGGGATTATGTGAAGAGATATAAGGATCTACACAAGGCTACATTCACAGAAAATCTGTGGTTAGTTCTCCAAGATGTCTGGAATAACCTCCCTGGCAAGTTTCTTCAAAAACTGTATGGAAATGTACCTAGAAGAATTGATGTGGCTTTGAAGACAAAGGCCCCGCATTCATCATTTGTATCTTTTTTTTTTTTCTTTCACTACAAGGGAGGAGGGTAATGGAATATGTTTGCAACAAATTTTGTGAAAAGATATGGAAATCCTAAACTCTGCCAACAGTGGCAAACAAAAACAACTGAAGCAAACACATAAGAAATAGAGTTCAAAAAAGGGTAAATGGCAAGATAAATGTGGAGCAAACATAATAAAAAATGGGTTTCATGGAAGTTGGAGGGGGGGCAAGACACTAAAAACACAACAAGAGGAATAAATGCAATACTGATTTGGCCTAAAGGGTAGTCACACAAAATAAGGATTGGATTTAGAGTTCCCTTTTGTTTATTCACTTTACATTTTGTTAATTGATAAATATAAATGACTAACACTTCTATTTTTTTAAAGCATTCATACTTTACAGCATTTTTTCCTACACCTGTTTAAAAGTTTTGCACAGTACTGTATAACTACCACTTGGCACCTCTTTGCCCTCTGAAGGCTTATTGTAGAACATTCTGTCATTGGGCTGAGTGGTTTCCCCACCTGAGCATTCTTGGGTGGTACAGCATTTTGCTTCAACCACCCCAGTGCAAAGAATATCAGCGCTTCCTCCTCCACGGTTGGGTCTGGGCAAGGCACAGCCAGAACGAACGAATGAGAAGCTGCTTAATGAATACATTGTTGCAAAGTGAGCGCTGTCAGGCTGTCACATTCACATCCCTGAGAGAAGAAGAGCCTTGTGTACAGAGCTCAGTAGACAGGACAGATAAGGCAGTGTCTGACTGCACCACAGAACCTCCCTGAGCCAAGATTTGCTGGATCGTTTTGCGGAGGTTCGGATGTAAACGTCCATGTGTCTGATAGAAGATCTCTAGGGCACAGGATTTTAGTGGTCCAGCAGTGAGGTCTTCATAAAGAGGGATGGTATACATCCTAGATGTCTAAAAGAAGAAGAAGAAAAAACAAATAGCAATAGATACTTAACAGTGCAAAATAAGGTTTAATAGAACGATTACAAGATCATCAAGAAATACATAAATATGAAAGGATGTGTCATAAGTCAAATAACAAACTAAACTGTAAATAATGATCGAATTCACAAGCTACAAAATATCTAAAATTAATATCTTACATCAGAAAGAAGGCTACTACCAAGAATTCCGCAAGAGGTGCTTGGATTATATGGGTCAGAATATCCTTTCTATGAAAGTCAGCATCATGAATGCCACTAATTATATATGTACTTAGCCAGTAAGATTATATAGGCCTCCATTTATCTATAGATTCATTCTGGCTAGCTAAACATTCTGCCAGTCAATTGAGAAGGAGGCTAGTAGATTTGAGACAGCCCATTGGACGGACTAGAAAGGCCAGGATTTACAGAGGCAGCATATCCACACTATAGATTTTGTACCCGAGGATGCAGATGTCGTGTGATTAAATTATCTACACTTTAAGACGCTCTTTAATATGTGTAAAATACCAGTAGATCAATGGTGATCTGGGTCCAGAAACTCCACCAGTCGCTTGTTAAACATGCACGCTCAAATGGCAGAATCCATAAGCTCCTGCATGAGCGCAAGCAAAGAGGGGTATTTGGGCTTATCGGAAAATCTATGAGACTGTACACAGTTTTGTGGGCACACTTACACAGTAGAGGATCACTTCTGACTGCTGGGCAGTGTACATCTAAAAGTTTTTTAAGCAATTGGTGGGGCATCAAAATCTGGATTTGCATTGATCAGCATGGCATTTCAGCACCTACTACATATCTTAAAAAAAAAAAAAAAACAAAGTAAAAACCCACAACATCTTAAAATGTAGTTACACTGGGGCCCAGATTCATTAAAGTGCATAAGCCAGAATTCAGAAAAAAGGAGATTTTTGTGTACTCGCGATAAAATCTTTTTCTCCGAGCCAATCATTGGGGGACACAGGACCATGGGTGTTATGCTGATTGCCACTAGGAGGACACTAAGTAAACACGAAGAGTTAACTCCTCCTCTGCAGTATACACCCCTTGACTGGCCAGTAACGACCCAGTTCGGTAGTAAAGCAGTAGGAGTATAAGAAAAACCAAGACAAGTAAACTGTCAAAAACGGAGGAACAAACCACAACAACAACCAGCCAATAGGCTAACAGGGTGGGTGCTGTGTCCCCCAATGACTGGCTCGGAGAAAAAGATTTTACGGTGAGTAAATAAAAATCTCCTTTTTTCCTATGCCTCATTGGGGGACACAGGACCATGGGACATCCTAAGGCAGTCCCTGGGTGGGGAGCAATTGCTCTGCTAAAACCCCATGTACCACTGGCTTAGTGAGGTACCAATGTCTGCAGAATGCGCCTGCCAAGGGCAGCGTCTGCCGAAGCCTGGGTATGAACGTGATAGTGCTTCGTGAAGGTATGCAGACTGGACCAAGTCGCAGCTTTACAAAGCTGTTGTGCTGAAGCCTGGTGCCGAATGGCCCAAGAAGCACAGACCGACTCGAATGCGCCTTACTCCCTGCTGGGACAGGGGTGTTCCTGACGTGGTAGGATTCCTGAACAGTGGAGCGAATCCACTTGGCTAGAGTGGCCTTTGAGGCGGGTAGACCTTTCCTATGTCCCTCCAGAAGCACGAACAGGACATCCGACATACGGAAGGGAGCCGAGCGAGATATGTACCGCCGAAGAGCTCTAACCACATCCAGAGTAGGGAGAGCTTTCTCGATACGATGGGTTGGTGCCGGACAGAATGACGGCAAGACAATGTCCTCATTTAGATGAAAGGAGGAGACGACTTTAGGTAGGAAAGAGGGAGAGGTTCTCAAAAACTACCTTGTCTGGGTGAAAAATCAGAAAAGGGGATCGGCAAGAGCGGGCCGCCAACTCAGAAACTCTCCTGATTGACGTAATCGCCACGAGAAAGACCACCTTCCATGAAAGGAGTGAGAGATGTCCTGCAATGGTTCGAAAGGGGCCGAGAACCAAGTTAAACTCCCATGAAGCCAAAGGCATTCTATAAAGAGGGACCACCGGGAGACTCCTTGGATGAACATCTTAACCGGCAGTCTGGAAGCGATCTTTCGTTGGCATAGAACAGACAATGCGGACACTTGTCCCTTGAGCGAGCCTAGGGCAAGGCCTGACTCTAAACCTGATTGGAGAAACTCCAGAATGGACGGAATGGAAAGAAAAAACAGAGGAGAATGTCCATGAGCGTTGCACCATGAAAAGAAGCCAGCGCCAGGTGCGATGATAAATGCGCATGGATACGGGTTTCCTAGCGCAAATCATGGTAGAAGAAACCCCTGGAGAGAATCCGGCTTGGGCTAAAATCCAGGATTCAATGGCCACGCCGTCAAAGACAGGGCCCCGGAGTTCTGGAGGCAAATTGGGCCCTGTGAGAGAAGATCCATGCTATTTGGAAGCCGCCAGGGAACGTCGGCGACCATTTGGATGAGTTCCGCGTACCATGCTCGGCGCGGCCAGACCGGCGAGACGAGGACCACCAGTCTCCCCTCTGCCCTGATCTTCTTGATGACATTGAGGACTCTCGGGAGCAGAGCAAGAGGGGGAAATATGTATGGCAGCTGGAACCGATGCCACGACAGGACCAGGGCATCTGCCCCGATGACGGAAGGATCGCGGGATTGAGCAATGAACTGGGGAACCTGATTGTTGAGCCTCGAGGCCATGAGATCCACATCTGGCATCCCCCAGCGAAGATAAATCTGCTGGAAGACTTCCGGATGAAGGGGCCACTCGCCGAGGCAAGACCTTGGCGACTGAGGAAGTCCGCTTCCCAATTCTCCACACCTGGTATGTAGATCACCGAGATGAGCGAGTGATTGATCTCTGCCCAATGCAGGATGTGGGAGACTTTGAGCATGGCTGCCCTGCTGCGGGTTCCCCCTTGCCAGTTGATATATGCCACGGATGTGGCGTTGTTGGATTGGATTCTGATGGGATGGCCTGCGAGAAGGTGGTGAAAGTTGCGTACGGCAAGCGTGATCCCTTGAATCTCCAAGATATTGATTGGAAGACGCGACTCTTGTGGACCAACGACCCTGTGCCATGTGGTGATTGAAAACTGCGCCCCAGCCCAAAAGGCTGGCATCGGTGGTCACCACTAACCAGCGCACTGGGAGAAAGGACTACCCTTGGTTCAGGGAGGACTGTAGCGTCCACCACCTGAGGGTCTGCCTGACCTGTGGGGACAGTCGAAAACGACGGTCGAGGGAAAACGGACTCCTGTCCCAGGCTAACAGCAGTGCCTGTTGCAGGGGATGCAGATGGAACTGCGCAAACGGAACGGCTTCCATCGCAGCAACCATTTTCCCGAGGATGCGCATCGCGAAGTGAATGGAGTGAGGGACTGGGCGGGAGAGCTTGCGCGCTCCCTGTTGTAAGGACAAGACCTTCTCTGGAGGGAGAATGACTAACCAGCGGGAAGAGTCCAAAATCATGCCGAGGAAGCAGATTTGCTGAGCCGGCACTGGAGATGATTTCTCAAAGTTGATTTTCGAACCCAGGCGAGAAAGAGAATCCACGGTGATACTTACAGACTCATCGCAGGCAGAATGGGACGGACCCTTGATTAATAGGTCATCCAGATACGGAAGAACTACCACTCCCCGAGCGTGAATAATGGCCATGATGGCCGCCATGACCTTCGTGAAGACTCTGGGGGCGGTGACGAGGCCGAAGGGCAAGGCCACAAACTGGAAGTGTTCTTCTTGGACTGCGAAGCGCAGGAACTGCTGATGGGAGGAAAAAAATTGGAATATGTAGATAAGCATCCTTGATGTCTATGGATGCAAGGAACTCTCCTTTTTCCAGGGACGGGACAACAGAACGGAGTGAATCCAACCTGTACAAACTTATTTAGCAGTTTGAGGTCCAGTATGGGCCGTAGAGTCCCGTCCTTCTTTGGGACCACGAATAGGTTGGCGTAAAACCCCTTGAACCTTTGGTCTCGAGGGACCGGAATGATGACACCGTCCCTTTGAAGCGCCTGTATGGCCTGAAGAAGATGTGACACCCTTGATTTGGGGGGAGAAGACTGGAAGAAGTGCGGAAGGGGATGGAAGAAAACTCGATTTTGTATCCGGAAGAAGCGAGCTCTCTAACCCACTCGTCGTGAACGACCGTGAGTCAATTTTGATAGAGCGAAAGAAGGTGTCCGCCTACTTTGTCGGTGTCATGTCGACGAGTCATTGTGTAGTAGGTTTAAGGGATGTGAATGCCTTAGGGCCAGAAGGTCTCGGTATGGGTTTCCAGAAACTGTTTGGTCTGTATGAGACCTGGGGATTTCTGTTTTCCCGCCGTCCCGAACCAGGGGAAGAGGACCAACTCCAGTTGTTACGAAAGGACCGGAATCGAAACTGTTGTCGATTCCGAAAAGGCCGGGCAGGCTTTTGCTGGGGAAGAAATTTACTCTTCCCTCCAGTAGCATCAGAAACGATTTGATTCTAGTTTCTCCCCAAATAAACGGCCAGCTTGGTAAGGTAAAGAAGTCAGCGACTTTTTAGAAGCAGAATCTGCTCGCCAATCGCGGAGCCATAAGGCCCTCCTGATGGAGATTGTGTTTGCAGCCGATTGCGCTGCGCAATTAGCCGCATCTATGGAAGCGTTAACTACGAAATCTCCGGCCTGAGCTATCGGATTAGCCAGTCTGGCCGCCTCTGGGGGAAGATTACTGCCGTGGATGGTAGAGGTTAACACCTCTGCCCAGGCCACCATTGCCTTAGCCACCCAAGTAGCGGCAAAAGATGGAAGGAGAGCTGCTCCTGAGGCCTCAAAGACTGAGCGAGCCAGGTAGTCAATTTGACGGTCAGAAGGATTTTTGACTGATGAACGGTCGGACAGAGATAAGACGGTTTTGGATGCAAGTCGCGATACGGCAGGATCCACAGAAGGAGAGAGAAGCAACTCCTTCACCAGATCCTTGGAGAAAGGATATTTAGCTTCTGTGGCTTTTTGAGCCGTAAATCGCTTCTCCGGGTGTTCCCTGTGTTTTTGGACAATGTCCTGAAACTCAGGATGATTAGCAAATATCTTTTGAACGCATTTAGTCTTTTTAAAAGACATGACGTGTTCCTGAGTGGATACCGATTCCTCGTCCACCATTAGTGATTTGTTGACTGCCTCAATAAGGGAGTCAAGTGTCTCCTGACCGATAGAGGAGTCCTGGGTTAAAGACTCCTCCGACTCGATTCTGAGTCATGTACGCTGCGACCCTCGGGGGAGGGGGAACGAGAAGATGAGCTCACAGATGCTGAAGCCTGAGCATGGATGGGAGAGGAGGGAAGGGTTCTTTTTCTGGCACCCTGAGAGTCCCGTAGTACAGTACGCCCCCTGTGGTCGGACGGCCCCGCACCGTCGCCAGATTCCGTCGCAGCCGACGGAGGTGAATTCTGGCTTAAGGAGGACCCCCGGAAAGAGTCCAATGCCTTGACCAAGGAATCCATTGAATGTGACAAGGACGCGGCCCACTCAGGAGGGTTAGGCTCGACGGGGTCGGTGGAGACATTGGGGGTAGAGGCAGAAGGCGGCTGCGCACAGGTCGGGTCACAGTTCTGGCACAAGGGGGTATTGTGGGCACGTGGCAACACAGAATTGCAAGTGGCACATGAAGTAAAAAACACACTGTGCTTTTTCTTGTCCCATTTAGCCTCCTTAGATTGAGACATAGTGTATGTCTATTCTCCAGTAAACTGCTAATAGGAGAGCTATGGGTGCAGAGAAGGGGTTAAGCTTTTCCCTATGGAGTGGAGCAGCTTACCCACGATCCTGTGCTGGTGTCCCAAGGAAGGAAGAGAGGGAAGTAGCGTTTTCGGCTGTATTTCCCTGCAGCAGTGGAGTCCCAAGATGGCGCCTGAGATTTGCAGGGCTCTTCTCGTTCAGAACGAGAAGCGCCTGAGTAGTGGGCGGGATTTTTGAATTGCGGCCTAGTCTGGCTGAAGAAGCCGGGGACTAAATTAGTGGAGCCGGCCGCGACGCCACACCTAACGATCGCTGCTGGCATCTAGCCAGCGGTACCTCTCCCCAGGGACCCGGAGCGCGCCTTCCCACGCCAGCAGCATGAGGAAGGGTAGTACTCACCGAGGAGGGAGCCACCTCCAGCTCAATCGATCCTCCCTATGCCGGGGGATGGAGAGCGTCCTGATGTGTGCTTGCCGTAGGGGACGTACAGCTGTGCCTGCCGCAGGGGACTTACGGCTACTGTGGGGACTACATGACGCCAACAGGTGAGGGCTTAATTGCAGAGGAGCCCGGGAGATGCACATAAGAGGTATACTGTATGTGCTCGCCATCTTACAGGGGGGAGATCGGGACTGTATAGAAACCGTCGCCCTAGCGTAGATTAGGCGTGCCCCAGTCGTCGCAGGAGAGGTACGGGGAGGTATACTCGCCTGTTGATGGTTCGGGGGAGAGCGGACCCTGAAAAGGAATCCGTCGCCCCCTTCACTCCGTTAATTAAAAAATAAAAAATTTACAGAAAAAATAAAAATGAAATAAAAAACGTTGGGGTCCGAGAACAGACCCAAGTGCCTCCTACAGACACTAAGCAAGAACTGGGTCGTTACTGGCCAGTTAAGGGGTGTATACTGCAGAGGAGGAGTTAATTCTTTGTGTTTACTTAGTGTCCTCCTAGTGGCAAGCAGCATAACACCCATGGTAATATGTCCCCCAATGAGGCGTAGGAGAAAAAAAATCTTAATAAATTGTACCGTATTTTTCCGCAACTTGAAAGTGGCTCAAAAATATTGCAACTTTTGCGATTTATTCACCAGTAGCAGCCAGCTATGCCAAATATGGGGATAGAATGGACAGCCATGCCTACTCAACACATATACACAGGAGACCTTACATTACAGTATGGGATCACAGCTTATTCTTTCTGGGAGGTAAGACAAGTTTTAAACAGGCAAGGAATGGTTTTTCCTTACAGTAACCAGCACCTTCTATCCTTGTAATGTCAGTATAGTCTTTTGCTCTTCCCCTGCCCAGGAGATGTGGTATGATCAGACCATGTTCCTGCATGGTCAGGCACAGCCATAACACTACAAACCAAGGCCACATTTATTTTTTTTTTATTTTTTTTTTAAGAACAAATACCACTGATACATATCTTAGATGCAAGTACCGGGATATTATACCCTATACATTTGGACAAAAATCACTGTCACAAGGACACTCCGAAACTACTAATCCTACAACAAACAATGGAGTAAAAAGTCCCATACAAAGTGATAAAAAGTTGTAACAATAAATTTTATTAAATATAACAAAATAAATACAGACTACCAAAACAAGGTCCAGAACTGATACATGTACAGGAGGCACAGGCTACTGTAATCGCAATGTGGGCTCAACAAACGGATCACTCGGTGCTGCATTATAATATAGTATACATCAGGAAAAGTGCTTAGGGCAAGATAAAGTGCCAGGGTATATGCAGCTAACTCCCTATAGGTAGTACAGTCTCCATGTAATTTGTGCCATATATATGGCCAAAAGGGAAATAGAAAGGAAAAGTGAACCGCTCATCTTACAGACTGGCATATACTCATGGGTAAGATGAGCGGTTCACTTTTCCTTTCTATTTCCCTTTTGGCCATATATATGGCACAAATTACATGGAGACTGTACTACCTATAGGGAGTTAGCTGCATATACCCTGGCACTTTATCTTGCCCTAAGCACTTTTCCTGATGTATACTATATTATATGCAGCACCGAGTGATCCGTTTGTTGAGCCCACATTGCGATTACAGTAGCCTGTGCCTCCTGTACATGTATCAGTTCTGGACCTTGTTTTGTTAGTCTGTATTTATTTTGTTATATTTAATAAAATTTATTGTTACAAGTTTTAATAACTTTGTATGGGACTTTTTACTCCATTGTTTGTTGTAGGATTACCACATTTATAGAATAGCCTGGTCAAGTGCTTTTTTAAGAAGATACATTCTGAAAAAAAACTATACATGTTTTAGGTCAGTCTGTCCATCTCATTGATTTCAGTAGAATTGGCCATCTAATGTGCCTGATGGTATTCCCGCTTTCAGATGCTGAAGGAAAGACCTATTTGGCTTGTTGGACTTTAGCAGGCCCAATAATTAGTTCCCACCTGAGAAAAGCTGTCGCCAGCAGTTCCTGGCACTGGCCTATTTCTCTACAATACTACAATACCACTTAAAGACCATCAGTCAACAGTAATTTTCTTTTGAACTTAAGTGTTGTGCATGCCTCCAGGAGAATCATATAGTTTTATATATTGCATTTCATGGGTTCCACTGCATCTTCCCCACCGTCTGCCAGGTTCATCGTGGAACCTAACAGTAGGCAGATTCTCAAGAAAGATTTCACACAAAAAATATGACAGAGCACCACAATAAATACACCTGTACACATGCACAGTAAATAGTTGTATGTTCATACAGCACAGAATACGTTGCCCAAGAACTAGAACATGACTTACTATTATATTGTAAACCAACCTCCTGGATGATAACCTTATGGCCACACAGCAGTAATATTGACTGCTATTTATGAAGACAATCCTACAAGGTGACAGTGCACCGATAGGAGGTGGAATTTTAGAGTATATTTATTAAAAGTGAAATTTTAGTAATAAAACTATGCTCCTTTAGCATACATCCCAGCCCCTTATATGTTATGATCCAACTGTGTTAGGCTATGTGCACACGTAGGAAGGGTCCTCTGCTGGTTCTCCCACAGCGGATTTGATTAATCTGCAGGGCAAAACCGCTGTGGTTATCCCTGCAGATTTATCGCGGTTTCCGCTGCGGGTTTACTCCTGCACTTGTTTTACTATTGATGCTGCATATGCAGCATCAATAGTAAAAAAGATCTAATGTTAAAAATAATGAAAAAATGGTTATACTCACCCTCAGACGTCCTGATCTCCTCGGCGTTGCACGCGGCGGTCCGGTTCCAAAGATGCTATGCGAGAAGGACCTTCGTGATGTCACGGTCATGTGACCGCGACGTCATCGCAGGTCTTGCTCGCATAGCAACCCTGCGACCGGACGGCAGCGTGCAGCGCTGAGAGGCGGGAGGACTTCAGGGGCCATCAGAAGGTGAGTATATCATTTTTTTATTTTAATTCTTTTTTTTTTTTTTTTACACAACTATGGTTCCCAGGGCCTGGAGGAAAGTCTCCTCTCCTCCACCCCGGGTACCAACCGCACATGATCCGCTTACTTCCCGCATGGTGGGCATAGCCCCATGCGGGAAGCGGATCAATGCATTCCTATGTGTGCAGAATCGCCGCGATTCTGCACAAAGACGTGACATGCTGCGGATTGTACATCGCTGCGTTCCCACGAGGTTTTTTCCACAGCATGTGCACAGCGTTTTCGGTTTCCCATAGGTTTACATTGAACTGTAAACTCATGGGAAACTGCTGCGGACCGGCAGCTGCAGAAAAATCTGCAAAGATCCACAGCAAAATCTGCAACGTGTGCACATACCCTTAGTAGTTGTAAACTTACTAGCCATTTATTGAGGTGTACCAGTTACCATAATGCTTGGAAATGTGTTATATTTAAGTTGAGTTTTACATATTATGTGTACAGCTAAAGAGTGAGAAAGCGCATAAATTCAGTGTATTCATATGCTGGATTCTTTTTCCAGCCTCCCAGCCTTATTGACAAGCTGCAGCTCATAACAAGCAGTGAGGTTACAGCAGAAGGGTCAATCTGTCAGGAAGGCGAACTACGCGTTTAGCTCAAGAATAGACTGGTTGAGATCTCCAGAATCTACGTTATCTCAAAATTCAATATAATCTTTCAAAAATTATTACACAGCCATTCTGACATGGATTTTCATAGTAAGTGCACCAGCCTTGTCAGGTCTAATAAGATATCTGGTTACTAATGTATACAGTTTGTATTGTAAAAAACTGGTGATCGAACCATGAACAATGCAAAAAAAATAGAAACGTTAAAATGTAGCCGAGGAGATTCAGGCATCTAAAGGCCTTTGCACTACAAGTGTTAATTGTACCAGAAAAACAACAAAGTGGTAGCAGTTTTTCACTTTATCAAAGAAGATGATGTTACTAACTTGGCATAGAAGGAAGTGGCGCACTCTAGGCAAGTCTGGTTGGAAGTTGTTCCGCACCACAATTTGCAGCCATCGGATGCGTATTTCTGTGTTCATAGTAGCTATATCAGCAGAATAGCAAAGTGACAGCTGAAGCATAACTTCTGGAGAAAGAATTCAACACAACACATTAAGCAAGAAAACAAAAAGTGTAACAAAAAAACTCAAAATTACAAAGTGGCAGAGGAAGGTGTTTGTGGAAATAACTAAGTATCACTTCAAAGTTATCAAATTGGTGAAGGTTGTAAACAACAAATGCCTTTAGGCTGGACTCATTTATACCACACTTGACACTTTAAGGCAGATTTACTTATAATGAAGATAAAAATAAATTTGACTATTTCCTATAGTAACCAATAAAACATCAACTTCCGTTTTCAAACTGGTCTGCGGAGAGAAAGCTGCCCTGTAACTAGTATCTAGAATGTCAAATCAGAATTAAACCATTCCCGTACCAATACATATATTTGACAAGGAGTGGGTCAAATAGAGCAGGCTCAGCACCTGGTGCCTGCTCCGAACAGGTGGATGTCTTATCCTCACATGTAAAGCGCCATGGAATAAATGGCACTATAATAAACAATAATAAATAATAATAAATACTGCTGAAGGCCCAATCGCCGTAATGGTGGTCCTCCTGTAAAGCCTAGCCACAGAATCTGGGATCATAAGAAACCACGACTTCTGGTATATATTGTAATATTAAACCCTTCACAAATTCCTCTATACACGTACGGCGCAAGTCGGAAGCGGTTGTATGGAGAATGCTCACGGGGTGAGCTCGCCCCATACTCGGGAAGTAACGGTTTTGTATTACAGCCAGGAACTGCCTATAAAAATTGCAGGTCGTGCAAAGCGGCATTAACAAAGCGTCGGCAGGGGGGACGTGCCATTCTATATGCCTGTGGGTTGCCGATGGGTTGCTTTGACAGCCGGGGGTCTTTTGAAGACCATAGTGCTTGACATTAAGGAGCTCTCTTGAAACCCAGCCTACAGCCGGTCTTCAAAAGAAAAAAGTGATTTTTTACTACATGCAGCAATAAAGTATTGCCGTATATAGCATAAGTCATCAGACGTTCGCAGGTTATAGTCCACTAAAAGGACTGGCAGTTACAGTGAAGAGCTTAACAAAAAAAAAAAAGTTTAATAAATATGAAAAAAAATATATACGGTATATAAAAAAAAAGTTCAAATCAACCCACCATTAAAAATAAAAATAAGAAAATACATGTGGTATAGATATTATTGCTTCTACAGCAGGTCATACAAAGGGTTTAATTTCTATCATATACAAGTACCTATTGTCATCCCAACTGGATAATCACTCTCAGCCAGTTAAAGCTAAACGAGAGGCAAATGTAGGGGCTATATCGGTGGAGCAATGGAGAGATTCTAGAAACATTTCCCAAATTATCTCCCTGTGAGGCCCAAAGGCTCTCAACTATGCTTAATACACAAAACTCCAAGCTTTTTACACAAGACATGAAATCGCCATGATGCAAAATGCCCTAGGTGCGGGATTGATGAGGCACATTTGATGCATATGATGTGAGAATGTAGACCAATAGGCCCATTTTGGAATGAGGTAATCTCCTTGACAGAAAGGGTGTAAGGAGTAAAATTGTTACCAGATCCCCGTATATGTATATTAAGATTATTTGAGGATGGACTGGAGTCATCCTTATATCAACTAGAGTCTCCATCAATGTTGTTCTCTTCGCCACACTGATGCCTTTTCGGCTCTCGGTTTCACACTGTTGGGCTCCAAGTTCAGACCTCTCCATGGTAAATTTTCCAAGAGGTTGGTATGTCTAGTTTCCATGTCTTTAAGTGGCTTTACTCCAGCCACTCAGTGTTTTCTCACCAAAATTTCTCTGGTCCAGTGAAGGACAGTACCTATCTTTCCATTCTAGAGCGCTGGCTTATGTGCCCTTCATGGCTATCCCCATGGAACCTATGTCTTCCTCTGCCCAGCGCACTTGAATTTGCCTCTGCATGTCGTCTTCTGGGCTGCAGAGTCTTCATGAGTCTCTGCCAGCCCTAGGCCTTACCCGGCTTAGCCTCTTCTTCAGTGTCCTTACAAAGATCACACATTTGGTCCAGGGCTCCTCCTTTCTACATTTCTCAGTGCTCATTTCCATTCGGGCTCGACCGTAAACAGGTCAAAATCGCCCCTTATCTCAACCCAGTCTAGTCTTACAGAACATGCTGTCTTGATACGCACATTCAGCCTCCTTACCCTATGAAAGGGTTCTCTACGTACTCTCTCGTAACTCAATCATTGACTTTCGTTTTTGTCTCTTTCGTCTGAACATACTCTTATTCTTGGCCCAGTGGTGATGTTCTATTATCATTCCTTGCAAAAGATTCTTCCATTCTGAAGACAGTTTGTGTTGACGGACGTCCCTTTTTTCTCAACTAGGTACTTTAGTACAGTGTCACACAGTTCAGGATCACCCAAAGGCTAATCAATTCTCCTTCCCTTCTTCATACGGAACCCAGAGTGGTAGGATTAATATTTCCCTTCCATGGCGGAACCCAAGATTCTTTCCTTCCAAGGCAGAAAGCTATCCTGGTCAACCTCTGCAGAGGTATCTGGTCAGAAAATCAGCAGACATTGTTCAGTCTAATAGTTCACTCGTCCCCAGTAAGCTACATTCTACTGACTTCCTATTCTGTGAAAAGCGTTTGACAGGAGAGTGGTTGTCTTGCCAAACAGTTCTTTCTATATCCCTACATCGTTCTGAAGAGATCCAGTGTGCTCTACGAGGTTTTTCAGTCCACTCCCAGATTCCACGATTGTTCTGAAACACTTGTAGTTGCCTGGACTTAAATCCTCCCCCTTCTTTTCACCCTCTTCTATCGCGGAGGTAAGCTACTACTTACAGTCTCCTCTTGGAAACTACTATATCTGTTTTCCAATTCCATCATCTTCGCTATTGCAATTTGATTTTTTCAGTTTCACGGACTGCTCAGGAAACCCAGCGTTCAAGCTTCGATTACTCCAATGACATCTGGATTACGATCTAAGTAAGGAAACGCTCAATCTAACCTTCCTCTTTCCTCCCTTATTGTTGGACCCAGAGTCTAGTTTGTTCCTCAGCTACCTAAAGGCAGGTTTATAGCTTCCTTTCAGGGAAACCATTTTCCCATTTTATCCATCTGAGTTTCCCTGTGGGGTGCACACGCATTGTATATCTCTAGTGACCTCTTGTGCCTTGGGGGCTTGCATCTGGTGCTGCACACTTTAGAAATTTCACAATTTCTCACCACTTTGATTTTTTTTCCCAGTTTTCAAGTACACTATGTGATTAAAAAAAAAATTGTGTCATTCAAAAGTACAACTCATCCCGCAAAAACAAACCCTTATATATCTATGTAAGCAGAAAGACAAAGTTATGGCTCTGAGAAGGGTGGGAGGAAAAAAAAAAACACACCAGATGAAATTGGCTGCGTTGTGAAGGGGTTAAATTATTTCAGTATATAGTACAAATTATTGCAGAATCTTTGCCATTGAAGGACTAAAAGAAATAAGCGTGAAAATAAAAAAAAATATAGTTTTGATCTTCTGCATCCATAAAATTGTGATACGCAAAATCTACAATTATTAAACTGATAAGATAAATACCATAAAGAAAAATCGAAAGGTCAGAATAGACATTTTTTGGGTCACTGCACATCTCCCAAAAAATGCGATTCAAAGCAATCAAGAAGTTGTATGAACCCAAAAATGCAAATAAACAAAAACTACGTCTCATGCCAAAAATAAGTCGTTACATAGGTTCATAAATGTGAAAATAAAGTTATTTTTCTTGGGAAATGGTGACAAATAAAATATCTGTTTTGCTTCTTTCTTTTAAGAATTCAGAATTTTCATTGAGATTCCTTTTGGTCTCCATGTTAAATATATGACCTCTGAGATGGATTTATCTAGGTCGGTAACGTTCCACATCATTTCCCCCCCTTTTTCTATTGTCTCAGTCTGTGTGTTTGTAAAATTTTACCCTTCATCTACCGTACTTGAAAATGTTTAACTATTAATATAGTATAAGATTGGTTGTTAACCTATAAATGATAGTGAAAAATCTAAAATGCCCATTTTTTCTTTTCCTGCAAAATTTTAAGTTTTCAATAAAAATTACAATTAAAAAAAAAAAAAAGAATTCAGAATTTTACCACAGCATAAAAACGAACCCCACCAAAAAAACAATAGTGCTGGAATTGCTTTTCTTTTTGTTTGTTTTAACCATTTAACCTGAGAACTTTTTGTTCCTGATTTCCAGTATGTTATATGGTTAAGTGAAAAGGGTCATACAAAATCTAGAACTCGTCTCAAAAAAAAAACATCCAATCATGCAGATAAATAAACGGAATAATAGAAAAAGTTATGTTTCTTGGAAGAAGTAGGGGTAAAAACGAAACTACAACAATAAAAATTGTCTGCGTCCCTAAAAGGGTAAAGGGAATTTGTTACCAGATTTATGCCATTCATGTAATGTTTGATTTTTTTCAATGGACTTTTCACTTGAATGAGCGAGTTGCGTCTGCAATATGAACCAGAATATTACTTGTTTTTCTGACTAGCCCTGCAAATATAGTTTTGTATTATAACACAGGTTATAATTCATGATCAGTGGAAGATCACCAACACTATTACCTGGACTCATCAAACTATTTAGACCAGAAATCTGGAGTACAACACTATGAAAAGTCCCGCGGTTACACAAAAAGATAACGATTTTTGGTGTTTTCAGTTTCAGGGACCCTTACCTAAATGGGCAAGCTGGCAGTGCCAGCTCATCTAATTCACGATGATTTGTGGGGTATGGCACAAATCTTACTACAGTCCCTGACTCGAGTAAGATTTGTGGAAAGGCGCATGGAGGCGCCCGCCACTTCTAAGACGCTCCTGATTCATTAAGAATTCTGCGTCTCTTAATGAATCAGGTGCCTTTGATTCAAATATCCCCTTCCATCAAAACCGGCCTGAAAAATGCTGATATTAAATGAATTAATCACTGACTGGCAGCAGATCAGCAATAAAGCCAGCTGTCAGTCAGTGCCAAGGGTGCAGTTATAGCAGCCGCTCACTATACAGAGTGGTGACTGAACCAGCACCCCTGTAAGTGAAACCTCAACGCCTCTAGACAGCGGGGCTCTAAGTGCAGGCACAGGGCAGGTTCAGAACACTACAGCCCTGCAGATTAATCCAATATCTGTAGGTTAATAGCATTTTTTCATTTGACAGGTTCGCCTTAAGGTTTGCAATTGGATAACTGGCTCAATAATCCAGAGAGTTGTGGCGAATGACTGCTACTCTTAGTTGTTTCCAGTTGTCAGTGGTATACCCCAAGATTCAATGCTGGGTCTGCTATTTTTCAGCTTATTTATTAAGGATATAGAAGTTGTGATTAATAGTGTTGTTTCTATTTTTGCAGATGATACCAATCTAGGTAGTATAATGCAGTCTATGGAGGATGTTCATAAGTTACCAGGGGACTTGGACAAATTGAGTGTTTAGAAATACACTTGGCAGATTATGTTAAAATGTGAATAACTAAGTATATGCCTCTGTGTACTAATAGTCTGAAGACATCACATTTATTGAAATAAGAAAAATATCAGATTCATTCACCTGGCCGCAATGGGGACTGATCTAAAAGCTTGTCCAAAAAGAGCACAGTCTGAAAAGTTTGCCAGTCAGCAATATTGGCAAAATTGGCAGCAGCTTCAATGTCTAAAGGTTCAGCCATCCACAGTTCACTCAAAGATTCCACGGACGAAGTGAATACGGATCCCTGAGAAAGATCTGGTTGGGTCATCGGAGGCCCTGGGGAATTCAGCCAGCGCTCAAACTGCAGATCTGAAGGGGAAAACAGATCATGAGGATTTGGCAGTTATAATTTGAAGTGCTGCATGCTACCATAGTCTGTGACTCACCCTCACTGTATGTTGTACTCTCCTCCTTCAGATGAGGGAAGAAGCTGAGATAAGACTCCAGCAGATCTTGAGCTACAACACTGCGGAACTTAAATTTCTCAATATAATCCTGTGTGAGAAGGATATGGGGATTACTATGCGACAATAGCAATCATTAAAGAAATAAAGTAGGTTAAATTATTATACCCTGAGGAAGGCATCAAAGTTGTCTTGGTCCCCGCACAACTGGGACAGATAGTGCACAAAGCAGAAGCCCTTCTCATATGTGAACAAATTCATGAGGTTACTTGGGTTCACACCTGCGGAGAAACACAGAATGGAAAACTGATAACTCACACATCAGATACAAAAGCAGAAATTTTAGAGACGCTGGTCAACTTTAAATGCTTCAATTACAATCGTGACATGTAGAAACATTAATATTTTCTTCTTGGGAAAAGTCAGGTAGTCCTTGTGACCCTGATCCCCACGGCGAAACATTAGCAAAATCTGCAACAAAAAAACTGACATGTTGCAGATTTTAAACCCACAACACATGGCGACTACTGACCTGACTTTTTCAGCAGTGTGTGGCTGAAATTTCTTTAAAAAATACATTAATGAATGAATCTTCTATGTATAGGCTTGTGTGTTAACAACATATGCACATACAATCAGGAGATAAGTATTAACTGCAGAGATTTCTGCATAAAAAAACGCTGCATAACAAATATCCATTTTTGCATGCGTTTTTTCCCCCATTCATTACAGTGGATGAAAAACTGCAAAAACTCTGAAAGAATTGACATGCTACAGGTCTGAAATTGCTTCAAATCTGCAAAGAAAAATGAACAAGCAGCATGTGTGATATTTCAGAGATATTATTTACTTTGATGGGGCAGGAAAATGTTGAGTGTTTTGCTGCAAAAACGTACAGAAAAAATGTGACAAAAAACAACGCAAGGTATGAATATACCCTAATAGTCTATCCCCCCTCACACCCCAATCTACAGCAATATCTATTAGGCCGGGTTCACACGTCAGTGGCTCCGGTACGTGTAGTGACAGTTTTCTCACGTACCGGAGACACTGACACACGTAGACCCATTCAAATGAATGGGTCTATGCACATGTCTCCGTGTTTTCACGGACCGTGTGTCCGTGTGCAAAACACGGAGACATGTCCGTTTTTCTCCGGCAGCACAGTGCGCAAAGCGTCCCGCACACGTGTACACTGAGAACAGTGTGCACTCTCCTCCGTGTGCACGTACCGCCCGCAGGAGAAACAGCGCTACAGTAAGCGCTGTCCCCCCTGCTTGTGGTGCTGAAGGCAGCATTCATCCCTTCTGTCCTGCTCGGCTGAAAGCAGCGCTTGCAGAACAGAAGAGATGAAAAATGACGTTTGTTGTTTTTTTTCTTTAAAAATAAAGTTTGGGGGTCACCTCCCACCCCTCCCCACCCCCTGTGTGCCCGCCCGCTTGCAGAGAAATACTCACCCAGCTCCCGCGATGCCTCCTCTCAGAGCCGGCTGCTTGTCTTGTGTGAGCGGGGGTGGAGCCGCATATTCATCACTGTAATGAGCAGTACAACGTGACCGCTCACACAGGACAAGCAGCCGGCGCTGAGAGGAGGCATCGCGGGAGCTGGGTGAATATTCTCTGCAAGCGGGCGGGCGCACAGGGGGTGGGGAGGGGTGGGAGGTGACCCCCAAACTTTATTTTTAAAGAAAAAAAAAAACAAACGTCATTTTTCATCTCTTCTGTTCTGCAAGCGCTGCTTTCAGCCGAGCAGGACAGAAGGGATGAATGCCGCCTTCAGCACCACACGCAGGGGACAGCGCTTACTGTAGCGCTGTCTCTCCTGCACAGTCCGTGTGGTCCTCAGGCGGCACACGGGTGGCACACTGCTGCAGCACGTGTGCCACACTGATGTGCCACGTGAGCACACGGTTACGGATAACTCCGGTACCGATTTCTTCGGTACCGGAATTATCTGGACGTGTGAGACTGGCCTTAAGGATAATATATCTGACGTCTGGCATAATTCACCTTTTATGAATACACTGGTTTTAATCTATTCTCCGTTGCTTCAAAAAACAACTTTATTGTAATCTGCACATGCACGGTCTGTTCCACACACTTTCGAATACTGTTACTCCTATGTGGATTGACAGCCGATAGCCCAGAGACAGCAGTGTCTGATCATAAAGCGGTTTTGTGATCACTGTCCTTGTACAGGAGAGTGCACAATTCATTCTCCCCTCACTCCTGACATTGCTGGCCCCCTCTGTTTTTACTTCATTGAAGAAGAGTAACACAAAAATCAGTCTTTCCATGCAACGGACTTTGCTACACTGCTATAGCCAATCAATTTCATCAGCAAGGAGAGTGATTTCTGTGCTCTCTTCCAGTGAAGTGATAGAGCCAATAAGCAATATCAGAAGCAAGGAGAGAGCAATTTGTGTACAATTGATCACATAACAGAAGTTTATCCTCAGATAGAGATGTCTGTGGGCAAGTCAGCATCATCAATCAACATAAAACGAGTGTTTCCAGAAAATAAAGCAGAGTTTAAAATAAATTTTTGCTCCTAATGATGGGGTGGAACTCATTTTAAGGGGATGTCTTATTTTTTTCCCATGAACAACAATCCACATTTATTCTTGAACAGAAAGTCAACATTATTCAAATATAATCATGTAAATCACAGACACACACAGTGGGGGAAATAAATATTTGATACACTGCAGTATTTGATACAATAGAAAAAAACTATTTAATGTTTGGTACAGAAAACTTTTTTTGCAAATATAGAGGTCAGATGTTACCAAATTTACAGCACAGGGATTTTGGCCTACTTCTCCATACAGACCTTCTCTAGATCTTTCATGTTTCCGGGCTGCTGCTGGGCAACATTGAGTTTTGGCTCGCTCCAAATATTTTCCATTGGGTTCAGGTCTCTAGACTGACTAGGCCACTCTCCAGGACCTTTAAATTCTTCTTATGGAGCCACTCCTTAATTGCCCTGGCTGTGTGTTTTGGGTCATTGTCATGCTGGAAGACCCAGCCATGACCCATTTTCAATGCTCTTACTGAGGGAAGGCATTTGATGGCTAAAATCTCGCGATTCATGACCCCTTCCATCCTCCCTTCTAAACGGGGCGGTCATTCAATCCCCTTTGCAGAAAAGCACCCCCAAAGTATGATGTTTCCTCCACCATGCTTGATGGTTGGGACAGTGTTCTTGGGGTTGTACTCATCCTTCTTCCTCCAAACACGGCGAGTGGAGTTGATACTATTTTGGTCTCGTCTAACCATATGACCTTCTCCCATGCCTCCTCTACATCATCCAGATGGTCACTGGCAAACTTCAAATGGGCCTGGACATGTGCTGGCGTGAGCATGGGGACCTTGCATGCTCAGCAGGATATAAATCCATGACAGCGCAGTATGTTACTAACGGTAATGTTGGAGACTCTGCTCCTAGCTCTCTTCAGACCACTGACTAGATCCTCCCATGTAGTTCTGGGTGGATTCCTGACCTTTCTCAGAATAACCAATGTCCCACGAGACGAGATCTTGCATGAAGCCCCTGACTGAGGAAGATTGACAGTCATCTTGTGTTTCTTCCATTTGCTAATAATTATGCCTTCTCACCAAGCTGCTTGCCTATTGTCCTGTCTTTAGACAGCTCTTTGGTTTTGACCATGGGGAGAGGTTGGAGTGTGATTGATTGGGTGTGCGGACAGGTGTCTTTTATACAGGTAACGAGTTCAAACAGGTGCAATTAATACAGGTAATGAGTGCAGAGTAGGAGGGATTCTTAACCCCTTCCCGACCCATGACGCCTATGTGGCGTCATGGAATGATCGCGTCCCTGCAGATCGGGTGAAGGGGTTAACTCCTATTTTACCCGATCTGCAGGGAGAGGGGGAGTGGTACTTCAGCCCAGGGGGGGTGGCTTCACCCCCCCGTGGCTACGATCGCTCTGATTGGCTGTTGAAAGTGAAACTGCCAATCAGAGCGATTTGTAATATTTCACCTAAAAAACTGGTGAAATATTACAATCCAGCCATGGCCGATGCTGCAATACCATCGGCCATGGCTGGAAAACCTGAAGTGACCCCCCCCCACCCCACCGATCGCCCCCCCAGTGCTCCGTTATGGGGTCCGGTCCCCTCCGTCCTGTGCTCCGCTCCCCCGTCCTCCTGCCCGCTCCCCCCCTGCTCCTATGTCACCCCCCGGTGCTCCGACGCCCCCCCCCGTGCCCCTATCTCCCCCCCCCCCCTTATACTTACCGAGGCTCCCGGTGTCGGTCCGTCTCCTCGCTGGGCGCCGCCATCTTCCAAAATGGCGGGCGCATGCTCAGTGCGCCCGCCGAATCTGCCGGCCGGCAGATTCATTACAAGTACATTTTGATCGCTGTGGTAGGTTCTATCACAGCGATCAAAATAAAAAAATAATAAATAAACCCCCCCTTTATCACCCCCATAGGTAGGGACAATAATAAAATAAAGAAAATATTTTTTTTTCTTTTTCCACTAGGGTTAGGGTTAGAACTAGGGTTAGAACTAGGGGTAGGGTTAGGGTTACGGGTAGGGTTAGGGTTAGGGGTAGGGTTATGGCATGTGCACACAGAGCGGATCGGCCGCGGATCCGCAGCGGATCGGCCGCGGATCCGCAGCGGATCGGCCGCGGGTCCGCAGCGGATTGGCCGCGGATCCGCAGCGGATTGGCCGCGGATTGGCCGCAGATCCGCAGCGGTTTGGCAGCGGATTGGCAGCGGATCCGCAGCGGATTGGCCGCGGATCCGCAGCGGATTGGCCGCTGCGAATTCGAAGCAGTTTTCCATCAGGTTTACAGTACCATGTACACCTAAGGAAAACCAAATCCGCTGTGCCCATAGTGCGGAAAATTCCGTGCAGAAACGCTGCATTGTATTTTCCGCAGCATGTCAATTCTTTGTGCGGATTCCGCAGCGTTTTACACCTGTTCCTCAATAGGAATCCGCAGGTGAAATCCGCACAAAAAAACACTGGAAATCTGCTGTAAATCCGCAGGTAAAACGCAGTGCCTTTTACCTGCAGATTTTTCAAAAATCGTGCGGAAAAATCTCACACGAATCCGCAACGTGGGCACATAGCCTTAGGGATAGGGTTGGAATTAGAGTTAGGGTTGGAATTAGGGCTAGGGTTTGAAATAGGGTTAAGATTAGGCTTGTGGTTAGGGTTACGGATAGGGTTAGGGGTGTGTTGGGTTTACAGTTGTGGTAAGGCTACGTTCACACGATCCGTTTTTCACTGCGGATTTTTCCGGTCCTTTTTCGGGGAAATCCGCAGTGGAAAACGGCGGTGCTTCTCTCGGCGGATTTGTGTCCTTTTTCTTCTGCGGATTCCACTGCGGGTTTCCAACTGCAGTTTCCTATTGGTGCTGTTGGAAACCCGCAGCGGAATCCGCTGAAAGAATTGACATGGTACTTCTTTTTTCCGTTGGCAAATCCGCGCGGATTTTCCAGCGAAAAAAAGGATCGTCGGCACAGCGGGTTTTGTTTTCCATAGGGTAACATTGTACTGTACCCTGCATGGAAAACGGCTGCGGATCCGTAGCTGCAATTCCGCTACGGATCCGCAGCAAAAAACGGATCGTGTGAACGTAGCCTTAGGGTTGGGATTAGGGTTACGGTTGGGATTAGGGTTAGGATTAGGGTTGGAATTAGGGTTACGGGTGTGTTGCGGTTAGGGTTGTGGTTAGGGGTGTGTTGGGGTTAGGGTTGTGATTAGGGTTATGGCTACAGTTGGGATTAGGATTAGGGGTGTGTTGGGGTTAGTGTTGAAGTTAGAATTGAGGGGTTTCCACTGTTTAGGCACATCAGGGGTCTCCAAACGCAACATGGCGCCACCATTGATTCCAGCCAATCTTGCATTCAAAAAGTCAAATGGTGCTCCCGCCCTTCCAAGCCCCGACGTGCGCCCAAACAGTGGTTTACCCCCACATTTGGGGTACCAGCGTACTCAGGACAAACTGGGCAACAACTGTTGGGGTCCAATTTCTCCTGTTACCCTTGCAAAAATAAAAAATTACTTGCTAAAACATAATTTTTGAGGAAAGAACAATTATTTTTTATTTTCACGGCTCTGCGTTATAAACTTCTGTGAAGCACTTGGGGGTTGAACGTGCTCACCACACATCTAGATAAGTTCCTTGGGGGGTCTAGTTTCCAAAATGGGGTCACTTGTGGGGGGTTTCTACTGTTTAGGCATATCAGGGGCTCTGCAAACGTAACATGATGCCCGCAGAGCATTCCATCAAAGTCTGCATTTCAAAACGTCACTACTTCCCTTCCGAACCCCGACGTGTGCCAAAACAGTGGTTTACCCCCACATATGGGGTATCAGCGTACTCAGGAGAAACTGGACAACAACTTTTGGGGTCCAATTTCTCCTGTTACCCTTGGGAAAATAAAAAGTTGTGGGCTAAAAAATCTTTTTTGAGAAAAGAAAAATTATTTTTTATTTTCATGGCTCTGCGTTATAAACTTCTGTGAAGCACTTGGGGGTTCAAAGTGCTCACCACACATCTAGATTAGTTCCTTGGGAGGTCTAGTTTCCAAAATGGGGTCACTTGTGCGGGAGCTCCAATGTTTAGGCACACAGGGGCTCTCCAAACGCGACATGGTGTCCGCTAATGATTGGAGCTAATTTTCCATTCAAAAAGCCAAATGGCGTGCCTTCCCTTCCGAGCCCTGCCGTGCGCCCAAACAGTGGTTTACCCCCACATATGGGGTATCATCGTACTCAGGACAAACTGGACAACAACATTTGGGGTCCAATTTCTCCTATTACCTTTGGGAAAATATAAAATTCTGGGCTAAAAATCATTTTTGAGGAAAGAAAAATTATTTTTTTATTTTCACGGCTCTGCGTTATAAACTTCTGTGAAGCACCTGGGGGTTATAAGTGCTCACTATGCATCTAGATAAGTTCCTTGGGGGGTCTAGTTTCCAAAATGGGGTCACTTGTAGGGGAGCTCCAATGTTTAGGCACACAGGGGCTCTCCAAACGCAACATGGTGTCCGCTAACGATTGGAGCTAATTTTCCATTCAAAAAGTCAAATGGCACGCCTCCCCTTTCCGAGCCTTGCCGTGCACCCAAACAGTGGTTTACCCCCACATATGAGGTATCGGCATACTCAGGAGAAATTGCCCAACAAATTTTAGGATCCATTTTATCCTGTTGCCCATGTGAAAATGAAAGAATTGAGGCTAAAAGAAATTTTGTGTGAAAAAAAAGTACTTTTTCATTTTTGCGGATCAATTTGTGAAGCACCTGGGGGTTTAAAGTGCTCACTATGCCTCTAGATGAGTTCCTTGGGGGGTCTAGTTTCCAAAATGGGGTCACTTGTGGAGGAGCTCCAATGTTTAGGCACACAGGGGCTTTCCAAACGCGACATGGTGTCCGCTAACGATGGAGATAATTTTTCATTCAAAAAGTCAAATGGCGCTCCTTCCCTTCCGAGCCTTACCATGTGCCCAAACAGTGGTTTACCCCCACATGTGAGGTATTGGTGTACTCAGGAGAAATTGCCCAACAAAATTTAGGATCCATTTTATCCTGTTGCCCATGTGAAAATGAAAAAATTGAGGCTAAAATAATTTTTTTGTGAAAAAAAGTACTTTTTCATTTTTACGGATCAATTTGTGAAGCACCTGGGGGTTTAAAGTGCTCACTATGCCTCTAGATGAGTTCCTTGGGGGGTCTAGTTTCCAAAATGTGGTCACTTGTGGGGGAGCTCCAATGTTTAGGCACACGGGGGCTCTCCAAACGCGACATGGTGTCCGCTAAAGATTGGAGCCAATTTTTCATTCAAAAAGTCAAATGGCGCTCCTTCCCTTCCGAGCCCTGCCGTGCGCCCAAACAGTGGTTTACCCCCACATATGAGGTATCAGCGTACTCAGGACAAATTGGACAACAACGTCCGTGGTCCAGTTTCTCCTTTTACCCTTGGGAAAATAAAAAATTGTTGCTAAAAGATCATTTTTGTGACTAAAAAGTTAAATGTTCATTTTTTCCTTCCATGTTGCTTCTGCTGCTGTGAAACACCTGAAGGGTTAATAAACTTCTTGAATGTGGTTTTGAGCACCTTGAGGGGTGCAGTTTTTAGAATGGTGTCACTTTTGGGTATTTTCAGCTATATAGAACCCTCAAACTGACTTCAAATGTGAGGTGGTCCCTAAAAAAAATGGTTTTGTCAATTTTGTTGTAAAAATGAGAAATCACTGGTCAAATTTTAACCCTTATAACTTCCTAGCAAAAAAAAAATTTGTTTCCAAAATTGTGCTGATGTAAAGTAGACATGTGGGAAATGTTATTTATTAACTATTTTGTGTCACATAACTCTCTGGTTTAACAGAATAAAAATTCAAAATGTGAAAATTGCGAAATTTTCAAAATTTTTGCCAAATTTCCGTTTTTTTCACAAATAAACTCAGAAATTATCGACCTAAATTTACCACTAACATGAAGCCCAATATGTCACATAGTTATTAAGGTTGAAAGAAGACTGTAAGTCCATCTAGTTCAACCCATAGCCTAACCTAACATGCCCTAACATGTTGATCCAGGGGAAGGCAAAAAAACCCCATGTGGCAAAGAGTAACTCCACCATGGGGAAAAAAATTCCTTCCCGACTCCACATACGGCAATCAGACTAGTTCCCTGGATCAACGCCTTATCAAGGAATCTAGTGTATATACCCTGTAACATTATACTTTTCCAGAAAGGTATCCAGTCCCCTCTTAAATTTAATTAATGAATCACTCATTACAACATCATACGGCAGAGAGTTCCATAGTCTCACTGCTCTTACAGTAAAGAATCCGCGTCTGTTATTATGCTTAAACCTTCTTTCCTCCAGACGTAGAGGATGCCCCCTTGTCCCTGTCTCAGGTCTATGATTAAAAAGATCATCAGAAAGGTCTTTGTACTGTCCCCTCATATATTTATACATTAACATAAGATCACCCCTTAGTCTTCGTTTTTCCAAACTAAATAGCCCCAAGTGTAATAACCTATCTTGGTATTGCAGACCCCTCAGTCCTCTAATAACTTTGGTCGCTCTTCTCTGCACCCGCTCCAGTTCAGCTATGTCTTTCTTATACACCGGAGACCAGAACTGTGCACAGTATTCTAAGTGTGGTCGAACTAGTGACTTGTATAGAGGTAAAATTATGTTCTCCTCATGAGCATCTATGCCTCTTTTAATACATCCCATTATTTTATTTGCCTTTGTAGCAGCTGCCTGACACTGGCCACTGAATATGAGTTTGTCATCCACCCATACACCCAGGTCTTTTTCATTGACGGTTTTGCCCAGAGTTTTAGAATTAAGCACATAGTTATACATCTTATTACTTCTACCCAAGTGCATGACCTTACATTTATCCCCATTAAAGCTCATTTGCCATTTATCAGCCCAAGCTTCTAGTTTACATAAATCATCCTGTAATATAAAATTGTCCTCCCCTGTATTGATTACCCTGCAGAGTTTAGTGTCATCTGCAAATATTGAAATTCTACTCTGAATGCCCCCTACAAGGTCATTAATAAATATGTTAAAAAGAAGAGGGCCCAATACTGACCCCTGTGGTACCCCACTGCTAACCGCGACCCAGTCCGAGTGTGCTCCATTAATAACCACCCTTTGTTTCCTATCCCTGAGCCAGCTCTCAACCCACTTACACATATTTTCCCCTATCCCCATTACTCTCATTTTATGTAACAACCTTTTGTGTGGCACCGTATCAAAAGCTTTGGAAAAGTCCATATATACTACGTCCACTGGGTTCCCTTGGTCCAGTCCTGAACTTACCTCTTCATAGAAGCTGATCAAATTAGTCTGACATGAACGGTCCCTAGTAAACCCGTGCTGATACTGGGTCATGAGGTTATTCCTCTTCAGATACTCCAGCATAGCATCCCTTAGAATGCCCTCCAGGATTTTACCCACAGTAGAGGTTAAACTTACTGGCCTATAATTACCGAGTTCAGTTTTTGCCCCTTTTTTGAATATTGGCACCACATTTGCTATACGCCAGTCCTGTGGTACAGACCCTGTTATTATGGAGTCTTTAAAGATTAAAAATAATGGTCTATCAATGACTGTACTTAGTTCCTGCAGTACTCGGGGGTGTATCCCATCCGGGCCCGGAGATTTGTCAATTTTAGTTATTTTTAGACGCCGCTGTACTTCCTGCTGGGTTAAGCAGGTGACATTTAATGGGGAATTTTTATCACTAGTCATTTTGTCTGCCATGGGATTTTCTTTTGTAAATACTGATGAAAAAAAGTCATTTAGCATATTGGCTTTTTCCTCATCCTCATCCACCATTTCACCCAGACTATTTTTAAGGGGGCCAACACTGTCATTTTTTAGTTTCTTACTATTTATATAGTTAAAGAATATTTTGGGATTATTTTTACTCTCTCTGGCAATGAGTCTCTCTGTCTCAATCTTTGCTGCCTTGATTTGCTTTTTACAGAATGTATTTAATTTTCTGTATTTATTTAATGCCTCCTCACTACCTACTTCCTTTAATTCTCTAAATGCTTTCTTTTTGTCCCTTATTGCGCCCCTTACAGCTCTATTTAGCCATATTGGTTTCCTCCTATTTCTAGTATGTTTATTCCCATACGGTATATACTGTGCACAGGTCCTATCCAGGATGCTAATAAATGTCTCCCATTTTCTTTGTGTATTTTTGTGTCTCAGGATATCGTCCCAGTTAATTGCACCAAGATCCTCTCTCATCCGTTGGAAATTTGCCCTCCTGAAGTTTAGTGTCCTTGTCACCCCCCTACTACCCATCTTATTAAAGGTTACATGAAAACTTATTATTTTGTGATCACTATTCCCCAAGTGACCCCCAACACTTATATTTGATATGCGGTCTGGCCTGTTGGTTAATATTAGGTCTAGCAGTGCCCCCCTCCTTGTTGGGTCCTGAACCAGTTGTGAAAGGTAATTGTCTCTCATAGTTGTCAAAAACCGATTACCTTTGCTGGAACTGCAGGTTTCTGTTCCCCAATCTATTTCAGGGTAGTTGAAGTCCCCCATAATAATGACTTCTCCTTGAGTCGCAGCTTCATCTATTTGCTTTACGAGGATATTCTCCATTGCTTCCATTAGTTTTGGAGATTTATAACAAACCCCTATCAGTAATTTATTATTTTTTCCCCCTCCCCTTATCTCCACCCACAGAGACTCTACATTTTCATTAGATTCACCTATATTATCACGCAGGATGGGTTTTAAGGTCGATTTTACATACAGACACACCCCACCCCCTCGCTTATCTGTACGGTCATTTCTGAAAAGGCTATAGCCCTGCAAGTTAACAGCCCAGTCATGGCTCTCATCCAGCCACGTCTCAGATATCCCCACCATGTCATAATTATGCTCCAACAACATTAGTTCTAATTCATCCATTTTGTTGGCGAGGCTTCTGGCATTAGTATACATGCACTTGATGTTACTCTCTGTACCTCTATTCTTTCTTAAATTACTAACTGTTCTAACCCCACCCCCCATGCCACCGCCACCCCCAACTTCCAACTTTCCGTCACGAAAAAACAATCTCAGAATCGCTAGGATCCGTTGAAGCGTTCCTGAGTTATTACCTCATAAAGGGACACTGGTCAGAATTGCAAAAAACGGCAAGGTCATGAAGGGGTTAAAGAAAAACTAACAGGTCTGTGAGAGCCAGACTTTCTTGGTACTTGATCAAATACTTACTTCATGAAAAAAAAATGCAAATTATGTAAAAATCATACAATGTGATTTTCTGGTTTTTAGTTTTAGATTTTGTCTCTCACAGTTGAAGTGTACCTACGATAAAAATTATAGACCTCTCCATTCTTTGTACGTGGGAAAACTTGTATCAAATACATGCCACTGTATGCATATATAATATATGTACAGTGGGGAAAAGTAAAAGCTTGGGCACCCTTGGTCAAAATTACTGTTATTGTGAATAGTTAAGCAATTGAAGTTGATCTCGAAAAGGCCTAAAGTTAAAAATATGGACAAAATAAATATATATATATATATATATATATATATATATATATATATATATACACATATATATACACATATATACACATTACACATATACACACACACACATATATACATATATATATATATATACATATATACACACATATATATATATATATATATATATATATATATATATAGTCATTTTTTACATTTTAAAAATTACCCTTGGAGATTTGTGTGCTCAAATAACTTTGACCAAGATTTCAAGCCTGTTAGGGTTATGGCTTTCCTCTGATGACTCTTCCATGAAGACCATATTTGTGTAGGTGTCTTTAAACAGTAGAACAATGTACCACAACTCCAGAGTCTGCTATATCCTTCTGAAGGTCTTTTGCAGTAAAGGGAGGAGGGGGGGGGGGGGGCGATTTGACTCTCTGGCATTTCCGGGAGCAGCTCCCACTGAAATTTTGCTTGGTCTTGTACACCTTATCTTGACCTCCACTGTTCCTGTTAACTACCATTTCTTAATTACATTTTGAACTGAGGAAAAGGCAACTTGAAAACGCTTTTCTATCCTGTTCCCGAAGTTCCCTGGTCCTCGTGCGGCCTGTGCCTGAACATTGTCCACTGGTCCTGATGCGGCCGGTCCTGATGCGGCCAGTCCTGAATCCAAAGTTCACGGATCCCAGTGCAGCCAGTGCCTGAACATCGTCCCTTGGTCCATGTGTGGCCACTCCCTTATTCCGTATCCTAGACTGGTGTGTCTGAACATAGCCCTAGTCCGTGTCAGCAAACAGCAACCTGCCTAGGAGTGGTACCTGGTGGCTTCCTGCAGCCCAGTCTGTCTCCACCATCAGGAGCTCCAGTGAACACTTGGTAGCTGCTTAGCTATGCCCCTTCCTATGCAGACCCAGTCCTGGGGCACAGTGGGTCCACAAACCCATGTGTGCCACAGTTGGGCATAATAACCTGGCCTTTCCTAGCGATGATAGTGAAAAAGCCATGAACCCAACAGGCTAATTAAGGTCTGAAACCTTGGGCAAAGTTATCTGAGCACACAAATCTCCAAGAGTACCGTATTTTCCAGCGTATAAGATGACTTTTTAACCCCTGAAAATCATCTCAAAAGTTGGGGGTCGTCTTATACGCCGGGTACGGCGTGTGCAGGGAGCGGTCCTGTATGGTTCCCAGGGTCTGAAGGAGAGGAGACTCTCCTTCAGGCCCTAGGATCCATATTCATGTTAAAAAAAAAGAATAAAAATAAAAAATATGGGATATACTCACCCTCCGATGGCCCCGGACTCTCAGCGGTGCAAGCGGCGGCCTCCGATCCTAAGGATGCAGTGAGTGGAGGACCTTCGATGACGTCGCGGCCACGCGACCAGTCACATGACCGCGACGTCATCGAAGGTCCTTTACTCACTGCATCCTTAGGATCGGAGGCCGCCGCTTGCACCGCTGAGAGCCGAGGGCGAGTATATCCCATATTTTTTTTTTTTATTCTTATTTTTTTTTTTTTAACATGAATATGGATCCCAGGGCCTGAAGGACAGTCTCCTCTCCTCCAGACCCTGGGAACCATCCGCACCGCACATGCCGTATAAGATGACTGGGCGTATAAGATGACCCCCGTCTTATATGGCGGGTATATCCCAAACTCCATATTTTATATGGAAAAGTTGGGGGTCGTCATATACGCCCAGTCGTCTTATAGTCATTTTTACTATTTAAAAATTACAGTATTTTCTGGTGTATAACAGGATTTTTGGTTGCTTACCGTAAAATCTGTTTCTCGGAGCCTCCATTGGGGGACACAGGAACCATGGGTGTATGCTGCTGCCACTAGGAGGCTGACACTATGCACAAAAAAAGTTAGCTCCTCCTCTGCAGTGTACACCCCACCGACTGGCATTATACACTTCAGTTAGTCAGAAAGCAGTAGGAGATAAATAACAAGGTTGAAAACCATAACCACAAACATGAGAACTGTAAACGTGAGAACAGTCAAAGCATAGAACAACAGAAATTGAACAACATGGGAGGGTGCTGTGTCCCCCAATGGAGGCTCCGAGAAACAGATTTTACGGTAAGCAACCAAAAATCCTGTTTTCTCTATCGCCTCTCATTGGGGGACACAGGAACCATGGGACGTCCAAAAGCAGTCCCTGGGGTGGGAAAAATGGGCTTCCATCAGGTCAGAGGACTCACCACTGCCGCCTGCAAGATCCTTCTGCCTAGGCAGGCGTCCGCCAAAGCGTAGGTATGGACCTTGTAAAATTTGGCAAAAGTGTGGATGGAAGACCAGGTTGCCGCTTTGCAAAGCTGTAGGGCAGAAGCCCTGTGGTGCACCGCCCAGGAGGCGCCGACTGCCCGGGTAGAGTGAGCCTTTATCCCAGGAGGGGGCACTCTGTTCTTGACCCAGTAAGCCTCCAGAATAGCCGTTCTGATCCAGCGCGCAATAGTCGCTTTAGAAGCCGGTAGACTTCTATGCGTGCCATCAGGAATGACGAAAAGAGAATCCGTCTTCCGGAAAGCAGATGTTCTATCCAGGTAGATCCTCACCGCCCTGACGAGGTCCAGCTTGTTCAACGATCGCTCCAGAGGATGAGTCGAAGCTGGACAAAAGGAAGGTAGCACGATGTCCTCATTGAGGTGGAAGGTAGAAACCACCTTAGGAAGGAAGGCGGAAGCCTGAGGACCACCTTGTCTTGGTGAATGACCAAGATCGGAGGTCAGCAAGAGAGGGCCGCCAACTCGGAAACGCGGCGGATAGAAGTGATGGCCACAAGAAAGGCCACCTTCCACGAAAGAACTGATAGGGGAATCTCCCTGAGTGGCTCAAAGGGGGAAACCCTCAGAACATCCAGTACCAGATTTAAATCCCATGAATCCACAGGGGCCCTATACGGAGGGACAGCATGGGCTGCTCCTTGAAGGAAGGTCTTAACCTGTGGTCGAGAAGCTAAAGTCTTCTGAAAAAGGATGGAAAACACAGAAACCTGGCCCTTGAGGGAACTCAGAGCAAGGCCCGAATCCAGTCCTGCCTGAAGGAAGGCTAAGATGGAAGGCAGGGAAAAGGACATAGGTGAAACGCAGTTGGACTCGCACCAACGGAAGTAAGCCTTCCAGGTACGATAGAAGATCCTGGAAGACCAAGGCTTCCGAGCCTGGATCATGGTGTGAATCACCCGGTCCGAAAGGCCGGACGCTCTTAGAACTGCGGTCTCAACAGCCACACTGTTAAACTGAGCGACCGAGAATCCGGGTGGCAGCTCGGACCCCGAGACAGCAGATCGGGCCTGTCTGGAAGGCGCCAAGAAGCGTCCGCAAGAAGGTTGACAAGCTCCGCAAACCAAGCTCTCCTGGGCCAATCCGGGGCGATCAGAATGACTGGCACCCCTTCCGCTTTGATTTTTTTCAGCAGTTTGGGAAGTAATGGAAGGGGTGGGAACAGGTAGGGTAGCAGGAACTGTGACCAAGGAATGGCCAGAGCGTCAACGCCCACTGCCAGAGGATCGCGAGACCTGGAGACGAACTGCGGAACCTTCCTGTTCAATCGAGACACCGTGAGGTCCACGTCCGGAGTCCCCCATCGAAGACAAATCTGATGGAAGACCTCCTGATGCAAGGACCATTCCCCTGCCGCGAGGCCCTCGCGGCTGAGGAAGTCAGCGGTGCAATTGTCCACGACGGGGATATGCACCGCGGATATCACCGGAACTGTTGCATCTGCCCAGAGGAGGATCTTGGATACCTCGGCCAGGGCAAAGGAGCTCAGAGTTCCCCCCTGATGGTTGACATATGCCACAGCCGTGGCGTTGTCCATCTGGATTCGGATTGGTAGGCCCCTGAGAATCTTTTCCCGGTGGCGGAGGGACAGAAAGATGGCCCGAATCTCGAGGACATTGATCGGCAGAGTTGACTCCTGCGCCGATCAACGGCCCTGAACCGTCAGGTGGCGAAAAACCGCACCCCAGCCGAGCAGGCTGGCATCCGTCGTCACCACTTGCCAGTGAACAGGAAGGAAGGACCTGCCCTGGGAGATGAGAGGTGACGTCAACCACCAATTGAGAGACCGTTTGACCCAAGAAGAGAGTCGGATCGGACGATCCAGGGAGAAGACAGACCTGTCCCACTGAGACAGAATGGCTTGCTGAAGGGGTCGCGAATGAAATTGGGCGAAGGGAATCGCTTCTAATGTTGCTACCATCCTCCCCAGAACCTTCATGGCCGATCGGAAGGTGGGAGGCCGAGGACCCTGGAGCAAGCGTATGCCCCGACGAAGGATGGATCTCTTGTCTTCGGGAAGGAAGACTTTGGTCTGACGAGTGTCGAAGAGCATGCCCAGAAAGATGATGCGCTGAGAAGCAATAAGGCAGGACTTCTTCCAGGTAACCAGCCACCCGAAAAGGGCTAGGGTGTCGAAAACAATGGACAGACTTTCGTGAGCCTGAGAAAAGGACAGAGCCTTGATGAGGAGAGATATGGAAATAGAACCAGGCCTCTGACCCTCAAGATGGCCATCAGCGCCGCCATGATCTTCGTGAAAACTCTTGGGGCGGTTGCAAGACCGAACGGCAGGGCGACGAACTGAAAATGTTCCTGGAGCACCGCAAAGCGCAGGAATCGGTGATGTCCGGGGAATATCGGGACATGGAGGTAGGCGTCCTGAATATCTATGGAACACAGAAATTCCTGAGCCTCCATGGAAGCAATTACTGAAAGAAGGGATTCCATCCTGAAGTGCTTCAGACGAACTCTCCTGTTCAGTAATTTGAGGTCCAGAATGGGCCGAACCCTGCCGTCTTTCTTCGGTACCACAAAAAGGTTTGAATAGAAACCTGTGAACCGTTCTTTTTCTGGGACGGGAACGATTACCCCGGCTTTGAGGAGAGAAGCGATGGCTGCAAAGAAACCCAGAACTAGAGCGGGTTCTCTTGGAGGTCGGGATTCAAAGAAACGATCCCGGGGTCGTGAAACGAACTCTATCTTGTATCCCCAGGATACAGCTTCCCTGACCCATGCGTCCTCTACTGAGGAGATCCAAACGTCCCTGAAAAAGGGAAGACGGCCGCCCAGCCTGGGAGGTGGGCTGGGGTCTTGCCGAGAGTCATGCCGAGGTGGATCTACCAGTCCTGGACCTGGAGGATCTACCCTGGGAGTAGCGAGGACGCCAGGACGGAGTGGGCCTAAAAGATAGTCTTCTTCTCTTGACGTGCCTGAGGCCTCTGTTACTGCTGAGAAAAGGAGTTTGACGCCACAAAGCGACGAAAGGACCGAAATTGCCGTCTAGGAGGAGGGCGACGAGGTTTAGCCTGGGGCAGAAGAGAACTTGTACCCCCAGTGGTGTCCTTAAAGATTTGGTCCAGCTTGGAACCAAAGAGACGTGAGCCTTGAAAGGGCAGACTGTTAAGGGACTTTTTGGAAGATAAGTCCGCCTGCCAGGCCTTGAGCCAAACGGTCCGGCGGATGGCAACAGCATTGCTGGACGCCTGAGCCGCACAAGACGCGGCATCCAGAGAGGCGGAGACCAGGTATTCACCCGCATGAGAAATCTGGTTGGCAAGCTCCACCAGCTGTCCGGGTGGCGCTCCGTCCAGCATACCTCGACGGAGTTCTTTGGCCCATTTGGATACAGATTTCGAAACCCAAGTGGAAGCAAAGGCTTGGCATAGAGCAGCTGCAGCCGCTTCAAAGGCTGACTTCGCAAAGGATTCTATAACTCTGTTCGAATCCTTGAGAGATGCTCTGCCGGACAGTGGAAGCACCGTGTTGGTGGACAGCCTGGAAACAGGGGGATCCACCGAGGGAGGAGACCGTCCAATTGGCGGTAAGCTCTGGAGAAAAAGGAAATAAAACACCAAGAAGTTTTCCCCTCTGAAAACGTCTGGTCGGGTTCTCTCTTTCTCTGTTCATGATTTCCTCGAATTCAGGATGAGGAGCAAAAAACTTGGAAGGTGGTTTAGCCTGTCTAAACGAAACCGCCTAATCTGCGGCTTCCGTAGAGGGATCCTTGATGCCACAGGTTTGGTTTATAGCTCCAATGAGATTCTGGACCATATCCCTCATGGTGGCGATTTGGTTAGAATTCAGCTCCGAAATATCCTCCGAGGGTGCATCAGAGAACGCCTCGCCTGACTCAGGGGAGGATCGGGAGGACGCCGACCGCAGAGGACCGTGTGGCGAGATGGAGCGAGAAGAGGACTCAGACCGTCATTCCTGTCTGGACCTTTTGCGGTTTATCAAGGAGGGCTCGGACGGAGGCTCCTGCGACCCACTGGCTACTGCAGGGGTCAGCAGAGGTAATCGATCCAGCACGGACACCAGAGTTCGAGACACCCGTGTTAGATCGGCCACCGATTGTGACAGAGAGGAAGCCCAGTTTGGGATGGGGGTATCACTCTCGGGCGGATCGGCCGGGGGATCCTGGGCAGTGGGAGCAATCGGGTTGCTGCAGGCCTGACAGAGTGGAGAGGACTGACCTGAGGGAAGTTTGCAGTTACAGGACGAACATGCAAAGTACTTGACTAAGGCAGAAGAGGAAGAAGTAGGAGGACGAGAGCGGCCCCCTTTAGAGGTAGACATTTTGAAGAGGTCCCTGAAGAAAATGCCAGAGGGTTAGGGGACAGGGGAGCAGAGGGGGGTGTCAGTCTGCACTGCAGAGCTACTCACGACCGACGAAATTCCAGACGGAAGACGCAGCCCAGGTTGTGGTCCCTCAGGGAAGATTGGAAGGAATGCGGATCTGCAGCAGTCCAGCCAGGGGAATACGAACCCTAGTAAGCCCCTGCAGCGCACGTATATAAGGGACGTGCGTGGCTAGGAGTACTAAGATGGCGCCGGTGGGCGGAGCAACGGCTCAAAGGATACTGTCTTCTTCTGCCGAGGTGGGGGCGGGAAAAAAACCCGCCCGAGTAAAGGGGGAAGTGGGCGGAGCGGCGTCGCCGGAAGTAGGCCCCGGGAAAAGCCGGGGCCTAAATTAAAAGCCGTCGACCGCCGGAGAACCGCGGTGTAGGCGCTGCCCGACAGAGGCGCGGCAGCCGCAAGGCCGCCGCATAGAAAAGGGAAGCGCTGCCGCCGGTGAGCGTGTCGCCGGAAGTAGGCCCCGGAAAAACCGGGGCCTAAATTAGGAGCCGGCGACCGCAGGAGAAAAGCCGCGGTGCCAGCGCTACCCGGCTGAAAGGTGAGCAGCGCAGCAGCCTGCGGGGCCGCCGCATAGATAGGGGGAGCGCTGCCGCAGGCTAGTGTGTCACCGCAAGTAGGCCCCGAAGGAAGCCGGGGCCTGAATTAGGAAAATGGAGACCGCCGGTTAGGGCAGCGGCGGTGCTCAGATGCAGGAAAGTAGCTCGGCTGGCAGAAAGGCCGCCGCGCCAGGCAGTACCACCGCGCAGGGAACAGAAAAAGTGCTGCAAATGCAGCGATGACCCCTGCTGATTCTTGGGATCCCTTTAGGAACGCTGACCAGGCCAAAAGTTGGCCTGGAACACTGAACTCAAGGGACCCCCGGGACTAGAGGAATACTCACCTAAAAACATCCCACGTCATCCGTTACTAACCTCGAACCTTGGGGAATGTCTCAGACATCCATGGGAGCTGGTGATGGACATCCTAGTCTCTTCCAACCGACAGGCTCTGGTGGGCGAGTGAGTGGGGGACGGGGCCAGGACCGGACTTCTGAGCACGCTTGTGTGCTAGGATCATGGTCCTGGAGAAGGATCTATGAGGATACGGGGTGGCAGTACACGCCGTACTCATAGTCCGCCTTGTGGGAATACAGGTGTGACTGTTCACCCTGTATCCCTTCCGGAAAAAACCTGAAAAGAAACCACGCACATTGAGGTAGATAAGGGTCTAATGAAAGACCTGTATCCACCTCCTACTGACACTAAGCTAAACTGAAGTGTATAATGCCAGTCGGTGGGGTGTACACTGCAGAGGAGGAGCTAACTTTTTTTGTGCATAGTGTCAGCCTCCTAGTGGCAGCAGCATACACCCATGGCTCATGTGTCCCCCAATGAGAGGTGATAGAGAAATACACATTTTTGCCTAAAATACTAAAGGAAATATGTCATCTTTAAACTTTAATCCATAAAGAGATCATTTAAACTTCAACTTGCTTAACTGTCCACAATAACAGTAATTTTCACCAGGGGTGGTTAAACTTTTACATGCCTCTGTATATACAGGTGATTCTCACAAAATTAGATCATCAAAACGTTAATTTATTTCAATTTTTCATTTAAAAAAAATTGAAACTCCTTATATAGTCATTACAAACAGAGTCATCCATTTCAAGTGTTTATTTCTGTTAATGTTGATGATTATGGCTTACAATGAAAGCCCAAAAGTCATTATCTCAGTAAATTAGAATAATTAAAAAACACCTGCACGGACCGCTCCTGGCACATTAACCCCCGGTGTTCCGGCGGTATAGGGAAGCATCGCGCAGGGAGGGGGCTCCCTGCGTGCTTCTTTGAGACCCTAGGAGCAACGCGATGTGCTTGCGTTGCTCCGAGATTCTCCTACCTCCTTCTCCCTGCAGGCCCCGGATCCAAAATGGCAGCGGGGCTGCTTCCGGGTCCTACAGGGAGGTGGGGCGCTCAGAGCAGGCGCTGGTAAGCCTGCAGCCCTGCCTGTCAGATTGCTGATCTGACACCGTGAGGTGCAAAGTGTCAGATCAGCGATCTGACCCTATAACATGATGTCCCCCCCCTGGGGCAATGTTATAGTGTAAAAAAAAAAAAAATCCTAAATAAAGAAAAAAAAAAAAATAATAATAATATTGTTCCCTTAAATACATTTCTTTATCTAAATAAAAAGAAAAAAAAAAAAAAAAAAACAATAAAAGTACACATTTAGTATCGCCACGTCCGTAACGACCCGACCTATAAAACTGTCCCACTAGATAACCCCTTCAGTGAACACCGTAAAAAAAATAAAAAAATAAATAAAAACACGAGGCAAAAAACGATGCTTTATTCATCATACCACCAAACAAAAAGTGGAATAACATGCGATCAAAAATACGGATATAAATAACCATGGTACCACTGAAAACGTCATCTTGTCCCGCAAAAAACGAGCCACCATACAGCATCATCAGAGAAAAAATAAAAAAGTTATACTCTTCAGAATAAAGCGATGCAAAAATAATTATTTTTTATATAAAATAGTTTTTATCATATAAAAGCGCCAAAACATAAAAAAAGATATAAATGAAATATCGCTGTAATCGTACTAACCCAAAGAATAAAATTGCTTTATGAATTTTACGAAACGCGGAACGGTATAAACACCCCTCCCAAAAGAAATTCATGAATTGCTGTTTTTTGTTCATTCTGCAAAAAATAGCAGTCATATGCCAAGCAGCCACCCCCTCCATTAATTTGGTAGGTTGTGAGTGGCTGCCTTATTGGTATTTCTGCACCTGTGTAGCCGCCATCTTAACCACATGGGTCCACTGCATCTTGATAATGCACTTGTTCGGAGGCCTAGGCAGGTAAGCATCTCTGCCTTTTTTGCTATTTTTTGGAATTTGTGGAGGATCTCCGAATCCTTTTTTGTGCTAGCATTTGTTCATTCTGCCTCACAAAAATCGGAATAAAAAGCAATAAAAAAATGTCACATACCCAAAAATGATACCAATAAAAACGTCAACTCATCCGGCAAAAAACAAGACCTCACATGACTCTGTGGACCAAAGTATGGAAAAATTATAGCTCTCAAAATGTGGAGATGCAAAAACTATTTTTTGCAATAAAAAGCGTCTTTTAGTGTGTGACAGCTGCCAATCATAAAAATCCGCTAAAAAAAAAACGCTATATAAGTAAATCAAACCCCCCTTCATCACCCCCTTAGTTAGGGAAAAATAATACAATTAAAAAAAATGTATATATTTCCATTTTCCCATTAGGGTTAGGGCTTGGATTACATTTACGGTTGGGATTAGGGGTGTGTCAGGGTTAGGGGTGTGGTTAGGGTTATGGTTAGGATTAGTGTTAGGGGTGTGTTGTATTTAGGGGTGTGGTTAGGGTTGGGATTAGGGTTAGGTGTGTGGTTGGAATTAGGGGCATGTCCGGGTTAGGGGTGTGGTTAGGGTTATGGTTAGAGTTGGGACTAGGGTTAGGCGTGTGTTTGGGTTAGGGTTTCAGTTACAATTTTGGGTTTCCACTCTTTAGGCACATCAAGGGCTCTACAACGAGACATGGCGTCCGGTCTCAATTCTGCGTTGAAAAGGTAAAACAGTACTCCTTCCCTTCCGAGCTCTCCCGTGTGCCCAAACAGGGGTTTACCCCAACATATGGGGTATTATCATACTCAGGACAAATTGGACAACAACTTTTGGGGTCCAATTTCTATGGTTACCCTTGTGAAAAAAAATTGTGGGGGGGGGGGGGCTAAAAAACCCTTTTTGTGGGAAAAAAATGATTTTTTATTTTCAGGCTCTGCGTTATGAACTGTAGTGAAAGACTTGGGGGTTCAAAGTTCTCACAACACATCTTGATAAGTTCCTTGGGGGGTCTAGTTTCCAATATGGGGTCACTTGTGGGGGGTTTCTACTGTTTCGGTATATCAGGGGCTCTGCAAATGCAATGTGATGCCTGCAGACCAATCCATCTAAGTCTGCATTCCAAACGGCGCTCCGTCCCTTCCGAGCTCTGCCATGCACCCAAACGGTGGTTCTTCCCCCACATATGGGGTATCAGCATACTCAGGACAAATTGGACAACTTTTGGGGTCCAATTTCTCCTGTTACCCTTGGGAAAATACAAAACTGGGAGCTAAAAAATAATTTTTGTGAAAAAAAAAAAATATATATATATATATTTTCACGGCTCTGGGTTATAAACTTCTGTGAAGCACTTGGTGGGTCAAAGTGCTCACCACACATCTAGATAAGTTCCTTAGGGGGTCTACTTTCCAAAATGGTGTCACTTGTGGGGGGTTTCAATGTTTCAATGCGTCCCATCTCAATTCCAGTCAATTTTGCATTGAAAAGTCAAATGGCGCTCCTTTCCTTTCGAGCTTTGCCATGTGCCCAAACAGTGGTTTACCCCCACATATGGGGTATCGGCGTACTCAGGACAAATTGTACAACAACTTTTGGGGTCCATTTTCTCCTGTTACCCTTGGTAGAATAAAACCAATTGGAGCGGAAGTAAATTTTTTGTGAAAAAAAGTTAAATGTTCATTTTTTTTTTAAACATTCCAAAAGTTCCTGTGAAACACCTGAAGGGTTAATAAACTTCTTGAATGTGGTTTTGAGCACCTTAAGGGGTGCAGTTTTTAGAATGGTATCACACTTGGTTATTTTCTATTATATAGACCCCTCAAAATTACTTAAAATGTGATGTGGTCCCTAAAAAAAAAAAAATGGTGTTGTAAAAACGAGAAATTGCTGGTCAACTTTTAACCCTTATAACTCCCTAACAAAAAAAATTTTGGTTCCAATATTGTGCTGATGTAAAGTAGACATGTGGGAAATGTTACTTATTAAGTATTTTGTGTGACATATCTCTTTAAGGGTATAAAAATTCAAAGTTGGAAAATTGCAACATTTTCGCCAAATACAATATGTCACAAGAAAATGTCAGAATTATCAGGATCCGTTGAAGCGTTCCAGAGTTATAACCTCATAAAGGGACAGTGGTCAGAATTGTAAAAATTGGCCCGGTCATTAACGTGCAAACCACCCTTGGTGGGTAAAGGGGTTAAGCAATTTTAACCTCGGAATAGAAACGCTGGGGCCCTGTCACGTCCTCTTGGTAGATCTGGGGTTAGAAGAAGACTACTAGTGATGAGCGAGTGTACTCATTGCTCGGTTTTCCAGAGCACGCTAGGATGGTCTCCGAGTGTTTGTAACTGCTCGGAGACTTTGTTTTTGTTGATGCAGCTGCATGATTTACGGCTGCTAGCCAGCCTGAGTACATGTGGGGGTTGGCTGGTTGCTAGGGAATCCCCACATGTATTCAAGCTGGCTAGCAGCTGTAAATCCTGCAGCTGAGGCAAAGAAAACTAAATCTCTGAGCACTTACAAATACCCGAGCAACGGGTATACTCGCTCATCACTAATGACTAAGTATTGTAAATCGTAGATCTTCCATTCAGCCAGTGTGATTGTTTCATATTAAATGGATTTTGTTTCCTTTGGTGCTGAAGAGGTTAACGACCCTTTTTATACTGGTTAGAAACTTGCAGCTCCATCTCACAGCTGTTCTTGATCTGGTCATTTTCTCTTTGCTATAAAATTTAGCCAGACCTTCTCTTCCTTACCAGGGGAAGGTTACTTTCCCAGCTCCTTGGAGTCGCTGAGTTAGAGATCATTGTTGCATGCTGTTTTTGGGTGTATGTCATATTCCAATTTGGTTTGTACATTCCTACCCTTCCCTATATTCCACTCTACCTTTGGTGAGTGTTTAGCATGTTATTTGCTTTTTGTTATTCCGGTTTGTCTTACGTGTTTTCTGGTTAGCCAATAAAGGTATCACTCCTAGAATACTTTTGTCATCATTGGGCAGAAAAGTATTCACATCATGTTTATATACTGGAACTTCTGTACCTGTCACCCAGGGGAGGGGGAGGAGATAGCTTACGGTATAAAAGGAGAACAGTAAGGCTGGTGGCCCAAACCTCCTCACCTTTAGGAGCAGGGATAGTTAGGGTCCCAGACATAGGGAGAGTGCAGGGCCCCCTTTCCTTATTTACAGTCACAGCGTGACAGGCCCCTGGGCAGTTGCCCAGTTAGCCACCTCACAGACCCTAACTGAAACTAGTGGGTTTTTTTTTCTTTTTGAACAGTGCTTATATTGCAAGCATAATCCAATTATCCTGTAAAAATATGCTAGGGCTTATTGTCGGGATATGCTTTATTTTCAGAGAAACACTGTAGGTCATTGGAATGGTTCACTTAAGGTACCTTCACACTCAGCAACTTTACAACGAGAACGACGACGATCCGTGACGTTGCAGCGTCCTGGACAGCGATCTCGTTGTGTTTGACACGCAGCAGCGATCTGGATCCCGCTGTGATATTGCTGGTCGGAGCTAGAAGTCCAGAACTTTATTTGGTTGTCAGGTCGGCGTGTATCGTCGTGTTTGACAGCAAAAGCAACGATGCCAGCAATGTTTTACATGGAGCTAACGACCTATGAGAACGATAAGTGAGTCGCCGTTACGTCACAGGATCGCTCCTGCATCGTTCTGGAGCTGCTGTGTTTGACGCCTCTACAGCGACCTAAACAGCGACGCTGCAGCGATCGGCTCGTAGTCTATATCGCTGCAGCGTCGCTGAGTGACGGTACCTTAAGGCATTTACCGCCCCAAAGGTGCACTGAGCATCTTCATTTGCATATTACAATAACATTGTTTTTTTAGGTCAACAAAGGAAAAGATTTAGAAAGAAAAAAAATTGTTGCTCCATCTCCTACTCCTAGATATGTTGTTAGTTTGAAATGTTAATTTCGGATGACAGACTCCCTTTAGGCTTTTTTGCACATCTTTACTATTTTTGAATTGTAGGATTCAGGAACACAAAGGTTAAATGCTACACTGAAAAACCAGCGTGCTAGTCATTCCTTCAAAGTATAAAGGGCGAAAACCACAGAATTCAAAGCACAATCCACATGCGGATTTTGTTACCAAACTGCAATGCAATTGTAGAGATTCTGGGCTGAAAAATCACTTACCCCATTTTATAGTTTAAAATGTCCTATAGATCTAATTTTTACCTGGATCCAGTTTAGCCTGCAGTCGACTGAATGGTGTATCCTGACCCAGTATTCGAATTTGTCGGTGCAACGCTTCTAGACGGAAAGTGGTTTCTAGGCATGTGAATGAAGCACCTGACCAATACAATGAGAAGCAAACAAGTAAAGGTAATGTAGACAATGTGTTAAACATATATATAATAAAAGCAATCTGGATGCGAAAAATGCACTGCACAAAGGTCACTATAAAGAGTAGAGACAGTCATTGGAAAGTTTACTCACCATAAACCAAAGTGGTGATGCGGCGCTGGGCATAGGTTGCCAAGCCTTCACTCAGCCACATTTCCTCCCAGCTGGCATTTGTCACTGCATTCCCGAACCAGCCATGTGCAATCTCATGAATAACATCAATTAGAAGGAAATCCTCACTGTCCAGGATGGAGCAAATGACGAATGTCAGGCAGGGATTTTCCATGGCAACTATGGGGAAGGATGGGGGCAGGAAGACTATATCGTACCTAGAATGAAGGAAGGGAGGAGGATTGTTGAGAGCCTCTTAAAGGGGATGCATTGAGGTAAACAATACACAACAGTTTTTAAGGCTGAGCAAAAACAACTGCCGGACACTGCTCCGCTGTCCACATTCGTACTCTGTGGGAACTGTACTAAAGCAATGCGAACTTCAGTTCCAGTTTGGTCTGGCTGCCACAGAGTTCTGATATGCACAACAGACTAGTGCCCTGAAAATCACTCTGCTCAACTAATGGTTCTACAAGAAATATTTTGGGACAAACAAATAAATAAATATACAGATGTGGACAAAATTGTTGGTACCCTTCTGGTAAAGAAAACCCCACAGTAGCCACTGAAATAACTTGAAACTGAAAAAAGTACTTTCCAATTTATAAGTATGTCAACTAACAAAACCAGACATTGGTTTTGAATTAAGGCTCAACAGAAAATAAATAATGAAAATGGCCTGGACAAAGATGATGGTACCCCAACTTAATATTTTGCAGAGTTGCAGAAACCATTTGTTTGCAGCGATTGCTTCAATGGGATTTCTGAATCTGTCTACAGGTATTTTGGCCAACCTCCTCATGTGCAAGCTGCTCCAGGTATCTCAAGTATGAAAGTGCCTTCTTCAGACTGCAGGGTTTAGCCCCATACATACATGTTCAATAGCATTTATATGAAGGCTCATAGAAGGCCACTTCATAAAAGTCCATTGCGTTGCTCTTAGCCATTCTTGGATGTTTTTAGCACTGTCTTTTTGGTCATTATCCTGTTGGAGGACCCATAACCTGCGATACAGATAAAGCTTTCTGACACTGGGCAGCACATTTCGCTCCAGAATGCCTTGATAATCTTGGCATTTCATTGTACCCTGTAAGGATTCAAAGACATAGCAGCAAATCAGCCCCAAAACAAAACCAAGCCGCTTCCATGTTTCACAGTAAGCACAATGTTCTTTTCTTTGTATGCTTCTTTTTTGCCTCTGTGATCATAGAAGCGACTAGAAAAAGCTTTACGCTTTAAACATTAAGGTTTATGGCAAGTCACATCTGTACAAAGGTCATTTTCCCAGAAGAATGTGGCTCGTTAGGGTATGTGCACACGTTGCGGATTCCATTGCGGATTTTTCTGGGCGGATTCTGCAGAATCCACAGGTAAATGACCTGCGTTCTACCTGCGGATTCCGTGCAGATTTTGTGAGGGTTTCGCCTGCGTTTTTACACCTGTGGATTCCTATTAGGCCGGGGTCACACTAGCGAGATTTACGGACATATGAGAGGCGCAAAAACTACGTATTGCACACGGACCAATGATTCTCTATGGGGCAGCTCCTATCTGTCGTATATTTCTCAGCCGTATTTTACAGGCGTAGAAAATCGCAGCATGCTGCGTATGTCAGCGTACTGCGCAAAAAATCCGCCAATGAAAGTCTATGGGGGCGAGAAAAATACAGATTACACACAGACCAACAGTGTGACTTGCGAGAAATACGCAGCGGTGTTCTCTAGAAAAGCCGGTAATTCAGTGCGGTGTACAGTAAAATCACACTGACAGGTTAGAATAGAATAGCTACAATATGAACTCGAGCGTGGGAATTTTCCTCAATATTTTCTCACGCTCGAGTTCACATGAGGTTATGCCAGTAGGGGGCGCAGCACCGTAAGTCTAGGTAGCTACGTTCCCCTGCTTCCCATTCATTCCCCAGATTTTACAGATAGGAGCACAGCTGCATTAGCAGGCTCCTGGCTGTAAAATTATTTAACCCCTTCAGATGAATTTACATCGTGGGACGTGACTGAACGCCGGAAAGGTATAGTATATTGTTGTTTTTTTATTTTTCCTTTTTTACAGAACGAGGGTCGTCATTTGGATTAAGAGTATAATAAACTATTAAAACACCATGTGTCTTTATTTCAATAAAATACTTTTTTCCTAATGTGTGTTTATTTATCCTTTTACTACTATTGGATTAATAATGGATAGGTGTCTTATTGACGCCTCTCCATTATTAACCTGGCTTAATGTCACCTTACAATATCAAAGTGACGTTAACCCTTTATTACCCCATATACCACTGCTACAGGTGAGTGGGAAGAGAGGCTAAGTGCCAGAATAGGCGCATCTTACGGATGTGCCTTTTCTGGGGTGGCTGGGGACAGATGTTTTTAGCCGAGGGGGTCCTATAACCATGGTACCTCCCTAGGCTATTAATATCTGCCCTCAAACACTGCCTTTCCCACTCTGGCGGAGAAAATTGCGCGGGAGCCCACAACAGTTTTTTCCGCTATTTAACCCTTTATTTTAACAGCTAGAGCCCCCAAAGTTTGCACACACACACACACACACTACTAGCATTAGTAGTGAGGAATATGCAAAAAAAAAAAAAAAAAAAAAAGGGATATGAAATGGTTTACTGTGAGCAACCATGTCTCATATCCTGTCGGGTTTGGGAAGGAGATAGCAAAAGACGGCAATTGAATTACCGGCTATTCTGCTATCTAGCGCTGTATGAAATATATATAATATATAAATATATATATAATATACACATACACTGTGTTCCAAATTATTATGCACAAAGAGTTTAGGAGTGATAAGGTTAGAGTTTTTTTGTTTATCATTTAAACTCATTGATGGTGATGTGTGTCAGGGCTCTTTATATCACTGAAAGCAATTGCAGATACCTGTGCACATTAGTTTGGCAGATGTGTCCAAATAAAGGCAAGACTACTTAAGAAGGCTGTTCCACATTATTAAGCAGCGTACATTTTTTACCAAAATGGGAAAGAAAAAGGATGTGTCGGCTGCTGAAAAGCAACAAATTGTGGAGTATTTAGGTCAAGGCATGACTACAATCAACATTGCCAAGACACTTCATCGTGATCATCGCACAATCAAGAAGTATGTAGCCGATTCCCAGCACACACGTGTTCGTGCTGATAAGGAAAAATTGAGGACTCTTTCCAACAGGCAATTGCGTAAGGTTAAAAGAGCAGCTAAAAAAATGCCTGGTCATAGCAGCAGACAAGCTTTTGAAGCTGCTGGTGCCTCCAACGTCCCCAGAACAACAAGATGCAGGGTCCTTCAGAGGTTTGCAGCTGTGCGTAAGCCATCCTGTCGACCACCTCTATCCACTGCACACAAACAGTGGGCCAAACGATACAAGAAGACTGACTTCCAAACTGTTTTGTTCACCGATGAGTGCCGTGCAACGCTCGATGGTCCAGATGGATGGAGTGGAGGATGGCTGGTTGATGGACACCCCATGAAAAAACGGCTAAGGCGCCAACAAGGAGGAGGTGGAGTAATGTTTTGGGCTGGAATCATGGGGAGAGAGATTGTCGGCCCCTTTATGATCCCTGAAGGGGTAAAAATGAACTCCATAATCTATGTAGAGTTTCTAAAACAACACTTCCTGCCATGGTTCAAGAGGAAGAACCGTGCTTTATGCAGCAAGATCATTTTCATGCATGATAATGCACCGTCTCATGCTGCAAAAAACACATCTGCATCTCTGGCTGCTATGGGCATAAAAGAGGACAAACGTGTGGTGTGGCCACCATCTTCCCCTGACCTCAACCCCATTGAGAACCTCTGGAGCATCATCAAAAGGAGTGTCTATGATGGCGGGAGGCAGTTCACATCTAAGCAACAGCTCTGGGAGGGGATTCTGTCCACATGCAAAACTATTGAAGCAGAAACCATCCAAAAACTTTCATTTTGTAATAAGTTGATAGTGCTTATAACTTCACAATTGACCATTTTTTTGTTCAAAATAAAAAAAAAAAAAAAAAAAGGTTGAAAACTCTGCTGTGCATAATAATTTGGAACATGCATTTTAAGTGGATTTTTTTTTTTCTTTTAAAAGATACTGTTTTCACAGACAGTTTGTTCCAAAACATTGCAATTATACTAGAATAGTAGAACAATGACTGCAATTCAGATAGGTAATTTGGAGAAAATATGAGGAAATATTATTTGCATAATATATAAAACACACATACATACATATATATACACACACACACACACACACACACACACACTAGATGGTGGCCCGATTCTAACGCATCAGGTATTCTAGAATATGTATATAGTTTATATATGAAGATTTTAGTATAATACATTGAATACACATTGTCGCTGATTGTTCGCGGTTGGCCACGTAGTATAAAGCATAGCCACGTAGTATATAGCACAGCCCACGGAGTATATAGCACAGCCCACGGAGTATATAGCACAGCCCACGGAGTATATAGCACAGCCCACATAGCATATAACACAGCCACGTAGTTTAAAACAGCCCACGTAGCGTATAACACAGCCCACGTAGCGTATAACACAGCCCACGTAGCGTATAACACAGCCCACGTAGCGTATAACACAGCCCACGTAGCGTATAACACAGCCCACGTAGTGTATAACACAGCCCACGTAGTATATTACACAGCCCACGTAGTACATTGCACAGCCCACGCAGTACATTGCACAGCCCACGCAGTACATTGCACAGCCCACGCAGTATATTGCACAGCCCACGCAGGATAAAGCAATGTGGGCATCATATCCCTGTTAAAAAAAAAAAAAAGAACTAAAATAAAAAAGTTATATACTCACCTTCCGTTGGCCCCGGAGCCAGGCGAAGCGGTTACCGACGCTCTTCGCGCACTCCGGTCCCAAGAGTGCATTGCGGTCTCGCGAGATGATGACGTAGCGGTCTCGTCATCATCTCGCGAGACCGCAAAGCATGGAGCAGTCACCGGAGCGTCGCGAGGAGCGGGGAATGCCTGTTCCTGATCCGGGGGCCGACGGACAGTGAGTATAACACGATTTTTAATTTTTTTTAACATTAGATCTTTTAACTATTGATGCCGCATAGGCAGCATCAATAGTAAAGTTGGTCACACAGGGTTAATAGCAGCGGTAACGGAGTGGGTTACCCGCGGCATTAACCCTGTGTGAGCGCTGGCTGGAGGGGATTATGGAGCGGGCACTAACTGCGGGGAGGAAGGAGTGGCCATTTTGCTGCCGGACTGTGCCCGTCGCTGATTGGTTGTGGCCGTTTTGCCACGACCAATCAGCGACTTGGATTTCCATGACAGACAGAGGCCGCAACCAATGAATATCCGTGACAGACAGAAAGACAGAGACAGTGACCCTTAGACAATTATATAGTAGAGATTAATTCCCTGCAGCCACCTTTACTACACAAAAAGATGACTGATATGAAGGTGGAGGAGGGGATGAGAAATTGGATAACTGACTACCTATCAGATCGGCCACAGTTTGTACAGATGGGAGCAGTTGTGTCAAGCAGATTACTCAGCAGTGTAGGTGCCCCACAGGGAACGGTGCTTGCGCCCTTTCTATTCACACTGTATACATCAGACTTTCAGTATAAATCTGATCTTTGCCACCTTCAAAAATTTTCGGATGACTCCGTGGTTGTGGGATGTATTAGGGGAGATCAGGGGGATGAGGAATACAGAAGGGTGGTGTCGAATTTCGTGGATTGGTGCAATGGTAACTATCTACAACTAAATGTTAAGAAAACTAAGGAGTTGGTGGCCAACTATAGAAGGATTAAGTTGGAATGCTTACCGATCACTATTGCTGGGCAGGAGGTAGAGCAGGTGGATAGTTACAAATATTTGGGGGTCCATTTGGATAGCAAACTGGACTGGAGATGCCACTCAGAGTTTGTCTACAAGAAGGGGATGAGCAGATTGTATTTCCTAAGGAAACTGAGGTCTTTTAATGTGTGCAGCAAAATGTTAGAAATGTTCTACCAGTCTGTGGTGGCAAGTGCCATCTTTTTTGCAATCATATGCTGGGGTAATAGTGTGCGGGCCTCTGATGCTAATAAGCTGAATAAGATTATCAAAAAGGCAAGCTCTGCTGTGGGCTGCAATCTGGACTCTCTTGAGGAGGTAGTGGAGAGAAGAACTCTGAAAAAGTGTATGGCAATCATGAACAATAATGCACATCCACTATATGAGCTATTCATGAGACAGAAGAGCACCTTCAGTAACCGGCTAATACTTGTGAGGTGTAAGAAGGAAAAATATAGGAAATCGTTTGTGCCAACTGCGATGGGAATGTACAACAATAACATTAGGGTTAAATCATCAAGGTGAATGTCTGCTTTATTCCTTCTACTTTTCAGTTTACCTGCGGTGTATGTCCTATTCTAATGTATAATGTCCTTCTGTCAACTACACTGTCATGTCAATTAAGTAATTCATTTTATGATTCTTATGATGTAAGTTGTGCTGCTGTGATACCAAATTTCCCACGGGATCAATAAAGTGTATCGTATCGTAATATATATATATATATATATATATATATATATATATATATATATATATATATATATATATATATATATATATATATATATATATATATATATATATATATATATATATATATATATATATATATATAAATAAGACAGCACAAAAAAAAAAAAAATAGAAAAAAAAGGGCTTTAATGCCTGAACGGCGTGGCGACGTTTCGGATATATTTATCCTTGAAAAAGGATAAAGATATCCGAAACGTCGCCACGCCGTTCAGGCATTAAAGCCCTTTTTTTTTCTATTTTTTTTTGTGCTGTCTTTCTTTTTTTCATCTATTACCAAAGACCATTTCAACAGTGGTTGGGAAGACGCTGCACTACAGTTTGGTAATATAAGATGCTGTTCCGATTTTGAAATATATTATATATATATATATATATATATATATATATATAAAAAATATATATATATATATATATATAAAAAAAAAAAAAAAAATATATATATATATATATATATATATATATATATATATATATATATATATATATATATATATATATATATATATTTATTTATTTTTTTCATGAATATTTGAGCCCATAGATCCATTGTATGTCCGTTTTGCAAGACGGTGAGAAAGTCTCGCTGTACGGATGCCATACGGATTACATACGGAGGTTTACATGCGCAAAATACGCTGCCACACCCTGCCTACGGATGACATACGGATCACTATTTAGGGAACATTTCTGCTTATTGCGCATGTAAAATACGGACCGTATTTCCCTACGCTGAGTGTGACCCCAGCCTTATGGAGCAGGTATAAAAACGCTGTGGATTCCGCACAAAGAACTGACATCCTGCTGAAAATAAACCGCTGCGCTTCTGCACTGAATTTTCCCAGTATGTGCACAGCGGATTTGGTTTTCCATGGGTTTACGTGGTACTGTACACCGAATAGAAAACCAATGTGGATCCGCAGGGCCAAATCTGCAGCCAAATCCGCAACGTGTGCACATACCCTTAATATGCATTTTTGCAAATTCCAGTCTCACTTTTTTATAATTTGCTTTCAACAGTGGTTTCCTCGTCAGTTGTCTTTCTTGAAGTCCACTTTGGCCAAAACAGTGACGGATGGTGGGATCTGACACTGACACATCTGACACTGTGGGAGTTCATTTCTAAACTTTTCGAAGGTTATTCTGGGAGGAAAGTTATCGGTCTTTTCAATTTGTCATCAATTTTACTCTAGTGGCCAAGTCCAGGGATACAGTCCCATACACCTTAAATTTCTTAATAATCTGGGCAACTGTAGTAACATGAGCATCAAGCTGTTTGGAGATGGTCTTATTGCCTTTACCTTTAACATGCTTGTCTATAATTTATTTTCTTTCCAATCTCCTGGGACAAAGCTCTCCTTTGCTTTGTTTCTTCCATATTCAGTGTGGTACCCACCACGATACCAAACAGCAAAGTGACACTATAAATAGGCAGATTGACTGATTACAAAATCTGTAATGTTAATTATAGCATGCACCTTACTTTAACGTGTCCGTACAGTCAAATTTCTCTCAATTTTTCCTAATTGTACCATCATTTTTGTCCAGGCCATTTTAATGATTATTTTTCTCCTGATGCACAAAATAGCAAAGTCTGATTTTCATTAGTTGATATTGAAAATTACTTTTGTCAACATAAAGTTATTTCAGTGACCATTGCAGGTTTTTCTACATATATACACAGTGCATACAGCACAGAAATAGCAGGAGAACCACAGGGACTTGGCCCCATTGTGCCCATTAGCTCTGTATTTCAGAAGATTTTCCACATCTGTTAGTGTACGATTGACGCTATAGAAACCCTATAACAATAGTGAATAAGGGATCACAAACCCTTTACAATACTGCAAGTGCAGTGCCCAAATGAACACTGTATCAGATTCTTCCAGAAAAACAAATTACATAGCATATATACACACACATTTAGTCACATTTAAGTGATAGTGTCAAAACCAACAAGGACAAAGGGAGCTCAGTGTGATGCTTTGTGGTGGAAAGCCAGTTCATGAAACCCATGTTGGAAACAAAGATGTTCATGTGAATAGCAACGTATGCAAGCAAATGCAATAATTGAAAACATACATTCTCTATAGGGCACGTGTCTCAGCAAGTTGTGCCTCCTGTCTGCCACTGATGGGCTTGACCCGCCCTATCACAGCATTGCACTAATTGGCATAATGCTGACTTGAGGCTAGAACCCAGGATCTAGAATTATGTGATGGTTTAATACTTATGAGACCTCTAACTTATGGAGTTATAAGTGTTCTCACACAAAGTTAAATTTAGCTGAGCTACAGCATTGTATTGCAAAGCGAGGGTCTGTGCCTAAAATAAGGTCTAAGCAACAGCAGCTACTGGATCTTGCAGCACTAGATTGTGCAGTATTCATAGAGGTAAATGTATATCATTATGTTTCCACCAAGAGGAAGGAACTCATGTAAATGTCCCCACGACAAGTGTCACCAAAAATCAGCTATATGACATCTAATGATAGGGGTTTTTTTTAAGGATATTCAGGTGTTCCTACTTTGCAGATACCAGAATGGCATTGAAAATTTCTGAATTTCCTTAAACCCTTAGCAGATTACTCTATGATATACAATATTCACAAAAAAAGACTTCACATTTTAGACTGATAATAAATTCAGGTTGTATGCTATAAACTGTAGTGTCTCACCTTCCCCAGATGTAGGGACCGTACAAGGTTTCTGCAGCTTGAAGCCACTGTTCTACCCTGCCTGCCAGTTTACCCACAGCCATAGGCAGCACACAAGGTTCAGCCCATACTCGACTTCTATGAGAAATAGAAAATTAAACAACGATTAAGACAAGTACAATATTTTTTCACACTATAAAAAGTGCAGTTTTCAGCGAAAAAAACAAAAAAAACCTTGCCAAAAACTCCCCTTGGTTTATAGACTGAAGTGAGAGGGGGTCTGACAGCACCAGACTCCCCGGAATGCCTCCTTGATGATCGGCAGAGCGCACAAAATGCTCTGCTGATCATTTGGAAGCCTGTCAGAAAAAAAGTCTGCCGACATTGGGGCAGAACCTGTCCTCTGGAGGAGACGGATGCCTTTGGCTTATGAGGCTCCGTGGAGAGGTGTGGAGTTTCTTCTCCCAGTTTTTGAAGCCGTCACTCATTGACATGATCCTGACGTGAAGCTGCCACTGTCATGAGACGAAAGCCTTAGTGACTGCCTCTACTTCCCTCCTGGCTGACTCCAAAGTGCCTTTCACACTATATAGATCCTCCAGCACAGGAACTGTTCAGCCACCTTCCCTGTTGCCTCCCCCAATCTTAAAGTTCATGTCAAGCAGAGGCCTTCCCAGCGTCGCCACTTTGAATCGCTATGTCTGCTAGGACCTACAAATAAATAGCTTGTGAGTGTCACTGCATGAATGGCTTTTCTGTACTGGTCTACTTTATTATGCCAAAATTCTGAAAGACAACAGCTTAGCCGCTCACCATTCCAAACACTTTGGATATGTTCACAAGTTGCGTTTTTCCTAGCTTTTTTTTTCTGCGGGCAAAACCTGCTTTCTGGGTAGTAAAGCAGGTTTTGCTGTGTTTTTTTCCTGCCTATTTGCCGTGTTTTTGTTGTCTATTGAGCATGTTCATAAAGTTTAGTGGCCCCTTAAAAAATCATAGTGTAACTTCCTTGAGGCTTTTGCACCTAAAACATAGTAAAACCCGATATCCGCATTCTGCTGGGTTTTTTCACTTACTCATTGCTTTCTACGCGTGAAAAATGCTGAAAGAAGGGACTTGCTGCAGTTTGCAAAAATGTAGCAGTTATCCAAGTCAATCAAGAAAAAAAAAAAATTGTGTGTGCAGGAGATTGCAGAAATCTCAAAGCTTTTGCTGGTAATAGTAAACGCAGCTTAAAATTTGCATATAAAAAACGCAGCAAAAATGCAACGTGTGAACATAGAGTGGGTCTTACAGTCCAAAATTACAGCAAATGTCACTGCTATAATTTTGCTGCAACAAGAATGACTCTTACCTGGGACCGATATCAGCTGGAAGGAGATGACCGGCAGTCAGAGCCACCAGATAAGCAGGAACGGGATGCTCCATATAGAATTGAAAGATGCCCATCTCTTCAATGTAGTAACTGTGTGTGCAGCTCATGAGGACCCGGATTCCAGCAGGTGCCTAGGAAAGACATTAAAATGAGTGGTCACATTGCATTTTGAAAAACTATGCCAATTATGTGTGTAGTGTAAAGACCAGTAAAAGAGTGAAGCAAAAGGATTCATGTTGCCTTGGTCCGGCATCCACTTCGGTCCTCGGTGGAAACTGGACCAGGGCAATCTTCACTTTTGAGGCCAGAATCCTAGCAATGTCACAAGGTGCGCCACACAGGGCCCAGTTATTGCCAGTGGCACCCAGGATACCAGTTGCAGAAGTGAAGACTACCCTGCAGATCATTAATAAAATATTAAGGATACATAGACCCATTATCTTTACTGTCAGAAAAATGTAGATTTGTGGAAGTACCATATATATTTGATCATATTCAAACTATTAACACTATTTTCAAGCTTCTTAAACGTTGAGATTAGTGTGTATACTCATACACTCTAGATTTGAACAGTTAATTAAGCGTATCACAAAGCAAAAACAGACGGTAAGTATATCCTGCCCCTAAAAACCCTATTACAAACAATATAGGGCAGTGTGGTTCTTCAATCTAGGCTTGTAAGTGATGAAGTAGCATATACACTCACTGGCCACTTTATTAGGTACACCTGTCCAACTTCTTGTTAACACTTAATTTCTAATCAGCCAATCACATGGCGGCAACTCAGTGCATTTAGGCATGTAGACATGGTCAAGACAATCTCCTGCAGTTCAAACCGAGCATTAGTATGGGGAAGAGAGGTGATTTGAGTGCCTTTGAACGTGGCATGGTTGTTGGTGCCAGAAGGGCTGGTCTGAGTATTTCAGAAACTGCTGATCTACTGGGATTTTCACGCACAACCATCTCTAGGGTTTACAGAGAATGGTCCGAAAAAGAAAAAAAATCCAGTGAGCGGCAGTTCTGTGGGCGGAAATGCCTTGTTGATGCCAGAGGTCAGAGGAGAATGGGCAGACTGGTTCGAGCTGATAGAAAGGCAACAGTGACTCAAATCGCCACCCGTTACAACCAAGGTAGGCCTAAGAGCATCTCTGAACGCACAGTGCGTCGAACTTTGAGGCAGATGGGCTACAGCAGCAGAAGACCACACCGGGTACCACTCCTTTCAGCTAAGAACAGGAAACTGAGGCTACAATTTGTACAAGCTCATCGAAATTGGACAGTAGAAGATTGGAAAAACGTTGCTTGGTCTGATGAGTCTCGATTTCTGCTGCGACATTCGGATGGTAGGGTCAGAATTTGGCGTAAACAACATGAAAGCATGGATCCATCCTGCCTTGTATGGAGCATCTTTGGGATGTGCAGCCGACAAATCTGCGGCAACTGTGTGATGCCATCATGTCAATATGGACCAAAATCTCTGAGGAATGCTTCCAGCACCTTGTTGAATCTATGCCACGAAGAATTGAGGCAGTTCTGAAGGCAAAAGGGGGTCCAACCCGTTACTAGCATGGTGTACCTAATAAAGTGGCCGGTGAGTGTAAGTCACTATGATACAATCATAGACATGAGTACAGAAAGAATACCATATACACATGAATACTTCGATACAATGAATAGCTATCACCCAGTCACCAATATGTATCATAGACAGATCATGAGTCACAACGCTCACATAGGACAGTATTATAAGCATGCATCATAGAGTCATGTCACCAGTCATCTGTAATAAGCAATCATATATAGAAATAGATGCTATGTGCAAAAAGAAAAAAAAAAGAGCATGAACCGCACATCCCAAAATCATACGTTGATCTAAAGCCGCTAGGCAAAAATTTAAATACTGAACATGAGGTTTTCAGTTTAACATTCTGATCAGACTGTATGAAGCCCACTGCCCCTTCACGGCAAACCTCGTAGTGGGTCCTAACGCCCTAACGGAGCGGAGCCGTGCGGCGACCACCGCCGCAGCGGCCATGCACCAGCAGGGCGGACGGCCTGTTGCCCCACAGCACCCATGCTGCGAGACTGAGTCCCCAAGACTCCAGACCGCGCCGCCCCACCAGCACAAAGCCACAGCAACAATGGCCGCCACACAGCACCAGCACCAAAATGAAGGGAGCATTTAAACTCACCTTCCTCCAGCTCTTCAGTGAGAGCCAAAATGGGCTAGACCCCTTACTTTGCAGTCTCCTGCTAATTAAAATCACCTGAGCCAAATGGGAGGAGTGCTGGTCCAAAAAAAGAGACAAGTACATGCTATGTGCAAAAAGAAAAAAAAAGAGCATGAACCGCACATCCCAAAATCATACGTTGATCTAAAGCCGCTAGGCAAAAATTTAAATACTGAACATGAGGTTTTCAGTTTAACATTCTGATCAGACTGTATGAAGCCCACTGCCCCTTCACGGCAAACCTCGTAGTGGGTCCTAACCCCACACTGCAAAGTAAGGGGTCTAGCCCATTTTGGCTCTCACTGAAGAGCTGGAGGAAGGTGAGTTGAAATGCTCCCTTCATTTTGGTGCTGGTGCTGTGTGGCGGCCATTGTTGCTGTGGCTTTGTGCTGGTGGGGCGGCGCGGTCTGGAGTCTTGGGGACTCAGTCTCGCAGCATGGGTGCTGTGGGGCAACAGGCCGTCCGCCCTGCTGGTGCATGGCCGCTGCGGCGGTGGTCGCCGCACGGCTCCGCTCCGTTAGGGCGTTAGGACCCACTACGAGGTTTGCCGTGAAGGGGCAGTGGGCTTCATACAGTCTGATCAGAATGTTAAACTGAAAACCTCATGTTCAGTATTTAAATTTTTGCCTAGCGGCTTTAGATCAACGTATGATTTTGGGATGTGCGGTTCATGCTCTTTTTTTTCTTTTTGCACATAGCATATATAGAAATAGAGCATTCAATAAGGTTAGTGACTACCACAAGTCATATGCCGTAGTGCTTGAACCACACTTCCCAGTACCCTGAGGATCAGACGGGGCGCCGGCCCAGGGCAGCACATATGTTTTTAATTGAACATTACCACTAGATACTGATACTGTCAAGACAGGATGTTTTCAACATTATCTTCTTTCAGAAACTCCACACAAAGAGATAATATTTTAGATAAAATTTGAAGAATACAATACACGGAGTATTCACTTTCATTGCATTGCCTATTAAGCTTCTTAGAGTAACTAAACTTTATTTTTTTTTTTCATTTGTTGTAATAATTTTGACCTGCTTGGAAAGTTATACAACTTTACAAGTCACTTTATTTGGGATCTGTTTTCATTTTCAAGGGGCTTCCAGACCCCTGCTGTTCCCCAGTCCATTTGCCTGTCTTGAGCAGAATTGATATAAGAATGTACTCAGAGTATAGGTGATGGCAGTGAAAGGATCAGCACCAGTCTCCTCCGCTGAGCATTCTCCTTATCAGAACATCCTTCTACAGTGGGCTTTTCCCCAGAATGATGCCTCATACGTCTGTGAATCACGTACGTGTTCCATCAGTGGTTTTCATAAAGAGAGCACATACCCATTATAGCCTATTAGGTTGTTCACATGTCCGTGGTTTTTATGAGGACTGATTGGTCGACCTAAAAATCAGAGACACGTTCATTATTGATCCAAGACACAGCCCAAAATCATCGACAGCACTCATATGCTGTCTGCAATCAACACTGCAGTATATAGGAGAATCTTTGCAGTTTAGTTTTTTTTTGTTTTGACTATCATTAAAAAATCACCGATAAAACACTGAGGATAAAAACGGCAGACCAAAAACTAATGAAAATTATACCCAATGCCGATCGTAACTCCTTGACCCCAAGCCTGTTTTCACCTTCATGATCAGGCCGAATTTTACAATTCTGACCACTTTCACTTTATGTGATAATTCTGGAACGCTTCAACGGATCCTGATTCTGAGAGGTTTTTTGTGTGATATATTGTACTTCATGATAGTGGTAAAATTTCTTCTATATAACTTGCGTTTGTGATAAGAAAGGAAATTTGACAAAAATGTGGAAAATCTTGTAATTTTCAAACTTTTAGTTTTTATGCCCTTAAATGAGAGCGTTATGTCACACAAACTAATTAATAAATAACACATCCGCACAATTTTTGGAACCTTATTTTTTTTGGTTAGAAGGGTTAAAAGTTGATCAGCGATTTCTCATTTTTCCACCAATTTTACAAAACCATTTTTTTAGGGACCACCTCACATTTGAAGTGACTATGAGGGGCCTATATGACAGAAAGTACCCAAAAGTGACACCATTCTAAAAACTGCACCCCTCAAGGTGCTCAAAACCACATTCAAGAAGTTTATTACCCCTTCAGGTGTTTCACAGGAACTGAAGCAATGTGGAAGGAAAAAAAAAAAAAAGAACATTTAACTTTTTTTTTTTTTACAAAAATTTTACTTTTAGACCCATTTTTTCAATTTTCACAAGGGTAACAGTAGAAATTGCACAACAAATTTTGGGTTAATTTTCTCCTGAGTACGCCGATATCCCATATGTTGGGGAAAACAATGGCAGGGCTGGAAAGGGAAGGAGCGCCATTAAACTTTTTTAAAGGAAAATTGGTTGGAATAGAGATCAGATGCCATGTCATATTTGGAGAGACCCTGATGTGCCTAAACAGTGGAACCCCTCCCCCACAAGCGACCTGATTTTGGAAACTAGACCCCCTCAAGGAATTTATCTAGATGTGTGGTGAGCACCTTGAACTCTCAGGTGCCTCATAGGAGTTTATTACGTAAAGCCGTGAAAATAAAAAATAAAAAAACACACACAAAATAAAACAAAACATTTTTTCCTACAATAATGTTGTTTTAGCCCCAATTTTTTTCTTTTCACAAAGGTAACAGGACAAAATGGACCCCAAAATCTGTTGTGCAATTTCTCCTGAGTAAGCAGATACCCTATATGTGGAGGAAAACTTCTGGTTGGGCGCACGTCAGGGCTCAGGATGGAAGGAGTGACTTTTGCAATGCAGACTTTGATAGAATAACTAGCGGGCGTCATGTCGCGTTTGAAGAGCCCCTGATGTCCCTAAACAGAGGAAACCTCCTACAAGTGACACTATTTTCGAACTTAACTAGTGTTTTCCCGGTATGTGAATTTTATAATGTGGTGGCATTTATGTAAATTGTGTAGAGTGCTTCAGATTGTAGAATTAAAGCACCACTCCAGCAGTGTTTTTTTATTTTTAGTTTTTACCACTGGAGTGGGGTCACTAATCTAAGTTTCCTGCCCCTAGTACTATACTCACCAGCTGCCATGTTTATCTGTGACGCTCCAGTCGTCTTCTGCACGTTGTGACCTCCTGGATCTTTCCAGGGTTTGCTGGGTGATCCAGAAGCCACTATTCAATGCAAGTCTATGAGAGACAGAACAAGGCACAAGGCCAGAACAAGGCTGCCATAGACTGACACTCGGAGCATGTGACCTTTACCACCAACTTCCAGATAGCCTGAAGTGGTGGTCACAAGGTGGTGGATTGCGACTGGAGAAGTGCAGGGAACAGCTGAAAATGATGGCTGGTGAGTACAAGACTAGGGTTAGGGAACTTACATTAGTGGCACCATTCCAGTGCTGAAAGAAAAAAAAAATATGCTGGAGTGGTGCTTAATATGCGAGCAAAATAAATAACTGTCTAGATGTTCCACAGACACCTCACACACCAGCTGCAGAAAAAGCACTGGAAACAAGCTAATCTGACCTCTCAAATAATATCTAAGAAGCCAACTGGACTCGGGCCATGGAAAAGATCAGATATCAGTTAAAGGGGCGAAAGCACTGAACTAGCACGAAATGTGAGAACTTCCATTACATTACAAAATACACAACAGAAAAACAGCAGTGAGGTAGTGAGTCATATATATATATATATATATATATATATATATATATATATATATATATATATATATATATATATATACACACACACACATATACATACATATATATATTACAGAATATAAACAAACAGCCATGTCAATAGACCACTCTTAGGCCATGTGCCCACGCTGCGGATTCCGCTGCGGAATTTTCCGCAGCGGATTTGATAAATCCGCAGTGAAAAACCGCTGCTGTTTTTACTGCAGATTTATCGCGGTTTCTAGTGCGGTTTTCTGTGGGTTTTCACCTGCAGATTTCTATTGGAGCAGGTGGAAACCCGCAGCGGAATCCGCACAAACAATTGACATGCTGCGAAGAATAAACCGCTGCGTTTCGACGCATTTTTTTCCGCAGCATGTGCACTGCGGATTTCATTTCCCATAGGTTTACATTGTACTGTAAACTTATGGGAAACCACTGCGGTTCCGCAGTGAAATCCGCAGCGTGTGCACATACCCTTACAGATTGACCAAATACTTTACCAGAGTGGCCAAAAAGTCAGTAATCTACTGGTTAACTGAAATTACTGGATAGCACAATTCCTGCTAAAGCAACAGAAAAGCCACAGCGTAATCTCACATATTTCTCTTAATTGTATGTGCAAACTAAGGCTCCGATTCATCAAGACTGATGATTTTCTCGCTGGTCTTGATGAGGGGAATACTGGAGTCAGACAGTCCCGATTCATGAACCAGGCACATCTGACAAGTGGGGTGCAACAACATGTGCACCTTGCCACAAACCTTACTCCAGTCAGGGACTAGAGTACGATTTGTGGTGTAAAGAACGTTGCAGCTCATCATGAATTTGACAAGTGGGGTTAACACACCCTGTCTCACCCCAGCTCTACTCATTTTGTCAGGGCTGGGTAAAAGTGGTGTGAACTATAAATTGAAAAATTTTAAACGCAGCCTTGCGTCGCACCAACATTTTTCATCGATTTTTAAGCACAAATTCTGGCATAAAAGCTTTGATGAACCGGGCCTTTAGTCTTTTGCTGAGCTTTTGGAGGAGTTTGGTGTTTTTGAGGAGGATTTTGGAAACTTTACAAGCTATTTCTGCTCCAAAAATTATAAAAAAAGAGACAATCAAAACACCCAGTGTGCACACACCCTTTACAATACGAAGGGAGAGAGTCACAGTGACATATGGATACATTTACACACTATGGATTTCCAATCCGCGCTACTGCTACTATAATAAGCCACAGATTTTTCCAGATACGAAAGCACATGGGAAAAATCAGGACTTACCACGTTTATAATCCTGTTACCTGCTGATATTGAAAGAAACTGCTTTATAAAAATATCCAAATTTTATTCCATTTTGATTGAGAAAACAGAATGTCGTATTATTGGGTATATTCCATAGAAAACAACTGACGCGTTTCTGGCGAATAAACGCCCTCAGACAAGATGGAATAAAATGTGGACATTTTTATACAAGGAATTGGGATGTGCAGATTTTTCCAGACAAAATCTGGGTGGAAAACCAGCCACAAGTGTCCTGTCTATAGTATAAGGCGAGTGTCATGCTGTCGTTACAGTTCAGTAGGTCAATACATTAAGGTATATAGGCAGCCATTTTATAAACTTCTAGGATACTTGGCTCCGCACAATGTCTCTGGCAGAGAGCCTGATTCCAGCCATGTATCACTTACCAGTCTGCTTGGTGTAGTTAGGATAGAATCCCTGTTTTCCCTGCTGTAGAAGGGTCAGAATGCGGAGCTGTGTATAACCAGCCCACAGCCCTGATTGGCAGCTTCCGATGTACACTGTCAGCAAGCTGCCAATCAGAGGTTACACAGATAAGACTGCTGCACACATGAGACTTAAGGTACCGTTACACTAAACAACTTACCAACGATCACGACCAGCGATACGACCTGGCCGTGATCGTTGGTAAGTCGTTGTGTGGTCGCTGGGGAGCTGTCACACAGACAGCTCTCTCCAGCGACCAACGATCAGGGGAACGACTTCGGCATCGTTGAAACTGTCTTCAACGATGCCGAAGTCCCCCTGCAGCACCTGGGTAACCAGGGTAAACATCGGGTTACTAAGTGCAGGGCCGCGCTTAGTAACCCGATATTTACCCTGGTTACCATTGTAAAAGTAAAAAAAAAAAAAAAAAAAACACTACATACTCACATTCTGATGTCTGTCACGTCCCCCCACCGGCGTCCACAGGGTTAAAACTGCTTTCGGCAGGAGCGCTTGCTAATGCTGCGCTGCTGCCGAGAGCTTCCCTGCACTGAATGTGCGCGCCGGCAGTAACAGCGGTGACGTCACCGCTGTGCTCTGCTTTACGGCCAGCGCTTTACGGCTGGCGCTGACACAGTCAGTGCAGGAAGCTCTCGGCAGCAGCGCAGCATTAGCAAGTGCTCCTGCCGAAAGCAGTTTTAACCCTGTGGACGCCGGGGGACGTGACAGACATCAGAAGGTGAGTATGTAGTGTTTTTTTTTTTTTGTCTTTTACAATGGTAACCAGGGTAAATATCGGGTTACTAAGCGCGGCCCTGCGCTTAGTAACCCGATGTTTACCCTGGTTACAAGTGAACACATCGCTGGATCGGCGTCACACGCCGATCCAGCGATGACAGCGGGTGATCAGCGACGAAATAAAGTTCTTGACTTCTAGCTCCGACCAGCAATATCACAGTGGGATCCAGATCGCTGCTGCGTGTCAAACACAATGAGATCGCTGTCGTTCTCGTTGGAAAGTTGCGGAGTGTGACGCTACCTTTAGTCCTGCAGTGAAAATCTCCTCCTGATAAAACACTGATTACATTAAAACTACAGCACATAATCCAGTAAGTGGAATCAGGGTATCTGTCCCTACATGATGCTGCTCTCAGATTCAATAGGAAAATCCTGCTGACAGATTCTGTTTATATTATAGACATCATCAGACTCAAAAATGTTATGTGTTATATGAGGAAAAGGTAGTAAAACAGCACAAAAAGTATTGTGCAGTTTGACTAATAGAAGAGAAGAATATATTGAAAATATAGTATTTGAATCTGACACAGATGCATCTGTCCTAGATTTCTGCCTAAAAGGAGATGTCCGCTAATAGACAACCACTGTTTAAAAGCTCCAGTCCGCTGTACAAATAGATAACAGTGCACACACATCCCCTGAACTGCCTCCAATCCCATGCTGTGTCTCCGGGCAGTCATGTCACACGGTTATGTTACCTGACGGCTGCCACCAACCAGCTGCAGCCTTTTCTACTCAGTCACAACACTGGAAGACACAGCGCTGTAACTGGAAGAATGGCGCCAGTGTCGGACTGAGGTGACAAGGGCCCACCAGTAACAATGACTTTGGGGGCCCAGTCTTCACCTGCAAGCAAGTATTATACTACCTTTGTTCACAAATTTACCTACATCTCTATATAATAATAAACTGGGTAGTTTGGTTAATGAATGATCAGATGCTGTTTTTTTTCTGAACAGAGTGAATCAAGTGAATTATGCCACAAGTACTGCTCATACAGTGGGGTTGGGGGCCCAGCTCTGCCCAGGCGCCCCCCGGGGTATTCCCCTGTAAGGCTGCCGTCACACTAGCAGTATTTGGTCAGTATTTTACATCAGTATTTGTAAGTCAAAACCAGGAGTGGGTGATAAATACAGAAGTGGTGACGTGTTTCTATTATACTTTTCCTCTAATTGTTCCACTCCTGGTTTTGGCTTACAAATACTGATGTAAAATCCTGACCAAATACTGCTGGTGTGACGGCAGCCTTACCCTGTGGGCCAGTCCGAGCCTGAATGGAGCCAATTTGCAGCTTTGTGCAGCAGACTGGAGCTAATCAGGTGTTGTCCAGGAGTGAACAATTTCTGTAACTTGCACCACATTTATGATGTGTGTTAGGCTACGTTCACATTTGCGGTCTGCGCCGCAGCGTCGGGCGCCGCAGCGTCGCCGCATGCGTCCCTATATTTAACATGGGGGCGCATGGACATGCGTCGCACTTGCGTTTTGCGCCGCATGCGTACCTGCGGCGCCCGCGTCCGGGAGCAGAGAACGCAGCAAGTTGCATTTTTGCTGCGTCCAAAATCAATGAAAAAAAAGGACGCATGCGGCGCAAAACGCAGCGTTGTGCATGCGTTTTGCTGCGTTTTTGTTTGCGTTGTGCGTTGCGGCGCCGACGCTGCGGCGCACAACGCAAATGTGAACGTAGCCTTAGACGGGTCCTGAGCCGTGCTTTACCGGGGTGAATGGCTTAGTATAGACGGCTTGGCTCCGTGAGAAAGGTTTTGACCGGAGAGGAGACACTGAGCACCAAAATTCGGCAAAAATGTTGGCGCAAAGTAAATCAACTAATATGTGATGTAGGCTAAAGATGCGCTAAACTTATGAAGCAGCAAAAGTCACTGTGATAAATTTGCAGCATTTTTCTATAGATTTAGACAATTTTAGCAAATCTGCTCCTTCACTGGTAGCAGCTGCCCGCATGCCAGACCCTACTCCATTCACATCTCCTCAATGCGGTCCTTCAGGGGGAAGGAATAGGAGCCTCATTCTAGTTATTGGTGGGTGTGCCAACAATCAGACCTTTATCATCTACCTTCATTGTGAGAAAAACATTTAAAGGAGCTTGTCTGTACAAACAAAAAATTGTTCAACCCAAGCACAGGCGCTCTGTGCACCATTGGTGTGGCAGGGAAGTTCACAGCTTTATCCGACTTATTCCCACCTCCATCAATGGCCACTTTTCTCTGCCATCTAGAGCTGTCAATCAAAAAAAGAGGAGGGTGGATAGAGAGGGAAAATAAGTAGGTGGGAAAGTGCACAGAAGGGTGCACCAAGTGCCTGTGCTAGGTGTGAACAGTCATTTTCTGCTGACAGACTCTTTAAAAAGGACTGTTGGCACAGAATGACTGCTCGCACCAAGTAGAGGCGCTCGGTGCCCAACAGCGTGGTGAAACACTCAAGTGCACCTTCCCACATCCCCTCGTCTTTGATAGACAGCTCTGGCTTCATATAGTCAGAGAAGGGCAGAGACAGGGGGCAAAGAAGCAGGTGGGAAGGTGCACCTAAATGATTGGCCCCGCCATGGTGCATCAAGTGTCTGGACTTTGTTTGAACAGTCATTCTGTGCTTTAAATGAGGTTGCAAAAGGAAATTATGGCATAAAATTACCATTGATCAGTCCAAGTGCTACAGCGTACCTTGACAGAGGCAGAGTAAGTACACTTCACAGCTGGCGTATCAAAGCAGGGGAAGAAAGAACGGTTGCAAACAGAGTGTCCTTGAGTGAAGACAAACAACTCGGAGCTTCCATAGGAGAGTTCAGGATCCAGCCACCAAACCTGATCACAGGGAAATGGAACGGAGGAGAGTGTAAGTAGTGTATCACAGGTGAGCTTCCCGAGCAGACTGCACAAGACCACCATCATAATGACAAATCAGCTGCACCCGCCCGCCACTGAGGAGAGCAGACCCCAACCATTGAGAACACTTCCCTAGACAGTAGGCTAGGCCAGACTCACCGCGGGACCCTCTCCGGTGACGTAGTGCACGATGACCTGGAACGTCTCATTGGTCTGTAAAGTTTCAGGCACAGTGATGGTGAGAGCTGAGCCGTAATCTGTCAACTCATCGACCCTAAAGTCCAAGGGAAAGCAGCAGGTGCAGTGAGGGGGCCCAGAGTCGCCGGCATTATGGATGCCACAGGGCTGGCTGAAAGTGCTAGGCATTTCCTCCATTCCAGGAATGTCCATAGGTGGGAAGTGAGGAGGGCTGACTGACGGAGCGCCCTCAAGGGTGGGAGAGACCAGAGGATCTGGTGACAAGGTGGAGCAAGAGGATGAGGAGTGGAAGGAGAGGTCAGCGGTGGGCGAATACGGGGCAGCTAGGGGGTTTAGAGATGTAAGAGGAGATGCTGAGGGCCGATGACCATTCACAATGGGGCCACCTGGTCCAGCGGGAGAACATGACAAGTCAGCCCCGGGGGACGTGTGGTTACGGGAAACGGACAGGTCAAGGGGCTCTGGGGTCACCGTGGGGGAGCAGTCCGGGGTGCCAGGCTCTTGTGCCACATACCATAACTGTTCAGTGGCTTGGGAGCTGGCAGCGGAGCGAGGTGGGCACACGCCCGGGGCCTCGCCAGTCCGGGGGTCCTCTTGGTTGGCACTCTGGGGGTATCTCGGACTGGCATTCTTACTTTGTCGTCCTCCCCTCCGGCAGCGCACAGAACTCACTCGGACCACCGGGTGCGTGTCCAGGACCAGGGCCGGGCCTCCGGGCACCAGCGGGCTGACCTCCAGCACCAGGCAGCCGGACAGGTCCCTGGTGTCCGGCCGCAGCTCCAGCCCCAGGTGGAAGTGGTGCAGGCGGTAGAGCTGGAAGCTGGAGGCGGACGCGGGGTCTGGAGGGCCCGGGACGAACGGCTGCGGAGGCTCCGGGACAGGCCCGGGGTGCAGAGGACGGCGGCAGCAGCAGAGCGCCGGACATGGCGCGGCCGAGGACATGCCCAGGACACCGGTCCGCAGCGTCTGCAGGCGAGAAATCTCTGCAAGCACCGCGTACACTATGTAAAATCCATGGGGCCCCGAGAGGCCTAATCCGGGAGGAGCAGTAAACACCGGCCGGCCCGGGACAGGAAGTGACAGAGGGAGGCGAGGCCTGAACCTGGTCAGCCCCCCCGGTAGTCAGCAATGGAACCGGTATGTGCTCGGGACTTCCCACACACCGAGGACTGAAGCCCTGTGGAACCGCACAGTGTAATTGCGGCCCTTACTGACAGCTGTAGAGTGGGGGATAGATCCCAGGGGGCGCCAGTGAGCTGACAGCAGCCGCTCATCACGTGACTGCACTGCGGAATGAAGGCTGCACTCTGCAGAATGAAGGCTGCACTCTGCAGAATGAAGGCTGCACTCTGCGGGGTCTTGTGAATGAGGCCCAGAGTAGCACATTTGGGGTTACAGACCTGCCTGACCCTGTGCTACATGTTAAGAAGGGAATTTGATGTAAATACCTGATCTATTGCTTAAATTGGGGTTTTATGTTTAACAGTGTTTAATCCTTTCACACCACAGCCCTTTTCCCCTTCTTCCCAGAGCCATAACTTTATTTTTCAGTCAATATGGCCATGTGAGGGCTTGGTTTTTTTTTTTGTACTTTTGAAAGACACCATTGGTTTTTCCATATCATGTACTGGAAAACAGGAAAAAAAATTCCAAGAGAGGTGTAATTACAAAAAAAGTGCAATTCCACAACTGATTTTTGTATTTTTTTTACCATGTTCACCAAATGCTAAAACTCACCTGCCATTATGATTCTCCGGGTCATTACGAGTTCATAGACACCAAACGTGTAGGCTCTTTTTTTATTTAAGTGGTGAAAAAAAAAATCCAAAGTTTGTTAAAAACAAAAATTGCTCCATTTTCTGAGACCCATAGCGTCTCCATTTTTAGTGATCTGGGGCTGGGTTGAGGGGTTGTAGCTGGATGCACATTGATGTAAGGGAACTTTCTCTTCTCTTGTGTCTGGTCACTTGACCTCTACGGTGTACACACATCACTGGATGTACTATTAGTCCTATGAGTTCATCTGTATACATAGCACTATGCACTTTATATTTATAGCCTATTCCTTCAACTGACTGTTACTATCCTAGTTACCTATTTGATAACAACAACATTTATTTGGTCTGCTAAGCCCCAGCTATTCTTAACTAGTATCTTGCTACCAATTTTTGAGAAACCGTGTTTAATTTTGCTACCTTTTAACTAATTTCTAATAAAATATTATATTTTATATTACATATGTTTATTCTTTCTTATCCCACTGAGTGTATAATCTTCTGAGGGATTTGTTGTTGGCATACTGTAACTGGATAACACCATCATACTGTGTCTGGATAATGCCAGCATACCATCACTGGCTAATGCAACAATACAGTGATGCGGAAAAACTACCATCCTGTGCCTGGATAATACCATCATACTGTGATATGGAAAAACTACCATCCTGTGCCTGGATAATACCATCATACTGTGATATGGAAAAACTACCATCCTGTGCCTGGATAATACCATCATACTGTGATATGGAAAAACTACCATCCTGTGCCTGGATAATACCATCATACTGTGATATGGAAAAACTACCATCCTGTGCCTGGATAATACCATCATACTGTGATATGGAAAAAGTACCATATTGTGACTGGATAATACCATCATACTGTGATATGGAAAAAGTACCATATTGTGCCTGGATAATACCATCATACTGTGATATGGAAAAACTACCATCCTGTGCCTGGATAATACCATCATACTGTGATATGGAAAAAGTACCATATTGTGACTGGATAATACCATCATACTGTGATACGGATAAACTACTAAATTGTGACTGGATAATACCATCATAGTGTGATACAGAAAAACTACCATCCTGTGCCTGGATAATACCATCATACTGTGATACAGAAAAACTACCATCCTGTGCCTGGATAATACCATCATACTGTGATACGGAAGAACTACCATATTGTGCCTGGATAATACCATCATACTGTGATACAGAAAAACTACCATCCTGTGCCTGGATAATACCATCATACTGTGATACAGAAAAACTACCATGCTGTGCCTGGATAATACCATCATACTGTGATACAGAAAAACTACCATATTTTTCCTGGATAATACCATCATACTGTGATATGGAAAAACTACCATATTGTGCCTGGATAATACCATCATACTGTGATATGGAAAAACTACCATATTGTGCCTGGATAATACCATCATACTGTGATACGGAAAAACTACCATATTGTGCCGGGATAATACCATCATACTGTGATACGGAAAAACTACCATATTGTGCCGGGATAATACCATCATACTGTGATACAGAAAAACTACCATGCTGTGCCTGGATAATACCATCATACTGTGATACAGAAAAACTACCATCCTGTGCCTGGATAATACCATCATACTGTGATACAGGAAAACTACCATATTGTGCCTGGATAATACCATCATACTGTGATATGGAAAAACTACCATATTGTGCCTGGATAATACCATCATACTGTGATACGGAAGAACTACCATCCTGTGCCTGGATAATACCATCATACTGTGATACAGAAAAACTACCATCCTGTGCCTGGATAATACCATCATACTGTGATACAGAAAAACTACCATGCTGTGCCTGGATAATACCATCATACTGTGATACAGAAAAACTACCATATTTTTCCTGGATAATACCATCATACTGTGATACGGAAAAACTACCATCCTGTGCCTGGATAATACCATCATACAGTGATACGGAAAAACTACCATATTGTGCCTGGATAATACCATCATACTGTGATATGGAAAAACTACCATATTGTGCCTGGATAATACCATCATACTGTGATATGGAAAAACTACCATATTGTGCCTGGATAATACCATCATACTGTGATACGGAAAAACTACCATATTGTGCCGGGATAATACCATCATACTGTGATACGGAAAAACTACCATATTGTGCCGGGATAATACCATCATACTGTGATACAGAAAAACTACCATGCTGTGCCTGGATAATACCATCATACTGTGATACAGAAAAACTACCATATTTTTCCTGGATAATACCATCATAGTGTGATGCGGAAAAACTACCATCCTGTGCCTGGATAATACCATCATACTGTGATATGGAAAAACTACTAAATTGTGACTGGATAATACCATCATACTGTGATACGGAAAAACTACCATCCTGTGACTGGATAATACCATCATACTGTGATACGGAAAAACTACCATATTGTGACTGGATAATACCATCATACTGTGATATGGAAAAACTACCATCCTGTGACTGGATAATACCATCATACTGTGATACGGAAAAACTACCATATTGTGACTGGATAATACCATCATACCATCACTGGATAATATTACCATGCTGTTTCAGGGAAAAACTACCATAACATAACTTGATAATGCCACCATACTGTAACTTAATAACACCACAATACTGTAGCAGGATAACGCCACCAAAACAATACCATACGGTAACAAGACCATACCATTTTATTTATTATGCTTTGCTGATATAGCTCCATCTTATTCTACAGTGCTTTTCTGACATCGTCATCACGGTCCCCATTGTGGCTCACAATCTAAAGTTTCTCATACTTTATGATGCCCCCACAATCCCACCACATGTTTTAAATAAAATAAAATACATCCTATACTCACCTAATCCAGGATCCTGATGAGTCCACCACTGCAAAGCCCGGGCAGACCAACGTGCTATCATCACACGTCCATGACATCAATGTCCCGGTGTGACGCAATGACGTCACCGCGCTGGGACTCTAAAGTCCTGTGTGCTTATGTAGGCACATCACCTGAAAGAGAAACCTGCGGTCTACAGAACATGGAGCGGTAGTGCTGGGAGATAATGCGCACGCCGATATAGTTAACAGTGACAGTAGCTCCGTGTGGGACTGCCTTGAGTGCGAGGCCCAGGGCAACCACACGGTCTCCCTCTTCCCGGTAGCTATGCTGCCCTGTCTTTATTATATACCGTTCTCTGTTGTTAAGATATAAACTAAAATGACTGCTAATGGAACTTGGTAAAAGCTTCTTTTCTGATGGAGGAGGCTGATGGACTGGTCAGATGCTGCTCCATTTGCTGTCATTTTATTTTATCTAACAAGAGAGAACCATACAACGACATAATATGTAATCATGGAACAGCACTGTACTGTACATAACAGAGGACGCTATGTAGTAGGGGAAATGATGGTATGTAATAAGGGATGCCACTTCCAGTGATAATGTCCCCCATACTGGACCCCTTTGTGATATAATGACGCCCAACTTGGACTTTTTTTTAAAGTCTCCCATCCTGGTAACCTTCTTGGTATAATGTCCCCCTTCCTGATATAATATCCCCATATCTTGGTCCCCTTCCTGATATAATGTTCCCTCCATGAGGTTAGGTAACATAGTATGAAGTTTAGTAAGGGTCAAAAGAACATCATCTGCGAACAATAAAATCTTATAGACTTTATTTCTAACCTCTACCCCTGAAATATCAGGTTTTGCCTTATCATGGCAGCTAGAGGCTCTATGCACAGAACATATAGTAAAGGCGAGAGAGGGCATCACTGGCATCTACCCTTTAAAATTTTAAAAGAGGGAGAAGAGTGAAAAGGCAGTTTAATTGAGACCGAAGAGAAACTATACAAGTCCCTGATAGCCGTCATAAAGGACCCCGAGATACCAAATTCTCTGAGTCCCAAACAGGAAAGACCAATTTAATCGATCAAACGCCTTTTCTGCATCCAGGCTCAAGACAAGGGTCTGCACGTTATTTCTATTAGAGACCTCTATTAAGTCAATCGCTCATCTAGTATTGTTGCTCCCCTGACGGAAGGGAACAAAACCTACCTGATCCTTGTCAACAAGCCGGGGGAGCCAAGAATTAAGCCTGTTGGATAGTATGCGAGTAAAAATGTAAAGGTATGTGCACACGTTCAGGAATTTTCGATTTTTTTTCACGTTTTTTCGTGATAAAAATGCTATAAAATGCATAAAAAATGCATACATATGCATCCTATCATTTAGAATGCATTCCGCAATGTTTGTGCACATGATGCGTTTTTTTCCGCGAAAAAAACGCATCGCGGTAAAAAAATGAACATGTTCATTAATTTTGCGTATTTTTCGTGTTTTCCCGCTATTCTATGCATTGGGAAAAAAACGCACAAAAAAAACGCACAAAAAGCGCGAAAAAAAATGCATGCGGATTTCTGGCAGAAATGTCCGGTTTTTGTCAGGAAATTTCTGCAAGAAATCCTGACGTGTGCACATACCCTAAAGGTCAGAAGAATTTAATAGAGCTATCGGGTGATAGTTTTAACAATCCAAGGGATCTCTTCCAGACTGGGGGACAAGGACCAGATAAGAGGGTGAGTCCGGGATTGATGAACCCTTCATAAAAGAACTGAATATCTTTACAATCTTTACCATGTAAGGGGAAAGCTCCTCCAAGTAAGTTCACCCATCTAGACCAGGAAATTTACCCAAAGGAAGGTCCTTCAGGATATAATAATAATAATAATAATAATAATCTTTATTTATATAGCGCCAACATATTCCGCAGCGCTTTACAGTTTAACAGTTTCAAACAACAATCATAGGTAACAATGTTAACAATACAGCAATAAAGCAAAATAAGAAGACCCTGCTCGTGAGAGCTTACAATCTACAATGAGGTGGGGAGATACAAAGTACAGGTGTGTATTTACAATGATGTATTTACAATGATGGTCCAGCCATCTTCAGGGGGTGGGGGGTAGATGAGCTAGTGAATGGGCTACACACACAAACATAAAATGACTGATTAGGGAACGTGATAGGCCGCTCTGAACAAATGAGTTTTCAGTGAGCGCCTAAAACTATGCAAGTTGTGGATGGTCCTAATATCTTGGGGTAGAGCATTCCAGAGGATTGGCGCAGCACGGGAGAAGTCTTGGAGACGGGAGTGGGAGGTACGGATTAGTGCAGAGGTTAGTCGAAAGTCGTTTGCAGAACGCAGCGGTCGGCTAGGCCGATAGACAGAAATGAGGGAGGAGATGTAAGGGGGTGCCGCACTGTGGAGAGCTTTGTGGGTGAGAACAAGTACTTTGAATTGTATCCTGTAATGAATGGGCAGCCAGTGTAATGACTGGCGAAGAGCGGACACGTCCGAGTAACGATTAGCCAGATGGACGACCCTGGCTGCTGCATTAAGGATAGACTGGAGAGGGGAAAGTCGCGTGAGGGGGAGGCCAATTAAAAGAGAGTTGCAGTAGTCCAGGCGGGAGTGGATTAGGGCGACAGTGAGAGTTTTTGTTGTCTCCATGGTGAGAAAAGGGCGGATTCTAGAGATGTTCTTTAGGTGTAAGCGGCACGAGCGGGCAAGAGATTGCATGTGGGAGGTGAAGGAGAGATCGGAGTCAAACATGACACCCAGACAGCGCGCCTGCTGCCGGGTGTTATTATGGTGCCACCCTCGGAGAGGGAAATGTCAGATTTAGGGAGGTTAGTAGAAGGCGGGAGCAGAAGTTCAGTTTTGGAGAGGTTGAGCTTCAGATAGAGAGCGGACATGATGTTAGAGACTGCAGACAGACAGTCAGTGGCGTTCTGTAGTACAGCGGGGGTAAGGTCAGGATATCTACACTCTCATATTTAGATACTAGCAGATTAAGGAATGATAATGCTTCTGAAGGAAGATTTAGACCTGCAAGAAAGTTCTGCAATAAGGTATCCCTAGTTCCCCCATCCGAGGGAAGGGTATGCTTTAGGCTATATAATTTATGATAAAAATCATAGTACAATTTTGAAATTTCCACTGGATTATAATGAATCGTGCCATCACTCTCCTAAGAGCCTGGGAAATAGAGGATGAGATTCTCTCCCTCAGTTGTCTAGCCAGTAATGAGTGAGTCTTATTACCCCTTTCATAATGTTTTTATTTAGTATATAAAGTTCATCAACTTTAGGTATAGAGATATCTTTTAGCCTATTTCTAATCCCCACCAGTGTCAGAGATGTCTCCTGTTAAGGTACCTTCACACTGAACAACTTAACAACGATAACGATAGCGATCCGTGACGTTGCAGCGTCCTGGATAGCGATATCGTTGTGTTTGACACGCAGCAGCGATCAGGATCCTGCTGTGACATCGTTGGTCGGAGCTAGAAGGCCAGCACCTTATTTCGTCGCTGGATCACCCGCTGACATCGGTGAATCGGCGTGTGTGACGCGGATTCAGCGATGTCTTCACTGGTAACCAGGGTAAACATCGGGTTACTAAGCGCAGGGCCGCGCTTAGTAACCCGATATTTACCCTGGTTACCATTGTAAATGTAAAAAAAAAAAAAACACTACATACTTACATTCCGGTGTCTGTCGCGTCCCCCGGCGTCCGCTTCCCTGCACTGTGTCAGCGCCGGCCGGCCGTAAAGCAGAGCACAGCGGTGACGTCACCGCTCTGCTTTAGGGCCGGCGCTTACACAGTGCAGGGAAGCGGACGCCGGGGGACGCGACAGACACCGGAATGTAAGTATGTAGTGTTTGGGGTTTTTTACATTTACACTGGTAACCAGGGTAAACATCGGGTTACTAAGCGCGGCCCTGCGCTTAGTAACCCGATGGTTACCCTGGTTACCCGGGGACTTCGGCATCGTTGGTCGCTGGAGAGCTGTCTGTGTGACAGCTCTCCAGCGACCACACAACGACGAAACAGCGACGCTGCAGCAATCGGCATAGTTGTCTATATCGCTGCAGCGTCGCTTAATGTGACTGTACCTTAATGCCATGTGCACACGTTCAGGATTTTTCGCGTTTTTTCGCTATAAAAACGTGATAAAAACGCGAAAAAAACGCTTACATATGCCTCCTATTATTTACAGGGTATTCCGCATTTTTTGTGCAAATGTTGCATTTTTTTCCACGAAAAAATCGCATCGCGGAAAAAAAAGCAACATGTTCATTAAAAATGCGGAATTGCGGGGATTCCGCACACCTAGGAGTGCATTGATCTGCTTACTTCCCGCACGGGGCTGTGCCCACCATGCGGGAAGTAAGCAGATTATGTGCGGTTGGTACCCAGGGTGGAGGAGAGGAGACTCTCCTCCACGGACTGGGCACCGTATAATTGGTAAAAAAAAAAGAATTAAAATAAAAAATAGTCCTATACTCACCCTCTGATGGCCCCCAAAGTGTTCCTGCCTCTCCGGTGCATGCTCTCTCTTCCGTTCCTATAGATGGTGTGGTTCAGGACCTGTGATGACGTCGCTGTCTTGTGATTTGGTCGCGTGACCGCTCATGTGACTCACGCGACCAATCACAAGCCGCGACGTCATCGAAGGTCCTGAACCACACCGGCATCTATAGGAATGGACGCCGCTGAGGAGATTGGCTGTCTGCAGAGGGTGAGTATAACCATTTTTTTTTTTTTTTTTTATTATTATTTTTAAACATTCTATCTTTTACTATAGATGCTGCATAAGCTGCATCTATAGTAAAAAGTTGGTCACACTTGTCAAACAGTATGTTTGACAAGTGTGACCAACTTGTCAGTAAGTTTTTGGAAAACTTTAGCATTCTGCAAGATAATTACGCTTGCAGAATGCTAAAAAAACCGGAAAAAAAAGCAAAAAAAAAAATGCGGATTTCTTGCAGAAAATTTCCGGTTTTCTTCAGGAAATTTCTGCAAGAAATCCGGACGTGTGCAGTGCACATACCCTTAGGGTACCGTCACACAGTGCCATTTTCATCGCTACGACGGCACGATTCGTGACGTTCTAGCGATATCGTTACGATATCGTTGTGTCTGACACGCTACTGCGATCCGGATCCCCGCTGAGAATCGTACGTCGTAGCAGATCGTTTGAAACTTTCTTTCGTCGTCTGGTGTCCCGCTGTGGCGGCATGATTGCATCGTGTGACACAGGTTGTATACGATGTGTGCACAGTAACCAACAGTTTCTACATCGCAAATACGTCATGAAATTATCGCTCCAGCGCCGTGTATTGCAATGTGTGACCGCAGTCTACGACGCTGGAGCGATAATCATACGACGCTGCAACGTCACGAATCGTGCCGTCGTAGCGATGAAAATGGCACTGTGTGACGGTACCCTTAAGGTACCTTCACACGAAACGACTTTGTAACGATATCGCTAGTGATCCGTGACGTTGCAGCGCCCTCGCTAGCGATATCGTTTAGTTTGACACGCAGCAGCGATCAGGATCCTGCTGTGATGTCGCTGGTCGCTGAATAAAGTCCAGAACTTTATTTGGTCGTCCGATCGCCGTGTATCGTTGTGTTTGAAAGCAAAAGCAACGATACCAGCGATGTTTTACACTGGTAACCAGGGTAAACATCGGGTTACCAAGCGCAGGGCCGCGCTTAGTAACCCGATGTTTACCCTGGTTACCAGCGTAAAAGTAAAAAAAACAAACAGTACATGCTCACCTGCGCGTCCCCCAGCGTCTGCTTCCTGACACTTACTGAGCGCTGGCCCTAAAGTGAAAGTGAAAGCACAGCGGTGACGTCACCGCTCTGCTGTAGGGCCGGAGCTCAGTCAGTGTCAGGAAGCAGACGCTGGGGGACGCGCAGGTGAGTATGTACTGTTTGTTTTTTTTACTTTTACGCTGGTAACCAGGGTAAACATCGGGTTACTAAGCGCGGCCCTGCGCTTAGCAACCCGATGTTTACCCTGGTTACCCGGGGACCTCGGCATTGTTGGTCGCTGGAGAGCGGTCTGTGTGACAGCTCCCCAGCGATCAAACAGCGACGCTGCAGCGATCGGCAACGTTGTCGCTATCGCTGCAGCGTCGCTTCGTGTGAAGGTACCTTTAGACTGAATTAGATAAGCTTCCAATACCAGTTCCTCCAGGTAAGTGCCTGCTGGAAGCATAAAAGCAGTAAGGACAGCCAGGAGCAATCATTGTTGCCTCAAGATAAGAGTGTAAAAGAGCTTACAGCACCAGACTCATCCCCCCTCTCTCCCCCAAACCCCCCCTCCCCCCTCACTGCATGATGAAGTGCTACTCTGTGTAAAGACACTGTGTGTGAAGAAGATATTTTCATATCTGTTTGCTGGAAGCATTGTATTAAGAGAAGTGATTCTGTGTGATCGAAGGAAGCTTGATTAAAACCTTATCAGTGGCTGATGATACTGTGATCCGAGGAGAGACGAAGGAGGTGGGACATGTGCTACACCAGGACTGACCTTGGGTGGATTGCAGCTGACCCCCAAGGGACTGGAGGCAGGGATGGTGGATCGAGCAAGTCCTGACAGGCACAGCTGGTACAGTGGCTGGCACAATTGACCCACAGGCTGGTACTGGCGAACACAACAGATATCCTGGTGGGCAAGTGCAGGCGGGCATGGCTGATGGACTTGCAGGTGGGCACGGGCGATAGGCCGATGGGCATGGCCGATAGGCGGGCACAACCGATAGGCAGGCGGGCACGGTTGACATAAAGGCCGTGAGCACGGCCAATAGGCAGGTGGACACGGCCGATAGACAGGCAGTGGACATGGCTGATACAGGTAAGCTGGCAGACACTACTGTAGTACTGGATTGGTATACAGGATATGAGTACTATGACCTGAGAACTAGCAAACGTGTTAGAACATACAAATAACGATGCTCAGGCACTTCCATGCTTGAGGTGCCTAAAATAGTAAGTGTCCACCAGCTATTGGGTACACTTTAGGGAAACGTGTAAAGCCTCTTCAAGAGCGTGGAAGTGCACCCATGCCCTGAGCACAGTACCAGGGGATCTGCGCGCACCCTAGGCAGCCGCCGATCTGGAAGAAGGAGACAGAGCAGGAAGGGACCCGAGATATGAGGGCGAGGAAGGCAGAAGGCAGAGATGTCAGTGCTGCTGTACCCCATCCCCCACCCCCTTTTTATGCCCCATCTTTTTGAAGCCCACAAGAAATCTCTTCAGGAGAGGGGCATGGATGACCTCCCTGAGCTCCCAGGACCTCTCCCCAGGATCAAACCCTTCCAATCCACAAGAAATAAGGTTTTTCCTCTTGCCCTCTTAGTGGCCATAATGTTCTCTACCTCCAAAATATCTTCAGTGCTGACTGAAGCAGGAGTGGTACCAGGTCCTTGAAAAAAGAACTGAAGATGGCAGGTTTGAGAAGAGACACATGAAAGGAATTGGGGATCAGTGAGGAGGCCAGAAGGTTAAGCCTGTAGGCAACCCAATTAATTTGTTTCAACATCATGTATTGAGGACCCAATTTATATGACGGTATCTTGAGATGAACATACTAGGACGAGAGCCAGACCTTGTCCCCGGGATGAAACAGAGGCGAATCCAGACGTCTCTTGTCCGCGGGTCTTTTCTTCCACTTGGAGGATTTTAATAAGGCAGACTTGGTGTCCTCCTATATTTCTGAAAAACTCTTGACGAGGGAATTAGCAGCAGGAATATCGGAGGTGGAAGACACAGGGAACAGGATATTGGGATGTTGATAGTAAACCACAAAAAACGGAGATTTGGCAGAAGATTCACTCACATGGTTGTAGTATGAGAATTCGGCCCAAGGCAGGAGTTCGTCCCAGTCACTGTGTTGGGTATTGACAAAGTGGCAGAGGAAATTAGTCAGGATCTGACTGACCCACTCCATTTGGCCATTGGACTGAGGATGGCAGGCTGATGAGATATCAAAAGTAACATTTAGTATCTTACAGGTGGCTCTCCAGAAACGAGCTCTAAACTGGACACCTCTAGTGTGAAGTGAGCCATCTCAGAGTACTGATCTACAACAACCCAGATGACAGTACACCCAGCTGAAACTGCCAGATCAGTGATGAAATCCATAGAAATATGCTGCCAGGGAACAGATGGTATGGGCAAGGAAAGTAACCGACCAGTAGGAAGCTGTTTGGGAGTTTTGTTTTGCGCACATGAGGGACAGGCAAAGACAAAATCCGTTACATCTTTGTGCAGGGTCGGCCACCAATAGTGTCAGAAAATGAGGAGAATCATCTTCTTCTGTCCGTCATGGGCCGCCAGCTTAGATGAGTGACCCTAGAGAGGAACCACTTCCTATCTGGTTCAGCAACAAAAGTCTTACCAGAGGGAAGACGGGACAAATTCAACGGAGAGACCGTAATTCTTTTGGAGGGCTCCATAATGTGTTGAGGCTTTTCCTCTTAACTGGAAGACAGAAACGATCTGGAGAGTGGGTTAGCCCTGATGTTCTACTCGTAGTGGCTATCATGAGTATTAATGGCCGTTGCCCATCTCCCTGGCGAATTTATATCAAGTTGTATGCCACCTGAAGGTCAAGTTTCGTGAAGACTCTGAAACTTTTAAGGTGGTCGAACAGCTCAGAGATGAAAGGCAGAAGTTGTTTTTTTTTCTTTCATTATTTGATTTAGTCCTCTATAGTCGATACAAGGTCGAAGTGAACCATCCTTCTTCTTTACAAAGAGGAATCTTGCTTCAGCCGGGAAGCAGGATTTCTTAATAAATCCCCTAGCAAGATTCTCTTCAATATATTCTGACATGGCTTTGATCTCGGCCTGTGACAGAGGGTAGAGTCGATCTCCAGGAGGGGATGCACCTGGAAAAAGATCGATAGGACAGTCATACGGCTTATGAGGGGGAAGTGTCTCAGCCTCCTTTTTCTCAAAGACATCGGTGTACATCCAGCAAGGTGCAGGCAAGCCAGGTAGGTTAGATGGAGAGGCAAGAGGTCAAGCAGGAAAAATGGGAACCAGGCAGGTTTTGTGGCATTCCTGTCCCCAACTGAGTACTTCCCAAGATCTCCAGTCCAAGACATTCTCATGTCTTCGAAGCCACGGCAAACCTAATAGCAGAGGGTGAGACAGAACAGACAGAACACAGAGAGGAATCATTTGTGAGTGTAACATCCCTTCCTGAAGTTCCACAGGGTCGGTAATGAACTGGATGGTCTCGGAAAGAGGCTTTACACCCACCGATGAACTTACCAACATATCTTGCAGACATTGGGTCTGGATTTGTTACCGCTCGACCATGGCCTGTTGAACAAAATTGTCTGTGGTACCTGAGTCCAGGTAGTCTGACTTGACAAAAGAACTGTTGCTACAGGAGACTGATACTGTCTGAATCAGTAATGGAAAGGAGTAATTTTTTCCCAAGGTCGTCTCTCCTACAGACCCTAAACACTGGCGTTTCCTGGTCTCTTGGGGCTGGATTGGATAAAGTGTTTGTGACTGCCACAATAGAAGCATATTTCTTGTGCAAGACTAACCTCCTGACTGCGCTTAGCCAACTTCAACTGGTCAATCTGCATAGACTCATGGAGTGGTGATGCAGCAGGGGCTTGCTGGGTGATCTGCCTTTGGAAGGAAGGAGCCTGAAGTCTATCCGGGTTGCGGGACACCAGATCATCCAATAAGGTGGGTATCTCTGGATCGGCCAACTTGTCCTTGATTCACCTAGAGAGACCCTCCTAGAAAGTTGCCACCAGAGCCTCATTATTCCAAGCGAGTTCAGAGATAGGGTAAGAAAATGAACTGCGTACTGGCCTACTGTGAGGCTACCCTGGTGTAACCTGAGTAGAGAAGATGCTACAAAAGAAGCGTGACTCTGTTGTCAGTAGTCCCAGGACCAATGGCTCCTTCCTGTCCCTAATGTCAGGGGCACCCTAGCTCACCCTGTTCCTCAGATTGGGCCATATACCTTGCCTTAGCGCCTGAATCCATCCTCAATCTCTACCCTTCCCCCATCCAGGAAAAAGGGGAGTAGTGTACCGTAATAGACTAACTAGTCTAGCAATGTAAGACGAACAGGGATAAAGGAAAATACCAATCATACATTTATACACACATAAACAACAGAGGTAGAAATCGGAGAGTGGACGATGGGGTTAAACCAAAGTAGGAGAATAAAGGGAATAATTACACACTCAAAGCCAAGTGACAGTCATAGATAAATCCACCTAATGCCTTCTCCAATAACAACCACCAACATCCTCCAGCCATGCAGCATAAGCTAACTCTGACAATGAGTGCTAGATAGGACCCAGTTTGTATAGGAGATGGAATGGGCTAACAATGCACAGCTGAGAGCCTAAACACAGGAAAGCTCCAAGGAGCTCTCAACTGAGCAGATTAACTCCTGCACTTCTAAAAAAAACTTGAACCATTTATTATGAAGGTGAAGTGCTTCTAATCAGTGCAGGAGTAGGAGAAATCAGGTGCTGTGGTCTTCTGGCTCCTCTCTGTTGTGGTAAACCCGTGACACCGGGCTTGTCGAAGAATTTACAGATGGCTTCTAGAAAGGACTGAAGGTTCAATAACAAATGATCCCCTCTCTCCCACAGAGAATTGAGCCATGCTAGAGCTTCACCAGAGAGATGGGACATGATGAAAGCCACGTTAGCCTGGTCCGAAATGAACTGTTGAACCGGGAGTTTGAAATGCAGCGTGCACTTGTTGATGAACTCCCAACACAGGGCAAGGTCCCTGCCTAAGCGTGGAGGAGCCGACAGACGAGGTCTGGAACTGGGTGCATAACTGGCAGCCTCGTAAGTCATAGTCATAGTAGCGGCAGCCTGGGTAGATGTAGATGCAGCCGGAACTGCCCACGTGTCTAGATGGGTATTCACTGTCCGTAGGTAGGATAAGATTTTATCGTGTTGGTCCTTCTGGCGGGAGACCTCCTGGTATAGATCAGAGATGGAGGACTCTTGAGAGCCAGCAGATTCCATGGCCTGAGGAAACTGTAATGGGCTGGGTGGTGGAACCACTGATAGGCAGGCTAATAGACAGGCAGGCTGACAGGCATGACTGTAGTACAGGACTGGTATACAGGATACGAGTAGTGGTACCTAAAAACGTGTTAGAACATACAAACAACGTTGCTTAGGCACCACCATGCTGGAGGATATGCCTGAAATAATAAGCGTCCTCCAGCTATTGGCTGGGGACACCTTAGGGAAATGCGTGCAGCCCCTTTAAGAGAGGGGAAGCGTGAGCCCTAAGCACAGTACTTGGTGATCTACGTGGAGTGTGGGCACCCCGGGCAGCCACCGACACAGCGTCTCTGCCAGGAGAGGGATGCAGAAGGCAGAAACGCCGGCGCTACACTTTGTCCTGCTTCCTTACACTGAGTGGTGGACATACAATAGTTACGTAGGTTGATAAAAGTCCTAGGTCCATCAAGTTCCACCTTTCTCCACCAATTGTACATATTGTCACTAAATTATCTATAACCCACAATGTTATGTGTATTGGGAAAATAATTTTAAAAACTTTTATTGTGGTAAGGCATTGTACATTCTGACTGCTATGGGGTGCTGTGCGGACCATCATACAATATAATGGAGGGCTGTGGTGGACATCAGTGTATATTGGGGGCTATTGTGCATATTATACTGTGTGGGTGGCTGTGGTAACCATCATACTGTGTAGGAGGACAGTGTGACTGAGTACAGTTTGAAGAGGAAATGTGATGGTCAGGATGAAGACAAAAGAAAAAGGGACACAGTATGAATATGGAGAGATGGCAGTGTGAAAAGAGGGCACAGTATGGAGAGAGGTTAGAAAAGCAGGAGGAAAGTGTAGAGCTATAGAGAGTATAAGAGAAAACAGTGGAGAGAGGACAGCCATGGTATAGGCTGTAGTTCATACGGGCAGACGGTGTGGCGGTTATAACCCAAAAAAGAGGGAAGTACAAGACCAAAAGTAAAACTAAACAAAGTTTATTCATAACTAGCTGTACTACCCGGCTTCGCCCGGGTTAATAACTGCTGTTAGCAAAATAGAATGTGTTAACAAAAATTTATTCTGCACACAAAAACCACAAAACAAATAGATAGAAATGTAATTATTAAAAGGCAAAAACTAAGGTCATTGGCTCTTGAGGAAGCAGCTCTTGTTTTCATGTCTGCAAGCCTCGCTTCCTTCTCCTCAGAAAGTTCATTGGCCCTTGAGGAAGCAGCTCATATTCTCTTGTCTGCAAGCCTGGCTTCCCTCTGCTCAGAAAGTTCATTGGCTCTTGAGGAAGCAGCTGCTGTTCTCATGTGTGTTAGCCTTGTGTAATGTTTTGTACACATTCTATTTAGAGTCTTGTGCTTGGGTACGAGGAAGATGCAAGGAGACACAGGTTTACTTAGGACTTGCTTGTATTACTTCATACAAGTGTGCCACAGAAAAACAGGTTTTACATAATTGCAGGTACAGAGGCAGGAGACACGGCGGGCGACACAGCAGACCAGAGTAAACCTTAAGTTCAGTATTAAGCACAAAGCAGGTTCAGAGTCTCTCTGTTACTTCCCTGGTAAATGTTGTTTAGCATGCAGCAGAGTTCCAGTGTCCACAAGTGTCCCAGAGATCCACAGTAGGAGATGGATGGATTACTAAGTCCAAGACTTCCATGAGCAGGTCACAGGCTGACTGCAGACATGATTCAGAAGCACTGATTGAACAGCTGAGGCTGCTTAAAAAGGCAAGAGGCAGAGAACAGGGCGGAAACATAGAAGCTAGAAACTCCATACTGACTCAGGGCAAAGTAGCTGCAGCAAGACAAAGCAAAATGGCCAACGGAAAAACCAGGTTACAATAACAGAAAATCACAGCAGATATCGCAAAAGAGCCTGAGAACCTTACACCTTGTTTCTCGGTCTTCACATTTTTAATTGGCCCGTAATGCAGCTTTTGTTTTCGCATCAGCTGACATTCGTGCCATGGAATTCCTTTTCTTATGAGGCATTATTGTGGTAAAAATAGTCTGTAACTGCTAGTTTCTATATCCTCTCACATAGAGGTAATGTGACTGACATCAGCCTTTCCACCAACACACCCTAACTGACATGCTATTACCTCACACAAGCTTTGTTATACTGAGAATCTCCTTTGTTGCCTATATTAACCCATCAGAGCTCAGATTAATTAACTGTAGCAAAATAGAAGCTGAGCTGTGATTGGTTGCTATTGGCAGCCTGATAAATCCCCAGCCAACAGGAAGCCCTCCCCCCTGGCAGGATATATTAGCTCACACATAAACATAATAGACAGGTCATGTGACTGACAGCTGCCTTATTTCCTATATGGTACATTTGTTGCTCTTGTAGTTTGCTTATTAATCAGATTTTTATTTTTGAAGGATAATACCAGACTTTTGTGTGTTTTAGGCCGGTTTCACACGTCAGTGGCTCCGGTACGTGAGGTGACAGTTTCCTCACGTAGCGGAGCCACTGACACACGTAGACACATTGAAATCAATGCATCTGTGCAGATGTCATTGATTTTTTGCAGACCGTGTCTCCGTGTGCCAAACACGGAGACATGTCAGTGTTCGTGGGAGCGCACGGATTGCACGGACCCATTAAAGTCAATGGGTCCGTGTAAAACACGTACCGCACACAGACGTTGTCTGTGTGCAGTCCGTGTGCCGTGCAGGAGACAGCGCTACAGTAAGCGCTGTCCCCCCCCACATGGTGCTGAAGCCGCCATTCATATCTTCTCTGCAGCAGCGTTTGCTGTAGAGAAGATATGAATAATCCTTTTTTTTTTTGTTTCTCGTGTTTAACATAAAGATCCATGTCCCCACCCCCTGTGCGCCTGCCCACTGTAATTAAAATACTCACCCGCGTCCCTCGCAGTGTCCTGTCCTGGCCGCAGCTTCTCCTGTATGCGGTCACGTGGGGCCGCCCATTACAGAAATGAATATGTGGCTCCACCCCTATGGGAGGTGGAGCCGCATATTCATGACTGTAATCGGCGGCCCCACGTGACCGCTCATACAGTAGAAGGTGCGGCCAGGACAGGAAGCAGCGCCAGCGAGGGAGCCGGGTGAGTATTTTAATAACAGCGGGCGGGCGCACAGGGGGTGGGAGGGGGGTGGGGACATGGATCTTTATGTTAAACACGAGAAACAAAAAAAAAAAAAAGGATTATTCATATCTTCTCTACAGCAAACGCTGCTGCAGAGAAGATATGAATGGCGGCTTCAGCACCATATGGGGGGGACAGCGCTTATCTCTAGCGCTGTCTCCTGCACGGTGCGTGTGGTACCCAGTCGGCACACGGGCGGCACATGTGTGCCGCACGTGTGCCACACTGATGTGCCACAGAAACGCACGGGCACACGGACACGGATAATTCCGGTACCGATTTTTCTGGTACCGGAATTATCTGGACGTGTGGGACTGCCCTCAGGGCGAGTTTCATGTGTCAAGTTGTGTGTGTTGAGTTGCGTGTGGCAACATGCATGTAGCGACTTTTGTGAGATGAGTTTTGTGTGGCGACATGTGTGTAGCAACGTTTTGTGTGTTGAGTTGCATGTGACAGGTTAATGTAGCAAGTTGTGTGTAGCAAGTTTTGCGCGTAGCGAGTTTTATGTGTGGTGCATTTTGAGTATGTGCAAGTTTTGTGTGAGGCAACTTTTGCATGTGTTGCAACTTTTGTCATGTGGCAATTTTTCCGCGTGTGCAAGTTTTGCATGTGGCGAGTTTTCCATGAGGTGAGTTTTGCACGTGTGGCGAGTTTTGCATGAGCCTAGTTTTGCATGTGGCGAGTTTTGCATGTGGCGAATTTTGCGCTTGGCGAGTTTTGAGTGGTGACTTTTGTGTTTCGACTTTTGTGTGGCGAGGTTGGTGTATGTGTGGTGAAATGTGTGCTGAGGGTGGTATATGTGTTCAAGCACGTGGTAGTGTGTGGCGCATTTTGTGTGTGTGTTCATATCCCAGTGTGTGGTGAGTATCCCATGTCGGGGCCCCACCTTAGCAACTGTATGGTATATACTCTTTGGCGCCATTGCTCTCATTCTTTAAGTCCCCCTTGTTCACATCTGGCAGCTGTCAATTTGCCTCCAACACTTTTCCTTTCACTTTTTCCCCATTATGTAGATAGGGGCAAAATTGTTTTGTGAATTGGAACGCGCTGGGTTAAAATTTCGCCTCACAACATAGCCGATGACGCTTTCGGGGTCCAGACATGTAACTGTGCAAAATTATGTGGCTGTAGCTGCGATGGTGCAGATGCCAATCCCGGACACACACACACACACACACACACACACACACACACACACACACACACACACACACACACACACACACACACACACACACACACACACACACACACACACACACACACACACCTTTATATATTAGATTAATAAAAACAATAATCATTAATATTAGTAGGGGAATCGAACAAGGCAGAGTGAACTCCAAACAATCCAGAAAGATTAATAGCAACACCCACACTGAAAATAGTAGGGATCAGTAAGTCTCAAATAAGTACAGATGTCCAGTGGTGTGGATGTATGTAGGTACAACAGCAGGCTGGGGAATTGAAATTATTCAACTACTGACAGTATACAAACTAAAGTGCAAGTGCATAATTAGTTAACGTGTCCAAATATCAAAGTCTAAGAATAAATATCACATAAAAACTGAGCGTGACTAGTGCCATATTGCAATTGCCAAGTGCTAAATGAACGGGAATACCATGTTGTTTTTACCTGCAGTGTGAGGATTGTAGGGAGAGAGAGACCCCGACGTGCGCTTTGCCTGTCACTTCTTCCTGGGGGGATCAACTACAATGATCGCAGCGTTGCGGCGGCATAGGGAAGCATCGAGCAGGGATGGGGCTTCGTGCTTTCCTGAGACCTTCGGTACAACGCGATCTGATTGCGTTGTACCGAGCGTCTCCTCCCTGCAGGCCCCGGATCCAAAATGGCCGCGGGGCTCCTTCCGGGTCCTGCAGGGAGGTGGCTTTCAAGCACCTGCTCAGAGCAGGCGCCGGGAAGCCTCCCTACAGTGCCTGTCAGATCGTTGATCTGACACAGTGCATTGCAAAGTGTCAGATCAGCGATCTGTCACTATACTGTGATGTCCCTCCCTGGGGCGATGTAAAAAAGTAAAAGAAAAATATTTACATGTGAAAAAAAAATAAATTCCTAAATAAAGGAAAAAAAAATATTGCTCCAATAAATACATTTCTTTATCTAAATAAAAAACAATAAAAGTACACATATTTAGTATCGCCGCATCAGTAACGACCCGACCTATAAAACTGTTCCATAAGTTAACCCCTTCAGTGAACACCGTTAAAACAAAAACGAGGTCAAAAATGACACTTTTTTATCATACCGCCAAACAAAAAGTGTAATAACACGCGATCAAAAAGACGGATATAAACAACCATGGTACCGGTGAAAACGCCATCTTGTCCTGCAAAAAATGAGCTGCCATACAGCATCATCAGCGAAAAAATAAAAAAGTTATAGTCCTCAGAATAAAGCGATGCAAAAATAATTATTTTTTATATAAAATAGTTTTTATCGTATAAAAGCGCCAAAACATAAAAAAATTATATAAATGAGGTACCGCTGTAATCCTTCTGACCCGAAGAATAAAACTGCTTTATCAATTTTACCAAACGTGGAACGGTATAAGCGCCCCAAAAAAGAAATTCATGAATAGCTGATTTTTGGTAAATCTGCCTCACAAAAATCGGAATAAAAAGCGATCAAAAAATGTCACGTGACCGAAAATGATGCCAATAAAAATGTCAACTCGTCCCCCAAAAAACAACTTTGCACATGACTCTGTGGACCAAAATATGGAAAAATTATAGCTCTCAAAATGTGGAGACGCAAAAACTATTTTTGCAATAAAAAGTGTCTTTTAGTGTGTGACAGCTGCCAATAAAAAAAAAAAACCACTACAAAAGTAAATCAAACCCCCTTCATCACCCCTTAGTTAGGGAAAAATAATAACATTAAGAAAATGTTATTTATTTCCATTTTTCCATTAGGGTTAGGGTTGGGGCTAAGCTTAGGGTTAGGGCTACAGTTAGGGTTGGGGCTACAGTTAGGGTTGGGGCTAAAGTTAGGGTTAGGGTTGGGGCTAAAGTTAGGGTTGGGGCTACAGTTAGGGTTGGGAGCTACAGTTAGGGTTGGAGCTACAGTTAGGGTTGGGGCTAAAGTTAGGGTTAGGGTTGGGGCTAAAGTTAGGGTTATGGTTGGGGCTAAAGTTAGGGTTAGGGTTGGGGCTAAAGTTAGGGTTGGGGCTAAAGTTAGGTTTAGGGTTGGGGCTAAAGTTAGGGTTGGGGCTAAAGTTAGGATTTGGATTACATTTACGGTTGGGATTAGGGTTAGGGGTATGGTTAAGGTTATGGTTGGGATTAGGGTTAGGGGTGTGATTAGGGTTGGGATTAGGGTTAGGGGTGTGTTGGAGATAGTGGTGTGGTTGGGATTAGGGTTAGGGGCATGTTCTTGTTAGGGGTGTGGTTAGGGTTATGGTTAGGGTTTTGATTAGGGTTGTGTTTGGGTTAGGGTTTCAGTTAGAATTGGGGGGTTTCCACTGCTTAGGCACATCAGGGGCTCTCCAAGTGCGACATGGCGTCCGATCGCAATTCCAGGCAATTCTGCATTGAAAAAGTAAAACGGTGCTCCTTCCCTTCCGAGCTCTCCGGTGCGCCCAAATAGGGGTTTACCCCCAGCATATGAGGTATCAGCATACTCAGGACAAATTGTACAACAACTTTTGGGGTCCAATTTCTCCTGTTACCCTTGGGAAAATACAAAAACCGGGGGCTAAAAAATAATTTTTGTGGAAAAAAAAAAAGATTTTTTATTTTCACGGCTCTGCGTTATAAACTGTAGTGAAACACTTGTGGGTTCAAAGTTCTCACAACACATCTAGATAAGTTCCTTGGGGGGTCTGGTTTCCAATATGGGGTCACTTGTGGGGGGTTTCTACTGTTTAGGTACATCAGGAGCTCTGCAAATGCAACATGACGCCTGCAGACCAATCCATCTAAGTCTGCATTCCAAACGGAGCTCCTTCCCTTCCGAGCTCTGCCATGCGTCCAAACGGTGGTTCCCCCCCACATGTGGGGTATCACCGTACTCAGGACAAATTGTACAACAAATTTGGGGGTCCAATTTCTCCTGTTACCCTTGGGAAAATACAAAACTGGGGGCTAAAATATAATTTTTGTGGGAAAAAAAAAGAATTTTTATTTTCACGGCTCTGCGTTATATACTGTAGTGAAACACTTGGAGGTTCAAAGTTCTCACAACACATCTAGATAAGTTCCTTATGGGGTCTTCTTTCCAAAATGTTGTCACTTGTGGGGGGTTTCAATGTTTAGGCACATCAGGGGCTCTCCAAACGCGACATGGTGTCCTATCTCAATTCCAGTCAATTTTGCATTGAAAAGTCAAACGGGGCTCCTTCCCTTCTGAGCTCTGCCATGCGCCCAAACAGTGGTTTACCCCAACATATGGGATATCAGCGTACTCAGAACAAATTGCACAACAACTTATGGGGTCCAATTTCTTCCTTTACCCTTGGGAAAATAAAAAATTTGGGGCAAAAAAATCATTTTTGTGAAAAAATATGATTTTTTATTTTTACTGCTCCACATTATAAACTTCTGTCAAGCACTTGGTGGGTCAAAGTGCTCACCACACATCTAAATAAGTTCCTTAGGGGGTCTACTTTACAAAATGGTGTCACTTGTGGGGGGGTTCAATGTTTAGGCACATCAGTGGCTCTCCAAACGCGACATGGCGTCCCATCTCAATTCCAGTCAATTTTGCATTGAAAAGTCAAATGGCGCTCCTTCCCTTCCGAGCTCTGCCATGTGCCCAAACAGTGGTTTACCCCCACATATGGGGTATCAGCATACTCAGGACAAATTTTACAACAACTTTTGGGGTGCAATTCCTTCTGTCACCCTTGGCAAAATAAAACAAATTGGAGCTGAAGTAAATTTTTTGTGAAAAAAAGTTAAATGTTCATTTCTTTTTAAACATTCCAAAGATTCCTGTGAAACACCTGAAGGGTTAATAGACTTCTTGAATGTGGTTTTGAACACCTTGAGACGTGCAGTTTTTAGAATGGTGTGACACTTGGGTATTTTCTATCATATGGACACCTCAAAGTGACTTCAAATGTGATGTGGTCCCTAAAAAAAAATGGTGTTGTAAAAATGAGAAATTGCTGGTCAACTTTTAACCCTTATAACTCCCTAATAAAAAAAATTTTTTCCAAAATTCTGCTGATGTAAAGTAGACATGTGGGAAATGTTACTTATTAAGTATTTTGTGTGACATACTGTATCTCTGTGATTTAAGGGCATCAAAATTCAAAGTTGGAAAATTGCAACATTTTCACCAAATTTCCGTTTTTTTTTCACAAATAAACGCAGGTAATATCAAATAAATTTTACCACTTTCATGAAGTACAATATGTCACGAAAAAACAGTGTCAGAATCATCAGGATCCGTTGAAGCGTTCCAGAGTTATAACTTCAAAAATGGACAGTGGTCAGCAGGGCCGGACTGGCCATCGGGCACTTCTGGCAAATGCCAGAAGGGCCGGTGCCACTAGTGGGCCGCTCGATCCGCCTCCCCCGCCGTCGCATTCAACTATACCGGCGTATAGACGCCGGTACAGTTGAATTCAATGATGGAGGAGAGCGTCTACAGATGCTCCTCTCCCATCATTCCCCGCTCTGCCTCTGACACTGCGGGTGCGCGATGACGTCATATCATCGCGCACCTGCTGTGTCCCGGGCAGACTGCACGCTGCTGAGACAGAGACAGGAGCAGGAAGGCGGAAGCAACGCTGGCAAGAGGAGAGGTGAGGAGAGTTTTTTTTTTTTCTGGACTGTGGGGCCATTCTCGGAGGAGGTGAGGGGAGGGGGTGGAGGAAGAGAAGAGATGTGGGCTGTGCTCTGTGCTGTATACTACTGTGCTATATATAGTACTCTGTGGCTGTGCTCTGTGCTGTATACTACTGTGCTATATATAGTACTCTGTGGCTGTGCTCTGTGCTGTATACTACTGTGCTATATATAGTACTCTGTGGCTGTGCTCTGTGCTGTATACTACTGTGCTATATATAGTACTCTGTGGCTGTGCTCTGTGCTGTATAATACTGTGGGCTGTATATAGTTCTCTGTGGGCTGTGCTCTGTGCTGTATACCACTGTGGGCTGTATATAGTTCTCTGTGGGCTGTGCTCTGTGCTGTATACTACTGTGGGCTGTATATAGTTCTCTGTGGGCTGTGCTCTGTGCTGTATACTACTGTGCTATATATAGTACTCTGGCTGTGCTCTGTGCTGTATACTACTGTGGGCTGTATATAGTTCTCTGTGGGCTGTGCTCTGTGCTGTATACTACTGTGGGCTGTATATAGTTCTCTGTGGGCTGTGCTCTGTGCTGTATACTACTGTGGGCTGTATATAGTTCTCTGTGGGCTGTGCTCTGTGCTGTATACTACTGTGGGCTGTATATAGTTCTCTGTGGGCTGTGCTCTGTGCTGTATACCACTGGGGGCTGTATATAGTTCTCTGTGGGCTGTGCTCTGTGCTGTATACCACTGTGGGCTGTATATAGTTCTCTGTGGGCTGTGCTCTGTGCTGTATACCACTGTGGGCTGTATATAGTTCTCTGTGGGCTGTGCTCTGTGCTGTATACTACTGTGGGCTGTATATAGTTCTCTGTGGGCTGTGCTCTGTGCTGTATACCACTGTGGGCTGTATATAGTTCTCTGTGGGCTGTGCTCTGTGCTGTATACTACTGTGGGCTGTATATAGTTCTCTGTGGGCTGTGCTCTGTGCTGTATACTACTGTGCTATATATAGTACTCTGGCTGTGCTCTGTGCTGTATACTACTGTGGGCTGTATATAGTTCTCTGTGGGCTGTGCTCTGTGCTGTATACTACTGTGGGCTGTATATAGTTCTCTGTGGGCTGTGCTCTGTGCTGTATACTACTGTGGGCTGTATATAGTTCTCTGTGGGCTGTGCTCTGTGCTGTGCTCTGTGCTGTATACCACTGTGGGCTGTATATAGTTCTCTGTGGGCTGTGCTCTGTGCTGTATACTACTGTGGGCTGTATATAGTTCTCTGTGGGCTGTGCTCTGTGCTGTATACCACTGTGGGCTGTATATAGTTCTCTGTGGGCTGTGCTCTGTGCTGTATACTACTGTGGGCTGTATATCGTTCTCTGTGGGCTGTGCTCTGTGCTGTATACCACTGTGGGCTGTATATAGTTCTCTGTGGGCTGTGCTCTGTGCTGTATACTACTGTGGGCTGTATATAGTTCTCTGTGGGCTGTGCTCTGTGCTGTATACTACTGTGCTATATATAGTACTCTGGCTGTGCTCTGTGCTGTATACTACTGTGGGCTGTATATAGTTCTCTGTGGGCTGTGCTCTGTGCTGTATACTACTGTGGGCTGTATATAGTTCTCTGTGGGCTGTGCTCTGTGCTGTATACTACTGTGGGCTGTATATAGTTCTCTGTGGGCTGTGCTCTGTGCTGTATACCACTGTGGGCTGTATATAGTTCTCTGTGGGCTGTGCTCTGTGCTGTATACCACTGTGGGCTGTATATAGTTATCTGTGGGCTGTGCTCTGTGCTGTATACCACTGTGGGCTGTATATAGTTCTCTGTGGGCTGTGCTCTGTGCTGTATACCACTGTGGGCTGTATATAGTTCTCTGTGGGCTGTGCTCTGTGCTGTATACTACTGTGGGCTGTATATAGTTCTCTGTGGGCTGTGCTCTGTGCTGTATACCACTGTGGGCTGTATATAGTTCTCTGTGGGCTGTGCTCTGTGCTGTATACCACTGTGGGCTGTATATAGTTCTCTGTGGGCTGTGCTCTGTGCTGTATACCACTGTGGGCTGTATATAGTTCTCTGTGGGCTGTGCTCTGTGCTGTATACCACTGTGGGCTGTATATAGTTCTCCGTGGGCTGTGCTCTGTGCTGTATACTACTGTGGGCTGTATATAGTTCTCTGTGGGCTGTGCTCTGTGCTGTATACTACTGTGGGCTGTATATAGTTCTCTGGGCTGTGCTCTGTGCTGTATACTACTGTGGGCTGTATATAGTTCTCTGTGGGCTGTGCTCTGTGCTGTATACTACTGTGCTATATATAGTACTCTGGCTGTGCTCTGTGCTGTATACTACTGTGGGCTGTATATAGTTCTCTGTGGGCTGTGCTCTGTGCTGTATACTACTGTGGGCTGTATATAGTTCTCTGTGGGCTGTGCTCTGTGCTGTACACTACTGTGGGCTGTATATAGTTCTCTGTGGGCTGTGCTCTGTGCTGTATACCACCGTGGGCTGTATATAGTTCTCTGTGGGCTGTGCTCTGTGCTGTATACTACTGTGGGCTGTATATAGTTCTCTGTGGGCTGTGCTCTGTGCTGTATACTACTGTGGGCTGTATATAGTTCTCTGGGCTGTGCTCTGTGCTGTATACTACTGTGGGCTGTATATAGTTCTCTGGGCTGTGCTTTGTGCTGTATACCACTGTGGGCTGTATATAGTTCTCTGTGGGCTGTGCTCTGTGCTGTATACTACTGTGGGCTGTATATAGTTCTCTGTGGGCTGTGTTCTGTGCTGTATACTACTGTGTGCTATGTGCTATATATAGTACACTGTGGGCTGTGCTGTATGTAGTACTCTCTGGGCTGTGCTGTATATAGTACTCTGTGGGCTGTGCTATATATAGTACTCTGTGGGCTGTGCTGTATATAGTACTCTGGGCTGTGCTGTATATACTTCTCTGTGGGCTGTGCTGTATATACTTCTCTGTGGGCTGTGCTGTATATACTTCTCTGTGGGCTGTGCTGTATATACTTCTCTGTGGGCTGTGCTGTATATACTTCTCTGTGGGCTGTGCTGTATATAGTTCTCTGTGGGCTGTGCTGTATATAGTTCTCTGTGGGCTGTGCTGTATATATTACTCTGTGGGCTGTGCTGTATATATTACTCTGTGGGCTGTGCTGTATATATTACTTTGTGGGCTGTGCTGTATATATTACTTTGTGGGCTGTGCTGTATATATTACTTTGTGGGCTGTGCTGTATATATTACTCTGTGGGCTGTGCTGTATACTACTGTGTGGACTGTGCTGTATACTTCTACGTGGGCTGTGCTGTATACTACTGTGTGGTCTGTGCTGTATACTACTGTGTGGTCTGTGCTGAATACTGCTCTGTGGGCTGTGTTATCTACTACACGGGCTGTGCTATAGTATGCAGGCTGTGCTGTATACTATGCGGTTTGTGCTATATAATATGCGGGCTTTGCTATATACTATGGGGAGTATATTATATTCTATACTATGGGGGGCTGCATTATATTCTATGGGGGGCTACATTATATATTATGGGGAGGTGGGCTGTATTATATTCTATGGGGGTTACATACTCTGGGGTGGCTGCATTATACTCTGGGGTGGCTGCATTATACTCTGTGGTTGGTGTATTATACTCTGGGGTGGCTGCATTATACTATATGTGGGCTGCATGATACTGTATCGAGGACTATGGGGAATACGTTATACTATATGAAGAACTATGGGGTGCATTATACTATGGAAAGTGAATTGTACTACATGGATGACTGTGGCGGTGCATTATACTATATGGAGCACTATGAGGAGTGTATTATGCTATATGGAGGACTATGAGGAGTGTATTATACTATGTTGAGGACTGAGCAGTGTATTTTAATATATGGAGGACTATAGGGAGTGTATTATACTATATGGAGGACTATGGAGCACATTATAATATATGGAGGACTATGGGGTGTATTTTACTAAACAAGTAAAATGCTGCATATTCAGATTGTTTTTGCTGGAACAAAAAGCCTTGTTGTCAGCAGCACATTGCCAGTGTAAACTGTAGATGTGCTGCTGAAAACATGATACTGTATGGTGATCTGTTAGTGATCTATTAGTGATCGTTCTGTCCCATCATTATTCCTCAGCTGGTGGAAAGAGGCCGGGAAACAAGCGTTGAACAACTTCCGTATTGTCGATCAAACTCATTTAGCGGCCTGAACTCAGCGCACGTAAATACAACAGAAAGGCTTCTGTGTGATGTGGAATATGTTAGCTTTTGGGGCCCCATTTTAAACTTTGCCTAGGGCCCCACTTTGCCTAAAACCGGCCCTGCCTACAAGTGTACAAAGATATTATACAGTCACCATGTGACAAGTGGGCCTGTGTAACTTCAAATGCCAGGGCTGAATTTTAGTCCCAGTCCGGCCCTGGTGGTCAGAATTGTAAAAATTGGCCCGGTCATTAACGTGCAAACCACCCTTGGGGGTAAAGGGGTTAAGGTTTCTGTCCTAACTTCAGACCTTCGTCAGAAACTGTACAAGATAATTGTGAAAAGAGCAATTGTAAGAAATATGACCATAAAAATAAAATATACACAAATTACATATCAGAAATCACAAAATAATTATAATACATAGAAGTGGACCTGTTAAAAACTCTTAGCAACCTATCATGTAATAATGATAATAATTGTATGCAATAGTGAGATAAAGAAAGCAATATACATTGGTTGCAATATATATTACAAAAGACATAGGATAGGATTCCAAAGAAAGGCTATGTGCCAGAGGCGTAGCTAAGGGCTCAGCTCAGGGGGGGCGAACCATCTGAGTGGGCCCCTAACCCTTGATTACAACTATGGTGGCACACTTTAATCATGGGTATAGGGGGAACCTCAGCAGATGATCCTGCTGTAATCGAAAATGTATAATGGCCCCCGCATTGGCCCCCACGTTGTATCTCCCTTGGATTCTGGTCTCTGTCCCTTTCTGTGGGCTGCAAATTGCAGAAAATAAAAACAGCCAGTAAATGCGTATAGAGTCCATCATATGGGAATAGGTCCCTGAATGAATCCAGGTAACCCTAAAAGGAATACTCTTGTCTGGACAAGACCCAAAAGAGGTGAATGGAAAGAAAGAGGAAAGCAGAAGAAAGGGGGAGGTAAAATATCACACAATGAAAGAAGAAAGTGCGCCCCCCCGTATGTCATCTCTTCTTTTTTTCCCTTCTCCCCATTTGCGGGCCATGTTATTCAGACTGAGTATACATATGCAGCTAAAGGTGATTGTGATTATCTATACGCACCTACTGGCTGTTCCCATTTTTATTCTATTTGGCTTTTCATCATATATATTTATACTCAACTTTATGGGGATTTTTATTGTTTATATAAATAGCATTTTCATGTTTGTTACCTTGTATTTACTGATATGAGATGACACACACTGGACTGATAGGACCCTGACCCCAGCTACAGGACCACATTACAAGAGATAGAGAGAGAGATGCTGAGAGAGAGACTGAGAGACAGAGAGAGAGAAGACAGAGAGAAAGACAGAGAGAGCGAGACAGAGACAGAGAGCGATACCGAGACAGAGAGACTGACAGAGACTGAGAGAGACTGACAGAGAGAGAGACTGAGAGACTAATAGAGTCACACAGAGAGACAGACAGAGAGAGACTGACAGAGAGACAGACAGAGAGCGAGACAGAGACTAACAGAGACAGAGAGAGACTGAGAGAGCAAGACAGAGAGAGAGCGGGACTGAGACAAACAGAGAGAGAGAGAGACAGAGACTGAGAGACAGAGAGACCGAGACAGAGAGACAGAGAGAGACTGACACAGAGACAGAGACTCAGAGAGACAGAGACAGAAAGACACAGAGCGAGACAGAGAGAGCGAGACCTTGACTGAGAGAGACAAAGAGACAGACTGAAGAGAGAGACTGACAGAGAGACAGAGATTGAGAGAGACTGAGAGACAGACTGAGAGAGACAGAGAGACTGACAGACTGAGAGCGAGACAGAGTGAGAGCGAGACAGAGAGCGAGACAGAGAGAGAGCGAGACTGAGTGAGAGAGACTAAGACAGAGAAAAACTGAGAGTGAGACAAAGACTGAGCCAGAGAGAGACTGACAGAGACTGAGAGAGAGAAACAGAGACTGAGAGACAAACAGAGAGAGAGCGAGACAAAGACTGAAACAGAGAGAGACTGCCAGAGAGTGACTGACAGAGAGACAGAGACAGAGAGTGATTGACCCTGAGAGACAGAGAGCGAGACAGAGAGTGAGCGAGACAGACAGAGAGAGAGCGAGACTGAGCGAGAGACAGAGAGCGAGACAGAGAGCAAGCGAGACAGACAGCGAGATTGAGAGAGCGAGACAGAGAGAGAGAGACTGAGAGACTGACAGAGACACAGAGAGCGAGGGAGACTGAGAGAGACTGACAGAGACAGAGCAAAACGGATGCAAGAAACCTCAGGGACATGTCAGGAGGGGAGCAGTGTCCTGCCTCTTCCTCACTGCACAGTGCAGTCACCTCCAGCCCCCTGCAGCCTGAGCTCCTACGTCGTTCTATCTCCTGTCCTGCTCCTGTATGCAGGGCTCAGGGAGGGAAGAATCAGCGTCCTGAAGTCTCTTCAGCAGACACCACACAGCCGGCAATGTGTGCGTCTGCAGTATACTCTGCTGGAGGCAGCAGGTACAGTGCCCGGCACCCAGCGTCCCCGGGTACATGCTCCTCTACAGAACAGACCGCAGCAGAGCAGGGAGATTCTGTCCCTGCTCTACTGCAGAGCTCAACTATATTGGCGTGCACAGCAGGCTAATATAGTTAAGGGTAGCGAGGCTCCAGGTGGGCCCCCTCTGAGCTCCGGGCCCAGGGGCGACCGCACCCTCTGCCCCCCTGGTAGCTACGCTACTGCTATGTGCACACGTTGCAGATTTGACTGTGGAATTTTCTGTGCAGATTCTGAATTTCTTAAAGCCAGAAGATGGCAGCCTGTCATTAAGAAAAAGAGAACAGGAAATAGAGTGGTACAATTAGACATACTTTCAAATGCTATAACCAAAGTGCCTGTTTGAGAGGTGCATCAGTGTGCTAAAGAGTTTTGCCTGATTGCCGAAGTATAGAGGTTCATGTGCAAGGTAATAGTTGCTAGCCACCTTAGAGTAACTCTGTTAACCTACTGTGGTGGCTCCTATTTAAAGTAGTGTCACCATGATGTGCAGCATTCACAGAGGCGCCTCTGTCTCATCAGCTGAGCAGCATGTCTGACACATACACCATGCTTCCAATCACACGTCACGGTGATGCCCACTCCAACATATCATTGAGTCGCCCCACTGGCTAGGGGTTACTCGGTAGCGGGTCCTGCGGTTCACAGGGGGATGTCACGGTGGCTGCGACCCGGTCCGTGGCCCAGGGCGCCCATGTAAAAGGGAAAGGTCTTTAAAGGGATAGAGTTTATGTTCGTGATGCCACCTGTGGCATTCGGTCATAATGGCAGACGCTGCTTTAGGGGGTCCGCTGGGGTGATGTTATGGCAGCTAGATGGTATATCTTCCCACAGGTGAAGTAGCTCCCCAGGGCTCCCGGTGTGTAGATAGTGATATGGTGAGAGGTGCAGAGAAGAACGAGGACAGAAGGTTGCAGCCTCTTTACCTTTTCTGAAGACTTCAGCATCCACAGTCCAGGGCACCAGATCACAGGGCAGGCAGAGAAGTCCGGGCAGTCCAGAGACAAGCAAGTTCCCTTGGGTAAGTCAGGTGGGAGCCTACCACTCTGCGCTTTCTGTCTCTAAGACCCTGCTGCCATTAAGTGTCTCAAGAAGGTCTTTAATCGTTCTGCTGTCCTAGGACAGGTACCTGTATGGCAGGCAGCTCAGGCCGTGTGAACTGGGGTCTGTTCTCGGTGACTCCAGGCTCCTAGGTGCTCCTGTGCCACAGGTAATTATGGGCAAAGTCCTTGTAGAACAATATCCTCTGGTTCTGCTCTGTGTTTTATAATCCACAAAAGCCTCGGGCTCCCGGTACCCGGATTCTTGCGCTGATACTCTTCAGAGGCCTGCTCGTGGCCTCCTGGCGCTCTCACTTTCCTCTCCGCTCCATTCCTGTCTGTGTCCTCGCACACAGACTCCTACTACAAACTGAGCTCTCTCTGCCTCCAAACCAGGATTCTTAATCCAGGGAAGCTGCCCCACAACAGGGCCTGGAGCTCCTCCTCCTGGCCTGGAAGTGGAAGTTGTTGTGTGTGTGTAAACCTACGAAAGAAAATCTCACTTGTCTCCAGACATAGCACTATCCTCCCCATGAGTCAGCACTACTGTGGTACCCAAACTCCTGGGGTGCCACATTATCACTAGACATGAGCCAATATCGTCAAATCCCTCCTTATTTTGCTCACTAATAGAACTTACCAAATAGCTGCAGCGGTAACCCAGACACGTGGCTCGCTCCCAATAATCAGGTGTCCGGCGCAGCAGCTGCATGTGTGGTGGCTGTGTGACAGTCACAACACATGCATGGAGAGCTTGTGTGTTGTGACTGCCACACTGCCGCGTACAGTGAAGTACAGACTGTGTAATCTTTCTGGTTCTGAGGGACAAGCCATGAAGGATTTCATTGCGGAAAGTCTGGATAAGGGACACATCAGACCCTCATCTTCGCCCATGGTGGCAGGGTTCTTCTTCGAGACGAAAAAAGATGGCGGTCTACTTCCCTATTTAGATTTCCGGGAATTAACTTAACCCCTTCACCCCCGGAGCTTATTCCGTTTTTTTCATTTTCGGTTTTTGCTCCCCTCCTTCCCAGAGCCATAACTTTTTTATTTTTCCATCAATATGGCCATGTGAGGGCTTATTTTTTGTGAAACAAGTTGTACTTTTGAACGATACCATTCGTTTTACCATGCCGTGTAACAGAAAACGGGAAAAAAATTCCAAGTGTGATGAAATTGCAAAAAAAGTTTTTTGTTTGGCTTTTTTGCTGGGTTCACCAAATGCTAAAACTGACCTGCCATTATGATTCTCCAGGTCATTACGAGTTCATAGACACCTAACATGTCTAGGTTATTTTTTATCTAAGTGGTGAAAAAAAATTCCAAACTTTGCTAAAAAAATTTTAAAAAAATTGTGCGATTTTCCGATACCCGTAGCGTCTCCAATTTTCGTGATCTGGGGTCGGGTGAGGGCTTATTTTTTGCGTGCCAAGCTGGCGTTTTTATTGATACCATTTTGGTGCAGATACTTTTTTTGATCGCCCGTTATTACATTTTAATGCAATGTCGCGGCGACCAAAAAAACGTAATTTTGGCGTTTTGATTTTTTTCTCGCTACGCCATTTAGCGATCAGGTTAATCCTTTGTTTTTATTGATAGATCGGGCGATTCTGAACGCGGCAATACCAAATATGTGTAGGTTTGATTTTTATTTATTGTTTTATTTTGATTGGGGCGAAAGGGGGGTGATTTGAACTTTTATTTTTTTTTTATTTTTTTAATATTTTTAAACACTTTTTTTTAAAATTTTGGCATGCTTCAATAGCCTCCATAGGAGGCCGGGCCAGGAGCGCTAGTTAAATGCCGCTGTCAGCGCTTGACGGCGGCATTTAACTAGTTAATGGGCGCGGGCAGATCGCGATTCCGCTCGCGCTCATTGCGCGCTCATGTCAGCTGTACAAAGCAGCTGACATGTCGCGGCTTTGAGGTGGGTTCGCCGCCGGAGCCCACCTCAAAGCGGGGGATCTGCCAGCTGACGTACTATTCCGTCAGCTGGCAGAAAGGGGTTAAATTACTGTCCGAGATCCATACCCTCTTCCTCTGATTCCTAATCTGTTCAGCCAGGTTGTGGGAGCTAAGCAGGGTCGGACTAGGGTGCCTAGGGCCAACCAGGGGAATTGACTCTAGGGGCCTACCCTATGGCTACCATAAACGGTTTTATGACTTTTCATTTTTTTGTCTCAATAAAACGTGTGCCTTTTAGCAAGCTGTACAGTGTGCAAAAGAGAATGGTATTGTGCACTGTACTATATCAAAGTGTTTCTTGTAAAGCAATTTATTGATTGTAGTTAACAGAATCTATTTAAAATCAGTAGTAGTTTTTCTCACACAGAAATCCCTTGTCAGTGTATCTCGGTCGAGAAACGCTAATGAAAGTATATGGGTGCGAGAAAAACTCGCACACCACACGGACCGTCAGTGTGACTTTCGAGAAATACGCACCGATGTCATATAAAAAAGCCTGTAATTCAGTGCGGTGTACAGTAAAATCACACTGACAGGTTAAAATAGATAAAATAAATGTCTGAACATATACAGTGGGGAAAAAAAGTATTTAGTCAGTCAGCAATAGTGCAAGTTCCACCACTTAAAAAGATGAGAGGCGTCTGTAATTTACATCATAGGTAGACCTCAACTATGGGAGACAAACTGAGAAAAAAAAATACAGAAAATCACATTGTCTGTTTTTTTATCATTTTATTTGCATATTATGGTGGAAAATAAGTATTTGGTCAGAAACAAACAATCAAGATTTCTGGCTCTCACAGACCTGTAACTTCTTCTTTAAGAGTCTCCTCTTTCCTCCACTCATTACCTGTAGTAATGGCACCTGTTTAAACTTGTTATCAGTATAAAAAGACACCTGTGCACACCCTCAAACAGTCTGACTCCAAACTCCACTATGGTGACGACCAAAGAGCTGTCAAAGGACACCAGAAACAAAATTGTAGCCCTGCACCAGGCTGGGAAGACTGAATCTGCAATAGCCAACCAGCTTGGAGTGAAGAAATCAACAGTGGGAGCAATAATTAGAAAATGGAAGACATTCAAGACCACTGATAATCTCCCTCGATCTGGGGCTCCACGCAAAATCCCACCCCGTGGGGTCAGAATGATCACAAGAACGGTGAGCAAAAAACCCAGAACCACGCGGGGGGACCTAGTGAATGAACTGCAGAGAGCTGGGACCAATGTTACAAGGCCTACCATAAGTAACACACTACGCCACCATGGACTCAGATCCTGCAGTGCCAGACGTGTCCCACTGCTTAAGCCAGTACATGTCCGGGCCCGTCTGAAGTTTGCTAGAGAGCATTTGGATGATCCAGAGGAGTTTTGGGAGAATGTCCTATGGTCTGATGAAACCAAACTGGAACTGTTTGGTAGAAACACAACTTGTCGTGTTTGGAGGAAAAAGAATACTGAGTTGCATCCATCAAACACCATACCTACTGTAAAGCATGGTGGTGGAAACATCATGCTTTGGGGCTGTTTCTCTGCAAAGGGGCCAGGATGACTGATCCGGGTACATGAAAGAATGAATGGGGCCATGTATCGTGAGATTTTGAGTGCAAACCTCCTTCCATCAGCAAGGGCATTGAAGATGAAACGTGGCTGGGTCTTTCAACATGACAATGATCCAAAGCACACCGCCAGGGCAACGAAGGAGTGGCTTCGTAAGAAGCATTTCAAGGTCCTGGAGTGGCCTAGCCAGTCTCCAGATCTCAACCCTATAGAAAACCTTTGGAGGGAGTTGAAAGTCCGTGTTGCCAAGCGAAAAGCCAAAAACATCACTGCTCTAGAGGAGATCTGCATGGAGGAATGGGCCAACATACCAACAACAGTGTGTGGCAACCTTGTGAAGACTTACAGAAAACGTTTGACCTCTGTCATTGCCAACAAAGGATGTATGACAAAGTATTGAGATGAAATTTTGTTTCTGACCAAATACTTATTTTCCACCAGAATATGCAAATAAAATGAGAAAAAAACAGACAATGTGATTTTCTGTATTTTTTTTTCTCAGTTTGTCTCCCATAGTTGAGGTCTACCTATGATGTAAATTACAGACACCTCTCATCTTTTTAAGTGGTGGAACTTGCACTATTGCTGACAGACTAAATACTTTTTTGCCCCACTGTATATACTGTATATATATATACAATATATATATATATATATATATATATATATATATATATATATATATATATACCGTATTTTACGCTTTGTAAGACGCACTTTATTTCCCCCAAATTTGGGGGGGGAAATGTGGGGGCGTCTAACAAAGCGGATATACCGCTTACCATTACAGGCTGGAATGAGGGGGTGTCCGCCGCCGCTGCCGCCCGCCGCCGCTGCCGGGGTTGTCCGCTGCTGCCCGGGGTGATGCTGGAGGCTCCGGTGCTGCGGGGGGCTCTGGTGACATTTTGTGAAAGACCAGAGCCCCCCGGCAGTTCGTCCATGCATTCCAGTATGACTAACTCCGGGAAAATGGCCGCCGGAATCTCGGGAGATGAGATTTCAGCGCTGAGATCTCATCTCTCGAGATTCCGGCGGCCATTTTCCCGGAGTTAGTTCCAGTATGACTGACTCCGGGAAAATGGCCGCCGGAATCTCGGGAGATGAGATTTCAGCACTGAGATCTCATCTCTCGAGATTCCGGCGGCCATTTTCCCGGAGTTAGTTCCAGTATGACTGACTCCGGGAAAATGGCCGCCGGAATCTCGGGAGATGAGATTTCAGCACTGAGATCTCATCTCTCGAGATTCCGGCGGCCATTTTCCCGGAGTCAGTCATACAGGAACGCATGGACGAACTGCTGGGGGCTCTGGTCTTTCACAAAATGTCGCCAGAGCCCCCCGCAGCACCGGAGACAGCCCTGGGGACAGCCCTGCAGCACTGGAGACAGCCCTGCAGCACCAGAGCCCCCTGCAGCACCAGAGCCCCCTGCAGCACCAGAGCCCCCTGCAGCACCCCTCATCCCAGCCTGCTCTGCTGGCCGCGGCTTCAGGAAAATGACCGCGGGATGCCGTGCGTGCGCAGATGGAGATCGCGGCGGCCATTTTCCTGAAGCAGAGTTCGCATCTCGGCTTCAGGAAAATGGCTGCCGCGATCTCCATCTGCGCACGCGCGGCATCCCGCGGCCATTTTCCTGAAGCCGTGGCCAGCAGAGCGCCGCTTCTGCGCACGCGCGGCCAAAGGAAGATGGCCGCCCCCACCGATGACCTATGAAATAGTGCACATCGCTCTCTTTTAACTCCCCTGTGCAGTGGATTCGGGACCTTGGGCATGCGCAAACCACTACGCCACCAACGGAAAACTAAGCAAGATCTGGGGGAAGACACCACGCCCTTTTGACCAGACCAGCCTGATTGACAGGCGAAAACGGCTACTTTGGTAACGTATTTTGGCAGCATAGGTGGGGAATCGGGGTCCACAAAATACACTGTTGTAATGCACAGCTCAGGCCCTATTTAACAGTATTTTTATCTCATACTGAAAAAACGAGGTGACAGGTGCCCTTTAATAAAAAAGCAGCAATATCCCATACCTGTCCACCGTACAGTCATGTTCCACGCTGTAAATCCATCTGAAGGGGTTAAATACAGTTACAACCAGGAGCCTGCTAATGCTGCCACTCCTGGCTGTAAAAGACTGTGGAATGAATTAAATGAAGCTAACGGAGCTTCGGTGACTAGCGGTGCCGTTACCGAAGCTGCGCCCCCTGGTGGCATAAACTCATATGAACTGTAGCGTGAGAAAATCTTCCGAACATTTCACACGCTACATGTCGCATATCCGTTTACGCGGGTCTGCTGCCTGCATTTCTGAACGCATAGTGGAGACGGGATTTCATGAAATCCCCTCCACTACGCAGTAATATCTGGACCCTGTGCGTGTTTGACACTGCTGCTCTATGCAGCGTCAAACACGCAGCGTTTCCTGACTGTGGAAACACAGCCTAAGAAGAGTGCAGTGTGTGTGTATGTTATATAGAAGGCCGAGATTGAGATCTGTCATGCATCATGTGCAAAATAAAAAAACATTGCTATTGTGCACTGCCATGGGGATGGGATCATGGGGGATGGAAATGGATCGTGCAGAATGAGATCATGGGGGATGGGATCATGGGGGATGGGATTGGATCATGGGGGATGGGAATGGATCATGGGATCATGGAGGCTGGGAATGGAACATGGGGGAATGGCTCATGGGGGATGGGACTGGATCATGAGGGATGGGACTGGATCATGGGGGATGGGACTGGATCATGGGGGATGGGACTGGATCATGGGGGATGGGACTGGATCATGGGGGATGGGACTGATCATGGGGGATGGGATCATTCATGGGGGGATGGGGATGGTTTCATTCATGGGGGATGGGAATGGATTATGGGGGATGGGATGGAGGCTCAGGCTGCACTCACCCTGAAAAAAGCAGCAGCAGGTTATTGAGAGAAATGTAGCCGGGCCAGCACTTTCAGGGAGGGTGTCCGGCTCTGTTCTGCAGGCTGCACTGCAGCTCACCACACAGCCGTCGCTACAGTCTACAGGCCAGGGCAGGAGTCAGGACAGAAGGTGGCACGCACCTTCAAGGTGCCCAGGCAGAGAGTGCCTAGACGGTACACCAGAAGACTGACAGAGTGAGTGACTGATTTACAGAGTCAGTCATTCACACGGCGGCAGGACAGCAGGAGCCAGGGCCAGGAAAGCAGAGTGAATTGAAGTTAGTCACCGACCGACTACTTCAAGTTCTACTCACCACACAGCAGCCAGCACAGTGGGAGCTGGGAGAGCAGAGCGCAGCAGACGAAGCGTCACCAAGAGCGGGAAAAAGAGCGCGGTGCGTGCCACAAAGAACGTCAAGGTCCTTATCCTGTGGGCTGTGACGCGACAGTGAGGGAGCCAGTGTCGCGGCGATCAGAGCAGCAGAGCCGAGCCCGGTACGTGCGCGCAACACTGAAAAAACTTTAGACGCGCTTTTAAAGGGCCCACGCTTTTAAAGGGCCCCCCGGGCATTTACCCGCTACACCGCCAGGCCAGTCCGACCCTGGAGCTAAGGTGTTCTCCAAGGTGGATTTAAGGGGGCCTACAACCTGGTTAGAATCAGAGAAGGGGATGAATGGAAGAAGGCATTCAATACCCCTGAGGGTCATTTTGAGAGTCTGGTCATGCCTTTCGGTCTGACCAATGCACCTGCGGTATTTCAGCATTTCATCAATGATATTTTCCATCATTTAGTGGGTAGGTTTGTGGTGGATGATGTTTTTGTTTACTCTCCTGACACATCGGGGGCATGTTAAAGAGGTGCTGCAAATATTATGAGATAACAAATTATATGCCAAACAAGAAAAATATGTTTTCGCTGTCCAGAAGGTGCAGTTTTTGGGGTACCTGTTGTCATCTTCAGGTTTTTAGATGGATCCGGAGAAGATCCGCGCTGTTCTTTGTTAGGATCATCCTGAGAACTTGAAGGCTCTACAATGCTTTTGAGGCTTTACTAATTTTTACCGGAAATTCATCCAAAATTATTCAGTAATTGTGAAACCCCTTACTGACATGACAAGAAAGGGTTTGGACTTTTCCAAATGGTTGGACGATTCCCTGCCTGCTTTTTCCACCCTTAAGAGATGTTTTGCCACGGCTCCTATAGTTAGTCAACCCAATGTTTCCCAGCCCTTTGTTGTGGAGGTGGATGCTACGAAGGTGGGGGTCAAGGCTGTGTTTTCTCAGGGTCCGTCCCCTGGTAATGCGCCTTCTTTTCTAAAAAAAAAAAAAAAAAAATTTGGGATGAGAGAAATTATGACATGGGTAATAGGGAGCTTTGAGCAATTAAATGTCATTTGAAGAATGATGACATTGGTTAGAGGGGGGTTGTCCATCTGTGGCGCCCCAGGGTCCTGGTCGTCACAGTAATGTTGCTTTCCTCTCAGGGAGAGTGATATTACGTTTGAAGGCAAAGAAGGATAACTGAATCCAGGTATCACAAACATGCAACACATTTCACACTCCAGGCCACCAGGGGGAGCTCTTGCTCCTATTTATTAGGTCACTCCCCACATAGGTAAAACTGGTCACCTGTAGGGAAAGTTAGTTAGTTGCTGGCTGAGCTCCGCTCAGTGAGTTGGTCCCTGACAGGGGTGGGATCCTGTCACTGAACTAAGGAGAAAGGAGCTGTGCATGCCCTCAGAGCTGCAGCTCATAGGAAGAGACATTCAGAAGGCAGAACTGTATTGCAGCGAGCGTGAAGGGAGTCGCAGCAAAGGAGAGGATACCAGAAGGGGACCAGCCCTACACAGGCTGCCTCCTTCTGAGGCGCAGAAGCCCGGTAGCCGGACACCGAGAGAGTAAGGACCTTTATGATTTGCTCCAGAGACTGGCAGGACAGCTAATTTCATGTTACCTGTCTGCACCTACACCCTGGAGGCAAGGTGGTACCTACAGAGCCGGGCAATCTAAGAGACCCAATAAACAGGCTCAAGTCATCAGCCATACGGGTGTTGTCCTATCCTATATGGGGGACAGAGAGAGCGAAACATCGCATCTGTGAGACCCTTATGTGAAGCCATAGGAAGTAAGGGACTACACCACCGCAGTGCAAAGGAAGGCTACTGATAACCACCTGGACAAAGGAACTCTGGACTTGCCTCCAAACCGGCCAGACTCTGCCTGCGCTGTGATCTAGTGCCCTGGACTGTGGATGCTGAAGTCTTCAGTAAAGGTAAAGAGACTGCAACCCTGTGTCCTCGTTCTTCACTGCGCCATTCATCATTCACCATCTACACACCGGGAAGCCCTGGGGATACACTTCACATGTGGGAAGGTATACCATCTAGCTGCCATAACATCACCCCAGGGGGGGTACTGTCACGGGTATGACAGAAGCTGCAGTAGCACTGCATCTAACTGCAGAAGGTGTCATTTGTCAATCTATCTCTAAGCAGGGCTTACTGCTAGGGTAAGGCAGAGAAGAGGTTCCTGGTCGGCAATAGGTGCAGAACATATATAGGGACGTTTAGGGCAGACAGGGTAACTTTAGATCTGCCTAGGGCTCTTCACTCCCCTCTTCCCTAGTGTTCCTCTCATCCCTTCATGTTGCACTTAGTCTTTCCTACACTGTGAGTGACAGTACGTGCTCATCGGAGCTTGTTACCACACCCATCGAAAGGGGGAGGGAGAGTGCATTAGGACTGATGCTACCTTAGTAACTTAGTTACTTTACATAGGGGGTGAGGGTTCATGCGAGGGAGAGTGCCATCGTCTTAATTTGCCCAGGGCACCAAAGTACCTTATCCTTATTTCTGCTAACATATATAATTCCAGTACATTATAATTACTATTGTTTCATAAATTTAGTGATTAATACTGTGGTAATTATTATACTATAGTAGTGTAGTATAGACACACACATACCGCTCCTGAGAAAAATATAAAATGTCCCTCTCTTCCCAAAGAGTACATTTTGCTAAGGAGGCATACACCTTCCTTGCCTCTAAAACTGATCGTGAGGGAGAGGATTACACATTCCTCTATTTTTTTTCTCCTCCACCATCTCCTCAAGTGATAACAAACCCACAAGAAGACTACCCCAGGACTGCAAATGAGCCAGCGCCACCTGTTAGTGACTCCCTGTGGACTTCACCTCCCAAAGATTATAAACTACAGATTCCTGATTTTGTGGTCCGAGCAAGAATCCAAATTGACACTGACGGCATCACAGAAATCCACCTTTTCAAAGTCTTTTTTTCTGAGGATTTTGTAACTCTTATGGTGGTCAAGACAAATTTATATGCCCAGCAAATTCTATCCCAGAACCCCACTTCATCATTTTCTAATTGGACCCCTGTAGATATGTTAAGCAGCATGAGGCGGTGGGCGAGGCACTCGTCTTCAGCTCCCCGACACGTCGAATGAAGTTGTGGGTCATGTCTGGGTGTGTGAACTTATTCTACGAGGGCCTTATGCCCCAGTTAAGCTGAATGGTCTAAGATGTTTCTTCGGCCTCCAACCAGATCTGGAGACCGTGATGACGAACCAGCCTGGGGGTCCGTCCTCCTTTAAGAATTGATCACCCTCACCTTCGTGTAGACCTTGTGCCCAGTATTCTCCATTACAAAGCTATGCATCACTGTACCCCAGGCCATTTGCTGCTCAAACTCTTCTCCACCAGGCTGATCCAGCTGAGCCAGTAGCCAAGCATCCCTCTCCTTTTTGTCTCAGATGACGCCCGAGATTTATTCTTCCTCCGTGGCAAGAGGCTTCCCTCCTGATGCAGGGGCTTTCGCAGGGACAGAGACATCGAAGAGACGGGGTTCCGGACTGGGTAAGCATCTCTTTCGGGTATTGGTGGAGAACCCACCGAAAACTGAACTAGCAAGGCTCTAAGGCGTTTGGTCCATACATGAGCCAGAGACCGAACCGAGGCATAGGCCTCAGCCTCTGATGCATAGTCAAAGGATTGGACAACTTTCTTCACCAAGCCGACCAGCTTCACTTCTTGGTCCAGAAAGCCCATAAGCCTCCACTACTCACTGTCCACGGCTCTACTCGATTGAGTACACCATACTAGAGTCCAGTGAGCTCCATCCACGCTCTTTGGTCTGCCACGTGTTCTCACTCTTGCTTATCCAACGTACAACCTACAAATGGCACCGTCTTTTCTGTCTTTTGAGGCCTGTCACAGTCCCGCCTTTCACCGAGTGGAGTCCTCCCTGACTCATCATCCCGTTTTCCAGTTGCCCCTGCCCGTTTCCTTGGGCAATACTTTATTGGGTGGTTCTTTTCTTTTCACCTTAGGCATACCTACTGAAGGACTGGAAACCGCTTTGTGCTTTTTCCCTGTCCACCTCCACGTTGAATGGGTCCATGTCGCACCACTCACCGCCATTTTGCAGTCCTTGTTCGGTGCCACCATAGACAGCGTAACAGTCGCCATTATTCCTGTATCTCGAGTCTTCCCTACACTGCGATGTTCCTTCATCTTCTAGACTCTATCCTGCCAACTACACCAAGTGAAATGCAGTGCGGGGCGGTAGCCGTAGGCGAGGTACTCCTCTTCAGCACACCGGCATGTTGCATGAAATTCTGGCTGGGTGTGTGGCCTTGTTCTGTGAAGGCCTTATGCCCATGCCGGCTGCATGTAGCCTATGTTATGGGCTTGCCAGAGCCAGGTGTTCTACAGTAAGAACACCATTCAAAAATAAAGTCTTTATTGAACAGTAACTTGATAAAGCTTATATACAAGGTATACAACCTATAATCATATGAGAGGCCTTCCATCCCTTCAAATAATCCAGTTGCCTGCTTTTGAACTGATTCTACCTTCTGAATATCCTTTTTAAAATGTGGAGCTCAAAACTGGATCCCGTATTCTGGATGTGACCTCAAAAGTGATTTATAAATAGGTAGCAATACGTTGCAATCACTGGATTTTATTGCTCAACTGTGCTCTCCGAATGTCCGATTTGTACGAAGGAGGGAAAAGTGAAGCCAGCACTGACTGGCTGCTGGGATCTCGTGATATAACAATGTGAACCCCAGGAGAGACAGTGCAGACACCACTATAACGGCATCGGAAGTGAGTATGAGTGTTATTATATTACTATAGCGTAAACATAGAGATTGAGAAGGGTTGTCTGAGTAGTGGACAGTTCCATTAAAGGGAACCTGTCATGTCAGAAAATGTTATTAACATTCAGATATGGATGATTCCTCCCAACGGCCTCTGGCTGTTAGTCATAGCTTTGCAGCTGCAGTAACTTCAATCATCACTCTTTGCATAATGAGTGGCAGCTGTAACCATGCTCCGGCACTGACAGCTGGTTCTGTATTGATACACTGCTGAGATGGTTGTCCGTCAGGGCCAGAGCATGGTTACAATAGCCGCTCACTATGTACTGAGCTGTGACTGGTGCCGTGCCTCGTTGACTGAAAGCTGAACTGTCAGCTGCGCAGCTTTAGAACACTATTAAGCTGCAGAATAACCCACTATATGTAGGTTAATAGTGTGAAAAACTTCAACTGCTGCTCAATCAGTATGTAGCACTTAAAAAAGTGTAGCTTAGACCTAACTGACAACTGGGCATCGCTATTCCTCTTCTCAAAGGGATGTGTTCTTATAGTCTGATATTGGGAAGGATAATGGTACACTGCCAGACTGTTGATAGAATAGTAACAATTTATTCAATTAAGGCCACATTCACACATCTGTGTTTCGATGTCCGAGTACAGACGATCATTCACGAACTGGCCACAGGCCTTTTGAACCAATATTGACAACTTCATAAGCATATATGAGGCTGTAAAGTTCAGGTCAGGAGACATGCGGCCGGTTGGTGAATGACTGTCTGTACTCCGTCTCCGTCTGTGACACAGAGATGTGCTGCTGCTCTCTCTTCCTCTGGATGTATGTGATATATCCTAAGGCAGGTAGAGTGAAGCCAGAGCTGATGGGCTACATGGATTGTGTGACATAACACTGTAAGATCCGAGTGCCGACAACGCTGCAACGGCACTGGAGCCGGGGGGTGGGTATAAGTTTTATTATTTTAACCCCTTAACCCTGGGGCCATTTTCCATTTTTTTTGCTCCCCTTTTCCCAGAGCCATAACTTTTAATTTTTTGGTCAAAATGGCCATGTGAGGGCTTGTTTTTTGCAGGACAAGTTGTCCTTTTCAACTACACCATTGGTTTTAACATATCGTGTACTGTAAAACTGAAAAAAAAAATTCCAAGTGTGGTAAAATTGCAAGAAAAGTGCAATTCCACAGTTGATTTTTGTTTGTTTTTTATCATGTTTATTAAATGCTAAAACTGGCCTGTCATTATGATTCTCTAGGTCATTATGAGTTCATAGACATCAAACATGTCTAGGTTCTTTTTTATTTAAGTGGTGAAAAAAAAATCAAAACTTTGGTTAAAAAAAAAAAAGGCGCCATTTTCCGAGACTTGTAGCGTCTCCATTTTTCGTGATTTAGTGCTGGGTGAGGGCTTATTTTTTGTGTGCTGAGCTGACAATTTTAATGCTAGCATTTTGGTATATATATATAATCTTTTGATTGCCCGTTATTGCATTTTATTGCAATGTAGCAGCGAGCAAAAAAAAAACGTAATTCTGAGTTTTGACTGTTTTTCTCGTCACGCCATTTAGCGATCAGGTTAATTCTTATTTTATATTGATAGATCGGGCGATTCTGAAATCGGCGATAACAAATATGTGTATTTTGATTTTTTTTATTGTTTTATTTTGAGTGGGGTGAAAGGGGGGTGATTTGAACTTTTATTTTTTTAATATTTTTAAAAACTTTTTTTTTTTTTGGTTAACTTTTTGCATGTTTCAATAGTCCGGCTATAACAAACATAGAGGTCTGCTGGAAAACTCTCATTGTCATGCCAACCCATCCGTGACCCACGATCACGTGAAAGGGGTCACCAATGGGCAGGATTTCCAGCGGGCTTGCCGGAACCGCAAGTTAAATGCCGCTGTCAGAGCCCACATCAAATGGAGGGAGTCCGACGTGGGCGTATTATTACGCCCAGCGTCGGAAAGGGGTTAAAAGAGGAAAATATTCGGATAGACTAAGGGTTTTCCGAATAGTGGACAACCCTTTTAAAGTGGTTATCTAACATGTTCAAGCAAGTGATGTAAGAAGTAAAGAAAAATTCAACACGTCCTGTCACGTTTCTACGATTTGGGTTGTGGACACCTATTGTATGTGGTCTGGTGAATTTTGTGTGCCATGGCTGTTTTTCAGTCGCAGTCCGGCCCTGAATGACCCCCATAATCAGAATGCAAGGAAGAGTGTGAACTTGTGCTAATTGTGCAGTAACACTTTGTCATCTCTGTTCCGTCCTGTCTTCCAGTACAGGATTAAAAATGCTCTGACTCCATATTTCATTTCATGGCTTGATCATAGATGCTGGATCCTGATTCCCAAGAAAATCCCATCAACCTAAGATTGTGAAAGAAACACACAAAAACTTTTATTGGATGTTAAATCAACCAAATTTTTTTACAAATCAGATTATTATTATTATTATTATTCAGTGTCTGAAATTTAGAACCAGCCAATTGGTATGAAAAAGACACTGAAAATGGCAAACCTCCGACTCATGAAGACCATGGCTGGAGGACTGCCCTTCCCATGGGCTTAGAAGGTTAATGCCAACATGTAACAGCACATTGCACCAGAATTTGTACATTGTATCATATTTACAGTGAGACATAATATACATCCACTATAGATATGATAGCAGTGATATCACGTAGTCACACAGGTTACACAATACATCAGCAGAAAAATAGAATTTGACTTACCGGTAATTCGGTTTCTAGGAATCTTCCACGACAGCATAGGAGGTTGTCTCCATGCCCTAATGGGGGACAGGAAGCACAAATAGGTTAAAAGCCCTTCCCACCTCCTACTAGCCAGTGACTTATAACGAATACCATAGCACCGGTTACCTTTAATTTCCCCAGCAACATTCAAAGGAACATAGGGAGGGAAATTAGCACTGTCATGGAAGGTTCTGAGAAACCGAATTACGTAAGTCTAATTCTATTTTCTCTAGTCACCTTCCTTCGACAGCATAGGAGGAATACCAACCTATTCTGCAATTAGGGGAAGATAATAGCCTGGAGAACTTTCTGGCCGAAGGCATGCACTAGGATGAAATTTTTTTCCATACTTTGTTGTATATTGCATTGGTGACTGGTTTTCTGGACATCTGTAAGGTGGCAATTACTTTGTCCGACAGTCCCTTTGCACGTAGTACCTGGGCTTCAGAAGCCAGGCAGCTAATCTCAGATTCTTGGGATCTGGATGATGTATAGGTCCACGAGAGAGGAGATCTATGTTTGGAGGTAGCTGGATTGGACCATCCACCTTGAGATTGATTACTAGGTTGAACCAGCTTCGCTTCGGCCACATTGGCGCCACCATGATGGTTGGAACTCGATCTTCCCTGATCTTTTGATGGGTCATTCCTAGCATTGGAATTGGAGGGAATGCATGAAAGTTCCATTGTTGAGTGAATGCGTTCAGGGAGAAGTAGCTCCTGAGCTGCGAATTTTGACCCAAGGCGAACAGATCGATGTCTGGTAGACCCCATCTGGTTACTAGCATGGCAAAGATTTCCTGATTCAGGCTCCATTCTCCTGGATGTATATCCTGTCGACTCAGATAATATGCCTGAAGGTTGGAGGACAGATTCAGAGGAACAGCTGTCAGAGAGAGGAGATGTCTTTCGGCCCAACAAAATATTCGGCTTGATAAACTCCTTAAAATGTCGAACCTTGTGCTTCCCTGATGTTTGAGGTGAGCTACCGTGGTGACGTCCGAATATACTTGGATATGATGATCCGTAATAATGCTGCTTGCTGCCAGGAAGGTCTCCTCTACCGCCTTCAACTCTGACATTGGACGATCTGGTGTCCATCGACGAACTTCAGAAACCTTGAAAAGGGGTATGTAGCACTACACCCCCCACCCCCTCTTGCTGGCATCCGTAGTTTCCGTGATTAGTGGTGACTGGATCAGGCTACCCCCCTCTGAAGATTTTGGCGGTTTAACGACCATGCCATAGACGCCTTTACTCTGCCCGCGGTCTGAACTCTCTTGTTCAGGGAGTTGGGGACCCCATTCCAGTTTTTGAGAATGTGGGCTTGTAAGTTTCTGCAGTGGGCCTGAGCCCAGGTACCGACTGGATGGAGGCCATCATGGAGCCCAAGACAGACATTGCTGCTCGAAGGGTAGGAGGTCTCGGTTTCCTGAATTCTGAAATTTTTGTCAGCAGGTTGAGATGATAATCCTCTGGGAGGAAGGACATCCGTCTTTCTGAGTCTAGAATCACTCCTTGAAATCTTCTTGATGTGGAAGGTTGGAGCTCCGATTTCTTTAAGTTCAGGATCCATCTTAGGGACTGCAGGATATTTAGTGTTATCTGCACATGTTCCCTGAGGGTTTGAGTGGATGGTGCTATGATTAGTAGGTCGTCCAAGTATGGTATGCTACAGATGCCCTGCCCCCCGAACGTAGGTCACTGCCTCTGCCATAATTTTTGAGAATATCCTCGGCCCTGAGGAGATGCCGAAGGGGAGCACATCGTATTGGTAGTGATTCACCTGCGGGTTTTGTAGAACCACAAATCTTATTTTCTGTGGCGAGGGTGAATGGGGATATGAAAGTAGACATCTTCCAGGTCGATTGTTGCCATAACAAAATGGGGTCCTATTAGTGGAATTGGCGGTTTTACTGATTCCATCTTGAATTTTCAGTATGTCACATGCCGATTGAGACCCTTCAGGTTTAGAGTAATGCGTGCATCTCCTGAAGGTTTCTTTACAATAAAGAGTCGAGAATAGTGACCCTCCCCACTCCTGTTTTGGTACAGGGGAGATTACATTTGCACGCAGTAGACTCTGAAGACCTGATACTAAAAGGTTTTGAGTACCAGGGGATGGAAGGTTGGTGACTCTTAAACCCTGAGGGGGGAAGGACTTAATGGCAACTGGAAATCAATTGCCACTGGTGGAGGAACCTTGAGAGCCTCCCCTCCACAGCGTCCGAGTCATTGTTTGTCCTGTTGCTGTGGTTGGGGGACAAGGATGTTCCTGCCTCTCCCCTTAGCGTAGATCCACCTTCCCGTTTTCCCTTTACCTCTGGCTTGAGAGGTCTGAGGCAGAAAGGGACAAAAAACGCTTTTTTGATGGTTTCTGCTCAGGTAGAGTCTTCTTTTTATCTGTGGCCTTTTCTAGTATTTAGTCTAGGGCAGGTCCGAAGACGTATTCGCCTTTAAACGGGATGCAGCAAAGCTTAATCTTTGATGTGACATCCCAGCTCCACATTTTAAGCCACAGGGCCCTCCTGGCAGAGTTGGACTGGACCATGGATCTGGCAACTATGCGGACCGACTCTGCCGAGGCATCCGCCGGAAACCCTGTTGCATTTTTCAGTAGCTGAAGGGAGTCTTATAGCTGCCCTCTCGAGGTCCTGTGAAATATATGACTCTCCAGTTGATCCATCCACCGAAAAAAGGGATCTAGCAACACATGTGGAGACAATATTGGTTTTAAGGGAAGAAGTAGAGGACTCCCAAGACTTTATCAGGAGGCTCTCCACCTTTCTATCCATCGGGTCTTTAAGTTGAGAGGAGTCCTCAAAGGGGAGAGAGGTCCTCTTGGCTACTTTAGCCACCTGTACATCCACTTTAGGGATCTCCCAACTGATGGATTCGCCTTCTAGGGGGAACCTATGTTTTAGTTCAGAGAGGGTACTCAGGCTTTTTTCCAGGAACTCCCACTCTTTGAAATCATGAACAGGGAATCCTATCTGCCTTTCTGCTTTCAAGCCCCCAAACATTTCATCCTGCACCATTTGGGGGACCTGCTCCTCCTCAAAGCCCATAGTATTACGTACTGAGCTAATTAAGTCCTCCATGTATTCTGTGTAGAAAAAATATTTCCTAGCCTCAGAAGATCTGTGAGATGAAGACTCTTCCCATCTCCCTGAGGCCAAGCTGTAAGGGTATGTGCACACGTTGCGGATTTCTTGCAGAAATTTCCTGAAGAAAACCGGAAATTTTCTGCAAGAAATCCGCATTTTTTTTTTTGCGTTTTTTTTCCGTTTTTTTTGCGTTTTTTTTTAGCATTCTGCAAGCGTAATTAGCTTGCAGAATGCTAAAGTTTTCCAAGCGATCTGTAGCATCGCTTGGAAAACTGACTGACAGGTTGGTCACACTTGTCAAACATACTGTTTGACAAGTGTGACCATCTTTTTACTATAGATGCAGCTTATGCAGCATCTATAGTAAAAGATAAAATGTTTAAAAATAATAAAAAAAATAAAAAAAATGCTTATACTCACCCGCAGACAGCTGATATCCTCACCGGCGTCCGTTCCGTATAGATGGTGTGCGCGCGCAGGACCTTCCATGACGTCGCGGTCACATGACCGGTCTCGACCAATCACAGGACGGTCACAAGACCGTGACGTCATCGCAGGTCCTTCACCGCACATCAGCTACAGGAACCGAAGCGGCAGCATGCAGCTGAGAGGCGGGAAGACATCGAGGGTGAGTATAGGACTATTTTTTATTTTAATTCTTTATTTTTGACCACTTATATGGTGCCCAGTGCGTGGAGGAGAGTCTCCTCTCCTCCACCCTGGGTACCAACCGCACATAATCTGCTTATTTCCCGCATGGTGTGCACAGCCCCGTGCGGGAAGTAAGCAGATCAATGCATTCCTAGGTGTGCGGAATCCCCGCAATTCCGCATTTTTAATGAACATGTTGCTTTTTTTTCCGCGATGCGATTTTTTCGCGGAAAAAATCGCAACATTTGCACAAAAAATGCGGAATACACTGTAAATAATAGGAGGCATATGTTAGCGGTTTTTTCGCGTTTTTATCACGTTTTTATAGCGAAAAAACGCGAAAAAAACGCTAAAAATCCTGAACGTGTGCACATGGCCTAAGAGTCCTCAGAATCTGAGTCAGAGGGCTCAAGATGCCTTTTCCTTTTCTTGGGGGGGGGGGGGGGTGATGGTCCTGGAGAAGGAGGAGGTGTCAGAGTGGCCAAGGAGGATTGAACCTCCTGTTTTACCTGGGCTTGTATCTCCTCTAGTAGTGAGGGATGTTCAGCCCTAACCACCTTATCAGTACACTCGCGACACAATTTCTTCTCCCATCTAGACGGGACCTTTTTGAAGCATAGGGCACACTTAAGCACTTTTCTGGCCGTTTTTTTGTGGGCAGACTTGTCTCCTTAGAAAAAAGGGGGGGGAGAAGCGCCACCAAGGGAAGCCCGCTGTAAAACCCAGACTAGGACCCCCCCTTTTCCACAGCACTTACTGGGGCAGGGGTAGCGCTGCGCTCTGCAGATGCAGGGCCGGATGCCGAAACACCTTCTATTTGTGAGGGGATAAGCCTTACCTGGAGGCGTCTTCTGGCAGGTATATATAAGAATAAACCCTGCCTTCAGCGCAGTTGATCATCCCCCTCCTCCTCCCAAGGTCTAGAGCAGACTTCTGCTTAATTCAGCGTGCTCCGCACACCAGGGATCCAGAGGCGTCAGAGTGCCGAAACCGGAAGTTAATGGGTTCCAAAGTGGAACGCAAGGCCCGGAAGTGATACGCGCCCTATGATGACCTCATTTCAGGGACGCCTAACAGCATGTGCAGGAGGAGGAAGACCGGAGGGCTCACGGGAGGCCTCTGGCACAGGGGTCACTGGACCGCTTTACCCCCAGAAGAGGCGCAGGTGGACCAGGAAGTCCCTGAATCCACCGAAGCGGGGAGACGGGTGCAGCATTGCGGAGCAAGGTAGAGCCACAACCGCTACTGCCCGACTAAAATCCTGAAGGTAATACTGTAGTCGCCGGCCACACAGCACACCCAATAACCTCTCAGTGCCCCATGGGGGACAGGAAAGACACTGGCGAGTAGGAGGTGGGAGGTTTTTTTTACCTCTTTGTGCTTCCTGTCCCCCCTTAGGGCATGGAGACAACCTCCTATGCTGTCATTGAAGGTGACCAGAGAAACAGACCGTAATGGAGAAGGTCAAAGCAGGTGCCCTGTGCAAACGTTGTATGGAGAAGCCTAATACCCAGGTTGTACGCATAAAGGTAAAGATGGCTAGTACTGGACGAGAGGGAGATCTTGCTGCAACATCTGTCACCCCATTGATCGCTAGCTTTAGTTAAATCCGGCTGGCTAGGTGGTATAGCTGATCTGGCTGGCTAGGTGGATGCCCCCTTCCTTCCACTGTGGAGTGATGAAGCTCCAGGTCTCCAGACACATCAAGTACAGCTCCTCATACGGGTGAATGACCTGTGGTTCCAGAATCTTCTTTTAGATCATAGATGTATGTGTTTATGACATCAGCACAGTTGTCGTAGTTACCACAGTTGTTTAATACTGATGCTTCATTGGCTTGAAACTCTCTCTGTGTTCCAAAGAATTAACTCTTGAATGACTGACATTGTTCCTTTCTGCAGAAGTCTGTAAATCAATCTGGTCACAAGGGAGGAGCATTATCATTATTATATTTTAAAGTTGCCCTAACCAAAGTCTAATTAATGAACGCATCTACAGATTTGATGTGTAACAAGCACAATAATCCCCTTAAGCTTTAACCCCTTCCCGACCTGAGACGCCACGTAGGCTTCATGAAAGTCGGTGCCAATCTGACCTGTGACGCCTATGTGGCGTCATGGAGGGATCGCGTCCCTGCAGATCGAGTGAAAGGGTTAACTCCATTTTCACCCGATCTGCAGGGACAGGGGGAGTGGTACTTCAGCCCAGGGGGAGTGGCTTCACCACCCGTGGCTACGATCACTCTGATTGGCTGTTGAAAGTGAAACAGCCAATCAGAGCGATTTGTAATATTTCACCTATGAAAATGGTGAAATATTACAATCCAGCCATGGCCGATGCTGCAATATCATCGGCGATGGCTGGAAACCCTGATCTGCCCCCCCCACCGATCTGCTCCCCAGTCCTCCTTTCTGCCCCGTACTGTTTAGGCACATCAGGGGCTCTGCAAATGCAACGTGACGCCCGCAGACCATTCCATCAAAGTCTGCATTCCAAAACATCACTACTTCCCTTCCGAGCCCCGACGTGTGGCCAAACAGTGGTTCCACCCCACTTATGGGGTATCAGCGTACTCAGGACAAACTGGACAACAACGTTTGGGGTACAATTTCTCCTGTTACTCTTGTGAAAATAAAAAATTGAGGGCTAAAAAATAATTTTTGAGTAAAGAAAAATAATTTTTTATTTTCACGGCTCTGCGTTATAAACTTCTGTGAAGCACTTGGGGGTTTAAAATGGTCACCGCACATCTAGATTAGTTCCATGGGGGGTCTAGTTTCCAAAATAGGGTCACATGTGGGGGAGCTCCAATGTTTAGGCACACAGGGGCTCTCCAAACACTACATGGTGTCCGCTAACGATTGGAGCTAATTTTTCATTCAAAAAGTCAAATGGCGCTCCTTCCCTTCCGAGCCCTGCCGTGTGCCCAAACAGTGGTTTACCCCCCACATGTGAGGTATCGGTGTACTCAGGAGAAATTTACCAAATAAATTTTAGGATCCATTTTATCCTGTTGCCCATGTGGAAATGAACAAATTGAGGCTAAAAGAAATTTTTTGTGAAAAAAAAAATACTTTTTCAATTTTACGGATCAATTTGTGAAGCACCTGGGAGTTCAAAGTGCTCACTATGCATCTAGATAAGTTCCGTGGGGGTCTAGTTTACAAAATGGGGTCACATGTGGGGGAGCTCCAATGTTTAGGCACACAGGGGCTCTCCAAACGAGACATGGTGTCCGCTAACGATTGGAGCTAATTTTTCATTCAAAAGTCAAATGGCGCTCTTTCCCTTCCGAGCCTTGCCATGTGCACACACAGCGGTTTGTGACCACATATGAGGTATCGGTGTACTCAGGAGAAATTGCCCAACACATTTTAGGATCCATTTTATCCTGTTGCCCATGTGAAAATGAAAAAATTGAGGCTAAAAGAATTTTTTGTGAAAAAAAAGTACTTTTTCATTGTTACGGATCAAATTGTGAAGCACCTGGGGGTTCAAAGTGCTAACTATGCATCTAGATAAGTTCCTTGGGGGTCTAGTTTCCAAAATGGGGTCACTTGTGGGGGAGCTCCAATGTTTAGGCACACAGGGGCTCTCCAAACGCGACATGGTGTCCGCTAAAGATTGGAACCAATTTTTCATTGAAATAGTCAAATGGCGCTCCTTCCCTTCCGAGCCCTGTTGTGCACCCAAACAGTGGTTCCCCTCCACATATGGGGTATATGAGTACTCAGGACAAATTGTACAATAACATTTCGGGTCCAGTTTCTCTTTTTACCCTTGGGAAAATAAAAAAATTGTTGCTAAAAGATCATTTTTGTGACTAAAAAGTTAAATGTTCATTTTTTCCTTCCATGTTGCTTCTGCTGCTGTGAAGCACCTGAAGGGTTAATAAACTTCTTGAATGTGGTTTTGAGTACCTTGAGGGGTGCAGTTTTTAGAATGGTGTCACTTTTGGGTATTTTCAGCCATATAGAACCCTCAAACTGACTTTAAATATGAGGTGGTCCCTAAAATAAATGGTTTTGTAAATTTCGTTGTAAAAATGAGAAATCGCTGGTCAAATTTTAACCCTTTTAACTTCCTAGCAAAAAAAATTTTTGTTTCCAAAATTGTGCTGATGTAAAGTAGACATGTGGGTAATGTTATTTACTAACTATTTTGTGTCACATAACTCTCTCGTTTAACAGAATAAAAATTATAAATTTGAAAATTGCAAAATTTTCAAAATTTTAGCCAAATTTCCATTTTTTTCACAAATAAACGCAAAAATTATCAACCTAAATTTACCACTAACATGAAGCCAAATATGTCACGAAAAAACAGTCTCAGAACCGCTAGGATCCGTTGAAGCGTTCCTGAGTTATTACCTCATAAAGGGACACTGGTCAGAATTGCAAAAAACGGCCAGGTCATTAAGGTCAAAATAGGCTGGGTCATGAAAGGGGTTAATAAATGCATAAATGCACAATATGAGTGCAGAGCAGTCCCATAGAACAGGGGTGGGCAATTATTTTTCCCGAGGGGCCACATGACAGACCGTGACTGTTGTGGGGAGCTGAACCAATGAGGCTGAAATTAATTCTGCTCAATATTAACATATTAAGTATAATTATTTATATTAATTGTATCACTGAATATTGAGTATAATTAAGTATGCTGACATCCTCCTATATACCGTATGAGCCCGCACACAGACCCCATATAAACCGTAAGAGCAGATACGCAACCCCTATACACAGTATGAGCCCCCATACAGCCTCCTATATACAGTATGAGCCCCATATTGCCTCCTATATACAGTATGAGCCCCCCATATTACTTCCTATATAAAGCATGAGGCCCCACATAACCTCACTATATACTGCATAAGCCCCATATAGCCTCTTATGTACAGCATATGCCCCACATAGCCTCAAATATTCAGTATGAGGCCTCTGCATAACCGCCTATATACAGTATGAACCCATATAGTCTCTATGTATACAATGTGAACCCCACATGGCCTCCATATATACACATGAAAAAAACAAAACAACACACGCACCTTGCTCCCATTCCCCAAGCGCTCTACTCCTATCTCCTTTGCACCATGTCTCAGCAGCAGCGCAATTAAATAACGTCATCGCATCTGCTGTCTCACACGTTGATTGATGGAAGATGGAGCCGGCGTGCCATCCTACACCAATGAATACACCGCACTCTGCATCCGGAGGATGCAGATCGCGGTGACAGAGGGTGGGGTAGGGCATTGTGCGGCCTGTGGACCACTGTTTCAGCCTCCCCTGCTGTCTCAGTCCACGGGCCATACTGGACCAACCAGAGGGTCAGATGTGGTCCACAGGCCGCAGTTTACCCAGTTCTGCTGTAGAGATTGAATCAAACAGAAGTCAATGCAGATAAAGAAGTAGAAAGCCAAACACGACTGAGTGTTTTCTACGACACAATACAGAGTACAATGCAGATGTATGGCATGCATGGGTGTCGTCCACAAAGGAAGACACTCCTCAAGCCGAGGAGCAAAAACGCCAGCTTCCAATATGCCAAGGCCCATGCAGAACAATATAATAATAAGACTACAGGGGCTCTATACTTTGGAGTAATGAGACCAAAGTCAATGTTCTTGGAAATGATCGCTTCAAAACTATATGGAATCACAAAGCTCCTAAACAAAAAAAAAATGTATGTTGCCTACAGTGAGACATGGTGGTGGCAGTGTCCTTATGTGTGGTTGCAAGAGTGTTGTGGGTATCAGGAAACTACAATTCATTAATGCTATCATGAACTCACAGATGTACTTCTCTATATTGAAAGAGAAGATGTGACTATCACTCCGTGTCCTTGGTAGATGTGCACTTTTCCAACACAACAATAATGCAAAATATACATCTAAGGCCACTGTTGGATTTCTAAAGAACAGAGTGAAAGTGATTCAGTGGCCAAATATTGTGAAGAGACAAGTTGAGCATCACTCTCCATCCATTATTCAGGCTCTAAAACAGGTTGTTCGTGAAGAATGGAAAAAGATACATGTTGCAATATGTCACCAACTTGTTCATTCCAGCGTTAGAAGACTTGGTGATGTCCTTAAAAATCATGGAGGTCATACAAAATACTACATGTAGTGATTTTTTATGTGGTATGTATTCATTTTGGCATCAACTAATTTGAGTAAATTTCATGATTTTGTAATGAAAGTGACGGTATATTATTAACCTAATCTTCATGCTAGGAGATAAAAATTTTTTTAATGAAGCTCAGTCTTGTCAGCATTTAGGAAATTGTTCAGTTACTTTTCAAAGGGGGTGTACTTATTTGTTCTGAGCAGTGTGCAGTACAGACCAAAAGTTTGGACACACCTTCTCATTTATAGATTTTTCTGTATTTTCATGACTATGAAAATTGTACATTCACCCTGAAGGCATCAAAGCTATGAATTAACACGTGTGGAATTATATAGTTAACAAAAAAGTGTGAAACAACTGAAAATATGTCTTATATTCTAGGTTCTTCAAAGTAGCCACCTTTTGCTTTGATGACTGCTTTGCACACTCTTGGCATTCTCTTCATGAGCTTCAAGAGGTAGTCACCGGGAATGGTCTTCCAACAATCTTGAAGCAGTTGGCCCTTTTGCCTTCACTCTGCGGTCCAGCTCACCCCAGACCATCTCTATTTTGTTCAGGTCTGGTGACAGTGGAGGCCAGGTCATCTGGCGTAGCACCCCATCACTCTTCTTCTTGGTCAAATAGCCCTTACACAGCCTGGAGGTGTGTTTGGGGTCATTGTCCTGTTGAAAAATAAATGATGGTCCAACTAAACGCAAACCGGATGGAATAGCATGCCGCTGCAAGATGCTGTGGTAGCCATGCTGGTGCAGTATGCCTTCAATTTTGAATAAATCCCCAACAGTGTCACCAGCAAAGCACCCCCACACCATCACACCTCCTCCTCCATGCTTCACGGTGGGAACCAGGCATGTAGAGTCCATCCGTTCACCTTTTCTGCGTCGCACAAAGACACGGTGGTTGGAACCAAAGATCTCAAATTTGGACTCATCAAACCAAAGCACAGATTTCCACTGGTCTAATGTCCATTCCTTGTGTTCTTTAGTCCAAACAAGTCTCTTATGCTTGTTGCCTGTCCTTAGCAGTGGTTTCCTAGCAGCTATTTTAGCATGAAGGCCTGCTGCACAAAGTCTCCTCTTAGGGTATGTGCACGCTGCGGATTTTGCTGCGGATCCGCAGCGGTTTCCCATGCATTTACAGTACCATGTAAAGCTATGGGAAATGAAATCCACAGTGCACATGCTGCGGAAAAAAACGCGCGGAAAGGCAGCGGTTTATTTTGCGCAGCATGTCAATTCTTTGTGCGGATTTCGCTGCGGGTTTACACCTGCTCCAATAGAAATCTGCAGGTGAAAACCCGCAGAGGAAACCGCAATAGAAACCGCGATAAATCCGCAGTAAAAACCGCAGCGGTTTTGCACTGCGGATTTATCAAATCCGCTGCGGAAAATTCCGCAATGGAATCCGCAGTGTGTGCACAAGCCCTTAAGGGCTTGTTTCCATTTGCGAGAAACACGTCCGTATCTCGCATGTGAAAACCAAGCTGTGGCGCCGGCACTTTGGAGCGGAGTGTGCAGCTCCATGTGTTCCTATGCGGCCGCACGTTCCACTCTGGAGTGCCGGCGCCACAGCTTGGTTTTCACATGCGAGACACGGACGTATATCTCGCAAGTGGAAACAAGCCCTAACAGTGGTTGTAGAGATGTGTCTGCTGCTAGAACCCTGTGTGGCATTGACCTGGTCTCTAATCTGAGCTGCTGTTAACCTGCGATTTCTGAGGCTGGTGACTCGGATAAACTTATCCTCAGAAGCAGAGGTGACTCTTGGTCTTCCTTTCCTGGGGCGGTCCTCATGTGAGCCAGTTTCTTTGTAGCGCTTGATGGTTTTTGCCACTGCACTTGGAGACACATTCAAAGTTTACCCAATTTTTCGGACTGACTGACATTCATTTCTTAAAGTTATGATGGCCACTCGTTTTTTTTACTTAACTGCTTTTTTCTTGCCATAATACAAATTCTAACAGTCTATTCAGTAGGACTATCAGCTGGGTATCCACCAGACTTCTGCACAACACAGCTGATGGTCCCAACACCATTTATAAGGCAAGAAATCCCACTTATGAAACCTGACAGGGCACACCTGTGAAGTGAAAACCATTCCCGGTGACTACCTCTTGAAGCTCATCAAGAGAATGCCAAGAGTGTGCAAAGCAGTCATCAAAGCAAAAGGTGGCTACTTTGAAGAACCTAGAATATAAGACATAATTTCAGTTGTTTCACACTTTTTGGTTAAGTATATGATTCCACATGTGTTAATTCATAGTTTTGATGCCTTCAGTGTGAATGTACAATTCTCATAGTCACGAAAAAACAGAAAAATCTTTAAATGAGGTGTGTCCAAACTTTTGGTCTGTACTGTATATTGTGCTGATGTTCCCTAAATAGTTTCTCAGGTATGTTCATTTCATGCAGGTCTTTTCATGCAGTTGTAGAGTGGATTGTACGCCAAAGTCTGAGTGAAATCAGGATTCTAATAATTTCAATAAGAAATGTGCATTCCTTAGATAAATGCATACTTTCCATATTTGCTGCAGATTTTCAGTCCCATACTAGAATACTGGCCAAACAGGTATCAATTTTCCATGCAAAAAATTGCCAACCAGTATGGAGTTTGAAATTTGAAGCTTGTCAAATATTTCTGTGTCACAGGGAAAAAATCTGTAGACTTATCGAGGTGGAGTCTGTGTGAAAAAACTTGTGGACTCCACATGCATTAGCCACAGAAATCCAAAAAATTAATCAAAAAATTAAGGGTAAATCTGAAGGTTAATAGTGTTCCGATGTTGCCTGGGAGAAGATGAACTTTATTCCTCCTGGGAGCCTCGGCTTTTAGTCATGGGGCTGTGCACGAAGCAGCAACAGGTTACCGCTCAGTAGACATTGAGCAGCGGTTGTAAGCACGCCCCAGCAATGTGATTGACAGTTCAGGGTGTATCTGTAGAGCTGACTGTCAATCAAAGTGCCGACCATGCTTACAGCCATCTCTCACATTACAGTATCGGGAGTGGTGATCATAGCTGCTCGGTGTATGCCACGTGAATGAAATCCAGCTCCTGGGAGGAAATACGTTAATTTTCTTCCTGTAGTTGCACTTTTTGTCAGGTGTTTCGACAGCATTGTAACGCTATTAACCTGCAGATTAACCCTATTTCCTCCAGTTAAATACTGAAGGTAAATGCCATTTTTCGAGTCGACAAGTTCCCTTTAAATGATATTTCTGCTATGGATTCATTGACAAATCTAAAATCTTTATTTTTCTTAATTTTTTTTTATATAGCGCTAACATATTCCGCAGCGCTTTACAGTTTGCACACATTATCATCGCTGTCCCCGATGGGGCTCACAATCTAAATTCCCTATCAGTATGTCTTTGGAATGTGGGAGGAAACCGGAGTACCCGGAGGAAACCCACGCAAACACGGAGAGAACATACAAATTCTTTGCAGATGTTGTCCTGGGTGGGATTAGAACTCCAGCGCTGCAATAGATTTTTCAAGCTCCTTATCACTGTGTAAACATATGTTTTAGGCCTCATTCAGATATCCGTTTTTCATGTTTGTGTCTTATATAGATTTTTCCAATATAATCTATGTGGCAGTTCACGTGTCCTATTTTTTTTTTGAAGATCATGCGGGGTCAGTTTTTTATCCTAGTAGTGGATCAAAATTCTCCAATCAAGCCTATGGGTCCATGAAATCACTGACAGCACGCATTGCCGTCCGTGTTGTCTGTTTTAAGCACTGATATCATAGGATAAGATTTTCTATTTATGTATTTATTTTGCATAAGAGAAAAACTGATGAAACTCTGATGGTAAAAAGTGACCAAAATCTGACATTTCTTTCTATACACGAAAAATCACTGACATTTGACTGAGGGTTAAAGCCCGTTGACATACCAGGTTTTAATAAGTGTGTTTTTTTAAATTTTCAACCGATTTTGGTCGTTTCCTAGCCCAGCTTGCTGTACCTTTATACTCTGGAAAACAAGCAGTACAAGCAACATGATTGGTCCTGGCCATTTTTCTAACGGACTCATTGCCTTCAATAGATGATCTTTATTTACAAATCAGACCTGTCTCAGTTATGATTTGCAGATTGATCGTCCACAAAAAATAGAGATGTAATCATGTCCATAGTCTATAGCGGAACATATTCTACCTGTTAGAAAGCAAAGAGAATGCAGAGAGTAATATTGGCCATGCGAAAGGGACCCAAGGGAGGTTATATGCTCCAACAATGGCCACTATTTTATTACTGTCCCTCAGTGAACCTCCAGATTCATAGCTCCCTCCAATTAATACGTTTTAGCAGCCTAGCCTGGATGTGATGTATTTAAATTACAGATATATACACTGAAAAGCGAGTTTGGTGTGCAAATCTTAATTCTGTGACTTTTCGCATACTGTTGTCTGCAAAAAAAATAAATAAACAGACATGAAAATATCCATGTGCTATCCTGAAAGAATCTGTTAGCAAGATTTAGCACTATAAAGTAAAGCCATGGCCATAATGCTACTGTGATGCTGATTAATCTGACATGGTTGTAATGTAATAAAATAAGTAGAAATCAAGGGGGTGAACACTTTCGCAAGCCGCTGTATTAGGTATAAAGTCTGTTGAAACAACTTGAATTTGACCAACAGCAAAGCGTTGATCTGTTTAATAGTTGAAGAAGCCAAAGTACCATAATATTTCAGTTAGTGATGAGTGAACCCGTGGATGTTTGGGTTCGCCGACTGAACTTAACCTGGAACTTGACCCTGGAACTAATAGAAGTCAATGGAGAACTGAACTTTGGTGCTTTAACCCCTTTACCGCCAAGGGTGGTTTGCACGTTAAAGGGAACCTGTCACCCCGTTTTTTGAAGATGAGCTAAAAATAGCGTTAAATAGGGGCAGAGCTGGGCGTTACATTAGTGTCTTTTGTGTGCCTTTATTACCCACCTATGCTGCCGAAATACCTTTGTAAAGTCGCCGTTTTGTGCTGTCACTCACGCTGGTCTGGTCATATGGGCGTGGTGACAGCGCTGTTTCTCCCCCAGATCAGGCTCATCATTCCGTTGGTGGCGTAGTGGTGTGCGCATGTCCAACAGAGAATATCCACTGCCCAGGTGATGAAAAAGAGCACGATCTGCGCTATTCAGCCGTTTACCGGTGGGCGCGGCCATCTTTCTGTGGCCGCGCATGCGCAGATGGAGCGCTCTGCTGCCCGGGGCTTCAGGAAAATGGCCGCCGCGATCTCCATCTGCGCACGCGCGGAATCCCGTGGCCATTTTCCTGTCACCACGCCCATAGGACCAGACCAGCGTGAGTGACAGCAGAAAACGGCGACTTTGCAAAGGTATTTCGGCAGCATAGGTGGGTAATAAAGGCACACAAAAGACACTAATGTAACGCCCAGCTCTGCCCCTATTTAACGCTATTTTTAGCTCATCTTCAAAAAACGGGGTGACAGGTTCCCTTTAACCCCTTCCTGACATCAGACGTACTATCCCGTCGAGGTGGGGTGGGCCCGTATGACCACCGACGGGATAGTACGTCATACGCGATCGGCCGCGCTCACGGGGGGAGCGCGGCCGAACGCGGCCGGGTGTCAGCTGCATATCGCAGCTGACATCCGGCACTATGTGCCAGGAGCGGTCACGGACCGCCCCCGGCACATTAACCCCCGGCACACCGCGATCAAACATGATCGCGGTGTACCGGCGGTATAGGGAAGCATCGCGCAGGGAGGGGGCTCCCTGCGGGCTTCCCTGAGACCCCCGGAGCAACGCGATGTGATCGCGTTGCTCCGAGGGTCTCCTACCTCCCTCCTCGCCGCAGGTCCCGGATCCAAGATGGCCGCGGCATCCGGGTCCTGCAGGGAGGGAGGTGGCTTACCGAGTGCCTGCTCAGAGCAGACACTTGGTAAGCCTGCAGCCCTGCACAGCAGATCGTCGATCTGACAGAGTGCTGTGCACACTGTCAGATCAATGATCTGTAATGTCCCCCCCTGGGACAAAGTAAAGAAGTTAAAAAAAAATTCCCCACATGTGTGTAAAAAAAAAATAAAAAAAATATCCTAAATAAAGAAAGAAAAAAAATATTCCCATAAATACATTTCTTTAGCTAAATAAAATAAAAAAAACAATAAAAGTACACATATTTAGTATCGACGCGTCCGTAACGACTCAACGTATAATACTGCCCCACTAGTTAACCCCTTCAGTAAACACCGTAAGAAAAAAAAAAAAAAAACGAGGCAAAAAACAACGCTTTATTATCATACCGCCGAACAAAAAGTGGAATAACACGCGATCAAAAAGACGCATATAAATAACCATGGTACGGCTGAAAACGTCATCTTGTCCCGCAAAAAACGAGCTGCAATACAGCATCATCAGCAAAAAAATAAAAAAGTTATAGTCCTGAGAATAAAGCGATACCAAAATAATTATTTTTTCTATAAAATAGTTTTTATCGTATAAAAGCGCCAAAACATAAAAAAATGATATAAATGAGATATCGCTGTAATCGTACTGACTTGACGAATAAAACTGCTTTATCAATTTTACCAAACGCGGAACGGTATAGACGCCTCCCCCAAAAGAAATTCATGAATAGCTGGTTTTTGATCACTCTGCCTCACAAAAATCAGAATAAAAAGCGATCAAAAAATGCCACGTGTCCAAAAATGTTACCAATAAAAACGTCAACTCGTCCCGCAAAAAACAAGATCTCACATGACTCTGTGGACTCAAATATGGAAAAATTACAGCTCTCAAAATGTGGTAACGCAAAAAATATTTTTTGCAATGAAAAGCGTCTTTCAGTGTGTGACGGCTGCCAATCATAAAAATCCGCTAAAAAACCCGCTATAAAAGTAAATCAAACCCCCCTTCATCACCCCCTTAGTTTGGGAAAAATAAAAAAAATAAAAAATGTATTTATTTCCATTTTCCCATTAGGGTTAGGGTTAGGGCTAGAGTTAGGACTAGAGTTAGGGCTAGGGTTAGGGCAAGGGTTAGGACTAGGGTTAGGGTTAGGGCTAGGGTTGGGGCTAGGGTTAGGGCTAGGGCTAGAGTTGGGGCTAGGGTTAGGGCTAGGGTTAGGGCTAGTGTTACGGCTAGTGTTAGGGCTAGTGATAGGGCTAGGGTTATTGCTAGGGTTAGGGCTAGGGTTAGGGTTGGGGCTAGGGTTGGGGCTACAGTTAGGGTTGGGGCTAAAGATAGGGTTAGGGTTTGGATTACATTTACGGTTGGGAATAGGGTTGGGTGTGTCTGGGTTAGAGGAGTGGTTAGGGTTACTGTTGGGATTAGGGTAAGGGGTGTGTTTGGATTAGGGTTTCAGTTATAATTGGGGGGTTTCCACTGTTTAGGCACATCAGGGGCTCTCCAAACGGGACATGGCATCCGATCTGAATTCCAGCCAATTCTGCGTTGAAAAAGGAAAACAGTGCTCCTTCCCTTCAGAGCTCTCCCGTGTGCCCAAACAGGGGTTTACCCCAACATATGGGGTATCAGCGTACTCAGGACAAATTGTACATCATCTTTAGGGGTCCAATTTCTCCTGCTACCCTTGGGAAAATACAAAACTGGGGGCCAAAAAATAAGTTTTGTGGGAAAAAAAAGATTTTTTATTTTCACGGCTCTGCGTTGTAAACTGTAGTGAAACACTTGGGGGTTCAAAGTTCTCACAACACATCTAGATAAGTTCCTTGGGGGGTCTAGTTTCCGATATGGGGTCACTTGTGGGGGGTTTGTACTGTTTGGGTACATCAGGGGCTCTGCAAATGCAACGTGACGCCTGCAGACCAATCCATTTAAGTCAGCATTCCAAATGGCGCTCCTTCCCTTCCGAGCTCTGTCATGCGCCCAAACAGTGGTTCCCCCCAACATATGGGGTATCAGCGTACTCAGGACAAATTGGACAACAACTTTTGGGGTCCAATTTATCCTGATACCCTTGTAAAAATACAAAACTGGGGGCTAAAAAATCATTTTTGTGAAAAAAAAAAAGAATTTTTATTTTCACGGCTCTGTGTTATAAACTGTAGTGAAACACTTGGGGGTTCAATGTTCTCACAACACATCTAGATAAGTTCCTTGGGGGGTCTAGTTTCCAATATGGGGTCACTTGTGGGGGGTTTTTACTGTTTGGGTACATCAGGGGCTCTGCAAATGCAACGTGACGCCTGCAGACCAATCCATTTAAGTCTGCATTCCAAATGGCGCTCCTTCCCTTCCGAGCTCTGTCATGCGCCCAAACAGTGGTTCCCCCCCACATATGGGGTATCAGCGTACTCAGGACAAATTGGACAACAATGTTTGGGGTCCAATTTATCCTGATACCCTTGTGAAAATACAAAACTGGGGGCTAAAAAATCATTTTTGTGAAAAAAAAAAGAATTTTTATTTTCACAGCTCTGCGTTATAAACTGTAGTGAAACACTTGGGGGTTCAAAGCTCTCAAAACACATCTAGATAAGTTCCTTAGGGGGTCTACTTTCCAAAATGGTGTCACTTGTGGGGGTTTTTAATGTTTAGGCACATCAGGGGCTCTCCAAACGCAACATGGCATCCCATCTTAATTCCAGTCAATTTTGCATTGAAAAGTAAAATAGCGCTCCTTCCCTTCCGAGCTCTGCTATGCGCCCAAACAGTGGTTTACCCCCACACATGGGGTATCGTCGTACTCAGGACAAATTGCACAACAACTTTTGTGGTCCAATTTCTTCTCTTACCCTTGGGGAAATAAAAAAATGGGGGCGAAAAGATCACTTTTGTGAAAAAATATGATTTTTTATTTTTACGGCTCTGCATTATAAACTTCTGTGAAGCACTTGTTGGGTCAAAGTGCTCAACACACATCTAGATAAGTTCCTTAAGGGGTATACTTTCCAAAATGGTGTCACGTGTGGGGGGTTTCAATGTTTAGGCACATCAGGGGCTCTCCAAATGCAACATGGCGTCCCATCTCAATTCCAGTCAATTTTGCATTGAAAAGTCAAATGGCGCTCCTTCCCTTCCGAGCTCTGCCCTGCACCCAAACAATGGTTTACACCCACATATGGGGTATCAGCGTACTCAGGACAAATTGCACAACAATTTTTGGGGTCCAATTTCTTCTCTTACCCTTAGGAAAATAAAAAATTGGGGGCGAAAAGATCATTTTTGTGAAAAAATATGATTTTTTATTTTTACGGCTCTGCATTATAAACTTCTGTGAAGCACTTGTTGGGTCAAAGTGCTCACCACACATCTAGATAAGATCCTTAGGGGGTCTACTTTCCAAAATGGTGTCACTTGTGGGGGATTTCAATGTTTAGGCACATCAGGGGCTCTCCAAATGCAACATGGCGTCCCATCTCAATTCCAGTCAATTTTGCATTGAAAAGTCAAATGGCGCTCCTTTCCTTCCGAGCTCTGCCATGCGCCCAAACAGTAATTTACCCCCACATATGGGGTATCAGCGTACTCAGGACAAATTGTACAACAAATTTTGGGGTCTATTTTCTCCTGTTACCCTTGGTAAAATAAAACAAATTGGAGCTGAAATAAATTTTGTGTGAAAAAAAGTTAAATGTTCATTTTTATTTAAACATTCCAAAAATTCCTGTGAAACACCTAAAGGGTTAATAAACTTCTTGAAAGTGGTTTTCAGTACCTTGAGGGGTGCAGTTTTTAGAATGGTGTCACACTTGGGTATTTTCTATCATAGACCCCTCAAAATGACTTCAAATGAGATGTGGTCCCTAAAAAAAAATGGTGTTGTAAAAATGAGAAATTGCTGGTCAACTTTTAACCCTTATAACTCCGTCACAAAAAAAAAATTTTGGTTCCAAAATTCTGCTGATGTAAAGTAGACATGTGGGAAATGTTACTTATTAAGTATTTTGTGTGACATATGTCTGTGATTTAAGGGCATAAAAATTCAAAGTTGGAAAATTGCGAAATTTTCAAAATTTTCGCCAAATATTTGTTTTTTTCACAAATAAACGCAAGTTATATCGAAGAAATTTTACCACTATCATGAAGTACAATATGTCACGAGAAAACAATGTCAGAATCGCCAAGATCCGTTGAAGCGTTCCAGAGTTATAACCTCATAAAGGGACAGTGGTCAGAATTGTAAAAATTGGCCCGGTCATTAACGTGCAAACCACCCTTGGGGGTGAAGGGGTTAATGGCCGGGCCAATTTTTACAATTCTGACCACTGTCCTTTTATGAGGTTAGAACTCTGGAACGCTTCAACGGATCTTGATGATTCTGACATTCTTTTCTCGTGACATATTGTACTTCATGATAGTGGTAAAATTTCTTTGATATTACCTGCGTTTATTAGTGAAAAAAAATGGAAATTTGGCTAAAATTTTGAAAATTTTGCAATTTTCCAACTTTGAATTTTTATGCCCTTAAATCACAGAGACATGTCACACAAAATACTTAAGAAGTAACATTTCCCACATGTCTACTTTACATCAGCACAATTTTGGAACCAAAATGTTATTTTGTTTGGGAGTTATAAGGGTTAAAAGTTGACCAACAATTTCTCATTTTTACAACACCATTTTTTTTTTTAGGGACCACATCACATTTGAAGTCACATTGAGGGGTCTATATGATAGAAATTGGATCCAATAAGTTGTTGTGCAATTTGTTCTGAGTACGCTGATATCCCATATGTTGGGGTAAACCACTGTTTGGGCGCATGGTAGAGCTCGGAAGGGAAGGAGCGCCGTTTGACTTTTCAATGCAAAATTGACTGGAATTGAGATGGGACGCCATGTCGCGTTTGGAGAGCCCCTGATGTGCCTAAACAGTGGAAAACTCCACAAGTGACACTATTTTTTAAAGAACCCTAAGAAACTTATCTAGATGTGTTGTGAAAACTTTTAACCTCCAAGTGTTTCACTACAGTTTATAATGCTGAACCGTGAAAATAAAAAAAAAAATTTTTTCCACAAAAATTATTTTTTAGACCCCAGTTTTGTATTTTCCCAAAGGTAACAGGAGAAATTGGACCCCAAATGTTGCTGCCCAATTTGTCCTGAGTACACTGATGCCCCATATGTTGGGGTAAACCCCTGTTTGGGCACACAGGTGAGCTTGGATGGGAAGGAGCACTGTTTTACTTTTTCAATGCAGAATTGGCTGGAATTGAGATCGGATGCCAAGTCACATTTGGAGATCCCCATGTGCCTAAACAGTGGAAACCCACCAATTCTAACTGAAATCCTAACCCAAACACACCCCTAACCATAACCCCAACCCTAACCATAACCCTAACCACACCCCTAACCCAAACATGCCCCCAACCCTAATCCCAACCACACCCCTAACCCTAATGCCAACCCTAACCACACCCCTAACTCCAACACACTACTAACCCTAATCCCAACCATAATCCTAACCACACCCATAACCCTAATCCCAAAAGTAAATGTAATCCAAACCCTAACTTTAGCCCCAACCCTAACTTTAGCCCCAACCCTAAGTGTAGCCCCATCTCTAACTGTAGCCCCAACCCTAACTTTAGCCCCAACCCTAACTTTAGCCCCAACCCTAACTTTAGCCCCAACCCTAACCCTAGCTGTAGCCCCAACCCTAATGGGAAAATGGAAAGAAATACTTTTTTAAATTTTATTATTTTTCCCTAACTAGGGGGGGTGATGAAGGGGGGGGGGGTTGATTTACCTTTTTAGCGGGTTTTTCTTAGCAGATTTTTATGATTGGCAGCTGTCACACACCAAAAGACACTTTTTATTGCAAAAACTAGTTTTTGTGTCTCCACATTTTGAGAGCTATAATTTTTCCATACTTTGGTCCACAGAGTCATGTTAGGTCTTGTTTTTTTGCGGGACAAGTTGATGTTTTTATTGGTACCATTTTCGGGCACGTGACATTTTTTGATAGCCTTTTATTCCAATTTTTGTGAGGCAGAATAACCAAAAACCAGCTTTTCATGAATTTCTTTTTGTTTTTTGGGAGGGGGCGTTTATACCATTCTGCTTTTGGTAAAATTGATAAAGCAGTTTTATTCTTCGGGTCAGTACGATTACAGTGATACCTCATTTATATAATTTTTTTAATGTTTTGGCGCTTTTATATGATAAAAACTATTTTATATAAAAAATAATTATTTTTGCATCGCTTTATTCTGAGGACTATAACTTTTTTTACTTTTTCACTGATGATGCTGTATGGCGGCTCTTTTTTTTGCGGGACAAGATGATGTTTTCAGTGGTACCATGGTTATTTATATCTGTCTTTTTGATCGCGTGTTATTCCACTTTTTGTTTGGCAGTATGATAATAAAGGGTTGTTTTTCGCCTTTTTTTTATGGTATTCACTGAAGGGGTTAACTAGTGGGAGGGTTTTATAGGTCATGTCATTACGGACGCGGCGATACTAAATATGTGTACTTTTATTGTTTGTTTTTTTATTTAGATAAAGAAATGTATTTATTGGAACAATATATGTATATATATTTTTGCCATTTAGGATTTTTTTTTTTTTTACTTTATAACATTGCCCCAGGGGGGGACATCACTATATATTATCAGATCGCTGATCTGACACTCTGTAGTACAGTGTGTCAGATCAGCGATCTGACAGGCACTTGAGGGAGGCTTGCTGAGAGCAGGCGCTTGCTAGCCACTTCCCTGCAGGACCCTGAAGGCCCCCCACAGCCATTTTGGATCCGGGGCCTGCAGGGAGGAGGAGGTAGGAGACCCTCTGAACAACGCGATCACATCACGTTGTTCCGAGGGTCTCAGGGAAGCTCGCAGGGAGTCCCATCCCTGCACAATGCTTCCCTATGCCACCGGAACGCTGTGATCATGTTTGATCGCAGTGTCCTGGGGTTAATGTGCAGGGAGCTGTCCGTGACCGCTCCTGGCACATAGTGCCGGATGTCAGCTGTAATAATCAGCTGACACCAGGCGGTGATCGGCCGCGCTCCCCCCGTGAGTGCGGCCGATCGACTATGATGTACTATCCCGTCACTGGGAATTAAGTCCCAGGTCACCTCGACGAGATAGTACGTCATATGGGATTAAGGTGTTAAGATGGCAGAAAAATGTTCATAGCCAGGGTTACGGGGCTTTAAAAGAAACCTAAATGGGGGTAAGAGCAGGACAAGGTCCCCATCGGTGCCCTGAAATCATGATTGTATGGTCCTGATGGTTGCCATGGCAATTCAAGATCAAATAACGGCCTTAGAGTCTGCTGGCTATAGTAAGCGGTTCAGAAGTTACCAACATTTAGGTGGTAAAAATACACATTTTCATTCCTGTTATACCACTTTGAAAATTACCTGAAGGGTTAATAAGATACCCGACAGCAGTTTTCAATATGTCACGGGGTGCTGTTTTTAAAATGGTATCAATTTTGTCCTTTTCCCACTATATAGGTCTCCCAAAGTCACTTCAAACACGGATAGGTCGTAAAAATTTTTTTGTACATTTTCTTGTAAAAATGACATTTTTAAACCTCCTAAAACGCTAACAAAATAAAAGATTTTACAAATGGTGCAGATTTAAAGCAGACATATGGGAAATGCTATTTTTTAAGGTTCTTCTATGGTATAACTATCTGGATTAAAGGTATAATCATTCAAAGTTTGAAAACTGCTAATTTTGTAAAATTTTTCTCAAATTTCTGATATTTTTTGTAAATAAACACAAAACATATCGACCTAAATTTACCATTATCATAAATTATAATGTTCCCCTAAAACCACAATCTCAAAGTCACTGGGATTTGTTGATGCGATAGAGTTATTACGACATAAAGGGACACTGGTCAGATTTTAAAAATTTTGCCTGGTCACTAAGGGGTTAAAACAACCTACAATTAACCACCAGACGTAGGTCCAAGTGGAGGAAAAGGTAAGAGAGGATTTATGCCAACTTTGTTTTTTTGTTTTGGGGGGGGTTCAGACTTTTTTTTTTAAATTATTTTACTTCAATGTATTATTTTCCAATAACAACGAATTTAAAAAGAACAAAACAAATAAAAGGAAGAATAATCGCCTGGCATCTATGACATTTCTTGGCTACCTTTGGAAAATAGGCCTCTTTCAAGGCCAGATCCAGCATGGCTTAAAAAATATGTGTAAATGGGAGGGGGTTAAGGCTACTTTCACGATTATCAGTCGGTACAGGCCCGTCGCAATGCGTCGGGCCGACGTACCGACGGACACTGTGAATAACTGCAAGACGTGGGCAGCGGATGCAGTTTTACAATGCATCCGATGCCCATTCTGCAGTCCGGGGAGGAGGGGGCAGAGTTTCGGCCGCGCATGAGCGGTCGAAAATGGCGGATGCGACGCACAAAAAAAGTTACATGGATTGTTTTTTGTGCCGACGGCCCGCCAAATCACGACGCATCCGTCACACGACGGATGCGACGTGTGGCAATCCATCGCAATGCGTCGCTTCCAAAACGAAGCATTGCGACATACGTCATACAACGCTAGTGTGAAATTAGCCTAACTGACAAGGCCTGTATATCACTGACTCTAAGGCTGCCGTCACACTAGCAGTATTCGGTCAGTATTTTACATCAGTATCTGTAAGCCAAAACCAGGAGTGGAACAAGGAAAAGTATAATAGAAAAGTATAATAGAAACATATGAAAGTATAATAGAAACATATGCACCACTTCTGCATTTATCACCCACTCCTGGTTTTGGCTTACAAATACTGATGTAAAATACTGACCAAATACTGATAATGTGATGGCAGCCTAAGGGTGAAAGTCAACTGCTTCCAGAATTATCTTTTTAAGGCTGTGTGCACACGTAGCAGATTTTTCGCGTTTTTTTTCGTGTTTTTTCGCTATAAAAACGCTATAAAACCGCAAAAAAAAATGCTCACATTAAGCATCCTATTTAATAGAATGCAATCCGCATTTTTTGTGCACATGCTGCATTTTTTTCCTGAGCGGAATTGCATTCCAGAAAAAAACGCAGCATGTTCATTAAATTTGCCGAATCGCGGGGATTCCGCACACCTAGGAATGCATTTATCTGCTTACTTGCCGCATGGGGCTATGCCCACCATGCGGGAAGTAAGCAGATCATGTGCGGTTGGTACCCAGGGTGGAGGAGAGGAGATTCTTCTCCACGGACTGGGCACCATATAATTGTTTAAAAAAAAAAAGAATTAAAATAAAAAATCGTGATATACTCACCCTCTGATGGACCCGGAGTCCTCCCGCCTCTCAGCGGTGCACGTGGCCACTTCCATTCCTATAGATGGTGTGTGTGAAGGACCTGCGATGACGTCGCGGTCACAGATGCTACAGATCGCTTGGAAAACGCTAGCATTCTGCAAGCTAATTATGCTTGCAAAACGCTAGTTTTCTGCGGGAATATACATGCTAATTCCGCATGCGATATACCCGCGGCAGGAGTTGCAGAATTGCCGCTGAAATTTCCGCGGCAATTCTGCAACGGGTGCACTTAGCCTTAAGGTTAGATTTTTAATGGACGAAACCTCCATTGGTTCAAAGGGGGGTTTAAATAATGCCTCCAAGTTCAAACCCCAGAGATGAATTTTTAGACTAGGGATTGGTATATACCTATCACCAGCTTTAACCCCCTTCCCGACCTCCGCCGTACTAGTACTGCACTGCGGGAGGTGCATTTCTGACCAGCACAGTACTAGTACGGCGCCGCCATTTTCCGGTCACCACGCGGTGACCGGGTTCTGATGGCTGCTGTCCATGACAGCAGATCATCTCCACACGTAGCCCCGGGGGGCTGCACCGCCCCCCCACATCGGCGATCGCTGTGATTGGCTGGTCAATTCTGACCAGCCAATCACAAAAATAAAACAATAAGGGTACGTGTCCACGTTCAGGATGGCCGGCGCTTTGGACGGAGCAGAAAACCCGCTTCGCCCCTTCTGTAGACGCGATGATGCCGGATGTGTTCATTGCACACATCCGGAATCATCGCACCCCACACATAAGGCCCTGTGTTTTACCTTGCGGCGGCGCAACGTCACCGCAAGGTAAACGGACATGCTGCGATCTAAAAAGATGCGCCACTTGTCCGGAATCGCAGGGCCGCCTGATGCGTGTTACCACGCATAGTGGAGACGGCATTTCATAAAATCCCCTCCACTATGCTGTAACATCTGGACGCTGTGTGTTTGACGCTGCGGCTCTACGCAACGTCAAACACGCAGCATTTCCTGAACGTGGACACGTACCCTAAAGTTATTAAAAAAAAAACAAAAAACATGTGACCGGCTGTGATTGGTGCTGAGTGACGTAGCTCCAATCACAGCCGTCACAGTGGATGGGGAGATCACCACGTCACCTCACCTGATTAACCCCTAGAGCATACCTCCCAACTTTTGAAGATGGGAAAGAGGGACAAAGTTTGCGGCGCGCAAATGTTAGGCCACGCCTCTGACCACACCCATTCATAATTAGTCACACCCATATCCACGTCCCAAGCACACCCATTTAGCACTGCTGATCACACTGTTTCATATACAATAGTTATAAACAAAAAAATATGGCCACACAGTGCTCCATACTGTATAATGGCCACACATGAGGCTCCATACTGTATAATGAACACACATGACGCTCCATACTGTATAATGACCGCATGCATACTGTATAATGGCCGCACATGATGCTCCATACTGTATAATGACCGCACATGATGCTCCATACTGTATAATGACCGCACATGATGCTCCATACTGTATAATGGCCGCACATGATGCTCCATACTGTATAATGACCGCACATGATGCTCCATACTGTATAATGACCGCATGCATACTGTATAATGGCCGCACATGATGCTCCATACTGTATAATGAACGCACATGATGCTCCATACTGTATAATGACCGCACATGATGCTCCATATTGTATAATGACCGCACATGATGCTCCATACTGTATACTGGCTGCACATGATGCTCCATACTGTATAATGACCGCACATGATGCTCCATATTGTATAATGACCGCACATGATGCTCCATACTGTATAATGGCCACACATGATGCTCCATACTGTATAATGACCGCACATGATGCTCCATACTGTATAATGACCGCACATGATGCTCCATATTGTATAATGACCGCACATGATGCTCCATACTGTATAATGACTGCACATGATGCTCCATATTGTATAATGACCACACATGATGCTCCATACTGTATACTGGCTGCACATGATGCTCCATATTGTATAATGACCGCACATGATGCTCCATACTGTATAATGACTGCACATGATGCTCCATACTGTATAATGACCCCACATGATGCTCCATACTGTATTATGGCCACAGTTCTCCATACTGTATAATGACATACAGGCACGCAGCTCACACACATGCAGCATCACACACACAGTATCACACATACACACGCAGCATCACAAACGCAGCTCACAAACACATGCAGCTTTGACACAAATGCATCACACATGCAGCCATCACACACACACACAGCCATCACACACACACGCAGCCATCACACACACACACGCAGCCATCACACACACACACACAGCCATCACACACACGCAGTCATCACACACACGCAGTCATCACACACACACGCAGTCATCACACACACGCAGCCATCACACACACACACGCAGCCATCACACACACACACGCAGCCATCACACACACACACGCAGCCATGACACACACACACACGCAGCCATCACACACACACACACGCAGCCATCACACACACACACACACGCAGCCATCACACACATGCAGCCATCACACACACCCAGCCATCACACACACACACACCCAGCCATCACACACACACCCAGCCATCACACACACACACTCAGCCATCACACACACCCAGCCATCACACACACACACACCCAGCCATCACACACACACACCCAGCCATCACACACACCAGATACCTCATACACACATGACACACACACAAATGCAGCATCACACATCTCACACACACACACACACACACACACACACACAATCTCCTCTGTGGTGCAGGGGCGGCTGATCTGTCCATGTGCAGCTCTTCAGTTTCTCCGGCTGCTCACAGCTCTGCACTGTCCCGGCACCTCCCCCGTCTCTCCTTCTCTGCCGGGATAGCAGCTAAGAGCAGGAGATGCCAGAGCTCTGTGCACACACCTCAGGTAGTGAGTCGCTGACCTCTCATCTTGATCGCTGCTGGCTCTCTTCCTCAGCGTGGCAGCGCCGCACACACAGGGGGCGGGGGCGGGGGAGGGATCGGTCGGGAGGAGACCCAGCATGTATAAGAAAAAAAAAACAGCCACAAACCTAATCGGGCTCTCTCTACGTCCCGGAAGTGGGCGGGGCTTCACCGGCGGCCGCAAATTCGGGATTTTAAATGCCCGAAGCGGGACAGCGGGACCCCGGTGCCAAAGCGGGACTGTCACGCTGAAATCGGGACGGTTGGGAGGTATGCCCTAGGGCGCTGATTGGCTGAACAATAGCTTCTAGCCAATCAGCGCCAAAGGGGTTAATTTAAAATACCGATCACCGCCCTGCACACCATCTTTACCTTAGATTTGGCGTGCAGAGCGGTGGTCTAAACCCCTTTGTGTACCTTGAGATAGAGAATCCATTGGTGGCCAGTGTGATCAACCTGGCGATCTCCTGCCTCCTGCTTCAGCCTCCTGCTCCATCTTGTGCTCTGTGCTCTCTGCTGCCATCTGCCTGCTGTGTGAGACCTGTGATCACAGCAGAGCAGCAGCACCTCCCCACCCCTTGCCCATCCCCCATCCCTGTTCAAGTACCCCCCCTCCCCCACCCTCCAATTGATTTTTTTAGCGCACTCTTTTTGTGTGCGCTGAGTCCTGCGCAGAGCATTCGTGCTCTTCCTGTGTCCGCAGCGCTCTGACCGGTATCGCTGCTGATCAGAGACTGCGCCACAGGGATTATAGTAGTTAGTACAGCGTAGCAAGCTAGCGTAGCCGGCGTCACAGCGTAAGTGACGACCGATCTTTTATAGAAAACAATCGTATAGAGTAGTTTTATAGGTAGTGTATTAGGTCTAGTCGGCGTCAGTGTGTGGTGACGTCCGATCTTGTTGTATGGAAAAAAAAAAATCATACAGAGTAGTTTTATAGTTAGTGTGTTAGGTTTTGCCGGCGTCAGTGTTTGTTGCTATCGCTGGGTAATTTCTACTGCATTAGGGGAGCGTACGTCACATTGTTGCTGACGACCGTTTTTCTTTTGTAAAAAGAATTATTTGCGGCTGGTAAATTTATAGGGAGGGCATTAGTGTAGTGAACATCTAATTTTTTTTTACAAACTTTAGTTTTTTAACATCTGATTTTTCTTTTCATTTTTTTTCTTTCCTAAATTTTATCTCTCTACTTATTTCTCTCCTTTTTGTTATAATAAAGAGTACCCTATTACACAAGCCCCACACATTACACGTGTAAAAGCACCACTTACGCACACATCCCCAGGGTTTGGGAAAAAAAATAAAAATGGCCCATTCGTCAACAAGGCGCTATTCACCAGAGGAGGCTTACGCCATCCTTGCGTCCGACACGGATACAGCCAGTGAGGAAGATCCCACATTCCTTTATTCCTCATCATCCTCCTCCTCATCTGGTGAGGAAGGACCCCCAGTAAGGCACCCTAGGACCCAGGCAACTCCTGCAGCAATCGATCCCGTATGGATTGCACCCCCTGAAAATTTTCAGCCCGTCATTCCGGATTTCAGCAGCAGCTCAGGAATCCAGTTTGACACCACTGGCCTCACTGAAATTGACTTCTTCAAATTCTTTTTCAGTGAGGAATTAATAAAGCTTATGGTGGCCCAGACGAACCTGTATGCCCAACAATTTTTCACCCAAAATTCCACATCATACGCCAGATGGACCCTCGGTAAATGCAGCAGAGATGATGACATTTTGGGGAATTTTGCTGCATATGGGCATAATAAAAAAACCAGAGATTCGTCAATACTGGAGTACTGATATTCTCTACAGTACACTGGTATTCTGCATGGCCATGACAAGGAAACGTTTTGAAGGGATCCATACATTTTTGCATTACAATGATAATGCTCAGTGTCCTCCTCGAGACAATCCTAACTTGGATCGTCTATATAAAATTCGGCCAGTGGTTGAACACTTCAGCAGAAAATTTGCTGAGGCGTACATACCCCAGAGGGACATCGCTATTGATGAATCTCTCGTTCACTTCAAAGGGAGGCTAAAATTCCGACAATACCTGCCCAGTAAGGCTACTTTCACACTTGCGTCGTTTTGGAGAAAAAACGCATCCTGCAAAGATGCCCGCAGGATGAGTTTTTCTCCATACACTTGCATTAGCGACACACTGCGATGGATTGCCACACGTCGCATCAGTCGTGCGACGGATGCGTCGTGTTTTGGCGGACCGTCGGCACAAAAAAGTTCCATGTAACTTTTTTTGTGCGTCGTGTCTGCCATTTTCGACCGCGCATGCGTGGCCGAAACTCCGCCCCCTCCTCCCCAGGCTGCAGAATGGGCAGCGGATGCGTTGTAAAACTGCATCCGCTGCCCACGTCTTGCAGTAAATTTCACAAGTTCTGTCGATACGTCGGCCCAACGCATTGCGACGGGCCCGTACCGACGCAAGTGTGAAAGTAGCCTAAGAGGTCCAGGTAAGGAATAAAGCTGTACAAACTGTGAGAGAGTACCTCAGGGTACACCTACAGATTTAGGGTCTATGAGGGAAAGGACACTCAAATTATCCCCCCTGAATGCCCCCCCCTTCCCGTCCTGGGTGTGTGTGGGAAAATTATGTGGGAATTGCTGCACCCACTGCTGGATAAGGGTTATCACCCCTACATTGATAACTTTTACACCTGTGTCCCACTCTTCAAGTTCCTCTCTGCCAGAGGTACAGCTGCATGTGGCACCGTGCGAAAAAATCAGCGAGGCCTCCCTAAGCCGCTAATTGGGCAAATGCTGAGAAAAGGGGAAAGCAGAGCCCAATGCAGCGACAACATACTGGTGGTTAAGTATAAGGACAAAAGGGATGTCCTTATCCTGACCACCATACACCGTGACAACAGCACCCTTGTCACTGTTGTGTGGGCCCACAACACGAGTCCCAAAAGCCAGATTCTATCTTGGATTACAATCGGTACATGAGGGGTGTGGATCTTTCAGATCAGGTCCTCCAACCATACAGTGCCATGCGAAAAGCCAAAGTATGGTACAAAAAATTGGCCGTGCACATTGTACAGATGGCAATGTACAATGCTTTTGTGCTGTTCCGATCTGCAGGCAATACGGGAACCTTCCTTCAGTTTCAGGAGGTAGTCATCAAGGCCCTAATGTTTGGCACTCAGGGAGGTGAGGGTCCCAGTACTTCTGAATCTGATAGTGCCCGTATTGTCCAAGGTCCATATTTCCAGGACAGGTTCCCCAAACAGCGAGGACAAGACAATCACAAAAACGGTGCAGAGTATGCTCCAAGAGGGGAATCCGAAAGGACACAATTTACCATTGTGAAACCTGCCCTGAGAAACCTGGCCTTTGCATTAAGAATTGCTTCAAAGCATACCACACGTCCACAAATTAATAACATTTGTTTATACCCTGTTGACACAACACACTTTTATAAATCTGATGTACCCCGCACATCTTACATATAACACCACATTATAAATTCATACACCAGTAAAACAAAAAGCATTATAATAAATACTATAAAACTATGCCTCTAGATAAATTCATTCAGGGGTGTAGATTCCAAAATGAGGTCACTTGTGAGGGGTTTCCACTGTTTAGGCACATCAGGGGCTCTGCAAACGCAACATGACGGCTGCAGACCATTCCATCAAAATCTGCAATCCAAAACGTCACTCCTTCCATTCCGAGCCCTGCCGTGCACCCAAACAGTGGTTTCCCCCCACATATGGGGTATTGGCGTACTCATGAGAAATTGCACAACAACTTTTGTGGTCCATTATCTCCTTTTACACTTGTGAGAATAAAAAAAATCATTGCTGAAAAATCATTTTTGAGGATAAAAATGTGATTTTTTTTTTTCACTGCTCTACGTTTTAAAATACTGTGAAGCACCTGGGAGTTCAAAGTGCTCACCACATGGCTAGATAAGTTCCTTGAAGGGTCTAGTTTTCAAAACGGGGTCACTTGTTGGGGTTTTCCAATGTATAAGCACATCAGGGGCTCTTCAAACGCAACATGCGTCCGCTATCAATTCTAACCAAATTAGCGTTCAAAAAGTCAAAAGGTGCTCCTTCCTTTCCGAGTTCTGCCTTGCGCCCAAACAGTGGTTTTCCCCCACATATGGGGTATCGGTGTACTCAGAAGAAATTGCACAATAACTTTTGTGGTCCATTTTCTCCTTTTACACTTGCGAAAATAAAAAAAAATCATTGTTGAAAAATAATTTTTGTGGAAAAAATTTGATTTTTTTTATTTTCACGGCTCTACGTTCTAAACTTCTGTGAAGCACCTGGGGGTTCAAAGTGCTTACCACATAGCTAGATAAGTTCCTTAAAGGGTCCAGTTTTCAAGATGGGGTCACTTGTGGAGGTTTTCCAATGTTTAGGCACATCAGTGGCTCTTCAAATGCAACATGGCATCCGCTATCAATTCCAACCAATTTTGCATTCAAAAAGTGCTCCTTCCCTTCCGAGCCCTGCCGTGCGCCCAAACAGTGGTTTTCCCCCATATATGGGGTATTGGCATACTCAGGAGAAATTGCACAACAACGTTTGGGGTCCATTTTCTCCTTTTACAATTGTGAAAATCAAAAAATTGTTGCTGAAAGATCATTTTTGTGACTAAAAAGTTAAATATTCATTTTTACCTTCCACGTTCCTTTAGCTGCTGTGAAGCACGTGAAGGGTTAATAAACTTCTTGAATATGGTTTTGATCAGCTTGAGGGGTGCAATTTTTAGAATGGTGTCACTTTTGGGTATTGTCTTTCATATTGACCCCTCAAAGTGACTTCAAATGTGATGTGGTCCCTAAAAAGAAATGATTTTGTAAAATTTGTTGAAAAAATTAGAAATCGCTGGTCAACTTTTAACCCTTATAACATTGTAACGAAAAAAAATTTTGGTTCCAAAATTGTGCTGATGTAAAGTAGACATGTGGTAAATATTATGTATTAACTATTTTGTGTGATATGACTCTGATTTAAGGGCATAAAACATTAAAGCTTGAAAATTGCAACATTTTCAAAATTTTTGCCAAATTTCCATTTTTTTTTTTTAAATAAACGCAAGTCATATCAAATAAATTTTACCACTAACATGAAGTACAATATGTCACAAGAAAATAATGTCAGAATCATCTGGATCCGTTGAAGCGTTCCAGAGTTATTACCTCATAAAGTGACAGTGGTCAGAAGTGTAAAAATTGGCAGGGTCAGAAAGGTGAAAACAGGCTGGGTCTTGAAGGGGTTAATAAACCTGCTTATCCATCTATTGGCTGCCACATTTTGTTATATAACGTCCCTAGGGCAGAAAACTCTATTCCTTTCTGGAGAAATTCTAAGATAGATTTAATCAGAACTTCCCCACCTAGACGTTCTACTGAGCTAGACAATAACTTTTTCCAAGTACTACCATATCCTGCAGTCACCGGTTTTCTGCTCTTATGTAAAGTAGATATTAAAGGGAACCTGTCACCACGTTTTTGGAAGATGGGATAAAAATAGCGTTAAATAGGGGCAGAGGTGGGCGTTACATTAGTGTGTGTGTTATGCGTTTATTACCCACCTAAGTTGCCGAAATAACTTTGCAAAGTCTCCGTTTTCGCCTGTCAATCAGGCTGGTCAGGTCACATGGGCGTGGTGTCTTCACCCAGATTTGGCGTAGTTTTCCGTTGGTGGCGTAGTGGTGTGCGCATGCCCAAAGTCCGGAATCCTCTTCCAGGGGATTTAAAATAGCGCGGTGTTCGTTATTGCATTGGTGATCGGTGGGCGCGGCCATCTTCCTTTGGCCGCGCGTGCGCAGAAGCGGCGCTCTGCTGGCCGCGGCTTCAGGAAAATGGCCGCGGGATGCCGCGCGTGCGCAGATGGATATCGCGGCGGCCATTTTCCTGAAGCCGCGGCCAGCAGAGCGCCGCTTCTGCGCACGCGCGGCCAAAGGAAGATGGCCGCGCCCACCGATCACCAATGCAATAACGAACACCGCGCTATTTTAAATCCCCTGGAAGAGGATTCCGGACTTTGGGCATGCGCACACCACTACGCCACCAACGGAAAACTACGCCAAATCTGGGGGAAGACAACGCCCATGCGACCTGACCAGCCTGATTGACAGGCGAAAACGGAGACTTTGCAAAGTTATTTCGGCAACTTAGGTGGGTAATAAACGCATAACACACACACTAATGTAACGCCCACCTCTGCCCCTATTTAACGCTATTTTTATCCCATCTTCCAAAAACGTGGTGACAGGTTCCCTTTAACTAGTGATGAGCGAGTATACTCATTGGTTGGGTGACCTCCGAGTATTTGTTGTTGCTCAGAGATATAGTTTTTATCGCCTCAGTTGCATGATTTACGGCTTCCAGATACGCTGAATACATGTGGGAATTCCTTAACAAACAGGCATTCCTCACATGTATTCAGCATATCTGGAAGCCGTAAATCATGCAACTGAGGCGATGAAAACTATATCTCCCAGCAATAACAAATACTCGGAGGTCACCCGAGCGTGCTCGAGAAAACCTGAGCAACTACACTCGCTCATCACTAATATTAACCCCTTTCTGACATCGAACGTAATATTCCGTCCATGTGACCTGGGCCTACTGTGCCTTGGACAGAATATTACATCATTTTTTTAATGAGACACTGTGACCGAAGTCGCGATGATCACATTAAAATTCCGGCGCCATCTTAACTCTGGGTAAATGGTGTCGTCATCTTGGGGGTGTCACCCAGATTGCCTGAAACACTTATGTCCCAGCCTGTGACTGGTGCTCCAAGAGCACCGATCATAGGCTGCATGGCCTGCACACACTCTGGCGTGATTGACGATTACAACGATCACAGCAATCACAAACCACAGCCGTGGTGTGGCCACGTTGTGACCTGCCTAGGCTTGGAGATGTAAGAGCACCGATCCTAGGCTGATGCCTCGCAGCGCTAGGCATGGCCTAGACCTGCTGATTGATACGATCGACGATTACATTGATCGCGCCAATCACAGGGCACCGCTGTGGTGTGACCTAGGATAGGAACTGTGAGAGCACCAATCCTAGGCTGTTCCCTGGCAGCGCCAGCATCACCAAGGCCAGCGATTGGTGCGATCGATGTCATCATCGATCGCACCAATGAGAGGGCACAGCAGCGGTGTGACCGGTCTGTGACCGCACTGCAGGTCCTCACAGTAGCTGAGGATTTCTGCAGAGCGGTCAGGCTACAGAATCTGCGGTGTGCTGGGCCTTGTGGTGCCACAGAAGCCTGTGACACCACAATCCCTCACTGCTGAAGAACAAAGAACAGAGAAGACGACAAGACCGAAGAGAGACAATTGCAAGTGTTTTGATCCCTGCCCGATCTCTCATCCACCCCAATCCCTTTTTACCCCCCTCCACCCCTCTTTGCTCCACCTTCGTGCGCACATCCAGCAGCCGCCGAGCTTTGATTAGTGACGCAGTTCACACATCAGAGCTCATCGATTTTTCTTTTTCACCCCTCCTTTGCGCCACCCCTGTGTTCACATCCAGCAGCCACCGAGCTTCGATAAGAGACGCAGTTCACTCATCAGAGCTCGTGCCTGCTGTTTTACACTTTTTACTGACTTTTTTTCTCCCTGGTTGCTGCTTTTTTTCTTTTAGCTTTTTCTTTTCAACCAAAAAAGTTTTAAGCACTATCTCACACATACACAACTAAATAAAGTACTGACACAATCACCACATGCATAAAAAAAAGCCATCCCACTCATCCCAACAACACTATTCAGTGGAGGCAATTGCTTTCCTTGCCTCAGACACTGATCGCAAGGGAGAGGATCCCACTTTTTTTTTTTTCAGATTCATCCTCCTCATCCTCTTTCTCCTCAGGTGCTGCTGAACCTCCACTCAGACATCCCAGGACAGAAGATGAACCAGCTCCCCCCATTACTGACCCTGTATGGACCTCGCTCTCCGAAAATTATGAGCCGCTGATTCCTGATTCTGTGGCACACCGGCCTCACAGAACTAGACTTTTTCAAAGTCTTTTTCTCTGAGGCCAATCTAATTTGTACGATCATCAATTTTTGGCACAAAACCCTGATTCTTTATTTTCTAATCGGTCTCCTGTAGACGAAGTTGAAATGATGCAGTTTTGGGGCCTGGTCCGTCACATGGGGATCCTGAAAAAGCCAGATCTTCAGCAATATTGGAGGGTTTATGTTTTATGCAACACTCCAGTGTACCGAACACCACCACCTTCTTTGACCACTTCACCACCTGGCTACTTCATTTCCTTTCCGCTGACATACCCACTATCATCTTGGGCAACTTCAACATCCCCATTGAGACTTGCCTCTCAGATGTCACTAAACTTCTCTCACTTCCTACTTAAGCCTCAATCTGCAGCCACTCACAAAGATGGCCACTCTGGACCTTATCTTCACCGGCATCAGTTCCCTAAGCAACCTCTCTAACTCACCTGTTCCTCTTTCTGACCACAACCTACTTACATTCTCTTACCTCTCCTGTCTCCAGGTCCACAATCCCCACCCCACAAACTTGCACACCCTTGCAGAAATCTTTAACACCTCAATCTACACTCACTGTCTGAATCCCTTCTCCTTCTTACAGACATAATTTCCCTACACAATGCGGATGCCGCTCTATATAACACCACAATAGCTGCAGCCCTGGAATCGGTTGCCCCTCTCACACATACCAAAGCTTACAAAATCAACAGACAGCCCTGGCACACTAGCCTGACCAAAGAAATTAGATGGGCTTCCAGGGTTGCTGAGCGGAGATGGAAAACACATTCAAACAGTCCCTCACTTCTTTCAAGGCCACACTCGCTGCAGCAAAACAACCTACCTCTCATATCCTCCCTGTCTCACAACCCTAAACAGCTATTCAACACTTTCAATTCTTTCTTCTGTCCCCAGTACCTCCTCCTTCTCTACTCATCTCAGCTGAAGACTTAGCTTCATTCTTCAAGCAGAAGATTGATAACATCAGAGACCATTTTGATCGACAACCCACAGAGCCCTTCCTCCTAACTGCCCAGCCCTCCTCCTCCAAAACCAACTTCTCCACCATTTCGGAATATTGACTCTCCATGCTACTCTCAAGATCACATATCACCACCTGTGCACGTGACCTGATCCCATCCCACTTCATCCCAAACCTCACCACAGTCTTCATCCCAACCCTAACCCATCTCTTCAACCCATCACTAACAATTTGTGGTTTCCCCTCAAGCTTTAAACATGCCTCAATCACACCTATCCTCAAAAAGCCTTCTCTTGACCGATCCTCTGTATCAAGCTATCGCCCTATATCACTTCTCTCCTATGCCTCAAAACTACTGGAACAACATGTCCATCTTGAACTGCCCACCCACCTCTCTTCTTGCTCTCTCTTCAACCGATTACAATCTGACTTCCGGCCACACCACTCCACTGAAACTGCCCTAACTAAGGTCACCATTCACCTATTAACCACCAAGGCCAAGCGACACTACTCTGTCCTCCTCCTGGACCTGTCCTCCGCCTTTGACATCGTGGACCATTCCCTATTACTGCATACCCTCTCATCTCTTTTTGGCATCACAGACTTGGTCCTATCTTGGATCTTGTCATACCTAACAGACCGGAAATTCAGCATCTCCCACTCCACCACCTCACCTCGCCCCCTATCTGTCAGAGTCCCACATGGTTCAGTCCTAGGGCCCCTGCTCTTCTCCATTTACACCTTCGGCCTCGGACAGCTCATAGAATCTCACGGCTTTCAGTATCACCTCTATGCTGATGACACATTGGCTTGCCTTCTAAAGATCAGAAAATCAATCTCTCTTTCTGCAAAATGTACCATTGGAGAACTGTTAGGACAACCCAAATTGTTGCCTAATTAGTTTACTTAAAGGGGTTTTTCAACAAGCATTTATCACCTATTCACACGTTAGATAATAAATGTCAGATTGCTGGGGAACCTATCACTAGGATTGACAGGTATGTGATGCTGAATCCACATCTTACGTGTATTGCCCATGAGTAACGCAGTTTTAAAAAAATTCTTACTGAACAATGATTCAGCGGCTAGGTAGCCAACGACAAAATACTTATCCGCCGAGTCAGTGTTCATTGAGAATTTTTTCAGGACTACGAGTAATACACATTGTTAACACATGCAGTTCTTACTCACTCTAAGCCCATGGATCGAATGTGCTTTTCAGATATTTGTAGATTGATAATACTAAACTGGATGTTAGAGGACTACGTAGATGCTTAACAACATGGTGATATTGTAATTTGTATGCATTATATGTTGCCATTTGTCTCACTGTCTTATTGATGTACGATTCCTATTGAAGGTGGTCAATAGTTTTTTCGTATATGAACAAATACCACCACCTTCGTCAGCGCCTGTGCTGCCTTCCTCACAGTTGTATGTTTTCCCTGACTCCAACTCAAAAAATGTTGAATTCCTACCACGCTGTATGCAAATCTGGACGGGACAGATCGATGTGTGTATTTGTTTGGGCATCTGACCCTCCTTTCTGCTGATAATCGCAGTCCTCAGGCTTTGACTGTCCTGCGTCATCCACAAAGTCGAAGGAAATCACGGGTCTGCGCTGGTACACTCCCAAGTCGTGCAGGTGCACTTTGCTCTTCCCTAAAGTGGGCAGAGCATAAAACATAACTGTGCATGCGCCTGCATGGTCAGAATGAGCAGTTGTTTTATGCTCTAGTTGTAGTAGGGCAGAGCAAAGTGCACCTGCAAGAGCCGGCGATGTCCCTACGCAAACGCAAGATTTTCTTTAGTTATGTGGATAATGCAGGTCGTGTCTTCCACATCAATGATGCCCATCGGACCGGACCGTCCAGAGTTGCATACAGCATGGGAGTAATTCAAAAAAGTTTTTTGGAGGCATACAGAGAATAATATACAACTCTATGGAACGCAGCACAGGTGCTCATGATGATGGTGGTGGTATTTGTTCATACATGAGAAAAACTGGCGACAGGTTCCCTTGAAATATGTGGATGGACACACTTTCTTATGGTTTGACAAAGACCAATGCTAGCACAAAAAAAGGATTCAAAGATCCTCCAAAAATTGTGAACAGCGCCATATACAAGTCTCTAATGTGCAGTCATATGCCAAGCAGCCACCCCCTCCATTAATTTGGTAGGTTGTGAGTAGCTGCCTTATTGGTATTTCTGCACCTGTGTAGCCGCCATCTTAACCACATGGGTCCACTGCATCCTGATAATGCATTTGTTCTGAGGCCTAGGCAGGTAAGCATCTCTGCCATTTTTTGCGGTTTGACAAAGACCCATATGATCGATGAGGGCAAAATGTTGACTTCTCCCTGTATTTTTGTGATGCATGAATAAAAAATTCATATTTTCTATCTTGGATACTGTTGCCCTTTCTATTGTTTACTGGATACTATAGATTACTAATTCATTGGCATACTTGCATTCCTTCTTATTCAATGACTGTAATCCTATCTTGTAGTTTTTCTCAATATATTGCTGTCTGCTTCATCTCTTCCCATTATACTGCTCTCACCTCGAACTGTCCGCTCTCTTCTATTTCTTCTCTGACACAGCACACACTACTATAGCCAGGAGGATGGGTTTCTGCTTCATCTCACTGGTTACAAGTCCTGCCCTTTCTGCAGTGTAGTCTTTGCAGACTGCTCAGGTTAGGTAACTTACCTCTGAAAATGAGTGCATGGTATGTAACTGTGCAGCCTATGTATTTATCTCCCATTCTGATGAAATGACAAGTACGACTATACAATTTTATTACAGATACGAATCCTTTTGGCATGATCTGACAGGGATCACTAATATCAACATCTTTCAAATAAAATTCTAGATAAGCATCCAGTTCTTCTCTAGGCACCCATACATCTTAGATAAATGTAGCTCGCCCAACAGCTAGTCCTGCCATTTCCTTTATAGCTGTATGAGTGCTTTTTCAGTATTTTGCCTCTGTGATACCTCTGCCTTATATCATGGAGGCTTGCTGCATCCTGCAGTGCATTACTATTGTGAACTGGTATTGGAAAGTACAGCTGCTTTTTTCTCTGATGACAGATTTTTCTCTCCTCCATCATCATTATCTATCTGTTAGGGGCGACTCCTGAGACTCCCATTCGCATTAGTTGGTTGCCCAGTTTGGGACACTTTAATGTCTTTGGGGGCCTTAAAGGCCTGTGCTACAAGACGACTTTTGTAGTGCAAATGAAGCAATGGAAAGATACATTGCGCAGACAGCTTTATTATAGAAAACACCTTAGTTTTTAGTACAGTATAAGGCTTTGAGACGATTTGCGTTAGATGTAAGTTTCACCAGGCAGACATAATATATATGCTTTGGCTTTTCCCTAAGTTCACAGGACATTGGGAGGAACTGGCCAATATAATGAATTCCATTTCCCATCTCTTACTTTGTGACTTTATCCACGCTCAGATGTGGATAACCTACCCAGTACCAGAACCACTTAAGGCTACATTCACATTAGCGGCGGGCGCCGCATGCGTCATGCGCCCCTATATTTAACATGGGGGCGCATGGACATGCGTAACACTTGCGTTTTGCGCCGCATGCGTCGCTGCGGCGCCCGCGTCCGGGCGCAGAAGACGCAGCAAGTTTCATTTTTGCTGCGTCCAAAATCAATTAAAAAAAGGACGCATGTGGCGCAAAACGCAGCGTTGTGCATGCGTTTTGCTGCGTTTTTGTTTGCGTTGTGCGCTGCGGCGCACAACGCAAATGTGAACGTAGCCTAAGGTGGTTGGGGCTCTTCAACTCTATTGCTAGAAAACTCATAACCCAAGATTGCTTCCAAAAGAACCCACGTACATTACAGGAGCGCCTTGGTAAACTTAAGAGGCGTTTAACACTTAAACAGTATTTATAGAGATAAGAGCTGGGGTAAACAGTTTTGGACTTTTATAGGACTCTAGGCTTGATAGGCCTTGACCGACCCATCCCAATATGACTAAAATAGAATGAATTATCTTTGAGATGGTGGAAGTGAGGTCTTAACCCTGATTCCACACTTTGTTTCATTGTTGGTAATTAACTACGAACCAGTAAGTAATTTTTTTCTACACTTGGGATTTTCAATTTGCTCTTGGTTTTCATGGTAGACTAGTGTCTTCATGTACATTTCTGCCGTGTTACTGGTGTACATTGAAACTTGGTGCACCCACACATCACAACCCCAGATAGGAATTGGAACCCTACAACTTTTTGATATTATGGACTAATCCAACAAAATTCTCCAGACCCTGAAGAAAGTACCAACATAGTAGTGGTCCCCAAACACTACTGAAAAATGGCCCCCTTCAGTTGACTCCCACCCTACCATCTCCCCATTGCTAATTGGTTAAATATACAAAACGTTTTATAGAAAAATTGTGAAAACACATTTAAACGTTTGCATAAAATCCACACCCATATATTTCATAGTTAACCCAGTGCTCATTTTAATATAAAATAAACCAGCTTACATCTTCACAGTAAATATAGGCTATATACAAACGCATGTAGAAAGCTTCATTCTAAGCTGGCTACATACAGAACTATGGTTGCCTGAACCATTTTAATTATTTTCAGTGCATTTCATAACGAAAACGCATATATTTTTACCTTTAGTAGTAGGAATAAATACAATAGAACATGAATATTATTTCAAACAGTTAAAAAAAATATCTAAATCAGTCCTGAATTGGTTTGTGCTAAAAAAAAAAAAATCTAAAACAAGAGAAGGAAAATAAAAAGGCAAAATATACCATATTTTCAGTCAAGAGAAAAAAAAAGTAGGGATTGAGCCTGCCACAGGCAGGGAATGAGAAGCAGCGCAGAGCCCCACTATGTGGGGTTTAGCTGAGGTGCTCATTATTTAGCCCTTCACGGTAATCTTGTTATCTGCTGCAGCAAACATAGAGTAGAAACGAGTATTCTCATTGGAAAGCAAGGCAGACGGTGTGTCAAATTCCATAACCTGTAACCAATAAAAACACATTAGTTACATAAAAAATGAAAAGGTACACCTATATCATTAATTATTACAATTTTAAAGGGTTATTTGCACGTTTTTAAATGAGTAAAAATGCAAAGTGCTTGAAAAAACAAGCAAGCTTGCTATTTACTTCTCAGGCTCAGCTACCTTTTAAATAAACTGCACAGCCTAGATTGGAGCAACCAGTCCCACCCAGCTCCTCTAGCTGTTCCTAAAACACAGACCCAGATACTCGGTCCCTTTTCAAAAACATCGCAGCAACCTTTTGTTGCTGGAAGCTGCTCTACGGGCTTCACATCACCGAGGCTAACCACCTAAGTGAAACATATCTCCCATCCAGTACCTGTCCAGCTGCATCCTTACAGTACCTACAACTTATGTCTCTGCAGTTTCATTTATTTCAGAATTAAAATAAATAGTAGCATCTGAAATCAAACAGCTTGTAAGATTCTGAGAATGGCTGATAATCATTCAATAATAGTATTATTGAATAATTAATTATATTGTGATTACTCTGCAGCCTGGCTCAGAAAAAACAAACCTAATTTCCAAATAGTCTTAGTCCGAATTCAGACAACCGTATATCAGTAAGAATACGGACCATGATTTCCATTTGGACCATGGGTCTTGTGACCTGGACTCAACAGCCTTGTAGGTTGTCTGATTTGTGAAACCGGCCTTATAGAAACCAATTACTTGCATTGGGTATTTATGTGCTCATTAGCAAGGCTCTGTGAAAGGAGTATCGAAATGCTAGGACTATCAGACCAAGGGCAGCAAGATACCTTTATTTAGTTCCGAAAGAACCGTACATAATTGTAAGTGTAGGGTTGTGCGGGAGCTGAATACACAAAACGAAATGGTATTTTTAAACAAAATAACTCACAAGGTCATGTAGTAACACAGTTAATAATTAATGAAAATGTCATTATATCCAAGTTAGGACAATGTATGAAAACAATCTGTTCTAAGTAAACAGACACATAAAAATGAGCAACAGAAGAAAGTTGAACAAAAAAAATGCCAATGCTAGATTATTCTCACTAACCTGTCCTTGTGCTAGCACCATAATACGGTCACACCCAAGCACAGTGTTGAGACGGTGAGCTATGGTCAACATTGTGCAATCTGAAAACGCCTCCCTTATAGTTTCCTGGATTAAAAGGTCTGTCTCTGCATCCATGGCTGCTGTGGCTTCATCAAGAATGAGAATCTAAAAAAAGAGCATAAACAATCAGCATTAATGTAAATTTAAAAACTTGCAAAAAAACTAACTCTTATTTAATTTGTAACACAAACTGCATACAATGCAGTGAAACTATGCATTAAAAGGTGGTCCAAGTTTGTAATAACTACTTCCCCACAGAAGGGGCTTCTTTATCAGAGTCCTAATTCTGATGGACTCCACACTTGCTCAGTAAAGAATACAGACTATATACAACTTCATAATCATTTTCCTTTTTAGCTGATCCCATGCATTTAAAATAAAAAATTAAACAACTTTGTAATAGGTCCTAAATATTTTTGAAATTGTTTTATATCTTCAGCTCAACTTTCTTCTAAAATACATACAAGATCCAAATGTACAGGGCTTATTTTTGTCTGAAAACATGTAAAGCATAATAGGTAAGCAATGGAGCATTTGTAAAGATTTTTTTTCTAGATGCATTGGCCTAATAAAAATCACTTTGCAACAAGAATGTGTGAAGACATATTTATAAGGAATATATATATATATATATATATATATATATATATATATATACATATATATATATATATATATATATATATATATATATATATACACATATATATATATACATATATATACATATATATATGTTTAGCCCCAATAGAGATACTGATGATAACATCAGTAAAGCACTGTGGAATATGATGTCAACAGGTTTTTGCCATCTAATCTGCGAGTAACAAAATGGAGAAACAGAGACCTTGATTTCAGCAGTTTGTCACTTACTGGGGTGATTGCAGTAAGCACCATCACGGTTTTATCAGCAGCAGACTATCTCTACAGGATTTGTAAACCTGCTGCCATGTAGTTCTCCATATTCATGAGCTCTGTATAACCCTGCCCCCACCACTGAATGGCAGCCTTCTGCCTATGCAGTGTGCAGAGGAATATGGCTATCAGTGGTGTGGGCGGGATTATACAGGGCTCAGCACTCAGAGAACTGGTAGATCTGCAGCAGATAAAACAGACATTTTAACAAAACTGCAGACAGCAACCCAGTAAGTGATAGACTGCTGGAATCAGCATCTCTGCACTTACATTATGTTGCTTTCTGATGGGGTAGCAAAAACCTGGTGCAGATTTAAGCAGACTCCTTATGCACATAAAATGTGAGAATTGAGCAGTTCATATATACCACGTCACGTTCAACGTTGTGTGTGTTCAAGAAAAGTATATGAAGTTCACAGTTCTACTCTAGCTTCAACTCGCCGTGGTCATGGTCTTGTTTTAAAAGGAACCTGTCACGTCAAAAACGCTTTAACCGGCAGATATGGTGTTAATATGCAGGTTAACAGCGTTCTAAAGCCACTGCACAGAGAGCCCAGTTACCGGGAGGAAATTCACTTATTCCTCCTGACAGCCTTCGGATTTCAGTAATTGAGGCACGTCCAGTGTGGCTTCACTCACCACTAGTACACTGCACTGACTGACTGCACGCTCTATACTGATAACCTGCTAAGCCCGCTGTCAGCCAGTGCTGGTGTCTGGCTATATACTGAGAAGTGACTAAAGCCGCACCCTATGACTGAAAGCCAGACAGTGTAGGGAGGAGCAACCCTTTTAAGAAGAGCGGAAAAAGAAAAGGCAAGACTATCCTCTAAAATATGTAATTCACTAGCACAATATCCAGCTCTAGCTCATTTTCAAATGAGTAGGAAAAACTTTTAAAAAGGATTATACATATGGAAATTCTAAGTAAGTACACCAGATGCATCATGTTCAAGAAATCTTTTTAGAAAAGCATATGGTTTGCATTGGGAAATCTGGTGAAAGATTCTATTTATATAGAATAAAAAGAATTAAACCAAGCTTCAGATTTTCATCCACAGATATAAATTCATGCAACTTTTCACATGTTTTTCAGATATTTACAGCTTCCATTACAAATTAAAGGCATTGTCAAACACAGATCAGTCCAACATGTTTTTTTTTTTTAATGACAATAAAAATAGATATACCTTCATTTGCATAAGCGCTGTAACGATAACATTCTGATATACCGAGCAGCTGACTTACCTTACATCTACGTAATAAAGCTCGCGCTATGCACATTAACTGGCGTTCTCCCACTGAGAAATTCTCTCCATTCTCCAAAACTTCAGTTTCAAGCTTGAGAGGTAGTTGGGCAACCTAGCATGAAGAAACCGAGATGTTGTAGAAATGTAATACAGTGGTTGCTTCAAAAATGTGGCTGAATAGCAACTTAATTACTTCATGGGAATTGGCCTTTGGATTTGTGCTGCTCGATCCACAGGCTGCAGGACTCAGACCTGATTTCAGCCACATGTGCTTTTTACTTTCAAACACTATGGTGTTTCAGAGCAAACATAACTTTGAAAGCCGGCCAATACTGTGTCTCCTGGCTGACTAGTCCGGCGCTGCCCCTGGCCAGCTCCTCCGCACCCTGCTCCAGATGACTGGCAGGTCTCAACATAGCTACACACAAGAGACACCTTTCATCCTAATGATAGATTTCCTTTAAAATGTAAGTGCAGATATTAACTTACACATTCCTTCATGTGCGTCCTTTCCAGGGCATCCCAAATCTGCTCCTCTGAGTATTGGTTAAAAGGATCCAAGTTGGAGCTAGGGATTTAAAGTAATGCATATTAAAATTTTGCTACAGAAATCAGAGATCCAGTTTGCAGATAAACATTCTGTGGAAAGTAACTCTTATATATGACAGTTCCACTAGTATATGTTATCTATAGTATCTTTAAACCTGCCCATACACTGCCTCTAAGACAACATGCCTGCTCCCACCTCCCACTCCTCACAACACCTTGGTACTATGCATCTGCAGCAAAGCTTGGCTAACCACTGACTGCTAGTTCTCCTAAATGCTAGAAGTATTAAACAATGACCAGGTTTATGGGACCTAGATCCTTGTAAATGTGCTTACCGGACAGTGCCACTGAACAAGACAGGCTCCTGGGGAATAATGGATAGCTTGCTGCGCAGATCTGCTAAGCCAATGTCACTAATATTTACACCATCTATTTTTATGCAGCCATTAGAAAGCTCCACAAGTCGGAAAAGTGCCATGCCGAGAGAGCTCTTTCCTATGGGGCAACATAAGTTTTAATGGTCAAAATGCAATACGTCATCATGGAAGCACACAATGTCATTCTTCAAGTATGAAACCTATTTCTCTCACCTGACCCAGTCCTTCCCACAATTCCAACCTTTTCTTTTGGCTTGATGGTAAAAGACACTTTCTTCAGTACCAAGGGTAGGTTTTCTCTATATCTCATTCCTGCAGTTTCAAAAATGATCTCTCCCTCTTGGGGCCAATCTGCAGGGGGAGCCTTGTTCTTAATTCTGGCAGGAGCTTCAAGGGCCAACGTCTAAGTAGAAGAAAACAATTGTATAGGAATAATGAGCATCTGAGAACGCTTATTCACACACAATGCTGGTCAACCTGACGATCATATAAAGGTCCCACAAAACGACCATAACAAAAACACATAGAATTCTCACAAGATGAAAAAATGGGTCACTTGGTTGGGACGCAAGCTTAGATTTGCTTAGATAAAATAAAAACTTAATAAATGTGTCATGTCCTCAAAAGCTTAAACTATATTGTATACTGCTGATATTTCTCTTATTCCTGAGCACTTTTTTTCTTAGCACACAAATAATTCATAGACCAGTGTCAGAAAACCTCCAGCAGTGAGATCTCGTGACACACAATATATCAACAAGAGGAAAAGGAACAAGACAGCTTGCGTCAGACCCATAGTGGAAGCAGAGAACTTCCAGGAGTCACCGAGGACAGAAGTACTGCAACCCTGCTTGGTTTCCTGAAATAACGTAAATCTCACAAGAGCGATCTCCAGGAGCTGCTGTGACATGGGTCCTTGGACTGTGTCAGAGCTGCTTCATGCCCCATTGACACTGGGTGGCTTGGGAAGAAGAGTAAAACAAAAATAAAAAAGGTGCAGAGGAATTAGGGAATCACAGCTGTAAAAGATACAGCCAGCTTTAAGTTCTTGAAGACATGTCAGGTCCTCTTAACACAATACTGAAAATCTGTTACAGAACACGCAAAACGTAATTCAGTAAAATAGGTACTCAATATCAGATCGGTGGGGGTCCTGCACACAGTAACCGTTACCACCGGAGCCAATAGCTGATCGGTGGGGGTCCTGCACACAGTAACCGTTACCACCGGAGCCAATAGCTGATCGGTGGGGGTCCTGCACACCGTAACCGTTACCACCGGAGCCAATAGCTGATCGGTGGGGGTCCTGCACACAGTAACCGTTACCACCGAAGCCAATAGCTGATCGGTGGGGGTCCTGCACACAGTAACCGTTACCACCGGAGCCAATAGCTGATCGGTGGGGGTCCTGCACACAGTAACCGTTACCACCGGAGCCAATAGCTGATTGGTGGGGGTCCTGCACACAGTAACCGTTACCACCGGAGCCAATAGCTGATCGGTGGGGGTGTTAGACCATCACCAATCTGATATTGCGGATAGGTCATCAATATCTAAGTAGTGGACAACCACTTTAAGCACTGACGCTTACCTTGATGTAATGACTGATACGTTCTACTGATGTGAATCGAGCTTCTGTTTCTGATGCAAGTCGGACAGTAAACTGAAATAGTCCTGTCAACTGGAATTTAAAGCATAAGAACAATAAAGCTTAAAACTGATGCATAAGAAAAAAACGTAGTAAAATCTTCACAAAAGCACAAAGACAGTTATACTATGACTCTGTAATTCAAAATAGATAGTTGAAATGAGTGTACCCTACCCCAGATATTTACCTCATCCCCAGAGAATTAAACAAAGAGAGCCGCACGTTTGCAGCCGCCTCTCTACTCCCGACAGCCTGTGATGTGGCCCTTTTATCAAGACAGATGTGGGCCCCAGAGGTGGGACCTGCATCTTCTAGGCATTTATGTAAAATCCTGTCTGTAGTGACAGACAGCAACTTCGGTATGGTTATATATGCACAATGCTGCTTGCTAAGTAAAGTCTTGGCATGACTTAACCCCTTCACCCCGAAGCCTGTTTTCACCTAAGTGACAGGGCCAATTTTTACAATTCTGACCACTGTCACTTTATGAGGTCATAACTCTAAAACGCTTCAACGGATCCTGGTGATTCTGACAATGTTTTCTCGTGACATATTGTACTTCATGATAGTGGTAAAACTTCTTCGATATGACTTGCATTTATTTGTGAAAAAAACAAAAATTTGTCGAAAATTATGAAAATTTAGCAATTTTCAAACTTTTAGTTTTTATGCCCTTAAATTAGAGAGTTATATCACATAATATAGTTAATAAACAACATTTCACACATGTCTGCTTTACATCAGCACAATTTTGGAAACAATTTTTTTTTGTTAGGGAGTTATAAGGGTTAAAAGTTGACCAGCGATTTCTCATTTTTGCAACAAAATTTGCAAAACCATTTTTTTTTACGGACCACCTCACACTTGAAGTGACTTTGAGGGGTCTATATGACAGAAAATGCCCAAAAGTGACACCATTCTAAAAACTGCACCCCTCAAGGTACTCAAAACCACATTCAAAAAGTTTATTAACCCTTCAGGTGCTTCACAGGAATTTTTGGAATGTTTAAAAAAAATTGAACATTTAACTTTTTTTTCACAAAATTTTTACTTCAGATCCAATTTGTTTTATTTTACCAAGGGTAACAGGAGAAATTGGACCAAAAAAGTCGTTGTACAATTTGTCCTGAGTACACCGATACCCACACATGTTGGGGTAAACCATTGATTGGGCACATGGCAGAGCTCGGAAGGGAAGGAGCGCCATTTGACTTTTCAATGCAAGATTTGCTGGAATTGAGATCGGAACCCATGTCGCGATTGGAGAGCCCCTGATGTGCCTAAACAGTGGAAACCCCCACAAGTGACACCATTTTGGAAAGTAGACCCTCTAAGGAACTAATCTAGATGTGTGGTGAGCACTTTGAACCTCCAAGTGCTTCACAGAAGTTTATAATGTAGAGCCGTAAAAAAAAATTCATATTAATTTTCACAAGAAATGATCTTTTTGCCCCTAATTTTTTATTTTCCCAAGGGTAACAGGATAAATTGGACCCCAAAAATTGTTGTGCAATTTGTCCTGAGTACGCTGATACTTCATATATGGGGATAAACCACTGTTTGGGCGCATGGCAGAGCTCAGAAGGGAAGGAGCGCCATTTGACTTTTCAATGCAAAATTGGCTGGAATTGAGATCGGAACCCATGTCGTGTTTGGAGAGCCCCTGACGTGCCTAAACAGTGTAAACCCCCCAAGTGACACCATTTTGGAAAGAAGACCCCCTAAGGAACTTATCTAGATGTGTGGTGAGCACTTTTAACCCCCAATTGTTTCACTAAAGTTTAGAATGTAGCGCTGTGAAAATTAAAAAATCATTTTTTCTTTCCACAAAATGATGTTTCAGCCCGCAATTTTTTTTTCCCAAGGGTAACAGGAGAAATTGGACCACAAAAGTTATTGTCCAATTTGTCCTGAGTATGCTGATACCCCATACATTGGGGGGAACCACTGTTTGGGCGCACAGCAGAGCTCGGAAGGGAAGGAGCGCCGTTTGAAATGCAGACTTAGATGGATTGGTCTGCAGGTGTCATGTTGCATTTGCAGAGCCCCTGATGTACCTAAACAGTAGAAACCCCCCACAAGTGACCCCATATTGGAAACTAGACCCCCCACGGAACTTATCTAGATGTGTTGTGAGAACTTTGAACCAACAAGTGTTTCACTACAGTTTATAACGCAGAGCCGCGAAAATAAAAAATATATTTTTTTCCACGAAAATGATATTTTAGCCCCCACGTTTTTATTTTCCCAAGGGTAACAGGAGAAATTGGACAACAAAAGTTGTTGTCCAATTTGTCCTGAGTACGCTGATACCCCATATATGGGGGGGAACCACTGTTTGGGCGCACGGCAGAGCTCGGAAGGGAAGGAGCGCCATTTGAATTGCAGACTTAGATGGATTGGTCTGCAGGTGTCATGTTGCATTTGCAGAGCCCCTGATGTACCCAAACAGTAGAAACCCCCCACAAGTGACCCCATAATGGAAACTAGACCCCCCAAGGAACTTATCTAGATGTGTTGTGAGAACTTTGAACCAACAAGTGTTTCACTACAGTTTATCACGCAGAGCCATGAAAATAAAAAATATTTTTTTTTCCACGAAAATGATATTTTAGCCCCCACATTTTTATTTTCCCAAGGGTAACAGGACAAATTGGACCCCAAAAGTTGTTGTCCAACTTGTCCTGAGAACGCTGATACCCCAAATGTTGGGGGAACCACTGTTTGGGCGCACAGGAGAACTCGGGAGGGAAGGAGCACTGTTTTAGTTTTTCAAAGCAGAATTGGCTGGAATTGAGATCGGATGCCATGTCGCGTTTGGAGAGCCCCTGATGTGCCTAAACAGTGAAAACTCCCCAATTCTAACTGAAACCCTAAACCCAACCCTAACCCCAGCCCTAACCCCAACCCTAACCCTAGTCCTAACCCTAGCGCTACTTTCACACTAGCGTTTTTTTGCATACGTCGCAATGCGTCGTTTGGGCGAAAAAACGCATCCTGCAAAGTCATCTGCAGGATGCGTTTTTTCCCCATAGACTAACATTAGCGACGCATTGCGACGTATTGACACACGTCGCAACCGTCGTGCGACGGTTGCGTCGTGTTGTGGCGGACTGCCGGCAGCAAAAAACGTTACATGTAACTTTTTTGTGTGCCGACGGTCCACCATTTCCGACCGCGCATGCGCGGCTGGAACTCCGCCCCCACCTCCCCGCACCTCACAATGGGGCAGCGGATGCGTGGAAAAACAGCATCCGCTGCCCCCGTTGTGTGGCGCTTGCACAGTATGTGTCGGTACGTCGGGCCGACGCAGCGCGACGGCCCCGTACCGACGCTAGTGTGAAAGTAGCCTAATGGGAAAATGGAAATAAATATATTTTTTAAAATTGTATTATTTTTCCCTAACTAAGGGGGGTGATGAAGGGGGATTTGATTTACTTTTATAGCGTTTTTTGGGCGGATTTTTATGGTTGGCAGCCATCACACACTAAAAGACGCTTTTTATTGCAAAAAATAGTTTTTGCATCACCACATTTTGAGAGCTATAATTTATCCATATTTTGGCCCACAGAGTCATGTGAGATCTTGTTTTTTGCAGGACGAGTTGACGTTTTTATTGGTACCATTTTCGGGCACATGACATTTTTTGATCGCTTTTTATTCCGATTTTTGGGAGGCGGAATGAACAAAAACCAGCAATTCCTGAAATTCTTTTAGGGGGGGCGTTTATACCATTCCACGTGTGGTAAAATTGATAAAGCAGTTTTATTCTTCGGGTCAGTACGATTACAGCGATACCTCATTTATAGCATTTTTTTATGTTTTGGCGCTTTTATACGATAAAAACTATTTTATAGAAAAAATAATTATTTTGGCATCGCTTTATTCTGAGGACTATAACTTTTTAATTTTTTCGCTGATGATGCTGTGTGGCGGCTCCTTTTTTGCGGGACAAGATGACGTTTTCAGCGGTACCATGGTTATTTATATCCGTCTTTTTGATCGCGTGTTATTCCACTTTTTGTTTGGCAGTATGAGAATAAAGCGTTGTTTGTTTTTTTTGTTTGTTTGTTTTTCTACGGTGTTCACTGAAGGGGTTAACTAGTGATATAGTTTTATAGGTGGGGTCGTTACGGACGCGGCGATACTAAATATGTGTACTTTTATTGTGTGATTTTTTTTTTTCATTTAGATAAAGAAATGTATTTATGGGAATTTTTTATTTTTTTTTCTTTATTTAGGTTTTTTTTTTTCTTTTTTTACACATGTGGACACTTTTTTTTAAACTTTTTTACTTTGTCCCAGGGGGGGACATCACAGATCGCTGATCTGACTGTGCATAGCACTCTGTCAGATCACCGATCTTACAGGAACGTTCAGGAGGCTTGCCGGCGCCTGCTATTAGGAACTCTAAGCAGGCGCCGGCAAGCTAGGTCATCTGATGACCCGGAAGGAGTCCCACGGCCACCTTGGATCTCATCGCGTTGCTCCGGTGGGAGAGCGCAGGGAGCCCCCGTCCCTGCGCGATCCCCCTCTATGCCGCTGTCACTATTGACAGCGGCATCAGAGGGGTTAAATGCCCTCGATCGGCGATAGCGCCGATCGTGGGCATTGCTGCGGGGTGTCAGCTGTCATATACAGCTGACACCCACACCCGATCACCGCGGCGCTCAGCGCGAGACCGCGGTGATCGATGCGCCGTACTAGTACTGCGGCTGGCACAAATGCAGTGCCGGCAGCGCAGTACTAGTACGGCGTGTGGCGCGAAGGGGTTAAAGGGGTTGTCCGGTCTAAAACTACAAACTACATAAAGCAACTGCAGACATGCATTTTCCCAGCCACATTTTGACTAGATGGACACACATTCGCTCAAGGCATGTGTATTGAGTGATGCCGGAAACCGTCTAATCGGAATGAGGCCTGGCGTATTTCATACTTGCGGTCACATGACCACCACTCTAGGTGCCAGAAAATCCCGACAGAATGCAGTGTGTGCAATGAGAATGTGAAGATTCACAAGTCTGCAGTCACAGAGTGACTGCAGACTTTTAGTTGAATACCGGACAACCCCTTTCAACAGGACTATTCAAAGATACAGCTTGCCTGTTATGAACTATATCAAATTAAAGCAAAATACTGCAAGTCATTGCTCACAAAGTGACATGGGGTGAAATCTGGCATGCAGAGTCATAAAGCTGAACAAAACAGTCTCTTTTTTCAAGGTGCCAGCAGTGAAGAATATAAATGGCTTGTCTAGAATGGGAGAATATCACAATACAAATCCAATGACATAAATCCTTCACTGACCTGTACTGCGTAGGACATTGCAAGGCCAGCGTATGCTGGAGAGATTTCCCCATGCATTAACACAATCATGAGGCCAGTAGTAGTGATTAGAGATATACTGATTATATCCAGACGAATGGCTAACCAGCGCATAGCACAGCTAAACAGATAGAAGGGGGCCTGGTTATTGTCCAACAACTCCTGATACCTGAAAAGTAATCAGAAAAATATAGGAGAACCAAAGATGGAGTGAGATGAGAAATTACTATAGCTTTCTATGAATTTCAACCATTCTTAACCAATGGCACACTGACCTGTGCAGAAACTCATGCCCTCTGCTGTATGCGTGAATGGTAGATAGTCCTTGAATACTTGATGTTATGTGTGACAAGAATGGACTTTGCGTAATGTTATCCAGTCTCTTCAGCTCCCGAATGAACACCCTGTAAAAGATGAATAGTATGTCCGTTACTTACATTCACTAATAAAATATACAATTGCATAATTTTTCACAACATATTAATAGATGTTTAATCCTCTGATGGCAAAGGACTGTTATTGCCTATAGGCGTTTCTAAACTATTTTTTATAGTTGTACATTCATTTGGGGTACAATATATACATATAGACAGTGCAAGAAACACCAGCAGCTATAATCGGCAGTAAGATTATTGCGACGGTCAGAGCGCCAGCAGCTGTGACCGGCGGTAAAAAGTTTACCTTTGGTCACAGGTGTCAACTGGCGGGAGTACTATATCACTGCAATTCTGACTAGCTGGCTCTCTTTATGCTCGATGTGTGAGCCAGAAGTCTTTTTTAAAATGTAAGTCTATGGTTCCTTATCCTAACGCTCCATAGACTTACACTGTAAAAGCCACCTTCGGGTCATGCAGAGCACATGACCTCGAAAAAAGGAGAACAGCGCTGGAAACCGGAGAGAGTGGCGGAAGGTGAGCATATTAATATAGTCACACTACACACCATACACACATTTAATGAAGAAAAAAAATTCATAGGAGTGCTTCTTTGAGTCTGTGCCACATGTCTCCATTGACGGAGTCTGGTACCACAAATCATCTTCAGTACTACCAATAACAATAAGCTGCAATGCCAGACACCATCCATGGACACATGTGATTCTTGTGCTGGAAAAGAAAAAAAACAATCAGATCCCTCTATTCTAATCCTGGATCAACATAAACACAATGTACCCATGTAATACGAGTTTATAACAATCCCAGAAATGTCTGCAACATAGCACTTGCCTGGAAACAACATGCAAAATGGTGAACAAGATAATAAGTGGTCCGACTGCCAACAGGAACCATGGGAAGACACCAGATATGACTCCCAGACAAAAGAAAACTAGTATGACATTTTGAACAAACATTTCAGCTTGAAAGGGAAGGCGGACATCAACTGCAAAAAAACAAACAAAAACATAATGATGAATATTAATTGGCGAACGTATGACAAAGGTGGAGTCAGATCAGCAAAACACCATGTTATAGTTACTGATGAGCGAACATGCTCGGATAAGGTGTTATCTGAGCATGCTCTTGTGCTAACAGAGTATCTTTGGAGTGCTCAAATAATATGCTCAAGTCCCCGCGGTTGCATGTCTTGCGACTGTTTAACAATCGCAACACATGCAGGGATTGCCTGTTTAGTAGACAATCTCTGCATGTAGACATGCAGCCATGCGGACTCCAACATAGTATTCGAGCACACAGAAGATACTCTATTTAGCACAAGAGCATGCTCAGATAACACCTTATCCAAGCATGCTCGATCATTACTAGTTATAGTTCATAAAGGAGTATTATAAAAACATCTTAAAGGGTTTAGACAGAAAGTAAAATGTGACAAACACAGTTTGATCAGAATTTGCTATCAGAACCACATGTGTTGCCCGCTACTGACAATTGCTTTTTGTTTGAGGTGTTTTTGAAGATTTCTTTTTGGGTTTTTAATTAAAGCCACAACATGCTCTGGCTGTAGCTTTTTTTCTAGTATCTACCCATAGGCTCCTGTATAGGACATGGGAAAAAAAAACAAAAACAAAAAAAAACACTTTAACCCCTTCATGACCTTGGGATTTTCCGTTTTTCCGTGTTCGTTTTTCGCTCCCCTCCTTCCCAGAGCCATAACTTTTTTATTTTTCCGTCAATTTGGCCATGTGGGGGCTTATTTTTTGCGGGACGAGATGTACTTTTGAACGACATCACTGGTTTTACCATGTCGTGTACTAGAAAACGGGGAAAAAATTCCAAGTGAGGCGAAATTGCAAAAAAAGTGCAGTCCCACACTTGTTTTTTGTCTTTTTTGCTAGGTTCACTAAATGCTAAAACTGACCTGCATTATGATTCTCCAGGTCAGTACGAGTTCATAGACACCTAACATGACTGGTTATTTTTTTATCTAAGTGGTGAAAAAAAAATTCCAAACTCTGCTAAAAAAATAAAAATAAAAAAATAAAAATAAAAAATTGCGCCATTTTCCGATACTCGTAGCGTCTCCATTTTTCATGATCTGGGGTCGGTTGAGGGCTTATTTTTTGCGTGCCGAGCTGGCGTTTTTAATGATACCATTTCGGTGCAGATACGTTCTTTTGATCGCCCGTTATTGCATTTTAATGCAATGTCGCAGCGACCAAAAAAACGTAATTCTGGCGTTTCGAATTTTTTTCTTGCTACGCCGCTTAGCGAGCAGGTTAATGCTTTTTTTTATTGATAGATCGGGCGATTCTGAACGCGGCGATACCAAATATGTGTAGGTTTGATTTTTTTTTATTGACTTATTTTGATTGGGGCGAAAGGAGGATGATTTAAACTTTTATATTTTTTTTTTACTTTTTTCACATTTTTTTTAACTTTTTTTTTTTTTTTTTACTTTTGCCATGCTTCTATAGCCTTCATGGGAGGCTAGAAGCAGGCACAACGCGATCGCCTCTGCTACATAGCAGCGATCTGATGTTCGCTGCTATGTAGCAGAAATGCAGGTGTGCGTCATTTAACTAGTTAATAGGCGCGGGCAGATCGCGATTCTGCCCGCGCCTATTACGGGCACATGTCAGCTGTTCAAAACAGCTGACATGTCCCGGCTTTGATGCGGGCTCACCGCCGGAGCCCGTGTCAAAGCGGGGCTTCTGACTTCGGACGTACTATCCCGTCCGAGGTCAGAAAGGGGTTAAAATCCTAGAAAATATTTAAAAATGCTGACAAAAATTGTGTGTGAATGAAACCAATAGGTTACAACCAGTCCAACAGTACAAGAGAACTGACCTTCATCCATGTCTTTAGAAAACCTGTTAAGAATTCGACCTGTTGGAGTTGTGTCAAAGAACTTCATGGGGCTTCGGAGAATGCGTCTAAAAAGTTCGTCATGAAGTTTAGAAGAAGCTCGGAGAGTTCCCTGAAACAAATTAAAGGAGGGAACATTAGTAATCCAAGCAGAGCAGTCAGTAGACCAATCAAAGCTAACCCAAAATTCATTACCTTGACAAAGACAACGCCACGCACTGCTTTCAGGATGAGCATGACAACCATGGACAGAGCATAGATGCCGGTGTAGTAGAGCATATGAGGATTGTCCTTCATGCTGCTACTGATCACAGTTTCATTGTGTAACAGCACAGACGTGTTCTGTAAGAATACACAAAAGATTTCCAAATCACTTTCTACAGCAGGAAAACGACTTGGAAAACACATTGCATGGTATCTCCATCGATCCATAGGACTATTCCATCTTGGATATTAAGTGTGTTTACAGTGGATACTGGATTTTACATCACATTTAACATGAAATGAGGATCTTACCCCGCTTCCTTGCTTAATCCAATAACTGAGCCACCAATTGCTGAATGCTGTGCTTCCAACATTGAGCACAAACAAGGCCATGATGACAAAAAATGCAAAAGGACCTCCGGCTGCCTGGATATAGACTCCATAAACTGACCACGGCACTGAGCCTTTGCCTTTCTCCTCCATCTGCATAAGCTGGCCTGTGGATTACAGTAGGATTGTTTTTAAACAAATCCTAATAATTCTTATCAGCATAAGCATATTATTACACCAATTAACACATATTGTTAATTACACAAACATTGTGCATGCACTGGAACTATTAAATCTACAAACACAATCCACAAATAAGAAAATAATAAATGTCAATTTTATTTAGATAATACTGTACATGAAATTAAGAACAGTAAGGAAAATATCCACAAGTGAATTAACAAAATGCAGGGGTTGGAGGTAGTACAGTAAAAATGAATAAACACAAATGGAAACACCATGTAAATAATGCACCAATATAGAATACATTATTAAGTAATGTATGATTAGGGACGGACGGAAGTCTCCACAAATAATGAAACAAATAGTATAAATGATTTTTTTTGTAAATACTGTAGGGAGTAAAAAGCAACTGTTCAGACCACAAAAAACTGCGGCCAATATAAGTACAGTAAAAAACATTTACGGTAGATGTATGATCAGCTAGTTCCTATTATTATATTAGAATAAATACAAGCATCTACATATATTAATAGATAGTCGACATTTAATATAAAATAGGAGTACTATTAAATAATGTGCCAGCGCCAGAAGAATTTTAAACAACTACATAATTAAATCAATACATACAAATGGGAAAAAGGTGCATAGCTGAAAGTATCATTGGATCAAAAAGACCATCTGAATATGAAGGTGCAAAAATCAAGCAGCTGACCGGTTAGTACAAATTCCACAAATGCACACTACAACTGCCCAATGCGCGTTTCGCCTGAGCTTTGACTACAATTCTCTCGTTAAAGCTCAGGTAAAAAGTCCATCCCTAATTATATCTTCTTTGATCACTTATTCTATATTAGTGCATTATTTACACTGTTTACATTAGAGCTTATTTAATGTTACAGTACTACCTCCAACCCCTGCATTTTTTAATCCACTTGTGGATATTTTCTCTACTGTTCTTAATTTTATGGAAGCAAAAGCCCACTGAAACATACTACCCAAATGTCAAAAACTGGACCTATTGCCAGGTATGAAGAACATATACACATCACAAGTGTAAACAGGGTCAGAGAAAATAAGGTCCTAAAACAATATCAATAGTCTCATAATTAGTAAAGGCATAAAGGGCTTAGTGCACATGCAGTGCAGCACAATTACCCAGTGTCGCTAAAGAGTCATCAGTTCAGCCCTAAGCTGTATGTAACAAGCACGCTTCTACAGACGTAACAGGTGATATTAACTCCCTAGTATATGAGAGCATGCATAGTATAACCTGGGACACAAGCGGAGTCACATATGGGGCAATGTTATAGCAACGGCCAGCGTACTCAAAGTTGCCTGCGTGATGTTATTGTCCAGTACAGCCCCAACGCGCGTTTCACGTGGGCTTCCTCGGGGGGCTGTCCTTCATATATGAACCTTTTTCTGTTTTGCTTTTTTTTTATTTTGCCTATACATGTTTTGTGATTTATTTTTTATGCTTCATTATTTAATAAAATTATTTTGAATACTATACTGTGGACTTGTTCTTAATTTTATGTATTATCTAAATAAAAATTGACATTTAATTATTATTTTCTTAGTTGTTGACTATATTTTTAGGTTTAACTATTATTACACCAGATACATCCTCTTTAGTCTCTAGGTATTCTACACAATCTTCGCACTATGCAGTGTGTGTAGCCATAGCGGTACCACATTAAGGAAATTAGTCCCTTAATTAAAGGCATGTTTGTAAAAGCCCTTTGCCTTTCTTGTGGGCTTTAATTTGCAAATTATAGAGCCATTCATCGCTGAAGTTTTAATAACAAATGCAGTGGGCGGGCACTGTTCTTCCAGCTCTCATGACAGTTGTCACGACCGCTCATACTTACCTGTCCGGCCGGTGCGCTCCCGACGTCTTTCCTGTCCGCATTCTGCCCGGCTTCTCTGGCTCCAGGCGCTTCGCGCATGCGCCATAGCGCTTCTTCCGCCGCCTGGGATTCTGGGAGGTCGTGACCCGGTGGCACCGCCTCCAATATGGCGGCGCCCACCGGTTATTTCTGTTCAGCGCTTACCCAGGTAAGGCGCCTGTGAATCTTCGCTGCTGTGACGCCTTTTAGTTTAGGTGTCCCTTCGTCGTCCTCAGGTCCTTCCTGTTCTCTCAGCTATCGGCCTTACGTGCCCTTGTCCTTCTTTGTTAGTTTGTCACCACTCCTTTGTGTTCCCTATTTCGGTCCTTTCCCTACCTCGTCCTGTCCATGTCCTATGGTCTTACCCTGTGTCTGTTTTCCTCAGTTACCGTCATTTACTGTTTCTGTTTCATTTTCAGCTCTCCGCCTCAGCTATCGTTGGTTCCTGCATATTCCCTTTCGTCCTGCTACTTCGTCTTGACCCAGTCGTCCCTTAGGCTCCGGCAGTTGCGGTTCCATCCTCCTAGGGCCTGCTCCTAACGCTCCCTGTATAGGGGGCGCATCCACCAGGTTTGCTCGCCCTTGGGGGCTCTGGGGCCGTGACCCAGAGGGTCCACTCCCGGGTTATTCCTTCTCTCTGTAGCGTGATAACAGTCTTATTTCTCCGTCCGCCATCGCCCGACAGTGTTTAAATGGCCATTACAAACATGCCTTTAGTTAGGGATCTCATTTCCTGATAACATATCTCTTTAAAGGGAACCTGTCACCACCAAAATCGAAGATGAGCTAAGTCCACCAGCATCAGGGGCTTATCTACAGCATTCTCTAATGCTGTAGATAAGTCCCCGATGTATCCTGAAAGATGAGAAAAAGAGGTTAGAATATACTCACCTGGGGGGCAGTCCGATCCTATGGGCATCGCGGTCCGGGGCCTCCCATCTTCATAGGATGACGTCCTCTTCTTGTCTTCACGCTGCAGCTCTGGCGCAGGCGTACTTTGTCTGCCCTGTTGAGGGCAGAGCAAAGTACTGCAGTGCGCAGGTGCTGGGCCTCTCTGACCTTTCCCGAAGCCTGCGCACTGCAGTACTTTGCTCTGCCCTCAACAGGGCAGACAAAGTACGCCTGCGCCAGAGCCGCAGTGTGAAGACAAGAAGAGAAAGTCATTGTAAGAAGATGGGAGGCCCCGGACCGCGACACCCATTAGTCCAGACCGCAGCGGGACCGCCCCTGGGTGAGTATAATCTAACCTCTTTTTCTCATCTTTCAGGATACATCGGGGGCTTATCTACAGCATTACAGAATGTTGTAGATAAGCCCCTGATGCTGGTGGGCTTAGCTCATCTTCCATTTTGGGGGTGACAGGTTACCTTTAATGTAAGTATTAATTGCATATTGTGGAATAAGAATCGTGCTCTCCAATAAACAAGACTCACTTTGCCATCTGAATGCCCATTTCCAAGTAACCATAATGAGCTAGTAGCTATGATTTATCGGTTTCCGAGGGACCCTATTTAGAGAAGGCAATGGTCATGGATTACAACCGATTGTGCATACAGGAAAATTACAACTACTGGGTCAGTGAGCATGTATGAAAAGAATCTGAAATTTGCAATACATATGCCCCTATGATCAGACTTGCAAATGATGGCATATATATCATGACAATTTTACTAACGGATTAGTGAAATTCCTACACATACATCAACCTTAAAACGAAAAACTTATGGTAGATCACTAACTGCTACTGATGTAGTAATAGCTCACCATCTTCCTTTTTTGTGACCTTCTCTTTCTTCACAGACCCCGACTTGTTTCCTTTGTCTGAAGGCTTTTTTAATGAACTGCTCACATTTTTTTTGAGACTCACCTGCAAAGAAAAAATTCACATTTTAATATTTTTCAAATAAGAAAAGTAGAAAGAAAAAAACATAAATGGTTAATCATATGCAAAACCTGGTTTCAGTGCAAGGCCAAATTCTATATATACTTCTGTTTCTGAATACACCAAACGGTGATCTACCAAATGGCTCGTTTTATTGAACTTGTAAAAACTTGATAATAAGATAAACTTCTTCTAACAGTTGGGCATACCAGAGGTCAACATATTTGGCTGGAAAACTCCTTTAATCTTCAAGTAGCACAATAAACATATCCTTCTATGCATATTATATAAAGGGTTGTTCCCAGAATCCAAAGTTATTAAATATCCATAACATAGGTTATAAATTACTGATCACCAGGACCCCAAGTGGACTTTGGATCATGAGAACAATGTTCTGCAGAGCCCAATCTGGAATGAGACAGAGGTGTGCCTGATCGACTTCTGCTCCATTGACTGTGTATATGGGATTGCCAAAAATAGAGCTGTACTCAGTTTCTCTGGCTGTTCCAAAGACAGTGAATGGATCACTTTAGATTCTGGGAAGAACCTTTAAAAAAAAAAATCACTTGGATAATTGACTGAGCAGGATCACATTGCTGCATCCAAGGTACAAAATGCTCAGCGGTCACAGAAGGAGATTCCTAACAAAGATTCCCTTTAAAGCGTCATGTAAAAATCTCCTGTATGTTACAGTAATAGGCCAAAGGAAAACATACTTGGTTGCCAGGCTATGAAGAAAATTAAAACAGGCTTGCTGATATACGCAGAAAAAATAAATTCAAAAATGAGAAAAGGAGAGAGATGTTTTTAAAACTTTAAATTGAGGCAAAGTCCATGCTCTAACCCCGTGGATTCAGCACCTGCTGATATGGTGGTCAGTCCCAGGTGTCCCATTCACAAGTCTCAATGGTTAGGTGACTGAAGAAAAGGACAACACTGCTTATAGTCCTGGCACAGAGCACAAGAGTGGCATACACTATGTCCATAGATGTAAGAGTGGGTGAGTGTGCCTTACATCATGTTAAAAACATCCCATCCATTTCTTTTTCCACCTGTTTGGTAGCTCATTTAAAGAGAACCTGACAGCTGACATGTTGCTACCACCTTTCTCAGCATTAAAAGAAATCTGTCAACAAGGATTTTATCACCTAATCCGAGAGAGGCAAAATGTAGCGACAGAGACCCTCATTCCAGAAAAGTGTCACTTACAGGGCAGAGTACTGTAGTTTTGATAAAATCACTTTTTTATCAGTAGGAGATTGTCACTTGAGGTCTATTAAACCTGCTGCCATGTAGTCCTCCATATGCATGAGCTCTGTATAACCCAACCACATTACCAACTAGGAAGATGGTACCTATAAACCGTGTACACAGAAAGCTGCCAATCATTGGTGTGGGTGGGTTATACAGAGCTTAGCAATCAGAGACCTGGTAGTCTGCAGCAGATAGAAAGAAGATTTTACCAAAACTGCAACAAGCTGCTCATTAAGTGATACATTGCTGAAATCAGGGTATCTGCCCCTACATCCTACAACTCTCAGATAGGGTAACAAAAACTTAGTGACAGATTCCCTTTAACTATTGACTACATACATATACACATGAACATGTCAATCACATCTAAGCGGAACCAAGGGAGCAATAAATAACATGCTACTGTATACAGCCAACACTACTACTAATAATAATGGATTAAGAGCTTTGTGAAGGTTAAAGGTGAGTCAGGGTTCATTAAATGCGATTCTGTGACTGAACCATGAAGAGAAAATCTAATTCCCATCTTCTACATTTATGACATATCCACAGGATAAACAATAAGTATATAACAGAGGCTGGTGCCACTAGTTATCTCAAGAATAGAGGCCCATCTCGTGCTGCGGTCAGTGGAGAAGTGGTCAATTCACTGATGGCTTCAATCAACAGAGCCTCCATTGGTGTGAACACCCATCTACTATAAATTTATAGAGAATCCAGTGCATATGCCATAAATGTATGAGATGGGAATACCCCCTAATTGTTTTCTCTTTATAAATAAACTTTATAGCCATGCAGATTACACTAGCATGACACAAGCAGACGTTCCCCCAATAAATACCTCCACCAACTTGGACCCTTTGTCAGAAATCATTTCAGAGGTAATTCAGAGCAGTTCGGTAGAGGCATATGGAGATTATCAGAAAAGGCTAGTTTCTTAATGCGATGCAGATTTGGATGAAAGGTTTTGGTAACATAAAGAATCCTTATATTTTGCAGACATATGATAACGATACAATGTTATTGTGACTTTATGTCACTACAGAGCTGAATTCAGTGAAGTGACAATTCTAGCAGTACTGTGCCAGTAATGGACTACCTGTCGGAAACTGTGCTACAGTAGCCAACAGGAAACTTTATTACCATTATTTTAGATTAACTTCAACTCAAAAATATCTCACGGATCCATACATTCCTAAACCAAGAATCTGCAAAAACCCTAGTCCATGCCCTCATCATCTCCCGCCTCGACTACTGTAACCTCCTGCTCTGTGGCCTCCCCCTCTAACACTCTCGCACCCCTCCAATCTATTCTAAACTCAGCTGCCCGTCTAATCCACCTGTCCCCCCGCTATTCCCCGGCCTCTCCCCTCTGTCAATCCCTTCACTGGCTCCCCATTACCCAGAGACTCCAGTACAAAAGCCTAACCATGACATACAAGGCCATCCACAACCTGTCTCCTCCATACATCTGTGACCTCGTCTCCCGGTACTTTCCTGCACGCAACCTCCGATCCTCACAAGATCTCCTTCTCTACTCCCCTTTTATCTCCTCTTCCCACAATCGCATACAAGATTTCTCTCGCGCATCACCCCTACTCTGGAACTCTCTACCGCAACATATTAGACTCTCACCTACCATCGAAACTTTCATAAAGAGCCTGAAGACCTACCTCTTCCGGCAAGCCTACAACCTGCAGTAACCACCGATTGACCAAACCACTGCACGACCAGCTCTATCCTCACCTACTGTATCCTCACCCATCCCTTGTAGATTGTGAGCCCTCGCGGGCAGGGTCCTCTCTCCTCCTGTAACAGTTGTGACTTGTATTGTTCAAGATTATTGTACTTGTTTTAATTATGTATACCCCTCCTCACATGTAAAGCGCCATGGAATAAATGGCGCTATAATAATAAATAATAATAATAATATTACGCTGTGTTTGATTTATTGAATACTAATTATTTCCACTATGGATCTACACATAAAATCAATCTTTATTATTAAAAGATCAAATTTGTGTAAAAACCCATAAAGGGTAGAAGGCTACAACGAAGATGGCTATTTTAAGTTCATCAACCTAAGAAAAGTTTGATTTCCTGACTTAATATTACAAGAGTAATCCAAAAAGCAGTTAAAAAGCCTAAAACTTACCTCAATATGAGGAGCATCCCCTAGTTGAAAGTTGTTAAAAATTGTAGCATATTCTCCATTTAGCTTCATAAGATCCTCATGCGTCCCTCTTTCTGAAATGCATCCTTCCTTCATGTAAATGACTTCATCACAGTCCACAAGGTACTGGAGGTAGAAAGTAGTAAAGAGGGCATAGAATGACAGAAGGTGTGGCAAATGTGACCATGTTTTCAGGCTATGTCACCCTGGCACCATTCTTAGCACCTCTCTCGGCTCTGACCTTTACCTGAAGTTGGTGGGTGATAAACAAAATAGTTTTAGATTTCAGGTGCTTTTTGATGGCACTGTTGAAGATGTGATTGCCTACATGGGCATCTAAGGCACTAAGGGGATCATCCAGAATGAAAATGCTACGGTCACTGTAGAGGGCTCTTGCCAGACTGATTCTTTGCCTCTGACCACCACTCAAGTTTGCTCCACGCTCTCCAATCTACAGAGAAAATAGTGCAACACAATTATGATCAGCTAAGCATGCCCCCAAAAAACTAATAAACACATATGCATCAGCACATTTTCAAAAAGCAGAAACCTGACACACTGAAAATTACTTCCTGTACTTTGTAACTGGAGGTCTACATAACATTTTGCACCAGATGTTACATTTTCATAGTAAGTGCATAATTAATCATGTTTGTGGCTAAAAATCTGACCGAAGCAGAGCCTGTGACATACAATTCCACCTTAAAATAAAGGTCAAGATGGGCAGAATTCATACATGTCACTTATGCCTATGTATATGTGCACACATCTTCACATTCCCAGAGCTGCAGAGATCAAAATCCAAAATGCAAGTTAACATGGAGCTATGGAGTTGATAAATTGAATTGGAGTTGATTAGATGTGCAACTTTTCATCCTGCTTTTAACAGAGTTCTCTATATTGAATGCTGAGGGTTTTAATACCTGGAAGGCAAGAGTCTTGTCATGTATACCATTCCAACACGTCTCTCCTGGTGAGGCAACCATCGGACATGCATGGACAACTTCATTCACTCTTAGCCTGGCACTCACAACTATCAGACATTTACGAAATATCCTTGGGAATATGTGATAACTGTCTAGGTTAGGAATACTTCTTTACATATTACATCCTTCCTCGACACTGAACAGAGTTAATGTGTGTGATGGACCATCAGATTTATGACATTATATCACTGTGAGAATTAATTTACAGACTCCTGCATTTTTAGCACTCCTCCCCCCCCCACTGTCTTTTTGTGTGCACTGCCTTCTCCCTTTTTCCCTCTCCATATGGATATGTAATGTGATACCTCATTGAAGATATATATAAATTTTAGTTTCCCCCATAAATCAATAGTACCAGCGATAAGAAACTTTTTAATATATATATGATGACTATAATTTAAATAATCTCAGGAGGTAATTCTTTCTCTCTTTAATCACTTATTAAAGCAATAGTGTTACCTGGGTGGTATAATTTATCATTTAGAACCAGGCAGTATATCATACGGTGAATTAACAGGTTTGCAATGGAAACTGCAATAGTACCATATAGAACGCACCTCTGTCAAGTCACTATTGGGAAGAATTGCCAAATCTGGTCTCAGACAGCAAACACTCAACACAGTGTTATACCTAGAGATAGAAACAAAGTAAGGACATACTGATCAAAATAATCCTGTAACCAATCAAACAATACAGCTTGGTTCACCAATTGCTCAAACTTTAACTAATCCTTTAAGTAAATTTTTAGTCTGTGAGTATCAAGCTTTCTTTTTCTATTATACATTTTGTAGAACTAGAGGAACGAACAATCAGCCATACCACAATATTGCCAAGAAGAGGAATAATTTCTTAAATTATGATCCTAAAAATGTCCTAATATAGGGATTTTTGTGTACTCACCATAAAATCCTTTTCTCCGAGCCAATCATTGGGGGACACAGGATCATGGGCATTATGCTGCTGCCACTAGGAGGACACCAAGTTAACACATAAAGAATAAGTCCTCCCCTGCAGTATACACCCTCCTGCTGGCTCTAAGTGAACCAGTTCGGTAACAAAGCAGTAGGAGCTTAACAATTAACAAGAATGAACTATGTCAAAACCAAGTCAACACAGAGAAAAAATAGAGCCAATAGGCTAACAGGGAGGGTGCTGTGTCCCCCAATGATTGGCTCGGAGAAAAGGATTTTACGGTGAGTACACAAAAATCCCTATTTCTTAACGCCTCATTGGGGGACACAGGACCATGGGACATCCTAAAGCAGTCCCTGGGTGGGAAAACAATCCACTGCAATTGCTCCTTGTACCTCTGCAATTGCTCCTTGTACCCACAAGTTACTGCCGCTTGCAAAATTCTTCTGCTGACAGACTCATCTGCCTAGGCCTGAGAATGGACATGGTAATGTTTCGTAAACGTATGCAGGCTGGACCAAGTCGCAGCTCTGCAGGACGCACCCACTGACCGAGTAAAATGAGCCTTAATCCCTGCTGGGACGGAGTGACCTCTGACTCAGTAGGACTCCTAGATAGCTGAACTAATCCACTTGGCTATGGTAGCTTTGGAAGCGGCTAGACCTTTCCTTGGCCCTTCTGGGAGCACAAACAGGGCATCTGACCTGCAGAAAGACGCTGTCCTCGAGACTTATCTCCTAAGAGCTCTGACGAAGTCCAGTGTGTGGAGAGCCTTCTCGGTGCGATGTACTGGCACCGGGCAAAGTGAAGGCAAAACAATTTCCTCATTGAGGTGGAAAGATGAGACAACTTTCGGTAGAAAAGATGGGGATGTTCTCAAAACCACCTTATCCTGATGAAAAATTAGGAAATGAACTTGGAAAGACAAGGCCGCCAGTTCTGAGACTCGTCGGATGGACGTGACCACAACCAGGAAGGCAACTTTCCATGACAGAAGAGCCAAAGAAACATCCTGCAGAGGTGCAAAAGGAGCCTCCTGCAAGACGCCGAGGACCAAATTAAGGTCCCATGGTTCCAATGGCATCTTATAGGGCGGCACCATATGGGAAACTCCCTGAATGAACGTCTTCACCTGTAATCTGTTGGCAATTCTATGTTGGAACAGAACTGACAAGGCTGAAATCTGCCCTTTGAGAGAACTAAGGGCGCGACCTAAGTCCAATCCCAACTGAAGGAATTCGAAGATGGAAGGAACTGAAAATTCAAGACGAGAGCGTCCACAGTCCTGGCACCATGAGAAGAAGGTCTTCCAAATGCGATGATATATACGCATAGACGTATGCTTTCTAGAACTGATCATGGTAGAAATGACTTTCTGAGAGATGCCTGCCTGTGTCAGCACCCAGGACTCAACGGCCATGCCGTCAAACACAGGGCCTCGGAGTTCTGGTGGGAAATGGGGCCCTGGGACAACAGGTCTGTGCGATTCGGTAATTGCCAGGGGACATCGGCGACTAGTTGAACTAGTTCGGCATACCAGGCCCTGCGCGGCCAACCTGGCGCAATGAGGATTACTGGTACCCCCTCCGCTCTATCTTCTTGATGACTCTCGGCAGCAAGGGAAGCGGGGGAAATATGTACGTCAGCTGGAACTGATGCCACGAGTGAACGAGTGCATCTGCCCCGATGGCTGTCGGATCGTGGGACTGAGCTATGAAATTGGGAACCTTGGAATTTAGCCATGAGGCCATCAGATCCACGTCCGGGGTTCCCCAACGACGGCAGATCTGGTGGAAGATCTCCAGATGGAGACACCATTCTTCGCAGTCGAGACCTTGGCGGCTGAGGAAATCTGCCTCCCAATTTTCCACTCCCGGGATGTGAACCGCTGATATCCTTGAGCGGTTTTCTTCGGCCCAACGAAGGACGTGGCCTACCTCGGGTCATGGCTGCCTTGCTGCATGTTCCCCCCTGCCGGTTGAGGTATGCCACTGCTGTGTCATTGTCGGACTGAATCCTGATGGGACGTCCCGTCAGGAAGGGATGGAAATGAAGAAGAGCAAACCTGATTGCCCGTATTTCCAGGATGTTGATGGGCAGACGAGCTTCCTGAAGGGACCAGCGGCCCTGGGCAGTGTGATGGTGGAACACTGCTCCCAAGCCCAGAAGACTGGAATCTGTGGTCAAAACTAGCCAATGTACTGGGAGAAAGGACTTCCCTTGATTCAGGGAGGACTTCAAACTCCACCACCTGAGAGACTGCCTAACTCGCTGGGGAAGAAGGAAACGACGATCGAGAGATAACTGGTTCTTGTCCCACACAGCCAGGAGAGCATGCTGTAAGGGGCGGAGGTGTAGTTGAGCGAACGGGACCGACTCCATAGCTGCTACCATCCTGCCGAGGACTCTCATACTGAAACGTAGAGAGTGAGTATGAGGTTGGGAGAGCTTCTGAGCTTCCCGCTGTAAGACTGAGACCTTTTCCGGGGGAAGAAGTACCAACCCCTGGCACGAATCCAGCATCATTCCTAGAAAGGAAATTCGCTGAGCCGGTACTGGGGAAGATTTTTTGAGGTTTATCTTCCAACCCCGGCGAGAAAGTATCTATTGTGATGGTCACGGCCTCCTTGCAGGTGCGGAAAGAGGGGCCTTTGATGAGGATATCGTCTAGATACGGTAACACCACCACACCTCGGGTATGGAGGATGGCCACGGCAGCCGCCATGACCTTGGTGAATACCCTGGGAGCGGTGGCGAGGCCAAAGGGCAGAGCAGCAAACTGAAAATGATCTTCCTGAACTGCAAAGCGAAGAAACATTTGGTGAGAAGGTAAAATAGGAATGTGGAGGTACGCATCCTGGATGTCTATGGACGCCAGGAACTCGCCTTTCTCCATGGAGGCGATGACAGAGTGAAGCGATGACAGAGTGAAGCGATTCCATCTGGAACCGTCGCACCCTGACAAATTTGTTCAGCAGATTTAGGTCCAGTATGGGCCGTACTGTACCGTCCTTCTTTGGAACAATGAACAGGTTTGAATAAAAACCTTGAAACCTTTAGCTTTGAGGAACCGCAACAATAACCCCGTCTTCTCTTAGAGAGCGTATGGCCTGGAAAAACTCTGATGCCTTTGCCCTGGGAGAACAGGACAGGAAGAAGCGACTTGGTGGAAGAGAGAGAAATTCTATCTTGTATCCGGAGGACATTAGGTTGCGGACCCATTCGTCGTGAACAACCGAGAGCCACGCTTCGCTGAAGGAAAGCAGGCGTCTGCCTACTTTGAGGGTGTCCTCCAGATACCGCAGGGCGTCATTGTGTGGAGAACCTGCCCGGTCTGGACCCTGAATGCCTAGGCCTGCCTCTCCAAGAGGGGAAAGGTTTCTAAGAGGTTTGAGGACCTCTATTCCTACGTTGCGCCCGGCCAGGTCCGGAGGATGTAGAAGTAGAGGACCAATTTGAGTTGAAGTGAAAAAATCGGGACCAGGCCTGCTGTTGCTGGTTCCAAAAGGGCCGAAAGGGTCTCTGTTGTGGAAGAAATTTACTCTTCCCTCCAGTGGCGTCAGAAATTATTTGGTCGAGCTTTTCGCCAAAAAGGCGACCGCCCTGATACGGAAGAGAAGTCAATGACTTTTTGGAAGTCAAATCCGCACGCCAGTCCCTCAGCCATAAGGATCTCCGGATGGTGATGGCTTTTGCTGCTGCTTGCAAAGCACAGTTAGCAGCGTCCAGGGACGCGGTAACTACAAAATCTCCCACTCTGGCTATCTGAGTAGCGAGGTCTGCTACCTCGGGGGGAAGATCGGTATCCAGCACCGCTGCGGACAAGACCTCAGCCCAGTGGGTCATAGCCTTAGTCACCCACGTACCAGCAAAAGATGGGAGGAGTGCGGCTGCTGAGGCTTCAAAGGCTGAACGCGCCATATTGTCAATCTGACGATCGGTTAGATTTTTAATAGAGGCGCCTTCCGAAGAGGATAAAACAGATTTAGTAGCCAGGCGTGATACCGGAGGATCTACCGGGGGAGAATGTGACCAATCTTTTCTTAGATCCTGGGCAAAGGGGTATTTTGATTTCATGGGCTTCTGCCCCGTGAATTGTTTATCGGGACGGATCCTGTGAGATTCAACAATTTACTTAAATTCAGGATGAGTAGCGAATACCTTGTGAGCTCGCTTGGTCCTCTTAAAGGACACGGCATGATCCGTTTTAGATAAAGGTTCCTCCTCATGTTTCAAAGCCTTATTCACTGACTTAGAGAGTCGAGAGTCTCCTGATCTTGATGAAATTCCTGATCTAGGGACGAGACAGAATCGTCCTCTGAAACAGGTGCTCTGCTAGCTCCAATGGAAGGGGAGCGGGAAATGGAGCTGTCAGAACCCGAATCCCGGTGATGCTCTGGGGATATGGCATGAGTCCTTTTTCTGGAATGGCGAGAGCCCCTTGGCAAGGTACGACCCTTGGAGTACGAGGAATTTTGAAGATCGGAAGCGTCGTCTGTAAGAGTGCCCTGGTTCGAGGGCTGGTCTCGGAACGATTCTAACGCTTTTGCCAGGGATGCCATAGACCGGGTAAGGGGTAGCCCACTCAGGGGGACCAGGCTCTCTAGGTTCGGTATCAGTAACAGGTGGTTCCTGAACAGTCGCTGATTCACAAGCTGTGCACAATGCAGTTTTGTGACCCCGGGGTAATGAGACCTTACAAGAGGTACATGCAGCAAAAAATACAGTGTGGGTTTTCCCAGACTTTTTGTGAGGCCTTGATTGAGACATAGTAATCTTGAGGAGAGCGCTTACTAGCAGGGGAAGGGTTAAGCTATGTGTCTGCAGCTTACCCAGGTCCTGTGTCTTGAGTCCCCAGGGGAGGTCAGCAATGTATCCTGAAGGCTGTATATCGGTTGTGACCCCGGATCCAGAGATTAGGAGGGCTGGAGCAGCGCTGCAGGATCAGCGCTGGGTATACCAAGATGGCCGCCGAGATCTGTGAGAGCGCTTCTCATGGAACGAGAAGCGCTGGAAAAGATGGGCAGCGATAATTGCCGGTGGGCGTGGCCAAGGACTCCGGCCTGTGTGAGGAGAAAAGCTGGGGACTAAATTTTAAAAACTTGCGGTTGCGGCCTGTTGCCGGTGGTATTAGTGCCATCCTCCTGAGGAAGCGCTCGTACTTAAAAAATGAGCGCTGCGGACCACCCACGGACCCGAGCTCAGCCCTTTAGAAGTGCAGACCTTCCATGCCCCGGGGACCAGGACCCCCTCAGCGGCACGGCCCCCGCAGACCTGTACTTACAGTAGAAGCAGTGGACCGGTGCTCAATCCATCACAGTCCATCACCATAGTCAGGGAGGGGGTGGAGAGCTTCTGCCGCCTTGCGTCATCCGCTATATCAGTGGTGATGCAGTGGGGGGCTGCACGGATGCCATACTCATTATGTCCGGCTGTGCACCTGGCTCCTGGAGAGGTAGATGGAGGGCTACTCCATGTGGTCGCCTGCTATGGAGGGGGGAGATCGGATCGCGAAGGAACCGTCGTCCGTAATGGTGAGCTCAGGGCTGGCATCCAACGTTGCAGGAAAGGATACGGGAGGGACGCCGTCGCCCTCATTCGCTCCGTTAAGGGAAAAAATAGAACAAAAAATTAAATAAAAACGGTGGGGTCTGAAACAGACACAAGTGCCTCCTACAGACACTAAGCAAGAACTGGTTCACTTGGAGCAAGCAGAAGGGTGTATACTGCAGTGGAGGAGTTATTCTTTGTGTGTTAACTTAGTGTCCACCTAGTGGCAGCAGCATAACACCCATGGTCTTGTATCCCCCAATGAGGCGTAAGAGAAAAATAGATTACCGTAAGTCTTCAGTACAAATTCTAAGAACAAATGACATTACAGTAATACAACATGCCGCCCACTGGAGGCTCACAAGTTATTTTTATGGCGAGAATTCATCACATACAGTGATCTGCCAGATACAACTCTGAAGCTTGTTTTTCAGAAACGAAAGCGGATATCTAGTGTAGTATAATATACGCGAATGATAAGAACATAGTCAGGCTGAAGGGTTTCTCTAGTTTTTAGCTTAAACATGAATGTATCACCAATATTCTCCTTGTCAAAAGGGTTTGTCCAGGACCATTTTATTTTTTATTATGGGCCTAAAAACTAACAGGCAGGTATTTAACTTGTAATTTAATTGCCTGTTCTATCTGATGCCAACTTAGAGCGGTAATCGACTTCTTCTGCTGACGACGTCGACAGAGCATCTCTTCCTCTGCCGTGCTGCTCCGTCAACAGGGCGTAACTTCCGACATCACACTGATTGACAGCCAGCTCAACCCTGCCTAACTGCAGAAAGCTCACTGTCAATCAGCAAGACGTCAGCAGTCATGCCCCGTTGACAGAGCAGCCCGGAAGAGGAAGAGCTGTTCTGTTGACATGGAGCAGATGAATTGCAGGCAGAAGCAGTCAGTGACCAGACCACTCAGAGCAGGCACCGGAGAGGCAAGGTTGAACCAGCTGTCAACCATGATGACGTTGCCAGTCACATTCCGTCGATAGAGCACAGCCTAAGAGAAGTTGCTGCTCTGTCTATGTGAAGTCAACGGAAGCCGCTGAACCACAGGCAAGATTCTTAAGCTCATAATAGAAAAATTTAAATTGTCCTTAATACCCCCTTTAAACATCGAGAACATTTTATTTTTCTTATACGATTATAGATTTAGCATTTTATTTTCCATATAAGACTTGTGGTGCGGTCAACTTGCTGAGAAACTACTATGCTCTGTTGCAAGCATTCTGGGATATTCTCTACACCAGCCAGAAGTAAAATAATATTTAGGCTAGTTTCACATTAGCGTTTGGAGGAGCTGCGGACTTCCTCTGTGAAGCCCCGCCCTCTAGCTCCGCCTACTTCTGCATGCGGCCTGCGTACCTATCTTTAACATTAGGTACGCAGGTCGTGCGGCTGTATGCAGATGCTTCAGTATGCGTAGTTTTGACGATGCGGAGAAAAAAAAAAATGCTACAAGCAGCATCCTACGCTGGTCGCCGCATCGTCAAAACGACGCACGCGGAAGCATCCGCATACAGCCGCACGACCTAATGTTAAAGGTAGGTACGCAGGCCGCATGCAGAAGTAGGCGGGGCTTGCGGCGGAGGTGCGGCCGAGGCTTCACGGAGGAAGTCCGCAGCTCCTTCAAACGCTAATGTGAAACCGGCCTAAGACGCAAAGAATTAAAGCAACATTGTACACCAAAGATTTTCTCTGCATTTTTTTATTGAAGAAGACTGTAGTTTACTTTTGAATCCTTGTTACATGTCTACATACCTTTCCTCATCATATTCTTTTCCAAACAGAATGTTATCTCTTAGTGTAGCATTCAGTATCCAAGCCTGCTGAGCAACATAGGCAAAGGACCCATTGACAGCTATGCTGCCTTCTAAAAGTGTCATCTGAAAAAAACGCACAACTGTGTAAGTCATTGTGAAATGGCAGAGTAAGAAGAAAAGACATAGAATCTCATATACAAAAGTTATACTATTATTTCTCAAGTTATAAATCTCTGCTAATCACTAGAAGAAAGACCACTGTGACCATTATTTTCCCATAAGATATAAAAAAAATCACATACTGCAAATCATGGTTTAAGAAGTGACAATACACAGCCTAAAATGGATGAAAATGGACGATTTGAAAAAAAATATATACTAATTTAGGTAAAAACGCTACCCCTTAGACCCCAATCTAGAGCCTCTCACTTAGCCAAATCAGTTCTCATGCTTCGCACTGACGAGGGCCAACAGCCGGAAACACCGTGTCTGCGAATTGAGATACTGATTTGGCTTTTATTTTAAGGCATATTGCACAACTCGTTAAAGGGTTGATTGTGACTTGTAGGATCGCTGCTTCCAACAGCTGGCGCTATAGAGTTTAAGTCCTCTTTTTCTCAGAAGAGGCAATTTGAATAGGTAAAATTTAAAGGCAGCCATGTTTGAAATTTCAGCCAATAGCTGCTAGTAATTGACTACATAAGTTTAGTCAGTGTGCACAACACACACACGTATACACTTACTATATACACACACACACGTGTACATATACATACTGTACTTATATACACTAGTGATGAGTAGTGTTGAGCGATACCTTCCGATATTCAAAAGTATCGGTATCGGATTGGATCGCCGATATCCAAAAAATATCGGATATCGCCGATACCGATACCAATACAAGTCAATGGGACACAAATATCGGAAGCTATCCTGGATGGTTCCCAGGGTCTGAAGGAGAGGAAACTCTCCTTCAGGCCCTGGGATCCATATTCATGTAAAAAATAAAGAATAAAAATAAAAAATATGGATATACTCACCCTCGGACGGCCCCTGGCTGTCACCGCTGCAAGCGTCTGCCTCCGTTCCTAAGAATGCAGAGTGAAGGACCTTCGATGACATCGTGGCTTGTGATTGGTCGCGTAACCGTTCATGCGACGGTTGCGTTGTGTTTTGGTGCACCGCCGCCACAAAAAAGTTACATGTAAAGTTTTTTGTGCATCTAGTCGGCCATTTTCGACTGCGCATGCGTGGCCGAAACTCCGCCCCCTCCTCCCCGGACCTTACAATGGGGCAGCGGAAGCGTCGTAAGACTGCTTCCGCTGCCCCCGTTGTGCTTTTCTTTCACAGCATTCTTTCAACGACGCACTGCGACGGGCCCGTACCGACGCGAATGTGAAAGAACGCTTTAACGTATCCCGCTGATTCTGAGAATGTTTTTTCGTGACATATTGTACTTCATGTTAGTGGTAAAAATTTCTTCGATATGACTTGCACTTATGAAAAAAAAACGGAAATATGGCGAAAATTTTTTAAATTAGACAATTTTCAAGCTTTTAATTTTTATCCTCTTAAATCGGAGAGATATGTCACACAAAATAGTTAATAAATAATATTTCCCACATGTCTACTTTACATCAGCACAATTTGGGAAACAACATTTTTTTGTTAGGAAGTTGTAAGGGTTAAAAGTTGACCAGCGATTACTCATTTTTACAACAAAATTTACACCATTTTTCTAGGGACCATCTCACATTTGAAGTGACATTGAGGGGGTCTATATGGCAGAAAATACCTAAAAGTGACACCATTCTAAAAACTACATACCTCAAACTGATCAAAACCACATTCAAGAATTTTATTAACCCGTTACGTGCTTCACAGGAACTGAAGCAATGTGAAAGGAAAAAAATGAACATTTAACATTTTTCACAAAAATTTTAATTCAGAACCAATTTTTTTTATTTTTACAAGTGTAAAAAGAGAAAATAAACAAAATTTGTTGTGCAATTTCTCCTGAATATGCCAATACCCCATATGTGGGTGTAAACCACTGTTTGGGTGCACGGCAGAGCTCGGAAGGAAAGGAGCGCCGTTTGACTTTTTCAATGTAGAATTGACTGGAATTGAGATCGGACACCATATCGCATTTGGAGAGCCCCTGATGTGCCTAAACAATGGAAACCCCCCACAAGTGACACCATTTTGGAAACTAGATCCCCTAAGGAACTTATCTAGATGTGTGGTGAGCACTTTGAGAAGGCACGGTGGAGCAGCTGCAAGAAGACAGGGTTGCTGCTGCAAGAAGCTGGCAGTGGCAAGGGTGAGGCGACGCTGCGGACCCAAGGTTTGGAAGACGGGTTGTTTCGGCGGAGAGAGGATGCGGGACCTTGGCTTCAACAAAATGTCGACAGTGAGTCAGGAGCACAGTCCCCTGTCTGCACATTGATTTCCCGGTGTGGATATCAGGAAAACGGCAGTTGGAGATTAAGAACTTGGCTCATAATGGAAGGTCTCTTACAGCCTGGACAGCCCATCCACCAAGCCCAGGGCCCGTAGCATAGCCCCACTCCTGCTGCCGCCTGCTTCCTGCAGCAGTAACCCTGTCTCCTGTGACCCCGCACCACCACCGCCTCTCCCCTTCTACCCCTGTAAGCTACTGTAAATTCGGACTGTAAGACGGATCCCCATTTTACTTTAAATTTTTTTTCTATTTTCCGCTCCAAAATCTGGGGTTCTATAGACTCTACGGATCAAACAGGTACGACCTCTTCTCGTAAGTATTAATCAATATCTGGCTGGTGGATTCCAAGATATTATCCCATTCTTCTTTGTAAACATGACGGACATTTCTCTCCCATCTTGTTTTGACTACAGCCATAAGGTCACCCAGGAATTTTGGTAATAAAGAGCTATAACATCAACGAGATAATACCCTTAGTCGCTTTACTCATCACCACATAGTCTGGTATCCAATCAACTGAGATGGAAAAGTCCAAAATGGTCTCTAGATCTCTTACTGCATGTCTTAAGGTACCTTCACACATAACAATTTTGTTAACGATATCGTTGCAACGTCACGATTTTTGGTGACGAAGCAACGATCCCGCTAACGATCTCGTTATGTGTGACAGCGACCAACGATCAGGCCCCTGCTGGGAGATCGTTGGTCGTAGGGAATGATCAGGACCTTTATTTGGTCGCTGATCACCCCGCTGTCACTCGCTGGATCGGCGTGTGTAACGCCGAACCAGCGATGTGTTCACTTGTAACCAGGGTAAACATCGGGTTACTAAGTGCAGGGCCGCGCTTAGTAACCCGATATTTACCCTGGTTACCATTGTAAAAGTTAAAAAAAAACAAAACAGTACATACTCACATTCCGAGGTCTGTCACGTCCCCCGCCGTCAGCTTCCCGCACTGACTGTCAGTGCCGGCCGTAAAGCAGAGCAAATCGGTGACGTCACCGCTGTGCTCTACTTTACGGCCGGCGCTGACACAGTCAGTGCGGGAAGCTTACGACGGGGGACTTGACAGACCTCGGAATGTGAGTATGTACTGTTTTTTTTTTTAACTTTTACAATGGTAACCAGGGTAAATATCGGGTTACTAAGCGCGGCCCTGCACTTAGTAACCCGATGTTTACCCTGGTTACCCGGGGACTTCGGCATCGTTGAAGACAGTTTCAACGATGCCGAAGTTGTTCCCCTGATCGTTGGTCGCTGGAGAGAGCTGTCTATGTGACAGCTCCCCAACGATCACAGCCAGGTCGTATCGCTGGTCGTGATCGTTGGTAAGTCGTTTAGTGTAACGGTACCTTTAGTTGTAGATATCTCAAGAATTCAGAATTATCCAAGTTAAATTCTTGTTTTAGGTGTTCAAAGGAGCAGAAGGGACCATCAAAAATCAATAAATACACATACCTCAATACCTGTTTTTACCACTCCCCAAACACTTCCAGAAACCAGAGTTATTCCAAATAGGAGTATACGTCAAGCAATCTCTCATTCCCAGTAACGTCTTACAAGACCATCACGTTTTATGCATAAGAAGGATGGTAGGGAACTCCCTGGAGGTGTCTTTAAAATTATGATATTCCAAGAGATCTAGCAAATTTGCACTCCCCCCTCAAATATTTCACGACTACAGTCCCCACCTCTTGAATAACTTCCAAAGCTCTTCCTCTAAAATGTTGAAATTGGGATGGCAAGAAGTACCCCCAAGTATGTGGGAGTGCTAAACCTCCTTGATCTTTGCGTAGCTGTAATTTTTCATGTTTTATTCTTGAAATACCCAGTTTCCAGACCAGGTGTGTGAAAATATTACCATTGACCAATAATTTAGGCATCCAGTCAGGAGAGTTGTGAAGGACATAAGACACATTTTGATGAGATTGGTCCTGCCTAGAGTCGATAGTGGTAGTTTTCCCCAGGCAACAACTTTATTTCTTCACTTGATTACAAGGGATTAATGTAAAAGGAATAGAATTATTAGTCTCCTTTGTAATGTAGATACCAAGGTATTTGAATTTCTGTACTATTTAAAAATTTGAGACCGCATCCATCCCCTTCAAATCCCTCCTATCCAGAGGGAAAAGTGTGGATTTTGAACAGTTTATAGTTAGCCCCAAGAAGTTCCCTAATTTACCCATTATGTTTCATTACAATGGGAAGAGAAGTACTATAATTATTAATAAACTATAGCAGGTTACCAGCTTACTAGGCACCCTTTCTTCCTTATTCCTATATGTAAGCCCTTCTAGCCTTAAGTGCTTCCTAATAATGCAAGCCAAAGATTCTATTGCAAAACAAATAGTAGGTGAGAAAGTGGACAGCCCTGCTAATGACAGCCAATACGTCTTTTAACTGACCTGAGATATAAGAGAATATCATCCCCATACAGGTGACAATCCAGCAGCTGTTTGCTGTCCACTCTAGCTGACAACTTGCTGCATCAGCAACGATCAGTGTTTGCACCGTCCAAATCTGTTTAACCCCTTAGATGCTGCTGTAAATAGTGACTACATCATTATAAATGGTTAACAGAGTGTGGGGGCTTCCTCTTTATCCCAATTGGTGCCCTCAGATCATGATTGTGTGGTCCTGATGTTTGCCATGGCAATTCACGACCAAATAGTGGCCTTAGGGTACCGTCACACAGTGCCATTTTCATCGCTACGACGGCACGATTCGTGACGTTCTAGCGATATTGTTACGATATCGTTGTGTCTGACACGCTACTGCGATCCGGAACCCCGCTGAGAATCGTACGTCGTAGCAGATCGTTTGAAACTTTCTTTCGTCGTCTAGTGTCCCGCTGTGGCGGCATGATTGCATCGTGTGACACAGGTTGTATACGATGTGCGCACAGTAACCAACGGCTTCTACATCGCAAATACGTCATGAAATTATCGCTCCAGCGCCGTGTATTGCAACGTGTGACCGCAGTCTACGACGCTGGAGCGATAATCATACGACGCTGCAACGTCACGAATCGTGCCGTCGTAGCGATGAAAATGGCACTGTGTGACGGTACCCTTAGAGTCTGATGGCTGTAGTAATCTGTTCAGAAGTTAGAGGCATTTAGGTGGTAAAAATACACATTTTCATTTCAGTAATGCCACTTTGCATTAACCTCAACCCCTTCATGACCCAGCCTATTTTGGCCTTAATGACCTGGCCGTTTTTTGCAATTCTGACCAGTGTCCCTTTATGAGGTAATAACTCAGGAACGCTTCAACGGATCCTAGCGATTCTGAGAATGTTTTTTCGTGACATATTGGGCTTCATGTTAGTGGTAAATTTAGGTCGATAATTTCTGAGTTTATTTGTGAAAAAAACGGAAATTTGGCGAAAATTTTGAAAATTTCGCAATTTTCACATTTTTAATTTTTATTCTGTTAAACCAGAGAGTTATGTGACACAAAATAGTTAATAAATAACATTTCCCACATGTCTACTTTACATCAGCACAATTTTGGAAACAAATTTTTTTTTTGCTAGGAAGTTATAAGAGTTAAAATTTGACCAGTGATTTCTCATTTTTACAACAAAATTTACAAAACCATTTTTTTTAGGGACCACCTCACATTTGAAGTCAGTTTGAGGGTTCTATATGGCTGAAAATACCCAAAAGTGACACCATTCTAAAAACTGCACCCCTCAAGGTGCTCAAAACCACATTCAAGAAGTTTATTAACCCTTCAGGTGTTTCACAGCAGCAGAAGCAACATGGAAGTAAAAAATTAACATTTAACTTTTTAGTCACAAAAATTATCTTTTAGCAATAATTTTTTTATTTTCCCAAGGGTAAAAGGAGAAACTGGACCACGAACGTTGTTGTCCAATTTGTCCGGAGTACGCCGATACCTCATATGTGGGGGTAAACCACTGTTTGGGCGCACGGCAGGGCTCGGAAGGGAAGGAGCACCATTTGACTTTTTGAATGAAAAATTGGCTCCAATCTTTAGCGGACCCCATGTCGCGTTTGGAGAGCCCCTGTGTGCCTAAACATTAGAGCTCCCCCACAAGTGACCCCATTTTGGAAAATAGACCCCCCAAGGAACTTATCTAGAAGCATAGTGAGCACTTTAAACCCTCAGGTGCTTCACAAATTGATCCGTAAAAAAGAAAAAGTACTTTTTTTTCACACAAAATTTCTTTTAGCCTCAATTTTTTCATTTTCACATGGGCAACAGGATAAAATGGATCCTAAAATTTGTTGGACAATTTCTCCTGAGTACACCGATACCTCACATGTGGGGGTAAACCACTGTTTGGGCACATGGTAAGGCTCGGAAGGGAAGGAGCGCCATTTGACTTTTTGAATGAAAAATTATCTCCATCGCTAGCGGACACCATGTCACGTTTGGAGAGCCCCTGTGTGCCTAAACATTGGAGCTCCCCCACAAGTGACCCCATTTTGGAAACTAGACCCCCCAAGGAACTTATCTAGAAGCATAGTGAGCACTTTAAACCCTCAGGTGCTTCACAAATTGTTCCGTAAAAATGAAAAAGTACTTTTTTTTCACACAAAATTTCTTTTAGCCTCAATTTTTTCATTTTCACATGGGCAACAGGATAAAATGGATCCTAAAATTTGTTGGGCAATTTCTCCTGAGTACGCCGATACCTCATATGTGGGGGTAAACCACTGTTTGGGTGCACGGCAAGGCTCGGAAGGGAAGGCGCGCCATTTGACTTTTTGAATGAAAAATTATCTCCATCGCTAGCGGACACCATGTCACGTTTGGAGAGCCCCTGTGTGCCTAAACATTGGAGCTCCCCCACAAGTGACCTCATTTTGGAAACTAGACCTCCCAAGGAACTAATCTAGATGTGTGGTGAGCACTTTGAACCCCCAAGTGCTTCACAGAAGTTTATAACGCAGAGCCGTGAAAATAATAAATGTAATTTCTTTCCTCAAAAATATTTTTTTAGCCCAGAATTTTTTAATTTTCCCAAGGGTAACAGGAGAAATTTGACCCCAAAAGTTGTTGTCCAGTTTCTCCTGAGTACGCTGATACCCCATATGTGGGGGTAAACCACTGTTTGGGCACATGCCGGGGCTCGGAAGGGAAGTAGTGACGTTTTGAAATGCAGACTTTGATGGAATGCTCTGCGGGCATCACGTTGCGTTTGCAGAGCCCCTGATGTGCCTAAACAGTAGGAACTCCCCACAAGTGACCCCATTTTGGAAACTAGACCCCCAAAGGAACTTATCTAGATGTGTGGTGAGCACGTTCAACCCCCAAGTGCTTCACAGAAGTTTACAGCGCAGAGCCGTGAAAATAAAAAATCATTTTTCTTTCCTCAAAAAAGAGGTTTTAGCAAGCAATTTTTTATTTTCACAAGGGTAACAGGAGAAATTGGACCCCAATATATGTTGCCCAGTTTGCTGTGAGTACGCTGATACCCCATATGTGGGGGTAAACCACTGTTTGGGCGCACGTCAGGGCTCGGAAGGGAAGTAGTGACATTTGAAATGCAGACTTTGATGGAATGGTCTGCGGGCGTCACATTGAATTTGCAGAGCCCCTGATGTGCCTAAACAGTAGAAACACCCCACAAGTGACCCCATTTTGGAAACTAGACCCCCCAAGGAACTTATCTAGATGTGTGGTGAGCACTTTCAACCCCTAAGTGCTTCACAGAAGTTTATAACGCAGAGCCGTGAAAATAAAAAAGAATTGTTCCTTCCTCAAAAATTATGTTTTAGCAAGTAATTTTTTATTTTTGCAAGGGTAACAGGAGAAATTGGACCCCAATAGTTGTTGCCCAGTTTGTCCTGAGTACGCTGGTACCCCATATGTGGGGGTAAACCACTGTTTGTGCGCACGTCGGGGCTTGGAAGGGAGGGAGCACCATTTGACTTTTTGAACGCAAGATTGGCTGGAATCAATGGTGGCGCCATGTTGCGTTTGGAGACCCCTGATGTGCCTAAACAGTGGAAACCCCTCAATTCTAACTTCAACACTAACCCCAACACACCCCTAACCCTAATCCCAACTGTAGCCATAACCCTAATCACAACCCTAACCCCAACACACCCCTAACCACAACCCTAACCCCAACACACCCGTAACCCTAGTCCCAACCCTAACCCTAATCCCAACCCTAATCCCAACCCTAACCACAACCCTAACCCCAACACACCCCTAACCCTAACCACAAGCCTAATCTTAACCCTATTTCCAACCCTAGCCCTAATTCCAACCCTAACTCTAATTCCAACCCTAACCCTAAGGCTATGTGCCCACGTTGCGGATTCGTGTGAGATTTTTCCGCACAAATTTTGAAAAATCCGCAGGTAAAAGGCGTTTTACCTGCGGATTTCCAGTGTTTTTTTGTGCGGATTTCACCTGCGGATTCCTATTGAGGAACAGGTGTAAAACGCTGCGGAATCCGCACAAAATTGACATGCTGCGGAAAATACAACGCAGCGTTTCCGCACGGTATTTTCCACACCATGGGCACAGCGGATTTGGTTTTCCATAGGTGTACATGGTACTGTAAACCTGATGGAAAACTGCTACGAATTCGCAGTGGCCAATCTGCTGCGGATCCGCGGCCAATCCGCTGTGGATCCGCAGCCAAATCCGCACTGTGTGCACATGCCCTAACCCTAACCCTAGTTCTAACCCTAACCCTAGTGGAAAAAGAAAAAAATATATATATTTTTTTATTATTATTGTCCCTACCTATGGGGGTGATAAAGGGGGGGGTCATTTACTATTTTTTTTATTTTGATCACTGTGATAGGTTATATCTCAGTGATCAAAATATACCTGGAACGAATCTGCCGGCCGGCAGATTCGGCGGGCGCACTGCGCATGCGCCCGCCATTTTGGAAGATGGCGGCGCCCATGGAGAAGACGGACGGACACCGGGAGGCCCGGTAAGTATGAGGGGGGGGGGGGGGGGGATCTGAGCATGGGGGGTGGATCGGAGGACGGGGGGTGGCATCGGAGCACGGGGGGAGCGGGCAGGAGCACGGGGGAGCAGACAGGACGACAGAGGGGAGCGGAGCACCGGACGGAGGACCGGGGAGCAGATCGGCGGTGGGGGATGGGGGGGTGTACATAAGTGTTTCCAGCCATGGCCGATGATATTGCAGCATCGGCCATGGCTGGATTGTAATATTTCACCAGTTTTTTAGGTGAAATATTACAAATCGCTCTGATTGGCAGTTTCACTTTCAACAGCCAATCAGAGCGATCGTAGCCACGGGGGGGTGAAGCCAACCCCCCCTGGGCTGAAGCACCACTCCCCCTGTCCCTGCAGATCGGGTGAAATTGGAGTTAACCCTTTCACCCGATCTGCAGGGACGCGATCATTCCATGACGCCACATAGGCGTCATGGGTCGGATTGGCACACGCCTACGTGGCGTCATGGGTCGGGAAGGGGTTAATGCCTGTAAAGCACCTGAAGGGTTAATAAACTACCTGACTGCAGTTTTCAATATGTCAGGAGGTGCTGTTTTTAAAATGGTATCACGTTTGGGGGTTTCCCAATATATGAGACCCCCAAAGTCACTTCAAACATGGGTAAGTCTCTAAAAAAAATAAACTTTGTAAATTTCCTTGAAAAAATGAAAAATTACTGCTACATTTTTAAACCTCCTAAAATGCTAATAACATAAAATTACATTTTATAAATGGTGCTGATGTAAAGCCGACATGTGGGAAATGTTATTTATTAATGGTTTGCTGTGGTATGACCATCTGGATTAAAGGGATAATCATTCAAATTTTGAAAATTGCTAATTTTTTAGAATTTTCTCACATTTTTGATATTTTTTATAAATAAACATAAAACATATTGACCTAAATTTACCATTATCATAAAGTATAATGTGTCACGAAAAAACAATCTCTAAATTACTGGGATTTGTTGAAGCTTTCCAGAGTTATTACCACATAAAGTGACACTGGTTAGATTTCAAAAATTTGGCTCCGTCACTAAGGGGATAAAAAGTTCAAAACTGTCAGAGATGTCTACATTCCAAAGACATACTGATAGGGAATTTAGATTGTGAGCCCCATCAAGGACAGCGATGATAATGTGTGCAAACTGTAAAGCGCTGCGTAATATGTTAGCGCTATATAAAAATAAAGATTATTATTATTATTACATTGGCCTTCCCTCTAAAGGTACCGTCACACTAAGCGACGCTGCAGCGATAGCGACAACGATGCTCATCGCTGCAGCGTCGCTGTTTGGTCGCTGGAGAGCTGTCACACAGACCGCTCTCCAGCGACCAACGATGCCGAGGTCCCCGGGTAACCAGGGTAAACATCGGGTTGCTAAGCGCAGGGCCGCGCTTAGTAACCCGATGTTTACCCTGGTTACCAGCGTAAAATGTAAAAAAAACAAACAGTACATACTTACATGCGTCCCCCGGCGTCCGCTTCCTGCAATGACTGAGCGCCGGCAGTAGCAGGGCACAGCGGTGACGTCACCGCTCTGCTATGCTTTCACTTTCACTTTGCGGCGCTCAGTCAGTGTGGGAAGCGGACGCCGGGGGACGCATGTAAGTATGTACTGTTTGTTTTTTTTACATTTTACGCTGGTAACCAGGGTAAACATCGAGTTACTAAGCGCGGCCGTGCGCTTAGTAACCCGATGTTTACCCTGGTTACCAGTGTAAAATATCGCTGGTATCGTTGCTTTTGCTGTCAAACACAACGATACACGGCGATCGGACGACCAAATAAAGTTCTGAACTTTATTCAGCGACCAGCGACATCACAGCAGGATCCTGATCGCTGCTGCGTGTCAAACTAAACGATATCGCTAGCCAGGACGCTGCAACGTCACGGATCGCTAGCGATATCGTTTAGTGTGACGGTACCTTAACAGCCGTAGATTTATATAGTAGCATAATCCACTTAATAAATTTAGGGCCAAAGCCCATCTCTTTTAGCACAGCCCAGATATATCACCCATTCCACACTATAGAAGGCTTTATTAGTGTCCAGTGAAAGGACAGACTTGTGATTGGAATCTGTTTATGTCACTTGTAGATTGATAGTCTCCAAAAATTTATGGCTGTAGATTTTGAGGGCATAAACCCCACTTGATCAGGGTAAATTACAGAGGTGATGACCGAAATCAGGTATGTTGCAAGGATTTTTGGCCAGTATTTTAACATTGGAAGTCAAAGAAATTTGTCTATACCAGTCAGGTAGCCCTTTGTGCTTTCCCTCTTTAGACAAAACAGGGATTTTTGTGTATTCACCGTAAAATCATTTTCTCCGAGCCACTCATTGGGGGACACAGACCATGGGCTGTATACTGCTTGCCACTAGGAGGCTGACACTAAGTTAACACAAAAAAAGTTAGCTCCTCCTCCGCAGTATACACCCACGCGCGGCGAGGCCAATCGGGAGCGACCAGGATCACTGGTACTCCTTCCGCCTTGATTTTCCTGATTACTCTGAGGAGTAACGGTAGAGGAGGAAAATTGTACGGAAGGCGGAATTGGCACCATGAAACAACCAGAGTGTTGACACCGATGGCTCTTGGATCTCGAAACCTAGCTATAAACTGGGGAACCTTGGCATTCAGTCTGGACGCCATGAGGTCCACATCTGGGATCCCCCAGAGAAGACAGACCAGGTTGAAGACTTCTGGATGGAGCTCCCACTCCCCGAAGTAAGACCCTGACTGCTGAGGAAGTCCGCTGTCATGTTTTCCACTCCTGGAATGTGCACCGCTGAGATCACCGAGCGGTTGTTCTCTGCCCAACGAAGGATGCGAGTTACCTCGAACATGGCCGCCCTGCTGCGGGTACCCCCTGATGATTGATATATGCCACAGCCGTAGCGTTGTCTGATTGGATACGTGGCGTGACCCACCAGAAAATGATGGAAGTGCTGCAGAGCCAGTTGAATAGCACGGATCTTCAGAACGTTGATCGGTAGCTTAGATTCCTGAATTGACCAGCGGACCTGGGCAGTGTGGTGGCAGAAGACTGCTCCCCAGCCCGAAAGACTGGCATCGGTAGTCACTATTAGCCATTGAACGGGTAGAAAAGACTTCCCCCGGTTGAGGGAAAAGTTCAATGTCCACCACCTGAGAGTCTGTCTGACCTGCAGGGATAAGCGACACCTTCAGCCGAGGGAGAAAGGGTTTCTGTCCCAAGCTGCCAGAAGGTAATGTTGTAGGGTACGTGCAGTTGAGAAAAGGGAACCGCTTCAATCCCGGCTACCATCTTTCCTAGTACCCTCATTGCAAACCGGATGGAGTGAGGGTAAGACTGACGAAGCGCTCAGGCTCCTTGATGAAGGGCTAAGACTTTGTCTGGAGGGAGAGTTACCAACCCCTGAGACGAGTCCAGGGACATTCCTAGAAAGGAAATCTGCTGGACTGGGACAGATTTGTTTAAGTTTATCAGCCAGCCCTGGCGAGAGAGGGTATCGCAAGTAATGCAAACGGACTTCGCGCAGTCGTGGAAGGACGGACCTTTGATCAACAGGTCGTCCAGATAGGGCAGAACGATCATGCCCCGAGAGTGCAGGATGGCCATGACCTTTGTGAACACTATGGGGGCAGTAGCAATGCCAAAGGGCAGGGCCGTGAATTGGAAAAGCTGGTGGTGAATGGCGAAGCACAGGAATCTCTGGTGAGGGGGAAAAATTGGAATGTGCAAGTAAGTGTCTCGGATGTCAATTGAGGCCAAGAATTCCACTTCTTCCAGGGAACTGATGACTGAACGCAGAGATTTCATGCAGAAATGGCAGACCTTGACAAACTTGTTTAGAAGTTTGAGGTCTAGTATAGGTCTCACCTTTCCGACCTTCTTTGGGACGGCAGAAAGGTTTGAATAGAAACAGTGAAACCTTTCGCTTTCTGAGACGGGGACAATGACGCCATCGTGATGCAATGTGTTTATGGCCCGGGAGAAAGCGATTGCTCTTGCCTCTGAAGAGGGAGGACGGGAGGGAAAGAAACGTGAAGAGGGGCGCGCAGCAAAGTCGATTTTGTATCCAGACAGCACCAGATCTCTGACCCACTCGTCAGAGATGACAGAAAGCCAGACCCGACGAAAGAGAAGTAGGCGGCCGCCGACCCCGCTGGTGTCGACCGGATAGCACTGATAGCAAAATCTCTGGGACCTAGGTCCTTTAGGCCTCGACTGTTTGGGTCGGGGCTTCCAATGGTGGTTAGGTCTGTACGAGACCTGAGTTCTGCCATCTCTTCGTGGAGAGCGTCCTGAACCTGATGAAGTAGAGGTAGTGGCCCCGCTTGGAGTGGAGCGAAAGGAACGGAAACTGATTTGTTGCCGTCTCCGAAAGGGACTTCTGAGTCTCCGTTGGGGGAAGGCATTTACTCATTCCTCCCGTAGTATAGGAAATTATCTGATCCAGCTTTTCCCCTAATAAGCGGCCGCTTTTATAAGGAAGGGAGGTGAGAGACATTTTTGAAGCCTTCCACTCTCTGAGCCATAATGACCTTCTGATAGATGGCATTGGCTGCTGACAGAGCAGCACAACCGGCCGCATTCAAAGATGCATGTACCAGGTAATCGCCTTCTCGGGAAACGTGGTTGGCAAGGTGTGCCGCCTCTGGAGGAAGGTTACTGTTCCGAAGTGAATTAGCCAAGGTCTCTGACCAGAAAACCCTAGCCTTAGCTACCCAAGCTGTGGCAAAGGATGGATAGAGAGCCGAATCTGAGGCTTCAAAGACAGAGCGAGCCAAACTTTCAAAAATCCCATGGACCGTCAGATAGAAGGATGAGCCATCCCGCACGGAGAAGAGAGTTTTGGATGCTAGGCGAGATACTGGGGGATCAACCCCGGAGATTCAGCCCAATCTTTTTTTTTCAGATCAGCTGAAAAGGGATACTTGGCTTCAAGGGGTCTTTGTCCTGTGAAGCGTTTATCCGGGCGCTCTCTGTGCCTATTAACTATGGCTCTAAATTTAGGGTGAATAGCAAATGCCTTATGAAAGCGTTTAGTTCTCTTAAAGGACATGGTCTGATCCAGAGCCGAGCCGGAATCTTCTTCAACCTATAAAGCCTGGTTGACTGCCTCAATAAGCGAATCCACTGTCTTCTGAAAGTCTGGCGAATCCAGATCTAAGGAACCATTAGTTTTGCAGTCAGATTTGCGTTCGCTACTGAACCCTGGAGAGAGTGAGAAATGGAGCTGTGAGGCGACAAGGCACGTGTCTGCTCAAGAGATGTGCTACGGATCCGTTTTCTAGGTGCCTGACGGCTTCTAGAGTGCTTTCGGCCCCTGCTAACCGACTGCTCCCGGCTTGGGGAAGGTACGTCTACATCAGTCCTGCAAACGCTCCGGTCCCCCGAAGGATCGCGGAGGGATTCAATCGCTTTGGCCAGCGAAGCCATGGATTGAGATAGTGACGAAGCCCACTCAGGGGGACTAGGTACAGTGGGCTTGGTGGCGGCAGAGGGCTCCTGAGCACAGTTGGGGTCACAGGCATTGCAGAGCGGTGAACTCTGAGCTTAGGAAATGCAGATTGGCAGGAGGAGCATGAAGTAAAGAATATAGCCATAGTCTTGTTAGACTTTTTTAAAACCTTAAGCTGGGAGTTGATGCACCCATCTATGTGGCCCTATAATATTGCGGCTGCTGAGAAGAGGTACTGCCAAGAAAAGAAGGGGATACAGCAGGGAGGAGGATACGGAGGGATTCAGATGTAAAATGCAGTCCTGATGGCAGATAGAGTGCGTGCTGAGGGGGGGGGGGGGGTAGATTTGAGAGGTGGTTCTCGTGCTGGGCGAGAAGCTCCAGGACCGGTGGGCTGAGTCTCCGCATCGTGTCATAGCGTGGGCGAAGTCGGGGGTTGTGGCCTAGAACAGTGCCTTAGCCGGGGACTAAATTTGCGGCGCCGATGCAGGAAAGAGCCGATGCGCACCCCTGCAGTGAGGATGTTTCCACCCTTACTCAGCGCCGCCCCAAACCTCCTGAAAGAAGCCCTCCAGCCCCAGCACTTAACCGGAGAAGCTGCCGGATGGCAGGTAAGGCAGCTTGCTGCAGGTCCTCCTGTGCTGCTGCTAGTTTGGACACTTAACGGATATAAAAATGCGCTATCCCGTTGTGCCTGAGCCAGTTTGGCTAATAAACAACCAGTTGTTTTCCCCTCTTCATAAAACTGTTGTTTTAAAAACATACGTTTATTATCCGCCTTCTCTAGTTGGAATGATCATAGTTGTTGCTGGGCCTCCTTCAACCACACCTGATTTTCAGAACTATTATTGAGAATATAGGCTCCCTCAATCATTTGCACCCATATTCTCAAGCTCCTCTCCCTTGTTTTGCAATCTATCCGTTACATTCTTCATTTGTCTTATTGGGACCCCTCTCAGGAATGCCTTCATGGTGTCCCAAACTACATTAATGGATGCCCAGTTTAGAACTAAGCTAAAAAAAATTGTGACAATTCCCCCTTGACATTATCATTGTTCATAACTTTGAGCCAAAATGGGTTGAGTTTCCAGCCCAAGGAACGTGTAAAGGCCACTTTGGGTCCACCAGTACCTGGAATAGGATAGGAGAGGGATCTGATAAGTACCCAGTGGAATATTCAATGTCACATAGGAAAGGGGCCATAAGGGAATTACAGAGCCATACCAATTTGTGAGAAGGACTAATGTCGATGAAGCACAACAGAAAAAACTTATATTGGAAGCTCTCGCAATAGAAATACCAATCAAACCCAGATCAGGTTCATTAAGAAGGGTGACCAAAAGGATAAAAGATTAATTCCATGCAGGACACTTATCCTTATCTAATATATAAAGCTGAATGTGTGTATGTGTGTATGTCCGGGATTGGCATCTGAACCGTCGCAGCTACAGCCACAAAATTTTGCACAGTCACACGTCTGGACCCCGAGAGCGTCATAGGCTATGTTGTGAGGTGAAATTTTAACCCCGCGCTTTCCAATTCACCAAACAATTTTGCCCCTATCTACATAATGGGGGAAAAAGTGAAAGGAAAAGTGTTGGAGGCGTCGCAGCTACAGGCACAAAAATTTGCACAGTCACACGTCTGGACCCCGAGAGCGTCATAGGCTATGTTGTGAGGTGAAATTTTAACCCCGCGCTTTCCAATTCACCAAACAATTTTGCCCCTATCTACGTAATGGGGAAAAAATGAAAGGAAAAGTGTTGGAGGCAAATTAACAGCTGCCAGATGTGAACAAGGGGGACTTAAAGAATGAGAGCGATGGCGCCAAAGAGTATATACCGTACAGTTGCTAAGGTGGGGCCCCGACATGGGATACTCACCACCACGGGGATATGAACACACACACAAAATGCACCACACACTACCACGTGCTCGAACACATGTACCACCCTCAGCACACATTTCACCACACATACACCAACCTCGCCACATAAAAGTCGAAACACAAAAGTCGCCGCTCAAAACTCGCCACGCGCAAAACTCTCCACATGCAAAACTCGCCACACGTGCAAAACTCACCTCATGGAAAACTCGCCACACGCAAAACTTGCACACGCGGAAAAATTGCCACATGCACAAAAGTTGCAACACATGCAAAAGTTGCCTCACACAAAACTTGCACATACTCAAAAGCCACCACACATAAAACTCGCCATGCGCAAAACTTGCTGCACACAACTTGCTACACTAACCTGTCACATGCAACTCGACACACAAAAAGTTGCTACACGCATGTCGCCACCCAAAACTCATCTCACAAAAGTCGCTACATGCATGTCGCCACCCAAAACTCATCTCACAAAAGTCGCTACATGCATGTCGCCACACGCAACTCAACACACACAACTTGACACACGAAACTCGCCCTAAAACACACAGAAGTCTGGTATTATCCTTCAAAAATAAAAATATGATTAATAAGCAGACAAACTACAAGAGCAACAGATGTACCATATAGGAAATACGGCAGCTGTCAGTCACATGACCAGTCTATTATGTGTATGTGTGAGCTAATATATACTGCCAGGGGGTGGGCTTACTGTTGGCTGGGGATTTATCAGGCTGCCAATTTAGCTTACAAATACTGAGGTAAAAATACTGACCAAAAAACGTGTGAACGAGGTCTAATACAGGAGGAGATGACATACAGATATATACTATATACAGGAGAGATGACACACAGGTATATACTATATACAGGAGGAGATGACACACTGGTATATACTATATACAGGAGGAGATGACACACACATATATACTATATACAGGGGAGATGACACACAGGTATATACAGGAGGAGATGACATACAGATATATACTATATACAGGAGGAGATGACACAGGTATATACTATTTACAGGGGAGATGACACACAGGTATATACTATATACAGGAGGAGATGACACACTGGTATATACTATATACAGGAGGAGATGACACACACATATATACTATATACAGGGGAGATGACACACAGGTATATACAGGAGGAGATGACATACAGATATATACTATATACAGGAGGAGATGACACACAGGTATATACTATTTACAGGGGAGATGACACACAGGTATATACTATATACAGGAGGAGATGACACAGATATATACTATATACAGGAGAGATGACACACAGGTATATACTATATAGAGGAGGAGATGACATACAGGTATATACTATATACAGGAGGAGATGACACACAGGTATACACTATATACAGGAGCAGATTACCTACAGGTATATAGTATATACAGGAGGAGATGACATACAGGTATATGCTATGTATAGGAGGAGATGACATACAGGTATATACTATATACAGGAGGAGATGACACAAATATATACTATATATAGGTGAGATGACACACAGGTATATACTATATACAGGAGATTACATACAGGTATATACTATATATAGGAGGAGATGACATACAGGTATATACTATATACAGGAGGAGATGACACACAGGTATAAACTATATACAGGAGGAGATTACACACAGGTATATACTATATATAGGAGATGACATACATGTATATACTATATACAGGGGAGATGACACACAGCAGGTATATACTATATACAGGGGAGATGACATACAGGTATATACTATATACAGGAGATGACATACAGGTGTATACTATATATAAGGGAGATGACAAACATGTATATACTGAGGTGAAAATGAGAGGTGTGAGGTGAAAATGAAAAGATGTGAGTGCAAAATGAGAGGAGTGAGGGGAAATAGTGGAGTGATCGGAAAATGGCAGATGTGAGGTCGAAATGACAAGTGTTAGGGGGGAATGAGAGGAGTGAGGGGGAAAATAAGAGGAGTGAGGGGGAAAATGAGAGGTGTGAGGGAGAAAATGAGAGATGTGAGGGGGAAAATGAAAGATGTGATGGGGAAAATGAGAGGCGTGATGGGAAAATAAGAGAAGTGAGGTGCTATAACTAACCACAGATATTTACTATGCCCAGGCAATGCCGGGCTCTTCAGCTAGTAATTAAATATAATTTAACTCGCCCATAATTATGAGGGGGATATCTGGCATTTCTGCAAGTTTCACTAGTATTTTATTGCGCAAAACAGAGTATTGAGGAGGTACATATACCATTGCAATCATGCATTCAAAATGGGATAATGTTCACTGAGCTCTTAAAGGGGATACTCATCTACTAAGAGGCTTACACCTCTGGCTTAACTGGAGTATACAGAATGGAGGCCAAAAAGTCTGTGAAGAATAAGACTTTCTGCCCACCAAACACGATATCCTGGTTCTCCTGAGCTTACTTTTAATTTATGTCTGCATCTTTATACCTTTATAGTCTTATTTGTGTGTTTCTGGTAATTTTCCAGGTCTTCCGCCCTAGCCAGCAGGTCCGCCCGCCTCTGTATGATTTTCAGTGTCTCTACGGACGTGGAAGGGCTTCCTGGGGCTCACTTGCTCTGCCTTCCACATCAGTGGTACGGATTATCGAAATGGTTTCCTGGATAAATCCCACCTGACCAGCCAGTGCTAAAAGGGTGGTATTACATTTATTGACTGCATTCACAACATCCAGTAAAGAGGGATATTCTCCCAAAGCTGCTTTTACAGGAGCACCCTTTTTCTTTCTCCCATCTCTGGGGACCACCGAGAGGTGGCAGCTATTTCAGGGGACTCATCCTCCTCCATTTCAAAGTATTGGGACTTATTTGATCCCTGAATGCTCCCTTCTGGCTTTTGGCTGCTTCTTGTTGTATTTTGTGCCCTATGGGAGAACTGCTCCAGTCAGGCCGCCACCTCCCCACTAATATTCCTCTGTCTCCTCACACAGGATGAACAGGTGTCCTCCTGCAGTCCCAGCTGTGCTGCTTCTTCTTCCCTTCTTTAGCCAGATCTTTAGCTGAAGGTCTTTTTACCCACCACTTGCCAAAGATCTCTTGTCAAAAGGAAGCATTCCTCCCCCTCAGCGGGGATAGTGCCAGAAGGGACTAATCAGGCAGTGCATTTCCCCTCCTTTTATAGGCTTATCCAGCAGGGGCACCCTCTTTATGTTACGAACGAGGGCTCCCTGGGCTCAGACTCTCTCTCTTGCTTGCAGTCAGCAAACCTTCAATTTAACTTTGCAGCACGCGGCAGCAGAATTATGGCGGCTTTAAAACCCTGTGGCGTCCCTCTCCCGCCCGCACAGTAGATAGGAGAACTTACTATGAATCAGAGACTACAGGACTGTTTACTCTTTTGGATACTGAATTATGCAGGTATGTAATATGTTAGGTGTGTCTTTTCACGAGTCCTTCTCCTCTTAGTACCCATTGCCACGCAGCACAAGGTCCCGATCTCAAGACAGCACGTATAAATGTTTAAAGTGAACCTGTCAGCAGGATTGTGCACAGTAACCTACAGACCGTGTCAGGTCGGAGCTGTTGTACTGAATAAAATGATACCTTAGTTGATGAAATCCAACTTGTTGTTGTTTCTTAACCCCTTAAGCCCCGAGGGTGGTTTGCACGTTAATGACCGGGCCAATTTTTACAATTCTGACCACTGTCCCTTTATGAGGTTATAACTCTGGAACGCTTCAACGGATCTTGGCGATTCTGACTTTGTTTTCTCGTGAGATATTGTACTTCATGTTAGTGGTAAAATTTATTCGATATAACTTGTGTTTATTTGTGAAAAAAATGGAAATTTGGCAAAAATTTTGAAAATTTCACAATTTTCCAACTTTGAATTTTTATGCCCTTAAATCACAGAGATACGTCACGCAAAATACTTAATAAGTAACATTTCCCACATGTCTACTTTACATCAGCACAATTTTGGAACCAAAATTTTTTTTTGTTAGGGAGTTATAAGGGTTAAAAGTTGACCAGCAATTTCTCATTTTTACAACACCATTTTTTTTTAGGGACCACATCTCATTTGAAGTCATTTTGAGGGGTCTATATGATAGAAAATAACCAAGTGTGACACCATTCTAAAAACTGCACCCCTCAAGGTGCTCATAACCACATTCAAGAAGTTTATTAACCCTTCAGGTGTTTCACAGGAATTTTTGGAATGTTTAAATAAAAATGAACATTTAACTTTTTTTCACACAAAATTTACTTTAGCTCCAATTTGTTTTATTTTACCAAGGGTAACAGGAGAAAATGGACCCCAAAAGATGTTGTACAATTTGTCCTGAGTACGCCGATACCCCATATGTGGGGGTAAACCACTTTTTGGGCACATGACAGAGCTCGGAAGCGAAGGAGCGCCATTTGACTTTTCAATGCAAAATTGACTGGAATTGAGATGGGACACCATGTTGCGTTTGGAGAGCCCGATATGCCTAAACATTGAAACCCCCCACAAGTGACACCATTTTGGAAAGTAGACCCCTTAAGGAACTTATCTAGATGTGTGGTGAGCACTTTGATCCACCAAGTGCTTCACAGAAGTTTATAATGCAGAGCCGTAAAAATAAAAAAATCATATTTTTTCACAAAAATGATCTTTTCGCCCCTAATTTTTTATTTTCTCAAGGGCAAGAGAAGAAATTGGACCCGAAAAATTGTTGTGCAATTTGTCCTGAGTACGCTGATACCCCATATGTGGGTGTAAACCATTGTTTGGGTGCATGGCAGAGCTAGGAAGGGAAGGAGCGCCATTTGACTTTTCAATGCAAAATTCACTGGAATTGAGATGGGACGCCATGTTGCGTTTGGAGAGCCCCTGATGTGCCTAAACATTGAAACCCCCCACAAGTGACACCATTTTGGAAATAGACCCCTTAAGGAACTTATCTAGATGTGTGGTGAGCACTTTGACCCACCAAGTGCTTCACAGAAGTTTATAATGCAGAGCCGTAAAAATAAAAAATCATATTTTTCCACAAAAATGATCTTTTCGCCCCCAATTTTTTATTTTCCCAAGGGTAAGAGAAGAAATTAGACCACAAAAGTTGTTGATCAATTTGTCCTGAGTACAACGATACCCCATATGTGGGGGTAAACCACTGTTTGGGCGCATAGCAGAGCTCGGAAGAGAAGGAGCACCATTTGACTTTTCAATGCAAAATTGACTGGAATTGAGATGGGACACCATGTCGCGTTTGGAGAGCCCCTGATGTGCCTAAACATTAAAACCCCCCACAAGTGACACCATTTTGGAAAGTAGACCCCCTAAGGAACTTATTTTGATGTGTTTTGAGAGCTTTGAACCCCCAAGTGTTTCACTACAGTTTATAACGCAGAGCCGTGAAAATAAAAAATTTTTTTTTTTCAGAAAAATGATTTTTTTAGCCCCCAGTTTTGTATTTTCACAAGGGTAACAGGATAAATTGGACTCCAAAAGTTGTTCTCCAATTTGTCCTGAGTACGCTGATACCCCATATGTGGGGGGGAACCACTGTTTGGGCGCATGGCAGAGCTCGGAAGGGAAGAAGCGCCATTTGGAATGCAGACTTAGATGGATTGGTCTGCAGGCGTCACGTTGCATTTGCAGAGCCCCTGATGTACCCAAACAGTACAACCCCCCCACAAGTGACCCCATATTGGAAACTAGACCTCCTGAGGAACTTATCTAGATGTGTTTTGAGAGCTTTGAACCCCCAAGTGTTTTACAACAGTTTATAACGCAGAGCCGTGAAACTAAAAATTCTTTTTTTCCCACAAAAATGATTTTTAGCCCCCCAAATTTTTATTTTCCCAGAGATAACAAGAGAACTTGGACCCCAAAAGTTGTTGTCCAATTTGTCCCGAGTACGCTGATGCCCCATATGTTGGGGTAAACCCCTGTTTGGGCGCACGGGAGAGCTCGGAAGGGAAGGAGCACTGTTTTTCTTTTTCAACGCAGAATTGTCTGGAATTGAGATCGGACGCCATGTCGCGTTTGGAGAGCCCCTGATGTGCCTGAACAGTGGAAACTCCCCAATTCTACCTGAAACTAATCCAAACACACCCCTAACCCTAATCCCAACTGTAACCCTAACCACACCCCTAACCCTGACACACCCCTAATTCTAATCCCAACCCTAATCCCAACCGTAAATGTAATCCAAACCCTAACCCTAACTTTAGCCCCAACCCTAACTTTAGTCCCAACCCTATCCCTAACTTTAGCCCCACCCTAACTTTAGCTCCAACCCTAGACCCAACCCTAACCCTAGCCCTAACCCTAGCCCTAACCTTAGCCCTAACCCTAGCCCTAACCCTAGCCGTAACCCTAGCCCTAATGGGAAAATGGAAATAAATACATTTTTTTAATTTTATTATTTTTCCCTAACTAAGGGGGTGATGAAGGGGGGTTTGATTTACTTTTATAGCGTTTTTTATATCGGATTTTTATGATTGGCAGCTGTCACACACTAAAAGACGCTTTTTATAGCAAAAAAGTTTTTGCGTCTCCACATTTTGAGACCTATAATTTTACCGTATTTTGGTCCACAGAGTCATGTGAGGTCTTGTTTTTTGCGGGACGAGTTGACATTTTTATTGGTAACATTTTCGGACATGTGACAGTTTTTGATCACTTTTTATTCCGATTTTTGTGAGGCAGAATGACCAAAAACCAGCTATTCATGAATTTCTTTTGGGGGAGGCGTTTATACCGTTCCACGTTTGGTAAAATTGATAAAGCAGTTTTATTCGTCGGGTCAGTACGATTACAGCGATATCTCATTTATATCATTTTTTTATGTTTTGGATCTTTTATACGATAAAAGCTATTTTATAGAAAAAATAATTATTTTGGCATCGCTTTATTCTGAGGACTATAACTTTTTTATTTTTCTGCTGATGATGCTATATGGCGGCTCATTTTTTGCGGGACAAGATGACGTTTTCAGCGGTACCATGGTTATTTATATCCGTCTTTTTGATCGCGTAGAATTTCACTTTTTGTTCGGCGGTATGATAATAAAGCGTTGTTTTTTGGCTCGTTTTTTTTTTTTCTCCCTTACGGTGTTCACTGAAGGGGTTAACTAGTGGGACAGTTTTATAGGTTGGGTCGTTACGGACGCGGCGATACTAAATATGTGTACTTTTATTGCTTTTTTGGGGGGGGGTTTAGATAAAGAAATGTATTTATGGGAATAATATATTTTTTTTCTTCTTTATTTAGGGATATTTTTTTTTTTTTTTTTACACAAGTGGAAATATTTTTTTTTTACTTTTTTACTTTGTCCCAGGGGGGGACATCACAGATCGCCTATCTGATAGTTTGCATAGCACTCTATCAGATCGGCGCTCTAACTCACATCGCTGCAGGCTGCAGCTTTCATCTGCAGCCTGCTCCGGACCCGGAAGTACTCCATGCAGGACCCGGATGCAGCCCTGCGGCCATTTTGGATCCGGGGCCTGCAGGGAGGAGACGCTCGGTACAAGGTGAGTACATTCCCTTGTACCGATAGTCTCAGGGAAGCACGCAGGGAGCCCCCTCCCTGCGCGATGCTTCCCTGTACCTCCGGTACACCGCGATCATGTTTGATCGCGGTGTGCCGGGGGTTAATGTGCTGGGGGCGGTCCGTGACCGCTCCTGGCACATAGTGCCGGATGTCAGCTGCAATAGGCAGCTGACACCCGGCCGCGATCGGCCGCGCTCCCCCCGTGAGCGCGGCCGATCGGCTATGACGTACTATCCCGTCACTGGGAATTAAGTCCCAGGTCACCTTGACGGGATAGTACGTCATATGGGATTAAGGGGTTAATCTTTATACGGCACCGACCTGACACTGTCTGTAGGTTACCATGCACAATCCTGCTGACATGTTCCCGTTAATGAATAATTGTTCATCCTTTGTCTGGTGGAATTGATAATGTATAGCCACTTTGGACAACTTTATTGTCAATACAAACTCAAATTCATCAGATAAAAGTTAATTCCACCATCATGCTATGTCTATATGGAGTGAACCGCCACCTTACAGGGAATCTGTCATCAGGTTTTTGCCATCCAATCTGAGAGCAACATAATGTAGTGGCAGAGACCCCGATTCAAGAGATGTGTTACTTATATACTCAAGAACTTACAAGTAGAATATAGTTATTATGTTAGAATCATTAATTTCTACATTTCACTATGTATTAAGAAGAATCCAAGTCATGGAAAAGGAGAGTAGTATACTGACACATTGACTTTATTATATGTGTGGTCAGAGACTGCCTGGATCCAAGCTCAGGCAGTAATAAACTTAAAAATACATACTGTAAAAGGTGAATACACACCTTTGATTTGATATAAAGACTCTGGTGTTACTAGACTCTGAGTTTCTTTGTACACCTTAGGGTACTGTCACACAGTAGCACTTTGGTCGCTACGACGGTACGATCCGTGACGTTCCAGCGATATCCATACGATATCGCAGTGTCTGGCACACTACTGCGATCAGGGACCCTGCTGAGAATCGTACGTCGTAGCAGATAGTTTGGAACTTTCTTTCGTCGCTGGATCTCCCGCTGTCATCGCTGGATCGTTTTGTGTGACAGCGATCCAGCGATGCGTTCGCTTGTAACCAGGGTAAACATCGGGTTACTAAGCGCAGGGCCGCGCTTAGTAACCCGATGTTTACCGTGGTTACCAGCGTAAAAGTAGAAAAAAACAAACCGTACATACTCACATTCCGGTGTCCTTCAGGTCCCTTGCCGTCTGCTTCCCGCTCTGACTGACTGCCGGCCGGAAAGTGAGCGCAGATCACAGCGGCAACGTCACCGCTGTGATCTGCTTTCACTTTACGGCGGCACTCAGTCAGTGCGGGAAGCAGACGGCAAGGGACCTGAAGGACACCGGAATGTGAGTATGTACGGTTTGTTTGTTTTTTACTTTTACGCTGGTAACCACGGTAAACATCGGGTTACTAAGCGCGGCCCTGCGCTTAGTAACCCGATGTTTACCCTGGTTACCCGGGACCTCGGCATCGTTGGTCGCTGGAGAGCGGTCTGTGTGACAGCTCTACAGTGACCACACAACGACTTTCCAACGATCACGGCCAGGTCGTATCGCTGGTCGTGATCGTTGGAAAGTTGCAGAGTGTGACAGTACCCTTAGCCTGGTCACTTGCAATCTGCAATCTCTTAGACGTCTCCCGTCTGCCTGTAGTTTCCATCAGGCCTGCCTGCGGTCTTCGGGGCGTTTCCCGCCTGCTTTTACTCTCCTGGATATCTCTCGCCTGCCTATGGGTTCCAGTACGCCACCTGCCTGCCTACAGTTTTCCAGACGTCTCCCTATGATTCCCAGCATTCCGGCTACCTGGTCCACAGTTTTCTGGAGGTCTCCCGTTTACCTACGGTTTCCAGTCCCTCAGCTATCCATGTCCTGCCTGCATCACCTATCTGTTGCACCGCTGCCCTTGACCTGTGTGCTAACCCAGATCTTAGGCTAAGAGGATTCTCTTCACCTTGAGGTCAACACCAGCAAAACATGTGCAGCTTTGCCCAATTCACTTGTATTGAGCGAGGCCATGCATATATAATCAGAATGTATGCAAATTGCATACTTGTGGCCACATGACATCCAGCTCTTGCCACCGATACTGGAGAATCCTGATACTGTAGGTTGTGCATACTGTTAGGCCATGTTCACACGCTGCGGGTTCCTCTGCGGGTTAATCCCGCAGCGGAATTGAAAATCTGCAGGGCAAAACCGCTGTGGTTATCCCTGCAGATTTATCGCGGTTTGTTCCGCGGTTTCCGCTGCGGGATTACTGCTGTACTATTGATGCTGCATATGCAGCAATATGCAGCATCAATAGTAATGTAAAAAATAATAAAAATTGGCCTTATACTCACCCTCTGACGTCGCGATCTCCCCGGCGCTGCAAGCGGCTGTGCCGACAAGGACCTTCGTGACGTCACGGTCATGTGACCGCGGCGTCATCACGGTCATGTGACCGCGACGTCACCACAGGTCCTGTTCGGCACAGCAACTGAGACCGGACGGCCGCGGGCAGCGCTGAGAGGTGAGTATAGCTTCATTTTTTATTTTAATTCTTTTTTTTACACTATTTTATGGTTCCCAGGGCCTGGAGGAGAGTCTCCTCTCCTCCACCCTGGGTACCACCCGCACATTATCCGCTTACTTCCCGCAACGTGGGCACAGCCCCATGCGGGAAGTAAGCGGTTCAATGCATTTCTATGGGTGCAGAATCGCAGCGATTCTGCACAAAGAAGTGACATGCTGCGGGTTGTAAACCGCTGCGTTTCTGCGCGGTTTTTCCCGCAGCATGTGCACTGCGGTTTGCGGTTTCCATAGGGTTTACATGTTAATGTAAACGCTATGGAAACTGCTGCGGACCCGCAGCATCAAAATCGTGGCGGTTCCGCGGTAAAAACCGCAGCGTGTGAACATGGCCTAAGGATTCTGAAGACTGCAGTCACATAGTGACAGCTTTTAGCAAAAGACCTTGCATCCACTTTAAATCCATCAAAGTCTGCATGGAGTTAAATAACACAAGGTCACTTTTATCCCGCTTCGAAGCTCAATGTATACAGTATATGGACAACAAGTAGTCCTTCAATGTCCCCATCAGGAAGACCAATGGAAATACATGTTAGTTTTAATCCACAATCTATCTTATGTGCACCCACACACAGTTTCTGAAATTAACCTGTATATTACCTGTCCAAGTATAGCAGAAATTAAGGATGTTTTTCCACTGCCCACACATCCACATATCCCTATAAGCTTGCCCTAGAGGGGAAAAGGAACAAAACAAATTATTAATTTAACCAATACTAAGTCAGCAAAGTGTACTAAAAGTAAATTTGCAAAATGTATTATCCAAAAAATGTTTTTTGTTTTTTTTGTTGTTGTTTTTTTTAAAGTATCACTGTGGTTGGGTGTCCGTAAACGAATGAAAACCTGAACCAACGAAATAAGGAAATGTATAATCTCCACAGATTCAGTATCTCCGTTCCAGGTGTCCAAACCACTTCTAAACAACCTGCGGTGTACAGTTCAAAAATTACAGGTTGCCACTAACAGATGGGATTTCTGAAAAGAATCAGTAGGTCGAATTTATCACAGATGTTCCAGGATTGAGAAATAAAGCTTTACAAATTAGCCTATAAATGCATTAGGGGTGTAGCGATTCCTTTATCATCTCACCCCAAATGCACTTCCATGCTCATTTATTACTTCAGAGCTTAATTTACTTCAGGTATCATTTATATTGTTGTACTAGAAATGCATGCAACCATGCCACTAGTTTCAGTTAAAAAAATAATCCTGAAGGGTTCCTGTTAAATGATTCTGTCCAGAACGAAAAGTTATCCCCTATCCAAAGGACAGGGGGTAAGTTACTGATAGCTGGACATCTGACCACATGGTTGCAATGAATCATACAGGAGCATTTATGAGTACTTCACTACCCAACAGTAAGGTAAAGGACTATGCACAAACACAGATGTTAAAGGTGTTATCCAATCATAACTCATTGATGACCTACCCTTAGGGCGAATTCAGACATGCCTGCAAATCGGACAAGCCGGTGGGACTCCCGACCCGAGTGTGACAGCTTCATAGAAACATACGAAGCGGTCATGCTCGGGTCAGGAGGGCTGCAGCCAGTCTGAGCAGTGCGTCCCGTTCTTGGTCTGATTTATACGGACATCTGACTGCACACCCCAAGATAGCAGATTGGCGTGCGACCGACACCCAGCACCCTCATCGATCAGTTGTTAGAAGCTCCAGCAGTGGCTGGATATAATCCCAGTGAACAGAGCTGCAGCATGCAACTACATTTAAAGTGTACTGGCAGCTGCTAGATAACCATGCCGCCGGAGCTTACATAGAGCTGATGGGGTGGGGGTGCTGCATGTCAGCCTCCCACCTATCTAATATTGATTGGACAGGTAATCAATATCTTGTGACTAGACAACCCCTTTAACACCACTCACCATAAATAAGATATTCTACAAAACCAGATTGCTTTCAGCTTATTATTTGAGATATTTTAACAATAGAGTTACAGGTTTTACCTGTTCAATCTCCAGATCAATGCTGTATAAAGCCCGCTGGAGCCTCATACTTGATAGCTGCATTTCTTTGCCTTCTTCATCAGGGCTGGCTTGCTCATCATTATCAACCAGTAGATGTCCTTTTTGCTCTGCTAGAACAGCCTGTGATCCTTCTTTCTGCAAATTAGCCTTCTCTTTCTTTCCTTTTGCCCCCTTCTTGTCTTTTTTCAGTTTGGGGGTGGTCTTCGGAGAGCACTGGGTGCTGGCATGGGAAGAATCCCATGCTAAGGTAGCATTTTGCAGCTGAATGGTGATGTTTGGGCAGGATGGCTTTTTCTTTACCATGTGAACCTCTTCCATTAGAAATAAACTCTGATAGGAGGTTGTGAGAAAGGTGCAAAGATGAGACAGCAGGTCAGGTCTAGGTCACGCAGGAAGCAAAAACATCAGGCTATACAGTGGAAGGAAGCTGCTGCGGAGCAAAAGGTAGCTTATTAGAGACAACTAACTTCACATTGATGGTAACTGGGAGCATTTCTGGAGCAAATTTCCCACTCTAAGTAAGCAAATTAACAGTCTAACAACGCCAGTCCCCCATTTCTCTCAACATAATAAGGGAGTGGAACTGTACATACATAACAAAGACATAGAGCAATGACTCCTGCCATAAAACATGCAGTACAGATAAAGCTATTAAAGACCCTGATGAAGGAATCCCAACTTCATCCCAACATAACCTATTATAAAATCCGCTATCCACCTTCTCAGCCTCCAGAATTCCTCTAGCCATACCATATGCAGCTACACCTAGCGGACTTATCACTTACAGCCTTGTGAGTTTTGAGCTGGAGACCAATCTGACTTGATTTGCTAGAGCTGAAACAAATGACTTCTGTTAGTGGTTATGTTAAGAGCTGACATGCTCTCTTGGGCCTACGTTACCTTCTCGGCAGCCCATAGGTCCCTCTGCCTGCTCCAGTGTAACTTTCACTGGCATGACATAACTATGTCTATAGACCTGAAGACTGGTTAAGCACAAAAAGTGAGTTGTTTGAAAAGAAACAGCTGCGCATCATCAGTCCGACTGTATTCATTAGAGGTGGATGACTGCGAGATTAGGCAGCCAGCAAATACGCACGTATTAGTAACAAACAAATACTGCTAAGACAAGAAATATTATCCCCAGCATAAAACCAAGCAGCCAATAACAATGGATAACTAAAACTTCCAAAAACTAGTAACAAACCCTAATTAGGCCCCAATTAGAATTTTTACTTAAGGACACCACGTCATCCGGACAACGCAGGAACAAACTGCATCAGTCCTGTGGACCGCAGCTTACCTTAAACCTTTCCATCGATACCGAAGCCTCAGAGAGAGATTTCACAGAGAACGGCGTCACCTTTAGTGCAAAGGTCATGGAATTAAAGACTGTGACAACTGTAAAAGCCTAGGAAAAAAATACAACAGGGTGGATTTATCAATACGTTCTAATTTTCTATCAAAGCAAATTGAGACAGTCTTAAAATGCGCAAGATTTCAGTGACAAATTTAGTGCATCTTTAGGTTGTCTAACCAAGTTTCAGCCACCTATTACTTGGCTTAATTTGTGACAGAAATTTGAGCAAAAATTTGGCACAATTTGTGCAGCATTTTAACCAATCCCATTTTCCTTTCCAATGCCCCAAAAGGTGTAGAAAGAGTCAGAAATTCATAACAAATGTAGTAAGTAATGAAGGTTGAATTTCTATACGTAAATTGTGTCAGAATTGTGGAGTACTTAGTATGAGAAAGCTCACAAAATGTGTCTAGCTTCACTATCAAGTAAGCTTTCCACTTCAATGGAGCTTTTCTGTTCATAGCTCGGGAACCGTATGCGACTCGGAGAGCCATTCCTGAATGTTCAGGAATAATCCACACCAGCTAGGTAGTTAGACATTAGATAAACTGGATGTTAGTAAATCGTACATCGTAATGAACCGGCATCCGCTAACAATCTAAGGTTTATAAGCAACCATATACTGGCATAGTCTGATTACAGAAGCTGGCAAACAGATGTACTAGAAATGGAACAAGTTGGCTACTGTGCCAAATGTTACTGCAAATAAATAGTGTTCATGGATTCTTTGTAAAGTATTACACTGGTGAGACTGTACATGAGACCCATCATTGTCGTACTCGACAACAGGATAACAATTAAGAAAAAAAAACGGCAGCCAAAAAGCACCCAGAAGAAACTTTATTGACTTCTATCAAGATATCAGGAAAACAAGAGCATGAGATAATGAATGGCGCTAAAATAGGAAGCAAAGAATTCCTCTACTACCATAGGTAACTGATATGAAAGTACAAAATTTAACAATGACATACAGTATGGTATGACACATGCATAGTTTTCATCCTGAACACTAGGAGACACACAATAAGGCACTACTTCTGGTTTCGTGCATTTATCTTGCCTGCTTAGAAGAGACAGAAAGGTTCAGGAAGACTAGATAGTGACGCCTCTCCTATCACTCGCATGGGAAAAAAGTAATAGGCCACAACTTATTGGGAGCCCTTAAGGATTTATTAATAAAAAATCTGTGACAGTGGCGTGGCAACACCACTGATAACCTCTCCAAAAATATTGTGTAAAGTTATGGCTAATGGGAATCTGTCCAGGTTTTTGCTACTCCATCTGAGCAGGATGATATACAGTGGGTACGGAAAGTATTCAGACCCCTTAAAGTTTTCACTCTTTGTTTCATTGCCGCCATTTAGTAAATTCAAAAGAAGTTCATTTTGTTCTCATTAATGTGCATTCTGAACCCCATCTTGACTGAAAAAAAAAAAACAAATGTAGTAATTTTTACAAATTTATTAAAAAAGAAAAACTGAAATATCACATGGTCATAAGTATTCAGCCCCTTTGCTCAGTATTGTGTAGAAGCACCTTTTGAGCTAGTACAGCCACGAGTCTTCTTGGGAATGATTCAACAAGTTTTTCACACCTGGATTTGGGGATCCTCTGCCATTCTTCCTTGCAGATCCTCTCCAGTTCCGTCAGATTGGATTGAATGTTGGTGGACCGCCATTTTCAGGTCTCTCCAGAGATGCTCAATTGGGTTTAGGTCAGGGCTCTGGCTGGGCCAGTCAGGAATGGTCACAGAGTTGTTCTGAAGTCACTTTGTTATTTTAGCTGTGTGCTTAGGGTCATTGTCTTTTTGGAAGATGAACCTTCGGCCAAGTCGGAGATCCAGAGCACTCTGGAAGAGGTTTTCATCCAGGATATCTGTACTTGGCCGCATTCATGTTTCCTTCAATGACAACAAGTCGTCCTGTCCCCTGCAGCTGAAAAAATCCCCCATAGCATGATGCTGCCACCATCATTTTTTACTGTTGGCATTGTATTGGGCAGGTGATGAGCAGTGCCTGGTTTTCTCCACACATACTGCTTAGAATTATCACCAAAAAGGTCTATCTTCGTCTTACCAGACCAGAAAATCTTATTTCTCATAGTCTGGGAGTCCTTCATGTGTTTTTTAGCAAACTCTATGCAGGCTTTCATATGACTTGCACTGTGGAGAGGTTTCTGTTGGGCCACTCTGCCATAAAGGCCCGGCTGGTGGAGGGCTGCATTGATAGTTGACTTTGTGGAACTTTCGCCCATCTCCCTACTGCATCTCTGGAGCTCAGCCACAGTGATCTTGGGGTTCTACTTTACCTCTCTCACCAAGGCTCTTCTCCCATGATTGATCAGTATGGCTGGACGGCCAGGTCTAGGAAGACTTCTGGTGGTCCCAAACTTCTTCCATTTAAGGATTATGGAGGCCATTGTGCTCTTAGGAGCCTTTAGTACTACAGAAATTTTTCTGCAACCTTGGCCAGATCAGTGCTTTTCCACAATTCTGTCTCTGAGCTCCTTGGCCAGTTCCTTTGACCTCATGATTCTCATTTGGTCTGACATGCACTGTGAGCTGTGAGGTCTTATAAAGACAGGTGTGCCTTTCCAAATCAAGTCCTATTAGATTAATTAAACACAGCTGGACTCCAATGAAGAAGTAGAACTATCTCCAGGAGGATTCACAAGGAAATGGACAGCATGTGACAAATAGGAGTGTTTGAGCAAAAGGTCTGAATACTTATGACCATGTGATATTTCAGTTTTTCTTTTTTATTACATTTTCAAAAATGTTTACATTTCAGCTTTTTTTCAATCAAGATGGAGTTAATGAGAAAAAAATTAACTTTTTTAAATTTACCAAATGGCTGCAATGAAACAAAGAGTGAAAAATTTAAAGGGGTATGAATACTTTCAGTACCCACTGTAGAGATAGACACCCCGTTTCCAAAGATGTGTCACTTAATGGGCTTCTTGCTGCAGTTTTGATAAAATCAGTGTTTCATCCATTACATACTTACCAGTTCTCTGAATGCTGAGCTCTGCATAACCGACTGGCAGCTTTCTCTGTGCTCTGTGCATAGTCAGAAAGCTGACAATCAGTGATGGGGCGGGGTTATACAGAGCTCATGAATATGGAGGACTACCTGGCAATAGGTTTTCTAGTTCTCTAGAGGTTATCTCCTGCTGACTAAACTGTGATTTTATAAAATCTAGAGTAAGCATTCACCTCTATGTCATGTTACCTGGGCAGCGGTGAGGTCGTATCCAAGCATCATGTGCACAGAAAAGGTGACCACACTGGCAATGACCACAACGATAGGAGCAACTCCCACAGTGATGCTCTGGAAATATCCACCTTTTTCAAGGATTTTGCGTTCATTTTCTCGTATTTCTAAAGGAAATGAGAGGCAAATATATGTTTAATGCTCGTTTTTTGCAACATTAACTAAGTCATCTTTTTTCCATAGCTATGAAGAAAAAAGTTGTGTTTCTCTCCCTCGCAGATTAGAGGATAACCCCTTTCAAGTGCAAACAAAGTAGACGGTCAGTGCAAGCTCATCTCTATGATCTCCTGAACTACACTCACTGCTTTGATCAGAGAACATTGTAGGAGCCCGTACAACAAAAAGCATAGTATATACAAAAGGGGCGCCATGGGCTGCAGGGTCAACGCATGAGAACACCACGTCTCGCTTGGGTTGCAAGTCGCAAATTATAATTATTGGTACCGATCACAATATCCTTCCTTCTCCCTGCATCCTTGTTACTTACCTTAATTAAGCCAGGTTCCCTTTAAATATACATGTGATATTCAATAGTGGAAATGTTTAATGATAAAACCCTGCTATCTCAGGATGGTTTTATTAGTTACACATTGCCCGAAATCAGCATGAAAAAGGTTCATGTGGAAGCAGGAGAACTTACTCTGCACATTTTGCGAGATTGCTTTCACCCAAGCATACATCTTAATGAATTTGATGTAATTTAGGACTTCATTCATCTTCTGAACACGTTCATCAGTGACTGAAACACATTTCCTTCTGAAGTATGCAGTGAGTCTAGATACAAACATCTGCACAAAGAAAGAAGTCATTTTTACTAATGCATCATTGGGATGAAAATGCTGCCCCAAATATTTACCCTCATTATTATGGAGATGCTTAGGACTACAATGATACAGTACAATGTGTGCCTTAATATATGTCCTCTCTTGCTATGTTTGATGCCTATATCCTACTGTTGGACTCGTGCCTGGCTAGACAGGCCTTATTTTTATTTAGTAAAGGTTGTTTTCTACATTTTTCAATGTTGTAGGCTCACTACCGTTTCTTCCTCAGTTTTCTAATTATAAGAGGGGACCTAGGACCACGGTGAATGCTGGACCAGTGTCCTACAAAACGTTATGATCAACTCTAGTCAAGACTACAGGGCACATCACCGCTGCAGCTGATTACTGAGTTCAGAGACTTGTTCCATCGACATAGACCGAGCCGCTTAGTACAATGGTTGGATATAGAAATGATGTGCACTGTAGACATCAGCAAAGACCTCAATAGCAGTGGAGAGGCAATGCTGGACCCGGAGTATCCAAGTGTTTATTGTTTTAAACGTGTGCTAAAAAAAAAAAAAATGAACAATCCCTTTAAGGCAGGCAAAAAATTATTGCAGTGGCACAAATTAAATTATTTTATTCTAATTCAAGATTGCACACGATTCCTGTAATTTCCCTCTGCATACTGTTCCATCTTTTTCTTTCAACCTTACCTTATCAACACTATCTACATATACATTGAATGTATTAAAAAGCTTGGCACTCAATAATGCTTGTAGAAAATAAAGTCATTTATTTTACATCTGGACAAACAGATCAGCGGTAGCTCGTTTCTTGCTAAACGTTTTCGGTCCTTTGTGGACCTCTCTCAGCGTCTCAGCACGCCACCAGCGCTCCAGGCAACAGAACGTGCACAGTGTGGGCACATCGCATGCCCAAGCAGCTTATTCTGCTCACAGTCACAGTCTCCATTACTGCCTCTGAAATTTCCTTCTACATATATTGCCAGTATACTCATGCATCTGATTAAATGTCCAGATCCTACGCTCCAGATAAACTTGCTCTGAGGAAGGTCCACAAAGGACCGAAAACGTTTAGCAAGAAACGAGCTACCGCTGATCTGTTTGTCCAGATGTAAAATAAATGACTTTATTTTCTACAAGCATTATTGAGTGCCAAGCTTTTTGATACATTTGATTTAAGGGGCTGGAAACTCTACTTGAGCACCTCTACTCACAAATCTATAGAGTGCCGTGTATCTTGTTCTTGTTACATATACATTGATACATCACAGGAAACTGCCTCTCAATTAAAATTCTAGTAACAAATTGTTCCGTGTTTTCCATCTATCAAGCCCTAAAACTGGGTTTGCTGTATATTTGAAGCATACAAGAGAATGTGAGACTGGATTTTCACACTTTGCCATGAGTCATATTGTATAGAAAATACGCAGCTTCTGAACAATATATGGCCGTTTTATACTGTTAACTTACAGTCTCATGAAGTCAGTAGTATTTCAACTGCAACATAACGCAAATGCTGTAATATCACGATCAGCACATAATCAAGACAAGAAAGAAGCCTGATCTTACCATTTTAGTACAGCAAATATATTACTTATTATTGGCCATTTGTGGAGGAGAATAAGTCAGAGAGGCTTACTGACTACAGCTTTGCTATCCATTACACCAATGCCAATATAGCCCAGAGGTGACAGATGTCACTGGTAGGAATCGGTCACAGCTCCGTTAAAATATCATTAGTCTTTCACAGGGTGTGCATAAAAGTATATTTAAAAAAAAGGGGACGCAAAAAGGGCTAAATGGATAATGCTCAAAAACCAGAAAGTCTAATGGCGGGTTTACAACACCCAACGTGCGGTGTTAAATGACCGACAATCAGCTGTTTAGAGACTGACCCATCAGTAAGACACTGTTCTGTGAATAGACTGCCAATGTTCTTGGCAGCATGTCCTGTTTACTCAGAATGATGTGTTGCAGGGAACAATGATTTTTAAGTTTGTTTAAAAACCCTTTTCCCCAACAAGCGAGTAGTTTACGCTATAGTTTGCTTGGCGAACAAGTGCTTTACTCATTCAAAAATAGGCGACTGGCAGCCTATTTACACTATCCGATTATTGGCAAATGAACATTCCTAGGAAAGCACATTCATAATTGGCAAATGTGAAAATCCAGCTTTTAATCCAGACAGTGAAACTATTTGTGGTCCTTTCTAGAAAAGCAGCAGCATCTCGGAAATGAGAAAAAAACAATCACTAATTAAAAATCTGAAGGAAGTAACTCACCATAGCTGGATAAAACAGAATAAACACTGCAGAGCCAAGAAAGCCAGTGGGACCCAATATATAGACGTTGTACACCATGCCAAGGACTGCAACTATGGGACCTCCTGCCAGCAGACTGCCCACAGCTGCAGCTTCAAACACTCGCTGCCCATCACTGGAGCAAACATTTATAAGCTGGAAATTAGAAGAGAATCGTTATTAAAACCCAAATTTAATGATTATTTAATAAAGATTCTGCAGTGACAAGGTGCTTATTATAAACAAGATAAAAAGTGTCTCCTTCCAATATCACAAGCAGTACAGATAGTATATCAATTCCAGAATTGTATTCAACTGTAATATGGTCTCTTCCTAAAGACCTTCTCATCTGCAAGACCAATATATATCTTTGTAGATTACATTTTAGAGAGTTCTGCTCTCAACTGGATACTATTATTATATAGATATCATAGAATTATAGAATGGTAGAGTTGGAAAAGACCTCCTGCGTCATCTGGTCCAACCCCCTGCTCAAAGCAGGATAAATTTACCATAGCTTGAGAAAGGATCTGTGGAGCTGAAGTGTTGCCTGTTGCACATATGGCTTATTAAAAGTTTCACTGGACTTAATAGTTTTCAATTTTATTTAAAAAAAACAGACTGCTTTTTATTTTACATATCTGTTTTTTGGGCTATAACCAGTGGACTGGCAACTATACTTAACTCTGAAGCTGGTGCTGTGTCAGTTAAAGGGGTATGCCCAGCTCCAAGATCCTATCCCAATATTTAGTAGGTGTAATAATAATATTGTTAGCAAATGCCTCCAATTAGAAATACACTGTAGGAAATATACATATGTTTGCACTGTGTTAGCCAGTAGATAGAAAAATACTCCTCAGTGGTCGATACCTTTTAATGGCTAACTGAAAAGATGGTAACAAACTGCAAGCTTTTGAGATTACTCAGGTCTCTTCATCACTGAGATATAGGGATTTTTGTGTACTCAAAGTAAAATCCTTTTTTCCGAGCCATTCATTGGGGGACACAGACCGCGGGTGTATGCTGCTGCCACTAGGAGGCTGACACTAAGTGATACAAAGAAAGTTAGCTCCTCCCCTGCAGTATACACCCTCCTGCTGGCTCTCAGCTAACCAGTTCGGTGCAGAAGCAGTAGGAGATCAATAACAACATATGAGCTTACAGCATGTCATATTATATATGAGAGTATAGCATATCAGATTGAGCTTACAGCCTGTCATATTACATACGAGAGTCAGATTATAAAAAACAAGCATAAGCTAATACCAGGGTGGGAGCTGTGTCCCTCAATGAATGGCTCGGAGAAAAGGATTTTACGCTGAGTACACAAAAATCCTTATTTCTCCTTCGCCTCATTGGGGGACACAGACCGTGGGACGTCCCAAAGCAGTCCCTGGATGGGGACAACATCAGATCCGGCCCTGTGTAACCACTACTTAAAAGTGCGCCACCGCGGCCTGCAGAGTCTGCCTGCCCAGACTCACATCTGTGGATGTGTGGGAATTATAGTGCTTCAAGAATGCATGCGGACTGGATGAATCCGCAAGCTTGCAGGCGTGCCTTGCCGACGCCTGGTGCCTAGAACCCTCGATAGACAGGGAGATAGGCTGACATCTAGCACGGAAGGACTCCTGGATGGTGAAACTAATTCACCATGTTATCCTGGCCGATGAAATGGCTAAACCCTTCCTTAAAATGTCAGGAAGCCTTCCTCTACCATCAGGAAGCCCAAATAAAGCGTCCAACCGTTGGAAGGACGCCGTCCTCGAGACGTACCTACTCAGAGCACTCACTTGGTAACAATCGATGGGAATGGCCTGAGGACAACCTTCCTTGAAGGTAATAAGGGAAAAAGGTTTGAAAGAGCAGAGCAGCTAGCTCCAAAGACTCGTCAGAGTGAGGATATCGCAGAGAAAAAAGGGCGACTTTCCCTGATAGTAAAGTCTGCCCGGATGAAAAGGAGTCAACTGTAAGGCTCCTAGGACCATAAAGGTCCCAATGATCTAGGACCGTAAAGGTCCCAATGGTGTAACGGTATGCGATAGGGAAGAACTACGTGTGAAAACTTCCTGTGAGAAAATCCCTACTTGCAGTTTTGCTGCAATAAGGTGGGAAGATACTAGCTCCGCAAACAAAATTTGACGTTGTCAGTGCGGATCTCGGAGGATCACTGGTGCCCCTTTCTGCTTCTGAAAGGCTTTCGGAAGTACAGTAGTGGAAGGGGAGTTATGGAAACTGGTACCACGGCAGAACCAGAGCATGGAGTGCGATGGCTCTTGGATCTTGAGGCTGAACCACGAACACGAGTATATTGGCATTCAGTCTGGACGTCATCCGACCTACAACTGGAGAGCTCCAGTGAAGGCAGATCTGATGGAAGACCTCAGGGAGAAGTTCCCACTGCCTTGAGGCGGAACCCTGACGGCTGAATTTGTTTGCCGTCCAGAGTTCTACTCCTGGGATATACAGCTGAGATCACCTGACCGTGGGTACCTGCTAGATGATTGACGTATGGCACCGCCGTGGTATTATCCAATTGAATTCGGATAGGGTGACGCACCAGAGGGCAGTGGACCTGCTGTAGAACTATCGTTCCGATCTCCAGATCAATGATAGGGAGAAGAAGACTGGCATTGGTAGTTACTAATAACCATTGAACCGGGAGAAAGGCCCTGGATGAAGAAGGAGCTCAGAGACTATCGTCTGAAAGTCTGTTTGACTTGCTAAAAACGAGCGGAGCGAAGGAAACCGCTTCCATTGTCGTCACCATTTTTCCTCAGAACTCTCCTAGCAAATCGAATGAAATGAGGGGGTGAGTAATCAAGTCCTCAGAACTCTCCTTGCGTGAGCTCCCCTCCGCCATGACCTTGTCTCGAGGAAGAATTACCATCCTTCTAGAAGTGTACAGGATCATCCTCAAAAAGGATATCTGCTGGGCTGGAAATGAGGAGAACTTGTCTAAGTTCTGCTAGCCCAGGTGAGAGGGTATCGCAAGTGATATAGACGACTCAGCGTAGTCCTGGAAGGGCGTCTAGACAGTCGACCAAACAGGGCAGGACGAGCACACCTCTAGGGTGGAAGAGAAACATGACATCCGCCATGACCCGTGTGAACACTCTGGGTGCGAAAGCAAGGCCGAAGGACAAGGTTGTGACTTGAAAATACTGTTCACGAATGGAAAGGCGAAGGAATTTTTGAAGAGAGTAAGCATCCCGAATGTCTATGGATGCCGAAACTGCACCTTTTTCTGTTGAAGTAATGACTGAGCGGAGGAACTCCATCCGAAGAAGGAGGTTCATGTCAAAGGTTGTTAGAAGTTTGAGGTCCAGGGTCTTACTTTTTGTTCCCCCTTTTTGGAACCAAGATCCCTTAGGATCTAGACTGTGCTGGACAATCCTTATACAATCCTGTCAGTCTCCCGCTCAAAAGATTTGATTGGCCAGTTGTTACTGAATCAAGGTAGTTAAGGTCTCCAGCCAGGAGACCATTGCTCTAGCAATCCATGCGGCAGCTAGGGAGGATAGAGCGCTGAACCCGAAGCCGCAAGATGGAACTAACCAGATTTGCTATATGACAGTCCGTGGTATTTTTAATTGATGACCCATCGGGTAGGGATACTGGTAGGTATATCACAGGAGATTCTACCCGGTTAATCTGCCGGTGGCAGAATGTGCGGCTGCATCCAGCAGGTCATAGCCTCTTGCCATCGCCACTCTCTTTTGACGGTGCAGAGATAAAAGTTAGGAACCTTCGATCCATCAACCTCTTAACAGGGAAGTGGAGAGGAATTGTCCGCCTTCTTGCATCATCCGCTAAATAGTGGTGATGCAGAGGGGGGTGCTCGTACGCCAAAAAAGGGTGCTTCTGTACATCCACAGAGTTCAGGTCTCCGGGTGGACAGGACAGGTTGTCTGGCGTTCGGCCTGGATGCAGAAGAGGAAACATGGAGGCGACACTCCATGTGCTCGTCTGTTGATGGTGTGGGGAGATCGGTGACCTTTAAAGGACCCATCGCCCTTAAAAATCAGGCCAGGCATGGCATCCCACGTAGAGGCTTCTGTCCAGTGAATTGCTTATCCGAACTGAATGGCAAATGCTCTACGAGGGAGTTTAGTCTCCTTATGAGGGACACTGCGTAGTCTAGAGCAGAACCAGAGTCTTCGTCAATGTACCGAGATTGGTTACTCTTCTCTGAAGCTCTGGCAATATCCAATCCATATTCAGAGCCTTCTTGTCATGAAATCATTGGTGAGGGAGCAGGAAACGGAAACTTCCGTTTTCTAGATGCCTGTATGTTTCTAGATGCCTGTACGCTTCTAGAATACTTGCGGCCCCTGCTAGCCGACGGCTCCCATGTAGGATAGGGACCATGTATATCGGTCCTGCGAGCACTCCAAGCCACAGAGGGATTCAATCTCTTGGTCAGAGAACCATGGATTGCGGTTAGTAACGAACTCCACTGAGGGGAACTAGAGGATTAGCTGGGGTTGGCGGCGGAGGGCTCCTCGGATTGATCATGCGCCCTTAAGACCAGGGAATACTGGTCATTCGCCTTTAAGACCAGGGAATACTGGCCTTTAAGAACAGATAATACTGGACATGCGCCTTTAAGACCAGAGAATACTGGTCATGTGCCTTTAAGACCAGGGAGAACTGATCGTGTGCCTTTAAGACCAGGGAATACTGGTCGTGTGCCTTTAAGACCAGGGAATACTGGCCTTTAAGAACAGATAATACTGGACATGCGCCTTTAAGACCAGAGAATACTGGTCATGTGCCTTTAAGACCAGGGAGAACTGATCGTGTGCCTTTAAGACCAGGGAATACTGGTCGTGTGCCTTTAAAACCAGGGAATACTGGTCGCGTGCCTTAAAGACCAGAGAATACTGGTCGCGTGCCTTAAAGACCAGGGAATACTGGTCGCGTGCCTTTAAGACCATGGAATACTGGTCGCGTGCCTTTAAGACCAGGGAATACTGGTCGCGTGCCTTTAAGACCAGGGAATACTGGTCGCGTGCCTTTAAGACCAGGGAATACTGGTTGCGTGCCTTTAAGACCAGGGAATACTGGTCGCGTGCCTTTAAGACCAGGCAATACTGGTCGTGTGCCTTTAAGACCAGGGAATACTGGTCGTGTGCCTTTAAGACCAGGGAATACTGGTCGTGTGCCTTTAAGAGGGACTGGTCAGGTATTTCCTTACACGGGTACTGATGTAGAGTCGATGTGCCCCTTTAATGCAAAAAAAGGTCGCCCCAGTGTGAGCCGGCCGGGTGGACCAAGATGGCCACCGGGAGTTGCAGAGTTGATAAAATCTCGCAGAGAGCGAGAAGCGCCAATTCGGGGGGCGGAGCCACGGACACAATGTTGAATAGGCCCAAGCCGGGGCCTAAATTTCTGCAGCTGGCGGGCAACACCAGCGGGGCGTTCCAGGCGAGATTTCCGGGATGCGGCCTACACATCGGCCGAAGCCAGCCGGAGCGTTACCTCAGAGAGGTGGGCCACAAGAAAGTGGCTGAGGCTGCCTGTCAGCATGTGGATATCCCTCTGAAGATGGATCCACTCACCATCGGTGCGCGTCCCGGCATGGAGCTGCCGCGGATGTGGGTTTCAGCGCTGTTCTGTGCAGTGTGGACGACGGTGCAGGGATAAGCCTCAATCCATCATCCGTTTGTTAGGGATGTGGAGAGGAACGGTCCGCCTCATTGTGCCATCCGCTTACACAGAGGTGGTACAGTGGGGGCTGCTCAGACGCCATAGAGAGGGGCCTCTGTACATCCACGGAGTTCAGCCCCCAGGTGGACTGGGCCAGTTGTCCGGCATTAGGCCTGGCTCCAGGAGAGGATACATGGAGGCGACACTCCATGTGCTCGCAGGTTGCTGGTGTGGGGAGATCGGGACCTTTCTTGAAGGAACCGTCGCCCCTGAAGTGAGCTCAGGCTTGGCTTCCCACGTCGCAGGAGAGGGTACGGGGAGGTATACTCGCCATGCTCGCCTGTTGATGGTTCAGGGGAGATCGGAACCTTGAAAGGATCCGTTGCCCCCTTCACTCCGTTAATTAAAAAATTAAAATTTACAGAAAAGTAAAAAATAAAATAAAATAAAAACGTTGGGGTCTGAAACAGACCCATGTGCCTCCTACAGACACTAAGCAAGAACTGGTTAGCTGGGGGCCAGCAGGAGGGTGTATACTGCAGGGGAGGAGCGAACTTTCTTTGTATCACTTAGTGTCAGCCTCTTAGTGGCAGCAGCATACACCCACGGTCTGTGTCCCCCAATGAGGCGAAGGAGAAAGTGATAGCTAGCTGCTAAATGTCGAACTATGGATACCTAAGGTCCTGCATAGCGAATCAGAAGAACTATATAACATGTCTAATTGGCGGCATTTGTTATTATTATTACTACTACACCTACTACATATTGGGATAGGAGCTTGAAAATGGGAATACCCATTTAGGATAGTTGCTACCCCACTGTTTATAGTGCAAAACATAGATAAAATAATCTACAAATATATATTCAAAATCTTAATACATTTAAAGAGCAACCGCCATTTTAATTTTTATGTAATACACCAATAGTGCACATGAAAATAAACAACTTTTAATATATCAGTGAAGACAGACTTTCCCATTACTGACATAGGAGACGGCGGCTGCAACTGATACAATTCTATGGAAACGGAGGAAGGAGGAGCTAGAGATAGAGCTCCACCCTCCTCCTATCTTTATCAGTAGCAGCTCTCATCCAGGCCATGAAATTATATGATGATGCAACGAGGACCGGATGGGCAACAGGGAGGCTGGTGAGGTGAGAGGTAAGTGGAGTACGAGTATTAGTACAATATTTTTAGTTTATTTATGAAATAACACAAACTTGAGGAAAAAAGTTTCAATTTTCAAACTGAAAGATTATCCCTTTAATCCAGATAGACACACCACACAAAAACATTAATAAATAACTTTTCCTTCCTGTCTGCTTTATAGCAGCACCATTTGTAAAATGTTATTTTATTTTGTTAGAATTTTAGAAATTTTAAAAATGTAGCCTCAATATTTCCTTTTTTCAAGGTAATTTACCAAATTTTTTTTTTTCAGGGACCTATTCAGCTATTTTAATAACAGTACCCCTCAGCATACTCAAAACCTCTGTCAGGTAGTTTATTTTCAGGTGAATTTCAGGAATTATTGCAAAGTGACATGACAGGAATGAAAAAATGTATTTTTACCACCTAAATGTCGCTAATTTCTTAACAGGCCGCTATATCTGGCAAAACCTAGTGCTATTACTTACCATGAATTGCCATGGCAACCATCAGTATCGTACAATCAAGACCTCAGGGTGCTGATCGGGTTAAAGAGGGAGTCCCCACAATGCTAACCATCTAGAGGGGAACTAGTGAGAGGCAGACACAGACCTACTGCTTCAAATACACCTGAGTCGACATTTAGGCTGCCGTCACACTAGCAGTATTTGGTCAGTATTTTACATCAGTATTTGTAAGCCAAACCCAGGAGTGGGACAATTAGGGTATGTTTCCACGGTAAGTAAACGCTGCTTGTTTGATGCTGCAGCGTCAAACAAGCAGCGTCCAGATGTTCCAGCATAGTGGAGGGGATTTTATGAAATCCCGTCTCCACTATGCGTGGAAACCCGCACGCGGCGGCCCTGCGACTCCGGACATGCTGCGCGTCTTTTCAGATCGCAGCATGTCCGTACACCTTGCGGGGACGCAGCGTCCCCGCAAGGCATATCACAGGGCCCTATGGCGAGGGGTGCGATGATCCAGGATGTGTACTGTACACATCCGGCACCATCGCGTACCAGAAAGGGGGCGGGGCTTAGCGCCGAGCGGCTTCGCCGCTGCGGCGATACCGCCGCCCCTCCGGACCGTGGAGCCATACCCTTAGAGGAAAAGTATAATAGAAACATATGCACCACTTCTGCATTTATCACCCACTCCTGGTTTTGGCGTACAAATACTGATGTAAAATACTGACCAAATACTGATAGTGTGACGGCAGCCTTACTCTTAAAAAATCACTACATAACCCCAAGTCGAATAAAGAGTAAAAAAAAAAACTTTTTCTTATTTATCATTGTTTGGAAGGTTATGAATTTTTGTAACATACCTTCTTAATTCCTTATTTTACTGATTATCCGGCTACGTTAAGCTCCCTTAGAATATGCTTTTAACTACCGCCCAGCAAAACTATACTGTTCTCTACTTACAATCAGGGGAAAAAAGAAGAGAGACTCAGACAGGGAAACTTCTGTATTCAGATTGTAGATAGTACCCTGACTGCTGTTCGGTACCGGGACAAAATCCTCAAGAGTTATTGTTGCACATTACACTGGTGCAGTGGACCCTGGGTTTCTCCTGGATGAGGAAAGCATTGATGACATTGACAGGCCCTTATGTTCCACAGATCTTACATTGAGGAAGAAAGATCTCCAGCCGTGTAGACTTGGATTAAAAGTCCAGTTTATTCAAACAATTCCATTAAAATCCATGGAGATGCAGCAAATGGTAGATTACTTAAACTGTAAAGCGCTGAGGAATATGTTGGCGCTATATAAAGATTATTATTATTATTATTACCTGGTACAACTGACGCATTTTGACCTGTTAAGGCCACTATCCATGCAAAACGTAATTATGTACATAAAAATAGTAAATTTACTTCTATCGTGACTGGTGTTTCTTATTCAATCAATATGTATATGAACTGTAATACGGAAGGTTTAATTTACCTAAAAGAATGTACAATCTGCAGGTTACAATATGTTGGCTGTACTATCGGACCTTTTAAAAAAATAATCAGAAAACATTTGTCAGATGTGTCCAGTGCTAATACTCATAACATCTCTGCGGTTTCTAATCACTGACTCTTAGGGTGCGTGTCCACGGTCCGTAATGACAGCGCTTTGGACGGAGTGGAAAACCTGCTCCACCCAAAGCGCCGCCCCCTTCTGTACGCACGGTGATTCCGGATGTGTTCATTGCACACACACATCCAGAATCTCCGCACCCTATGCATAGGGCCCTGTTACTTACTTAGTGTCGCCGCAAGGTAAACAGACATGCTGCGTTCTAAAAAGACGCATCGCATGTCCGGAAGCGCAGGGCCGCCGGATGAGTGTTAGCACGCATAGTGGAGACAGAATTTCATAAAATGCTGTAACATCTGGACGCTGCGGGTTGAACGTTGCTGTTGTACGCAGCGTTCAATCCGCATGTAATCCGGCACGTGGAAACATACCCTTAAAGTTATGGGTATTGAAAAGGTCTCTAAACCTTGTAGAGGTGGGGACTTTAGACGTAAGGTCTTAAAATCGAGAATCCTTTTGGATTTTCAAATTGCAAAACCAGAACCCCACTGGGTCTGAACAAACGACAAGATTTAATTCTACAATATGATTGAATTAATATTTTTCCTGTGCTTGCTATAATTAGGTATAAGAATTACATTTTTTTCTTGTATTCTATATAGTGCCATAATGTATTTCTTGCTTTTTTCTGTGGTTTTCTGTATTCAATTAGTTGTTGTTCCAATGTGGGACTTTTAATTACTGAACCTACTATGTTGGATGTGGGGTTTTAATTGATGCACCTGTTATGTGTTTAGAGTTTTCTATTTATGTCTCACTGGTCTGACCACACATCATACCATGATTAAGACCTTAACAGGTCGAAACGCGTCCGTTGTACCAGGTACTCTACCGTTTGCTGTATCACCATGAATTTTAATGGAATTGTTTGAATGAACTGGACTTTTAATCCAAGTCTACAAGCTGGAGATCTTTCTTCCTTCCTGTTTTTCCCTGTGGACAACACCTCTGATCAAGGCACCTCCATGCGTGAATTCTATTCACAATCTATCAAGACTTACGCCCTTGTGCAGGTTAATATACCAGGACTCCTGCTGAAATTGGTGAGCTGAACTTTATCCCTTTTTCCTTTTCCCTATGCATTCACAGATCTTACATTGGTGCAATGTGCAGAGGTCTTCCGGATTCAGGTAACTGCCCAGCCTCACTTGGCCAAAGTGTGCAGGAAATTCCTGGATGACTAAATCAATCATGGAAAGGACTGTGTCTCACATTCCACAGAACCAAAATGCAACTGACAACCTTTAAAACATTATGTATCAGCGCTTCTCATAATGCTAAGAAATGCCAGATTCTCTAGGAGCTCATTGATGCTCTGATCCAGGTCTAGGAGGAGATGCCCCAAGACACCACCTGCCAACAGAAGCATACAGGCACTTGGTAGCCATGTACACTACTGGCCATTTTGAGTTGCTGGGATGAAATTCTCTGTCATTTCTTTTTTCTACTTTAATTTTCAAGTGGCGGATTAGAGTCCAGCCCTCAAATGGTTGATGATTTTGGCTTCCATTGACCTTTATTTTCTTCATAATGAATTACACAATTTATATCAGTAAAGATTTTTTACTTGAATCTTGCATTCAATGAGATCCGATGCGTAATTCAGGTGTCTATTTTTCTTTGAGCAGTGTAGCGATAGACCCCAGCAAAGAAAACAAGCAGAACTTTCCCAGGTTAGTGAATAAGTGGAACCCTAAGCAACATAACATGCAAGATATACAAGCAAGGAATAAAAACAGCTTTAATCTTAGACACACCTCTCCCAGTGATTTTTCCTTTATGTTCTTCAGCTTAAGAATCTTCTTGAAGGCCATGGTAAGTATCGCTCCTCGAAGACGGGAACCGGTTCGATAATTTAAAGCCCATGTGAGTGCCAGGGACCAAGATCTGACGATCTCTGTCATGAGTAGCCCAAACACTAACAACAAGCTGTATGAGAGCTCCGTATCATTATGCTGGGTATATTCCAAGAGGCTTTTCACTACAAACGCCTACGGGGAGAGAGGCAAAGAGGCATGAGGAGTCTTGTACACTTTTTACGACAAATTTACCAAGCTTTATGCTAAGTTAGAATACAGCTAGTGGTCTCCCAACACCTAACAGGAAAGCAATACTGTTGGAGGCAAGTGTGTAACGTTTGGAGACCGTGGATAGCAGATATAGAAATAAAGATAAAATGCAATTACACATTACCTTCAGAGAAATAATGGCTGGTTTGTGACAGGACTCAATGCATTCTAACTTAACATAAAACTTACTTTATAGGCAGTACAATATCAATATAAAACTAGTTTAACAGAAAACAGAGGCATAAAAAAGGAAAAGAAAAAAAAAAGAAAAGAAAAGGAAAACAAAAAAAAATTCTTAATGCAAATACTTAACAAATTTGTTTTCAACGTGCGCATTGGATAGAAAGGAACAATTGTACCTACAGTTGTACGGGGAAGAGAAGGACATTTTGGCAATAAATTCCTGAAAATAAATATCAGCAGTTTATTATTATAGAAAAAAAAAAAAAAAAAAAACACAAGCAAGTTGAAACAAGACAAGTGAATTGTGTACTCTGGACACTTTACGCTTACCCAGGCAACCAAGTCTTCCACTATACCAAAAGCTCTGAATGGTTCATATTCCAGCCGGCTCCTTTATATTGATCTTTCCTATAAGTCATTTTCTTTATCGCTAAATAAATTCATTAATTTACACTATTTCAAAGCTATGATGCCAACAAGCGAACAATTAACTATCATAGATAAAAGAACTATGAACTTAGGGGAAAAAACAAAATTTTATTAAGGGAGTGGGGTTGTATTTCACCAAACAGATTCCAACAAGTACTTCTCTAATAACAGAATCACATACAAATCAGAAACAAAACAAGAGAGCAAATGGGTAATATACATATCTCAAGCATTCTACCAATCCATTCCAAAGCGTTCTGGAAAGAGGCATAACAGGGGGGAAAAAATCCTATTCATCATTTTCTTGAGCTGTATCCAATAATCATTCGATAAGTTGACAAAAAGGAATTTTATCGAGTTGATATACAATCGAATGGCTGGAATCTTTTAAGTCTCTTCTAGTCCTTGTACAACAGTCTTTCAAGCTGAGCCAATCAATCAGTTGGCATGAGGCTGGCACAAATTACGAGAAGCTTTGCACGAGTATGCCACTGGTAGATATGAAGGAACCTGAGGTTACGCATTACCCAGACTGCCTTTCCTGTTATTACAGGATGAGTCCGATGAGTCCATGTCCTTGTGGTTTCCCCCAATCAGCCCTGTTGGGGCAACTTTCAGCTCATAATTGTATAAGGGAAAGGCAGCACTTGGAAAGGCGGAGAGACTGGACATAAGGCTGCTTGTTTGAAAAAGGAACACTGGGGTACCTGTTTGTGTAAAATTTTGGCACTGAAGGATGAAGCAGTCTACTTTTAAGACACCGGATACAAATAAAGTAAAAAAATAAAAAATAAAATAATAATAAAAACACAGATACAGCAAAATAAGTGAAGAGCTGCTTCTAAAGAGTCTTGCAGAGGCCCTTTTGGAGGTGTGAGCACCTCCTACCACCAGACAGACTCAAGATAAAGCAGTATGCTCCGTATCCAATGATAAAAAGGATAATAAATGAAACTCTAAGCATTCACAATTATCAATTTATTTACAAGGTGAAAAAAAATAAAAAATAAATAAATGTAAAATGGGAAGCAAATAATGAAAGCACTGTTAAGAGTTAATGGGAGAATCTTTGCAGATTAATGTTACCATAGGCTTAAGCTTCTTGTGGTTGTAAGCATTCCCGTGGAATAAAGAAGACCTTACCTTAATCTTGCATTGCGTGTGTTTCTGCCCAGGTTGCCTGGCTGTATCTGGCCGCAGAGCTGCCACCCTGGAAATTCTAAAGAATAGCTTCTGTCATTGGTTCCACTACATTGGTCACGTTAGTAACGATCCCTCTCCCACCCCACCATTAGTCCAGCGTCTCACATGGCAATCAGGAGAGGCTGGATTAAAGAGACAAAACATGTAAAAGCAAATCAATGTACTCTTATAAGTACAATCCAGTATTTTCTAACTCTCAGATATACAATCATTTGAAAGAGACAACATAATATACCTTCCTGATCTTAAAAATGGCGTAGATTCTCTTTATCCCATGTGGCCTTTAAAAGTATTTCTCAAGTAAAGAAATATTTCACCTTGGGGACACCTTGTGCCAAAGCGTTCTCTAACGGGACGAAAATTGTATGACTTTTTGTTGGGAACAAAAAAATTAAAATAAGATGCTATAAAAAAAAAAATCTCCCCAAAAATACATAAAAATGTTTAACTCAGATATGGCCACTTACTGCTAACAAATCAAGAGTCAGAATATAGTAGCTCTAAGCTTTAGCGCAATAGGCACCATGTGGCACTCATTTTGTTCCTACTTCAAAGAATTAGTACCAGGCTCGATCTCTAACGGCACAATGCTTTTAGAGGAAGGCATGGTTTGTTCTTCAATCACTGGAAAAGTTTGGACAAAACCATGCAGACCACCCGGCAAATCTACAAAATAGCAAGAGTACGGTTTGTCTCCTGACATTGATCTAAAAAGCATGGAAAGAGCACAAAAACTTGTATGGCTCTGCCCTCTATGAGATCCTATGCTAGCAAAGGTGTGAAAATGAAGTCACTTTCCTCTAGGAACACCCATTACCTACGTAGTGTAACAATGACAGAAGCTCTTCTTAAATGAAGCTTGTTTTGTTAGGTTTGGAGATTTACAATATACCTACTACATCTTGAGACTCAATATCAAATCCAATGTATCAAGTATTGAAATATAAAGCAAGTCGCTAACAGAGATCAAGGGCAAGCAGTATATACAATATAGTAAAAAAGTTACTTAAACAAATTTTTAACATTGCCCTATAGGTACTTACCCATGCATTGCACCTTCGTCTTTAAGCAGCACACAGAAAATTTGTACTAAAAGAAATTGCTATACACCTTAAGGAAAATTAGCAATAAGTCGCAAAGAGAACAGGAAACTAAAGCTTGCTGAATACATGCAAGTAAGACCACTGTGGTATAATGTGAGGTATATGGCTCCCAATGAGGGCTTAATAGAAGTAATACTTGCTAATTTTGTCTTCTATTGTAAATATGAGAGCATTTGTTCTACAAAGATGATACCCCATATATGGTAGCCAATAATGCTACTTTATATCAAAATACATATATTGAGAAAATGGAGAATTTGTTTTAAAATCTGCTGGAATTATATAATACTGAGTTTCTGGTTCTACAAAAATACTGTATTTGCAAATGGTCAGCTGAAGACTACACGCTCCATCAACAAGAGAAATAAAAAGAAGAACCAAAGCTAATTCTGCAGATCTAAACTAACAAATTTAATAGAAGGGCAAAGAGTGGGGAGGGGGCGAAGAAAGAAAAAGAAAAAAAGAAAGTCTAAAGAAGATATTACCTCTGGGCACATGAAACAGGGTGGAAAGTACTTACTGGACCAATGAAGCCAGCCAGTTGGGTAAGCATCAGGCACATGATGGAGATGATGAGCCTGGTGCGACAGAATCTCCATGAAATGCTCCGAAGAGAGGCTTCGTCTCCTCCTCGTTCCTTCACCTCCTCAAACCACAGTTTCTCCAGCCTGGATGGGTACAGAATGTAAATTATTGTTCAAAATTCAAGTGTTAAAAGTGAATAGGCTACTACGAAATGACGCTACAAACAAGGCAAGGGTAAGAGTACATTCTTGAAAAGACCAAGACCCTGACGGGAAGGTTTCCTTCCTGCATTTAATGGCTACATGCTTCCACATGATGCAAAATGCATGAAACTGGATGCTGGCATCAACTCTGTCAAGCTCTACGTCTGCAAACAGAAGCAGAGGACTACCATAAATGTTATGACAGAATGTTGCATTTCTGCAGGACAGTCACACCATTCCGTCACCTAAAATGTATTATACTGTGGACACAAGTCCATTTTCTTTTTCCGATATGAAGCACTGAATGCAGAGTTTCATAACAATCATGGAATAAAATAACAAAATAAGTGCAATTTACAGCCATCTCTAGGAGGATATTCTTTGTATATACATTTCCTATAGCCTTCATTGGAAGATGAATATATCTGCAGATATGATTAAACTTCAGTTTATGTGCCAACTGCACAACCATTTCTCAAAATAATGCTGTCACAGCTATTAGCTGATCGCTGCAACTATAGCGGCTGACTCTACTAGCTGATTAGCTTGTCTTTCAGCAGCAATACCAGTCAGAAAGGCCGCAGATGGTGACACATTGTCCTTAGTAGAAATGCACTGTTGCATTGTGCCCATCTTTTTCTGCAGCAGCTTCTATCCAGGATAATAGAGGGGGAAGCACCATTCTAGGACATCCAGATGTCCTTCGCTAGGTACAGTAATAACAGTTGCACAGTTGGGACATTCCCTACAGGGTAACCATGCTTCAAGTAACTTTTCAGAATCAAGTGTCCTATGACAGTACATGCGGAATAAAACCATTTTTAGCCTTATGTGACTTATGTCCGGCATTCTCACCACCAGTGTCCCACTCAGCATGTTCGCGCTGTAATTTGGTAGGTGGATGAGTCAAGCTGCAGAGAGTTCTCCCATAGACAACACAGCACAGAGACGGTGAGGCCTGTTCTCCATTCACTTTATATCTCAGACACAAGCTGCCCAGGAGGACTTTCTAAAGTAGAGATGGGCAGATATGACTCAACCTCTGATGTGCGGTTGTTATAGAGCTCTGCACAATGTTTTCCACCTGCCTTTGTCTATTACTTTCCCTGCTCCTCTCTCCTTTTCCCCTCTCCATAGAGGATAATGAGCTGTGACATGACACAGGCAGTCCATCTCTGCTGAGCAAGATAAACTTCAGCTGGTGGATGGCAAGGTCAGTGGGTGGGAAGGGAAAGAAGTGTCTGATAAGTGGGGAAGGAAGAGGATTTATCTGATAAGATACATTACAAAGTTTATTTTTTTTATAACTGACTGTACTATTGACTTGTGCAGAGTTTGTTGAAAGCACAGTTCCATTTTAACTCCACGCCAGTTCTAAGGCAGTATCGAGGCTCAATTGTTGCCATTGAGTCGTGATCTCAAATTTGATTTGTGTGCTCCAGAATATGGTTATATCCCGAGTACTCCAATTTTTGGAAGAACACTGTAAATTGTTATTGAACTTACCATGAATAACTAAGGTTATAAGTATGTGAGCAACCCCTTATATAAGTGAAAATAAAATTGTGTCCCATCTGGGAAATTTATGCCATTTTACAAAATTTGCATCTGTTTCGAGACTGAGGTCCCATGATGCCGCTGTCCGTGTGGAGGATGCAGCAAATGCGGATCTCTCCATTCATTTGCATGGGAGCTCCAAAAACTGGCAATCAAATTTGCTCAACAATTTCTGAAACTGTAGCCTGCAAGTAAATGGGCATACCACATCTGACCTATCTTGTGAATATGCCATAAATGTTCCACGTGACAATTATTTAGTAGGAAATTAATTATAGTGACTTGCCATAATCAACCTAAACAATAACAACATACCGTCTACAGTTGATATCAGAAGACTCATGCAGGGACAATGGCCAGATATCTTCAAAAAACAATTCACCCTTCTTGTATGCTTTATGTGCCAGAGGTGTAAGCCAAGAGAAAGTCATGAAGGAAAACAGTCCAGCATTATCCACAGGGTGCTGGTGTCTGTAAAGGAGAAGTACATAAATATCAATAAGGTCTGCAAATACAAGATCCAACAAGCGTGGAAAGGTAGAAAGAAAACTTACTTGGAAGTAATCCGAAAAGGTTTCAGCAAGTGTAGACCATTGTGGTATTTGGTATTATTGTGCTGGTTTTCACCCAAGAACTGCAAATGTGAGTGCATGGAAACATCCAATGGAAGACCCTCAGCTCGAGCAGCAGTCTCCAAGGCATCCAGGCAGCCCACATCCTGTAAGTAAATGTCACTATTTATATTACACCAGGAATAACTGTACTTAATAATCTTTATCAGTTCGGTATAATTCAGCATGAGCATGGAAAAGGGCAAATTAGCGTAAAGACAATGTCCAGTCAGGAGCTCAAAAATTCCATTGAAGTCATGACCTACAGAAGGTGCTTACCTGTTGCAGATTTTCCTCCTTGCTAATTAGCTCAGCTCCATTAGGAAAAGCTGTTATCTGTGACAACTGTTTAGCTAGGGGTAGTCAGAGCCCCGCCCCGCCTTATCATTGGCTCAACCTATTGATGTCTTCTGCCCCCTGCAGCTCTGCCTCTTCTGATTGGCTGTTGCATACAAGTCTACCGCAAGAGAGATGATTTATAGTACAGCAAGTGCCACACACACCAATGCAAAATGAGCCTAAATAAGGGGACACCTGAAGGGCCGTTTGAAGTGTGCATGGAAGTTGCTACAAGGACTAGAATAATCAGAAAGTCACAAAGGTTAGCAGTGATTCTATAATTCAGGTAAAGACCTATCAAAGTCTACTTCCTGACTGAGCAACCCATCATTTCTACCAAGAAATCAGAGTTAATTCCCCAAACACAGCAGATTGCTTTGGGCTGAACCACTGTCCAGCTGGCAGCTACCTTGCACGACTCTCCCATACACAGGTGAGCTCGCTTTGCCAAGTACTAAATGGTCAGTCCAAAATCAGACATGTCCGATCCTTATAGGGGACCTAACATCTGTTACAAGCTGCAGGATCCACAGGTACCATGTATCAGACACTGGCTACATGTTTTCAGCCATATATGTTTGACTCTGAAGAGCTGTGGCGTTTCTGGGAAAAACAATAGTTTAATAGCTGCCGGGGATAAAGCCACATGGGAGACTAGTTGGACAGTTCACTCTGTATGCGCGTATAGGGAGAGATGATCACTCAAGGTGCAGTGGACGGGGGAAACCACACCGCTGGGGACCAGCCTGTCTGACTAGTCTCAATTGAGAGAGAGAGAGAATGACTCCAGAATGGAAAATGCATGGTTTGTTTAAAAAACTAAAATTTGTCACCAGATTCCATCATTTGAGCTTACGTTTCACCCGTTTTTAGCCGGATCCATCGATGTCCGTTTTTTCGACGGACAGAAAAAACGTTCCTATGTCCGTTTTCTCCAGCCAACGGATTTTTGACGGATCCGGCTAAAAACGGATGAAACGTGAGGCCATCCGGCGCTAATATAAGTCTATGAGAAAAAAATGGATCCGGTGGTAACTTTTGCCAGATCCGTTTTTTTTCAAAATTTGCTGGATTGTGCAAGACGGCAAAAAACTGATGTGTGAAAGCAGCCTTAGATTATTGAGTGCAGCAGTTTGGACACAATCAGAGATTTTAGATTTAGTATAAAGCAGAGCTGAGGAAGCTAACTCGCCCACACCACGGCTAACCCCGCCTACACTAGCCTCTGCATATACAATATTTATAAACCCTGAGCCCCTGAGATAGGAGGCGGCAGTGTTGGACCAGGATTTAGGCCAGTCTAAGGCACTCCTATGCGATAATCATGCTGTCTAATCAGCATCTTGATACACCTGTCAGATGGATGGATTATATCGGCAAAGGAGACGATGCTTACTAACAGATTTAAAGCAAAACCCGGCACTCAACTTTGCGATAACATGAAAGTGATTATATTCAATCCCAATGTGTATCAAAATGTTTCGGTCCAAACAGCAGACCTTCATTAGTTACGTACAAAGGGATGTGGTATAATGAAAGGCTATACCAAAAATGTAGGATTAACTGGCAGAAAATGCCAATAGTTTGAATGGCAGACAGATAGGTATCATCTACGTGGGGTGGATGCAGCCTAAGTAATAGCTGCTATCGCGGCGTCCACTAACAGATTAAGGCTGTGTGCACACGCTGCAGATTTAGTGCAGATCTGCAGCGTTTTTTTCCGCGCAGAAACGCACTGTGATTTACAGTACAATGTAAAAAAAAAAAAAAAGCTGTGCACATGGTGCAGAAAAATCTGCGCAGAAACGCTGCGGATTTAAAAGAAGAGCATGTCACTTCTTTTTTGCGGTACTACCATTAATAGAAATCTGCAGTGGTAAAAACTGCAGAAAATCCGCATCAATTCCGCACAAAAATCGCGACAAATCCGCAGCTGCGGATTCTGCCAGGAGATGCGGATTTTGTGCAGAAAATTCTGCACCTCTTTTTTTTAACGTGAGCACATAGCCTTAGACAAATTTGTTAATTGTGAAAAGTCTTGGATCTTTGAGTTCAGCACATGAAAAAGTGAAGTAAAAACAACATTGTTGCGCTTATATTTTTGTTCAGTGTAGTTAATTTTTTTTCTCAGCCTTGAAATGATGTATTAGAATAGAAAAAAAAATGGTTCCAAAAGTATACCTAGCCAATGAATAAGTTATATCAGACTGCACAGAAAAAGGTACACTAGCGTAGATTAGTGTAAACTATTAATTTGTGCTAACCGAAGTGTAATGAATATACGGATTCAAAAGTCACTAACAAATAAAGAAAACCTAATTATTAAAAGACAAATACCGTATTTTTCGGACTATAAGATGCACTTTTCCCCAATTGAAAATTGAAAGGGTGCGGTCTACCTGCTTTGAGGGATTTTATGTCTTGTAACTGCCCTTCACAGAATGGACCTGTGCATATTAGATACTTTGAAGACATTCAGGCCTCTTTTCCTCTAAACACCTCTATCCTTCTATCGTTTTGATACTTTTTGGGCAGGATTGGATTGGCTATATAAAGCAGCTCTGCCATCCATGGGATCCACAGGCATCAAGTATGTTATGGAGTAATCACTTCAATGCAGAAAGAGGGATATGAACGGCACCGCTGCACAACATAGAGGACACGAGGCTTAGGGCTCCTTTCCACTTGCGAGATAAACGTCCGTGTCTCGCATATGAAAACCAAACTCTGGCGCCAGCACTTGGGAGCGGAGCGTGCGGCTGCATGTATTGCTATGTTTATCTCGCTAGTGGAAAGGAGCCCTTAATAAAACTCCAGGGACACAGGTGCCAAGCAGCAGAAAGTCAAGCATATGTCCAAATTCACCATGTATAAGAGTAGAGCATGCCACTTACAGTCCCCGTAGAAGCGCAAGGTAGCGCGAAACCGCGGTCGTCCGATGCTTTTTCAACTTGAAAGCTTCTCTGCCTCTGTTTTACATGTATCCATAATAAAAGGACATTGTTTGTGGGACAGTAAGTGCCATGCTCTTTTCTTTCTTATACATGGTGATTTTGTTATGGATTAATGTTGGTCCATCTTTTATGGCCTTTGATGAAACATAACCTGGAGGGGAAACGTGTCGGGGCCACAATTACTGACACCTATTAAGGGAAGTACATCTATTTCTCCAATAGTTTTACAAAGCAGTTTAGTCAACGCCATATAGTGATAGCCACCTGCAAATTCTGTATATGCATCTAAAACCATAGCATCTGAACAGGCTGCATTTATAAACATGTACGGTGCTCCGTTTCACACAGTTTATCAAGATATTTTCATTGGGATACACGAATGTGCTGTTATACTTAGGTGGTTGGTTATCTGTTTTTTTTTGTGAAGGTGCACATATTTCGGACACTATCAATATAATATATTTTACATATACACACACACACACACACACATACAGTGCCTACAAGTAGTATTCAACCCCCTGCAGATTTAGCAGGTTTACACATTTGGAATTAACTTGGCATTGTGACATTTGGACTGTAGATCAGCCTGGAAGTGTGAAATGCACTGCAGCAAAAAAGAATGTTATTTCTTTGTTTATTTTTTTTTTAAATTGTGAAAAGTCTTTTCAGAGGGTCATTTATTATTCAACCCCTCAACCCACCAGAATTCTGTTTGGTTCCCCTAAAGTATTAAGAAGTAGTTCAGGCACAAAGAACAATGAGCTTCACATGTTTGGATTAATTATCTCTTTTTCCAGCCTTTTCTGACTATTTAAAGGGCCACTGTCACCCCCTCCAGCCGTTATAAACTAAAAGAGCCACCTTGTGCAGCAGTAATGCTGCAGTCTAACAAGGTGGCTCTTTTAGTTTTTGATCAAGTTATTACCTCAATAAAGCGTTTTAAAAATTGGCCACAAAGACCAGATATTGTACCGGGAGGCGGTCCGAATCGTCCTCTATGAATCTTCCAACTGCCGTCACTCTTCTCTTCAGGGGCGATGGTTGCCGCCCCCTTCACGCTGTTGCTTCTTAAATCTGGCGCCTGCGCGGTGCGTGCCTGCCTTGGGCAGGCGCAAATAACAATGCCGGAAGGCGGGGGAGCAGGGGGAGCGTCAGAGATGGGAGAGCGTCCGAGATGGGGGAGTGCCTGAACAGCGCAGTGCGCATGCCCAGGAATGCCAGCTCCGCACTGTGCATAATGAATAACAGTGCGGGGCGGGGATTCAGTAACAGGGCGGCCGCACTGCCCGCACAGGCGCAGTCAGGCACCCTGCGTCTGAGCTGTGACTGACAATGAAGACTGCGCCTGCCCCAGGCAGGCACGCACAGCGCAGGCGCCGGATTTAAGAAGCAACAGCGCGAAGGGGGCGGCAACCATCGCCCCTGAAGAGAAGAGTGACGGCAGTTGGAAGATTCATAGAGGACGATGCGGACCGCCTCCCGGTACAATATCTGGTCTTTGTGGCCAATTTTTAAAACGCTTTATTGAGGTAATAACTTAATCAAAAACTAAAAGAGCCACCTTGTTAGACTGCAGCATTACTGCTGCACAAGGTGGCTCTTTTAGTTTATAACGGCTGGAGGGGGTGACAGTGGCCCTTTAAGACCCTCCCCAAACTTGTGAACAGCACTCATACATGGTCAACAGATCGTGGAGGGTCACAAGGCTGGCAAGGGGTACAAAACCCTTTCCAAGGAGTTGGGCCTACCTGTCTCCACTGTTGGGAGCATCATCCGGAAGTGGAAGGCTTATGGAACTACTGTTAGCCTTCCACGGCCTGGACAGCCTTTGAAAGTTTCCTACGGTGCCGAGGCCAGGCTTGTCCGAAGAGTCAAGGCTAACCCAAGGACAACAAGGAAGGAGCTCCGGGAAGATCTCATGGCAGTGGGGACATTGGTTTCAGTCAATACCATAAGTAACGTACTCCACCGCAATGGTCTCCGTTCCAGACGAGCCCTTAAGGTACCTTTACTTTCAAAGAGTCATGTCAAGGCTCGTCTACAGTTTGCTCATGATCACTTGGAGGACTCCGAGACTGACTGGTTCAAGGTTCTCTGGTCTGATGAGACCAAGATCGAGATCTTTGGTGCCAACCACACACGTGACGTTTGGAGACTGGATGGCACTGCATACGACCCCAAGAATACCATCCCTACAGTCAAGCATGGTGGTGGCAGCATCATGCTGTGGGGCTGTTTCTCAGCCAAGGGGCCTGGCCATCTGGTCCGCATCCATGGGAAGATGGATAGCACGGCCTACCTGGAGATTTTGGACAAGAACCTCCGCTCCTCCATCAAGGATCTTAAGATGGGTCGTCATTTCATCTTCCAACAAGACAACGACCCAAAGCACACAGCCAAGAAAACCAAGGCCTGGTTCAAGAGGCAAAAAATCAAGGTGTTGTAGTGGCCTAGTCAGTCTCCTGACCTTAACCCAATTGAAAACTTGTGGAAGGAGCTCAAGATTAAAGTCCACATGAGACACCCAAAGAACCTAGATAACTTGGAGAAGATCTGCATGGAGGAGTGGGCCAAGATAACTCCAGAGACCTGTGCCGGCCTGATCAGGTCTTATAAAAGATGATTATTAGCTGTAATTGCAAACAAAGGTTATTCCACAAAATATTAAACCTAGGGGTTGAATAATAATTGACCCACACTTTTATGTTTAAAATTTATAAAAATTTAACTGAGCAACAAAACTTTTTGGTTTGTAAGATTTATGCATCTGTTAATAAATCCTGCTCTTGTTTGAAGTTTGAAGGCTCTAACTTATTTGCATCTTATTAAACCTGCTAAATCTGCAGGGGGTTTAATACTACTTGTAGGCATTGTATACATACATACATACATATACATACACACACACATTTTCTTTTCTCACTTTACCCCTTTCAATGTATACTGATTAAAGTACCGGTATTTGTCTTTTGATGATAAGGGTTTCTTCACTTGTTAATCTGAACTATCAATTTGGTATAAATAAATAAATAAATAAATAAATAAATAAATAAATAAATGGTCCTTTAATTTTTTATCATGCGCCACATTTATCTGGTTGGTGTATATCCTCGTGACTAATGGAGAGATCACAATGAGGGCAAGATAAAAAGATTATGCTGTATATCTGAACTTGCTCAAAAGACCATAACATAATAAAAATAACTAATCTCGGAATATTATTCAAATGCTTCACTAGAAGACAAGCATCAAAAAAGTACATCTACAATATGCATGAGACTCCAAAAATAAAACAAAGAAATTAAATAGATGTCATAACCACCTTCAACATTCTGTAAGTGCTCTTTAATGGTACTGCATCATAATAAAACACTGCACAGAATGATTCTTCCATTATGTAGCTAAACCCAAAGAGAATTCCTGTCAAATGCAGCCTTAGTCTCAGAAATGTAAAAATAGAAGAGAATGCTTCCTTATCGGGTACATTTAGTATTAATTAAGTCCATGCTGTCTACATGAGGGATCACAAAGAAAAGACATTGAACAGAAGCAAATCTGAGGCTCCAATTCAAAGAGTTTTTGCTGCAATTCTGGTGTAAAACTCCTTGAAATATCACAAAAATGTTGCAACTTTTGGCATTTCTACGCCAATCTTCCAGCACTGCCAAAGTAGAACTAGGGCAGCATGGAGCATGCCGAAGCCACTCAACAAATCCATCAAAATGCCTGCCACAAAAGTAGTGTACATTACACAGCAATGTACACCAACCTCTGGCTGGAGTTACATTTCTGGCGGAAGAGCACGACGGCTGAGAGATGTGCCAAACTCAATAACAGGCACACACCTTATTCCATTGCTGCCTTTATTAAGACTGGCATATAAAATGTCAGACTTGAATTGGGGCCTGTAGGACCTTAAATGGTCACTGTTGTTTCACAAAGTTTGCATAAATCTACAACACATACAGAAATGGGAAGCTTCATGACTTTTTTTTTTTCAGAAAAATCTGCTTCTTTCTCCAGTCACGAGCTAATCTCCCCCACTTCTTGAACTCATCTTTCACTCACAGCCCAAATCGATTTTGGCCAAAACAAGATAAACTGCCAACTCAGGGATCAGATTAAAGCTGCCTACTGAAATCTATGGAGATGCAGTCTGAGGAATGATGCTGGAAAATCCACACTGGTAGATACTACCATGAAACAGGGAGCAGGCTGTGTGGCGAGAAGAACCAGACAAGAACCAGTGCAGCAGTAGGGACTGATTAGCAGCTAGAAGGGTGAAATATAGAATTTTTAACAAAAGTTGAAAACTCCTCAAAGCATCCGGTAACATTAAAGAAGTACTAGTCAGAAACAGAAGTGCCATTTCCAAAGTCATCCAGACGTGACTTCATTTCTGCTAAATGTACACTTTCAATAAGGAAGTAACAGAAAATGAAGCCAGCCCAATCAGACAGAAATTCTCATCTAGCCTGTTGCAATAGATGGCTGGCAATTAGGATAAAGACATTAAGCCAATGAAAAAGCTGTTGCCATAGGGAACCCTGACATGGGATATAAAGGCGAGGCTGAAAATGTACATTGGAGCAGCTGCAGTTATCACAATGACTGTGCCTGTGTGCAGCCACTGCCTGTGACACATTGCAAAACCATCTGAATGGTTGAAAAAATAAGGATGTGGGCAGGAGCCTCACGGTGCTGACTCATCATGACAAGCAGCTGACCTGATGCCATTATGTACATTTAGGACATGGTTATTAACCCTATGCTTCCACCTGCTTACACTGTTGTTTTGCCAGGTGTGTAACATGCACTTCTACGTGGCTTGTTTTCTTTACATCTCCATACTAAACAGTGTAGGAGGCAAAGAAATGTTAGAACCTGTCATTAGCACACATTACATAGGTCAATAAGAAAATATGGTAGGACAACTATTCAGGTAATATTTATTTTACTCGCTTATATAGCGCCATTAATTCCACAGCGCTTTACAGATATTATTGGCACTGTCCACATTGGGGTTCACAATGTAGATTACATATTAGCATGTCTGGAGTGTGGGAGGAAACCCACGAAAACATGGGGAGAACATACAAACTCCTTGTAGATGTTGTCCTTGGTGGGATTTGAACCCAGAATCCCAGTGCTGCGAAGCTGCAGTGCTAACCACTGCAAAAAAAAAAACACACAGCCATGAAAACACATAGAAACAAGTAGAGAGGGGCGAACCCGTACAGTAAAGTTCGGCGTCCAACACCTACTGTTCGGACACGGACTTCATCAGGAAGTACGTGTTACTGTTCGGGTTTGGCACCCCAAACATCAGGTGTTTATAGCGCCGTCATCTGCACGAAAGCGCAGCAAACACTGCTTCTGATCGATAGTAAATTCATTACCGCTGGTCAGACAGCAACGGTTCCCACCCTGTCAAATGACAGCGTGAGCCCACAGCTACGGCTTCCATCAGCCTACGCCTACTGCCACTAATAACAGGGTGCGGACCCCTCTACTCTTGATAACCAGCCTTGCCAACACTGACAGCTGAGGGTTGAAGTCCCCAGCTGTCACTTTTGCTTGGCTGGTTATCAAAAATACAGGTGAACCCATGCCGTTTTTATTTTTAAAATTATTTATTTATTTAGAGCACAGGTTCCGGCTGATGAATTATCCCATCAGCCACTCCTGCTCTCGTGGTTATTAGGGTCAGCAGGCTAAGATTTTACCGCCGATCAGAAGCAGTGTTTGCCACCCTGTCATGCACATGACAGCGTGGCAAACACTGGATCTTCGGGACCGCATTCAAGTGAATGGGGTCCGAGTTTGGATCCAGGTACTGTTCTGGTGCCCAAACTTTTTTAAACTGTTCAGACAAACTCGAACATCCAGGGGTCCGCCCATCTCTAGACATAAGTCAATGCAAGGCAAATACAGACAAGTAAAAAATTGAATATTCATTAACCCCTTTCTGCCATTGGACAGAATAGTATATCCAATGGCAGAACCTCCGCTTTGATGCGGGCTCCGGCGTAAAAGAAAATATAAAAGTTTAAATCACCCCCCTTTCGCCCCATTCAAAATAAAACAATAAAAAAAAAATCAAACCTACACATTTTTGGTATCACCGCGTTCATCGCCCGATGTATCAATAAAAAAAAAGGATTAACCTGATCGCTAAACGGCGTAGCGAGAAAAAAGTCAAAACGCAGAATTACGTTTTTTTCGTTGCCACAACATTGAATTTAAATGCAATAACGGGCGATCAAAAGATCATATCTGCACCAAAATGGTATCATTAAAAACGTCAGCTCGGCACACAAAAAATAAGGCCTCACCTGAGCCGAGATCCCGAAAAATGGAGACACTACGGGTATTGGAAAATTGTGCTTTTTTATTTATTTTTTTTAGCAAAGTTTGGAATTTTTTTTCACCACTTAGACATGTTTGGTGTCTATGAACTCCTAATGACCTGGAGAATCATAATGGCAGGTCAGATTTAGCATTTAGTGAACCTAGCAAAAAAGCCAAACAAAAAACAAGTTTGGGATTGCACTTTTTTGCAATTTCACCACACTTGGGAATTTTCCTGCCGTTTTCTAATACACAACATGGTAAAACCAAGGTGTCGTTCAAAAGTACAACTCGTCCCGCAAAAAATAAGCCCTCACGTGGCCATATTGATGGAAAAATAAAAACGTTATGGCGTTGGGAAGGAGGGGAGCGCAAAACCGAAAACATCTCTGGGGTTAAGGGGTTAAAAGATTTCAAATCATATAGCAGAATGTAAAAGGCAAGACATGTCACAGGGTCAGGAATCAGACAAAGTCTTGGCATTTAGGCTGAGTGCACACGATGCGTTTTTGATGCACTTTTTTCGTATGGAATAGGCCTAAAAATGCTATGGAATCCAGAAAATGCTGAGGAATGCCAGCAAAGTCAATGAGAATCCTGAAGTGCTGTGCACATGATCAGTATTTTTCCTTTCAGGATTTGCACTGCGCTTAAATCTGCAGCATGTCAATTCTTTGTGCGTTTTTGCCTGCATTTTTGACCCATTGAATGCACAGGAAAAAAATGCATACAAAAACGCAGATTTTTCTGCAGTGTTTTTGCTGCCAAGAGATGCAGAAACCTTGCGGAAATTTCTGCAAGAAAATACTCAACGTGCACACATAGCCTTACACTTATTTTGGGCTTGTGCCTCCCACTTGGTATAATCTCACGTATCATTTGATGTTGCAGTGTATGTCTTTTGTTATGCAGATGTCTCCCGCAAATCTTTATGTGATTCTGGACCCTGTGGAATGTTTAATTGCCACTTTACATTCTATTATTTTTGTGAAGTCATATGGATTACGGCTATAGTGCTTTTTCATCTATAGAAAGCAATGAGAAAGTGAGAAAACGCTGCAATAAAAAAAAGGAACAAAAATATTTGCTGCGGTTTTGGTAGATAAAACTAACTTCATTAAAGGGAACCTGTCACCCCGTTTTTTCAATATGAGGTAAAAATAGTGTTCAATAGGGCCTGAGCTGTGCTGTACAATAGTGCCTTTATTATCCCGATTCCCCACCTTTGCTGCCAAAATTCCTTAGTAAAGTCGCCGTTTTCGGCTGTCAATCACGCAGGTCTGGTCAAATGGGCGTGGTGAAATCGCTGTTTCTCCCCCACCTCTTGCTTTTCTTCCCGGCGTTGGCGTAGTGGTTCGCGCATGCGCAGCAGCCGAATGCACTGCGCAACGGCTGAAAAAGAGCGCGATCTGTGCTATTCCCCTGGTTATCGTGGCGGCGGCCATCTTCCTGAGACCGCGCGTGCGCAGATGGAGTGCTCTGCTTCCCGGGGCTTCAGGAAAATGGCCGCGGGATGCTGCGCCTGCGCAGATGGAGATCGCTGCGGCCATTTTCCTGAAGCCGAGTTCGGCGACTTTACGAAGGTATTTTGGCAGCAAAGGTGGGGAATCAGGGGATAATAAAGGCACTATTGTACAGCACAGCTCAGGCCCTATTGAACACTATTTTTACCTCATATTGAAAAAACGGGGTGACGGGTTCCCTTTAAACATGTACTGTAGACACAGCACACATGTAATCGGCACCAAAAAAATGAAATGAAAATGCCACAAAACAACGCAGAGTTTTTACTGCCAAGAGAGCAGGCTTTGGCTGCAGAAAAAAAAACTCCAAAACCTGTGTGTGAACATAGCCGATATCAGTTTTGGATCTCTTTAACATACGCTGCTGTGAATGCGATGAGTGATGTATGTGAACTCCCCATATCTAATAGTTATTTTTTCACATTGTTGGTGTAAGTAATTGTGGTATTTCAGAACCTTGCACACCTTCATCAATTGTGTTTACATTGATTTAGTGTGTAAACCTCAGGTTGTGTGTAAGTTTTAGGCAGATGCATATTTTAATTAAAAAAAAAAAATGCTGTTTGTGACAAAATTCTAAGAAGGTGATCACGGGTGACAATACCAAAGGTCAGTTTCTTTGTCTTCTAGAAATGTATGAATTGTAGGTTTCACTGTATTCTATTAACCCCTTCACCCCCGGAGCTTTTTTCGTTTCTGTTTTTCGCTCCCCTCCTTCCCAGAGCCATAACTTTTTTATTGTTCTGTCAATACGGCCATGTGAGGGCTTACTTTTTGCGGGACGAGTTCTACTTTTGAACAACACCATTGGTTTTACCATGTCGTGTAACAGAAAACGGGAAAAAAATTCCAAGTGCGATGAAATTGCAAAAAAAGTGCAATCCCACACTTGTTTTTTGTTTGGCTTTTTTCCTGGGTTCACTAAATGATAAAAACTGACCTGCCATTAGGATTTTCCAGGTCATTACGAGTTCATAGACTCCAAACATGTCTAGGTTCTCTTTTTTGCGTGCCGGGCTGATGTTTTTAATGATGCCATTTTGGTGCAGACACGTTCTTTTGATCGCCCGTTATTGCATTTTAATGCAATGTCGCAGCAACCAAAAACACCTTATTTTGGTGTTTTGATTTTTTTTTCTCTCTACGCCATTTAGCAATCAGGTTAATCCTTTTTTTAATTGATAGATCGGGCGATTCCAAATATTTGTAGGCTCGATTTTTTTTTTAATTGTTTTATTTTGATTGGGACAAAAGGAGGGTTATTTGAACTTTTATACTTTTTTTTATATTTTTAAACATTTTTTTTTCATTTTGGCATGCTTCAATAGCCTTCATGGGAGACTAGAAGCATTCACTACTCGTTCGCCTCTGCTACATAGAGGTGATGCACAGATCACCTCTATGCAGCAGAATTACAGGCTTGCTATGGGCGCCGACCACAGGGTGGCGCTCATAGCAATCTGCCATCAACAACCATAGAGGTCTCAAGGAGACCTCTGGTTGTGATGGCAAAGCATCGATGACCCCCGATCACGTAAGGGGGTCAGTGGTGTGAGTACTCCCGGCCGCGCACGCTTGTTAAATGCTACTGTCAAAGTTTGACAGCGGCATTTAACTAGTTATTGGGCCAGGGCGGATCGCGTTTCCGCTCGCGCCCATTGCGCGCACATGTCAGCTGTTGAAAACAGCTGACATGTCACGGCTTTGAGGTGGGCTCACCGCTGGAGCCACCTCAAAGCAGGGGATACGGCCAGCTGACATACTATACCGTCAGCTAGCAGAAAGGGGTTAAAGCCAAGGTTGTGGCCTTTCTGAAATTGCCAGTATAAAAGTAGCATTTTGGTCCCTCAGGTTTTTGTAATTTTATTGAGATAAGTAGGCCTATGTGGTATGTATAGGAGGTGCATGTATTTATCTATTTGGGTCACACTTTTAGTCACATGGATCAATTTTTATGCATTCATAAAGCACCACTCCAGTGTTGTTGTTATTTTTTTCATTTCAGAGCTGGAGTGGTGCCATTAATCTAAGCTCCCTGGCCCTAGTATTACACTCTTCTCAGCGCCACTCCGCCATCTTGTGACTGCAACTACAGACTGACAGTAAGTCAGAGGTAACAGACACAACCTCTCAGTGTAAGTCTATGAGACTCCTATTCTGGCTCTCATAGACTTACACGGAGGAGTCGTGACTTCTCGCTTGCCCAGTAAACACTGAAGCGACCTGACAGGTCACATAACCTGAAGACCGAAAAAAGCGCACCGATAACAGCAGCTGGTAAGTATAAGACTAGAGGCAGGGAACTTACATTAGTGACAACAATCCTGCAGTAAAATAACTAAGGGTACGTGTCCACTTTCAGGATGGCCGGCGGTTTGGACGGAGCGGCAAACTCGCTCCGCCCCCTTCTGTGACGCGATGATGCCGGATGTGTCCATTGCACACATCCGGAATCATCGCACCCCACACATAGGGCCCTGTGTTTTACCTTGCGGCAGCGTCTAAAAAGACGCACCGCATGTCCGGAATCGCAGGGCCGCCGGGTGCGTGTTATCACGCATAGTGGAGACGGGATTTCATAAAATCCCCTCCACTATGCTGTAACATCTGGACGCTGCGGCTCCAAGCAGCGTTCAATCCGCTGCTATTCCGGATGTAAAACGGCACGTGCACACATACCCTAAGGGTATGTAGGTTTAATATGTTTTTCTTTTTTTTTTGCAATTTAATTTTTATTTGTACATGTTAAAAATGTTTAAATTGTCTAGTCTATCAGAAGAGCAAAATGTCCAAAAAACCCTTGCAGGGGTTAAGAATACAGTGCAGTTTTGTGTTGCCACTTCCATACAAATACAGCTGAACTTGTAAATTCACAAACCCACAAAATCTGAATGTATGAGCAGATGTCAGAGTCACAACCTCACCACCAATTCAGCACCCAGGACCAAGTAAACTCAAGTAAACTGAATGTGTCAAATAACCTAGATTATATGCAAGGTCATCGGGGACTGTGCTGACAATTCATGTACAGCCTACAGTATGGAGCCCACACAGGGAATGGCCATGATACAGTCAGCAGCGGACCAAGACCAGCCACAATTTCAACCTTCAAAGAGAACGTGTTACTGAGTTTTTGCCAACTCATCTGAGAGCAGCATAATGTAAGGATTATGTCCAGCGATGCAATAACTTTACTGGGTGCAGCACTTGTAATGCAATCGGTTTTCTCTGCTATAGATGTAGCAGAGCACAGGAAGCGGACCATGCCCACAGCACAGCTTTCTATGTACATTGTGTATTAACAGTAAGCTGATAGTGATGGGGACGTGGTTGGACCAGAAGGCACAAAGGCAGCAAGTCAAGCAGTTATAAAAACATCTCCTGGTAATAAAACACTTATTCTAGTGAAACAACAGCACACCGCCTAATAAGTGACGTGTCCCTGTAATCAGTGTCTCAGCCCCTACCTCATGATGCCCTCAAATTACTTAGCAGAAACCTGCTGACTGATTCCCTTTAGGCCTCCTTCACCTGTTCTGGCGATTCCTGTAGTGGAAAAAAAACAGTACTGGAGAGATTTGTGGTCAGTATGCCATCCGTGTGTTACATATGGAATGATATGCAGCATAGAAATTTAAGAGTTTTGTGTGTTAATATTAACCCTGCTGTACTGTTCGGGTCTATTTAACCAAGAAAAAATTTGTGAAGCTGCAGGTTATTTTTTATGCGCATATGCAAATCGTGATTAGGTGAGTCTGTTTATGGGTAGGGGTTATTATAAGTGTTGTTTTTGTTTGTTTTTTGTATGAAATAATGATTGTTACATACCATATGTACCGTTTGGGTCAATATAATAGTGTTTTATACAGATCTTCCGCCATATTTTTCAGTCACATAAATGATTTATAATATCATTGTGGATTATCTATTGCATCTGCTATTGTTTATCGATTTCTCCAGTTCCTGCCAGTCTGTGCGTGCGATACTTTTACAAGTTACTGCAGATGGATGGGCTTTCAGTACAGGTCTCTTTCGCTGTAGTATATAAGCTTATTGTTGCTACACTGGTTAGTGTTTGCCGCGATTGTTATCGTTGTTTATTTATATAGTGATATTTTATTCCACAATGCTGATTTTACCCCTGGAAAGTCGGGAGTGTTCATTATTTCGAAAGTTGGAGAAAACGTCCACTGAGTGGAGCAGATTTGTAAAAGCTTGTCAACACGTCAGATTCTGAAGAATATATCCAACTGGAGAAAGTGTCCAAAGATGAGGCCCACATAAGTAGCCGGGAAAGTGATCATGAGAATTCTAAAGTTGAATCTGATGAGACACGATACCCAGACAACTAGTCCAATGCAAGCAATTCAGTCTATTAAAACAAAAATGTAATTTGGAACTTGCAGCCTTCTGCACAGGCAGAAAAAGTGTCCTATGCCAACGTCAGATAATTCTCCAATAACTAGCTGCTATTAGAGAAGTTTGGGATAAATAGAGATTCTTCCAAAAGTATACAATACTGGTGAAAATGTCACTGTGGATGAACAACTTGTGGCATTGCACAGTAGGTGCCCATTCAAACAATATAATCCGAGTAAGCGGGCAAAGTACGGCATCAAGATCCATGGACACTTTGTGACAGCAATAGTTTATATGCTCTAAACCAGGGGTGGGCAATTAATTTTGCCATGGGGGCCGCATGAGAAATTGGGATGGTTTTAGAGGGCCGGACTAATATAATTACCGTATTTTTTGGACTATAAGACGAACCGTACCATAAGGTGCACCCCAAATTTGGGGTGAAAATTGCAGAAAAAAAGATTTTTTTTATAAGATGGGGGTCCGTCTTATAGTCCGAATTTACAGTATTTTACCTGAGGGCTGGCGGTGGCAAAGCAGGGTCACAGGAGGCATGGTGTCGGCAGAGGTGGGGTGATGCGGTGTGGCGTGCACCTGAGCAGGGTCCCTTCCTGCTTAGGTGGGCGACGCCACGGCCTGGTGTCCATGGGGGGGTTGCAGCAGTGGTGTGGCGGCGGCAGAGGAGCGGTATGGCGTGCGCAGGGTCCCTTCCACAGGAGAGGTGACGCAGCGGCCCGGAATGCAATGTGAGCAGCAGAGCCGGGTTGAATATCGGTGGTGGCGGCCATCTTCCCGAGGCCGCGCGTGCACAGATGAAGTGCTCTGCTTCACGGGGCTTCAGGAAAATGGCCGCAGGAGGCCGCGCGTGCGCAGATGGAGATCGCGGCGGCCATTTTCCTGAAGCCGAGATCTAAATCTGCAAACTCGGCTTCAGGAAAATGGCCGCCGCGATCTCCATCTGCGCACGTGCGGCCTCCCGCTGCCATTTTCCTGAAGCCCCGTGAAGCAGAGCACTCCATCTGCGCACACGCGGCCTCGAGAAGATGGCCGCCGCCACCGATAAACCGGTGATCAACCCGGCTCTGCTGCTCACATTGCAGGTGACGTACAGGGCCGATGCGTATGAGCTCGGGGCCTTCACTTCATCCGCCAGCGGTCCTCCTCAGAAGCGTCTGGCCGAGCGGTGCCGGGGGCGGCTGTCAGAAGTGACAGCTAGCGGGCGGGCCGTTTAAAATCATCAGGCGGGCCAGATGCGGCCCGCGGGCCGCATCTTGCCCAGGTCTGCTCTAAACGCTCAGAAAAAACCCTGAGAAAAACCTGAAATCAATCAGGGTATGTGACTCTTTCAGGTTTGGGGTAAGGACTAAAAGGACAAAATGTGACAACTTTTTTTTTTATCTTGCACCAACTGGGGCAGCTGTTGATAAAATGAAAACTTACAATGCCGGGCACTGTAAAAAAAAAAGCCTGAACAGCAGGTATCGTTGGCAAAATAGATGTTCGTATTTCACCGTTTTACTTTACTGGAAATGACAGTGGATTCTTACATTCCCCAAAAAACAAACAAGCAATTCTGATGAGCATGCTGTACCATGACCATGCAGTAAGTAGTCGAGATGACAAAAAGCTGCAGATGATATTAGATTTTAATTCCACCAAGGGGCAGTTGACACATGAGATCAACTAATAGCTACGTACACAAGCAAACGCAAAAGCAATTGGTGGCCACTGGTTTTACTTAATATTATAACACTGTTGATGTATCTGCCTACGATGCATTTGTTTATGACGTGAAAAAGATTGGAACGCCAATAAACTGCATAAACGAAGACTCTTTCCGGAAGAATTAGGAAAGTCACTTTTTATGCTGTCTATTCTAGAAAGAAAAGCAAAACCCCTGAAGCGAAGGAGCAGCAGCCATATTAAACCGTATCCAGCAGCATGCTCAACAACGCAAACCCACGGCTTCCACCAGCACCGGAAAAAGACTAAAAAGGAAAAGATACAGCATTTGTCCATCTCTGTGTGATAAAATAAATATTACATGTTCTACTCATAGTAAATATTTATGTAAAGAACATGAGTTATTTCTGTGCAGAATGCAAGAAAGCCTGAATATAGTAATGCATGAACCTGTACAACCCTTTTCTAAAGAAAAAAAGAGCAAACTGAAGTTTTGATTTTTAGTTTTCATTTGTTTTTTACCAACCATGTTCACATACCGTTAAACAATGCAACTGGTATTCAAATAATAGAGTAGCTAAATGTCAAAATTAACAGTCTTTAATAAGTCAGGTCATATTGACCCGAACAGTACAAGTGTATAGCCAATACCTACAGAACAGCAGGGTTAAAGATGTTCAAAGATAAGAGATAGTGATCTGCGAACGTGCTCAGATAAGGACTTGTTTTTATTTCAATTAAAGGACTTTACTCTGTATCTTTATTAAATTTGACTATGGGGTTAGTAATCGGGGTGTCTTATAGATGCCTTTCCATTACTAACCCCTGGGCTTGATGTCAGCGGCCATAAACCAGCTTATATCAACCCCACAACTAATACCCCAGTTGTCACTGCACCAGGGCCAGTGGGAAGAGCAAAAGTTAAGCGCCAAAACTGGTGCATATAATGGATGCACAATTTCTGGGGCAGCTGATTGCTAATGTTCTTAGTCTGGGAGGGGGCCAATATCCATGGCCCCTTCCTAGACTATTAATATCAGTCCACAGCTGTCTGTTTAGCCTTTGCTGGTTAGTAAATTTAGGTGGGACCCCATGTCATGTATTTAATAACCAGTAAAGGCTAAGCAAACAGCTGTGAGATGTAATAGCCTACAAACTTTTATGGCTATTGGCCACTTCCCAGAATATTAACATCAGCCCCCGCCATCAGCTTTCCTTCAGCTGGTTATAAAAATTACAGGGAAAGTTTTTTTTAATTTAATTATATTTAATACAAGCTACACAGTGGGTGCGGACTACAAGTCTCATTAGCATTGCCTGGTCTCGCTGATTGCAGAGTAGGGAGACCAGGCGACAATGATGACAGCTGCATTCAGCACCCGGTGTCTAGGGACAGTGCTAATTGTACTGCCTTTCCGAGGCGTTGATATGTATCACACAGATGTCATCAGTGTTCACGTGTGCAGCATGCATTTCATCCATGGTACATTAAATAAAGGGACATGTCTGCAGGCTTTGCACATGGACACACAGTGAGTGTGTAAAACCTGACATGTGTGCACTGCCATTAAATAGAATAGTTTTCCTAGTGTCCGTATTTACGGTACTTAAAAAACGAACCGCATAAGGACATAAATAACAGATTTCTTAAGGGGGCCTGAAAAACAGATGTCCCTGATGTGCTTTCAATGAACTTGCAAAAGTCTTCTACTGCGCCAATATGTGATAGCTTATAGTAAATTGCCAAATGTATAACCGTAAATTATAGGGCTTTTATTTTTTAGGCTGGTGTCAAACATAGCGCTTGGCACACGTGTAGCGCTCATCCATTTGGCTCTGCTGAGAAACCGCTTTCTAAATGTCACAGGAACTTTAGACTTCATTATTAGTACGTTAACTACTATTGGCATACCTATTGGTAACTGTTTTATTGCGCCATAAACTACAGAGGAGTTATCCACAATTAGCATAAAGACCAGTGGGAGACACAGGACAGCTGTACCAAGGAGCAGCCAGAGTCCAGTAGGAGAGTATACTGTAGTTTTATATACGCCTATGAAGTAGACAGCTCAGATCAGCACACCTAGAGGTCTATGTTCACAAATGTGTGTAACCAGCCTAAGAGAAATAAACAGTCTCCATGGGAGTGTGGCAGCAGCTTACTTCCCTCATCCTACTGAGAACATACGGTACATGCTTGGCCAAGTAGAATGAACGAGCATTCGGCTAACAGCCATCTAATGTCTATGCCCCCTTTCATAGTAGGAGCCTCAGGGGTCGCTATGAAGGGATTCAAACTGCTTGCACTATTTGAAGGCCCGATGGCCACCTACACAGGATCGTGTTAAATGGCCTGATTGTGCTAAGTATACTGTATATGTTTTTTTCCTTTTGTGTCAGGAATTTCTTAAAGCCTGGAAAAAAACTTACTGAACCAGCATTAATGCAGCAGGTCACCTTCATTACCATTGTAAATTCACAGATGACTCTTTAGGTTCACGTGAGTAATATGAATAATTTCAGTACTGCTTCCATCTCCACAACCATGAATCATCACAAAGATAAGAGTGGGAGACTAGGACCGGCATACAATACAAGTACCGTAAGTTGATCTTTCTCCATGGTAAACTGTACAATGGAAGAGGTCTAGAAAAGAGTGATCAATGGGTATGCGATCGAAACTCATACATGGACTTGTGGTAAAAACTCCGTATAAAGGTGTGGCCACAAGCTGCGGCTAACACAAGAGTTTGCCCAATGGCTCCCATATTATAAAATAAGGTTGAAAAGCAATTGGTCATTAGATTGGGCTGAGTTTTCCAAATTAATGTCTCCTTTGTGAAAAGGGAATATGGACCTTGTAGAATTCTCAATACAGAACTAGACAATTAACACTCATGAGAGCCTCATTAGACCAAATGAACATAAGAAACATAGCTGCAGTAAATGAAAAGGACCAGAATCAGCTTTATGTTGTCAGAACGATATGAAGATGATAACAAGATGGCTAATTTGACCATATTTTGAAACTTCCTCCCAGGAAACCTTTCCTAATGTATGACATACTGTCTTTCGCTCTTACTTATTGCTTAGGAACCTGCATGGCTTAACATAATACGTCTCTTACTGATTGTATCTGTAACTAAAAGGCATGGATACACTAGAAATGGAGCTCCGCATTGCTGGCTTCCCAGGAAGTTTATTCTTCTGTGTACATGGCACTTCTCCTATGTACTAATCCACAATAGAGAGAGGGAGAAGGCATGTAATCTTGTGAGCAGGTGATTGCCCTGTTGAGTAAAAGACTATCATCCCATCTATGCCAAAAAACTGGCATAAAAAAGGAATAGTTCCACAGAATTTTGCAATTTTTAGCTCTTCTGCACCAGCTGCAGAACAATTTCTGTTATAGCAGTATAGTTTTCGCTACATCTCTTTCCTCATGTGCAGGCATTACAGGACCTTAGGTATCCATGGTTATGACCACTAACAACTAGCTATCTGTCACTGTATCAGTGGTCGTAACCATGGATACCCAAGTAGAAAAAGGTGGGGGAAGAAACCTCCAGTGATGAAATCAAGACGAAAAGTTATCTTTTTTTGGAAAAATAATATGAAAAAACTTTTATTCGGTACAGTAGTACATTAAAAAAAAGACATGGATCCTGGTCACCACTACCTGGGATGAACAACTCAGGTTGTTGGTTGTTCATCCCAGGTTGTGGTGACCAGGATCCATGTCTTTTTTAATGTACTACTGTACCGAATAAAAGTTCACTCTTTTTTTTTTTTTTTTACAAAAAAGATAACTTTCCTTCTTGATTTCATTGCTGGAGGTTTCTTCCCTCACCTTTTTCTATTTCGCCGATGTCCAAGACTCAGATGATAATGACAATGTACTCCCAGCAGGCAGAGATGGTACTGGCTCCAACTGCCAATATGATGCTACACTGATGCATGATGGGATTGATAAGAGCATAGAGGAATAAAATGCAGGATGACAGTTAGCAAGCAAGATGGAGGCTGTACTGTATTGTTAATGAGTACACCATATGTACGAGAAATGAGAGTGTGATAGACGATAAGGTGGGGGAGCAAGCACTGAAAAATATATTGGGTCATTCCACATCAAGTGGACCAGTTTTAAAAATCGTCCCCACTCGACCTTCTCCGATTTTGCTGAAAATTTATAAGGATGTACATGTATGTTTGAAAAGAGGTTCTGTAAATTTTTAGGCCAAAGTGGTGCGTAACCGTTGGATCTGCTGGAACACATTCCGTTTGTGTGTACCATTCACCAAAATGTCAAACTAATGCTTGCAGCATGCCCAATCAATGATGACTACAAAGAGCTCATATGCAAAATGGTCTGTGGAATTGAATCCAAGGACTGTATGCTTGGCCGTTGTGATAAATGCCCGGGTCCTGAAGTTTTAAAAGAATTTCTAGTCAATGTGTTTGTCAACAGTGACCCTGAAGATATTATTGAGTTCAAACAATGGATTCACACTGATCGAGACACGCTTGATACGAAACAACTGACTATAGAAGATTTCATTGAAGAATTGTTTTTGAAAATTTCTAAACTTTGTAGCCATCACTACATCACCAAGCATCAAAGTTGATATCTGAAATCGTTGAAGGAAAATCTGAGACCTGGAGAGCTTGTGATCCTTATGGACTTTGCTGAAAATTACTCATTTATTGTTAAAGATGCCATTCAAGGTTTCCACTGGGAAAATAGTCAAGCTGCAGTACACCCATTTGTAATTTACTTCAAGGAGTTAAATGGTGAAGCTGTGCAGAACATCAGCTTGTGCATAATCAGTGATTGCTCACGACATGACACGGTTGCAGTCCACACTTTCTTAACAGTAATTGTGGAGTATCTCAAGACTCATCAATGGGATTCGTCATATCCACTACTTCAGCGATGGATCTGCAGCCCAGTACAAAAATTTCAAAAATTTTCTCTACTTGTGCCACCACAATGCTGATTTCAGTATCAGCGCTGAATGGAATTTTTTTGGTACCAGTCATGGAAAGTCACCCTGTGATGGGATTGGAGGGACAGCAAAGAGGTTGGCAGCTCGTGCCAGTCTTCAACGCCCAACTGAAAACCAAATACTGACCCCGGTGGATTTATTAAACTTTTGCAATGAGCAACTGCATGGAATCAAGTTTTTTTTTTTGTTCCAAAAGAAAAAATTGACGAAATACGGGTAGTTCAAGAGGAAAGGTTCAAAGATGGACATACGATTGCTGGAACAAGAGAAAATCACCAGTTTGTGCCAATTGATGACAAAAAGATTTGCATTTCAAGGGTGTCAAATGACCCATCATCTTTCATTGCCCATGTAGATAGATCTGTCAGATCAGAAATGCCTTTTGTGCCAATTGCTAACCTCCAGCCAGGGCAATACATTGCCTGCATTTACGATATGAACTGGTGGATTGGAAATATTTCTGAAATTTCAGTCGACAAGCATGATGCATTAATAAATTTTATGCATCCTCATGGACCAGCTAACTTCTTTCACTGGCCTGTGAGAAATGATACATGCTGGATTCCCGAGCAGTCAATCATTGCAATAATTCCAGCACCAGCTGCAACAGCAATGGGCCGACAATACAGCTTCTCTGATGAACCGATTATGTTGCAAATTCAGCAACAATTCCAGACCACTTAGACTGAACATTATGGCTTGGGAACCAACAAAAGATACCCAATATTAGGCTTGGGTTCTTAGGCAAAGACACCCACCCTCAGGCTTCGGAACCTGCGATAAAGAGACCGCCCGAGGCTCGCCTTGCCCGGCTATCGGCCATGGCTCCTAGGCGATGGGGCTGCCAATTCTCGATAGACAGCATTATTACAATTCTTAATAGGATTATAATACCAATTCTTAGGGAATTGGTTGTGGTATAACCACCATGGACCAACGCAAGGGTTTGAATAGTGCAGTTACCATTCATTGCGTATTAATAAATAACACCATGTTCAGTGGCATTTTTCATTTCTTAAACTGAGAGACTCCAAAAAAAACCCCAATGATCCTTGTAGAGAAAAATGTGCTCTTTCTAATGATATCAGAATTAATATATTTTAGGGATACCCTTTTTGAGAAATTTGACCTAAAAATAGGTAAAATTCGTTTTTTTTAAGTTTTTCATCATACGTGGGTGTGAATATTTCCACAAATACATATGCTTTGACCGTGATATTGCAGCAATGCAAAGTCATGTAGATGTTTGGTGTACAGGGCAAAGCACCAGTTACTATTGGTTTGTGGCTTGAGTTATATATGGGCAAAGTTTGGCATAAATTTTATGCAACGCGTTTTTCAAGCTACTTTGACACAAAATTGCAGCCGAAATATTGTTTTGTCATAGCCGGTAATAATTTTATCGTGTTTAGCAGCAAAAGTTTAGCTAGTATGCCAAATTTCAGCATCATAGCCAGTATAGAACTCTAATGGCTATGTGCCAAAGTTTGCAAAATCCTCTTAGCTGAAGCCGCAGGCTTGGTGGAACCTCCAGTGAAAGGTCAACAGTGCCCAATGTATTTGAGATCTGGCCCTAAAAATTTACAGAACCTCTTTTCAAACATACATGTACATCCTTATAAATTTTCAGCAAAATCGGAGAAGGTCGAGTGGGGACCACTGGTCCACTTGACATGGAATGACCCTATTGCAAAACCGATTCATCTGCTACCAACATTCAACAGGCTTTGGTAAATAAAGTCAGTCTCCTCCTCGGCTTCTTTCTACCCGCATACCAACAATAACTGGTTTTCTAACTACTCCTTTATTTGTGTTAATTAGTGGCCCAAGCATGCGATTCTCAGCCTCGCCTCATCAATGATCAGGCTTGGGTGTGGGTTGATGTATGAAATTAATAGGAGAATGCGTGAATGTGTGATATACATTTCTTTAATGTGAAGTAGTCATCCAGAGCATTCACACTCTTTGGATATTAAAAATACATACCCTCTGGATAACTGACAGGTGCACGACCATCGATATGAAGTGTAATGGTGTCAACAATAGACTAAGCACACTGAAACCAGCACTGGTACTTAAACAAAGATTTCAGTGTTGCAGGATACATATAGAGGGTACTACACAATGGTGCTAAATACGCAAGGCTCATCATATGTTCCCCTATGGAAAGGTATTACATTTCTATTCACTTATGATCATTTTTTAAATACTTCTCTTTCTCTGGTTTCCGGCGCCGCTCCGGTCCTCTTCTAGATCATGTGACCACTCTTCCGCTTTGCCCGCTCACACAGGGACTGTTGTGTGCAGCAGTGGTTGCTTTCTCATAGCAAGTCAATGGAGCCTCAGAACAAATGTTGCTTAGAATTATGGCTCAAGCAGACATCTGTTAAATTTGGTCCGAGCATGATTGGGAGACCCACGTACAATCTGGGCATTGCAGTCTGTACGCAGACCGAATTTCATGGAGATCTGCATGAACCATTAGGCTGTGTGCACACGTTGCGTTGTTTTTGCTATAAAAACGCATACATTATGCATCCCATCATTTAGAATGCATTCCGCAATTTTTGTGCACATGATGCATTTTTTTCAGCTAAAAAAACGCATTGCTGTAAAAAAACGCAGCTCATTAAGGGTATGTGCACACGCTGCGGATCCGCAGCGGTTTCCCATGCCTATACAGTACCATGTAAAGCTATGGGAAATTAAATCCGCAGTGCACATGCTGCGGAAAAAAACGCGCGGAAACGCAGCGGTTTATTTTCCGCAGCATGTCAATTCTTTGTACGGAATCCGCAGCGGTTTTTCACCTGCTCCAATAGGAAACTGCAGGTGAAAACCCGCAGCAGAAACCGCAATAAAAACCGCAGTGGTTTTGCACTGTGGATTTATCAAAACGGCTGCAGAAAATTCTGCAACGGAATCCTCAGCGTGCGCACATGGCCTTAATTTTGCGGATTTTTCACGCTTTTCCCGCTGTTTAATGCATTGGGAAGTTCCGGAAAAAAACGCGAAAAAAAAAAAAAAACGCGCAAAAACGCAAGAAAAAAGCGCATGCGGATATCTTGCAGAAAATGTCCGTTTTGCTCAGGAAATTTCTGCAAGAAATCCTGAACGTGTGCACATAGCCTTAGGGTGTGTTCCCACGGTCAGTAAATGCTGCGGGTTGGACGCTGCGTACATCCACAGCATCCAACCTGCAGTGGCCAGATGTTTCAATTTCAAGAAATCCCATCTCCACTATGTGTTCAGAGATGCCCCCGTCTATTTACGCTGCAGAGATGCTCCATCTCCACAGCATAAATTACCCATTCACTATCATTAGATGCGGTAAAACCACATTATGTTCTTAGTCACATGCATATTAAGTGTGGGAACGCAGCTTACTACGCATGTGTACTAATTTACATAATAGCGTACCTTGTTTCAGCTGGAAGTTCGCGTACACTGCAGTTCTCGCGATCGATCTGTTGACCGCGAGAATTGCCGTGCACGTGACCGTTGGGGACGGTGTTATCTCTGGTCACTAGCCAAGTTCTCACGGTCAGCTGACCACAAGAACTGCAGTTAAGGTGACCGCATTATCTCCTCCGGTCATCAGCTTCCAGCTCCGCTGTGTCTGGATGTCAGGCTGAGTGGTGGCATAATGCCACCGTTCAGCCAAAGGCATCCAGATGTAGCAGAGCTGCACTCGTCATGGGACAGTATGCAGATCTTTTAGGCGGACAGGTAAGGATATTGTTGTTTTTTTATTTTAATTCTCTTACAGGAGATCGAGGGCTTCGGTGGAATTAGGTGTTGCAGTAAGTATGGTTTATTTGAGAATATTAAAAGAGTGGAGTCTGTGTCATTATTTCAATTAAAATACTTTATTCTGGCTGTGTCTTTCTTTACCACATGACTATAGGATTAGTAATGGATAGGTGTCTTATAGACGCCTCTCCATTACTAAGCCGTTGGCTTGATGTCACCTGACAATACAAAGGTGACATCAACCCCACAAATATTACCTCACTTGCCACAGCTACAGGGCAAGTGGGAAGAGCCGGGTAAAGTGCCACAATTGGAGCATCTTTGGATGTGCCAATTGTGGGGCAGCTGTGGGCTGCTGTTTTTTAGGCAAGTGAGGGATAAAATCCATGGGACTCGCCAACCTGAGAATACCAGGCTGCAGCTGTCTGCTTTTTCCTTGGCTGGTTAACAAAAATAGGGGACCTCACGCTATTTTTTTTTTGGAGGGGATCCCACTATTTTTGCTAACCATCCAAGGTAAGCAGACTACTGCAGCCTGGTATTATCAAGCTGGTAAGGTTCATGGATATTGGATAATTACCAGTCTGAAATACCAGGCCGTAGCTGTCTGCTTTTTCCTTGGCTGGTTAATAAAAATAGCATGGGGTCCCCCTATTTATTTTTTTTAGGGGATCCCACTATTTTTGCTTACCATCCAAAATAAGCAGACTGCTGCGGCCTGATGTTATCATGTGCTTCATGGATATTGGATCCTTACTAGCCTGAAATACCAGTCCCAGTAGCCTGCTTTACTCTGACTGGTTAACATATGTAGGGGGACCCCATGCTATTTTTTAATAAAATGATTATGTATTAAAAATGAGGGGACCTCTCTGTGTTTTCCTCCACTTCCTGTGTCATGTACTTCCAGCTGTGTCCCAAGTTTCACCATTATTTAAATACACATGCACAGTAAGCTGCGTTCCCGCACTTAATACGCATGTGATTAGGAAGATAATGCGGTTTTAACGCATCTAATGAAAGTCTATGGGTAATTTACGCAGTGGAGACCGCGCGTCTTCGCTACATAAACTGACATGTTCCGGTCTGGAAAGACACGCCACATGACCGCCTCTGCGGGTGAGCCACGAACATTGGTGCACACATAGTGGGCATGGGATTTCTTGAAATCCCATCCACTATATGTAACAGCTGGATGCTGCAGGTTGGATGCTGCAGATGTACGCAGCGTCCAAGCCGCAGCATTTACTGACCGTGGGAACATATCCCAATAAATCTGAAAACAAGAACTTACTTTTTTTCCTTCCCAGAAGCCAACTTTCAATTACCTTTATTTCAAGTGACAAAAAAAACGCATGCATTGAAAAAACATCAAAAACGCATGCGGAAAAAAGGCATCAAAGGCATCAAAAACGCATGTAAAAATGCATCAAAAACGCAGGTGACCTGCAAGTGACCTCAGATGCAAATTTCACCTGTGTCAAATCCTGAGCAAGCACTGAGCCATTCCTGATTGTGTGCACATACCCTTACATTGACAAAGCAACTTCCAGCCCACACATTAACCCCTGGTGATCCAGCTAGTCCAATTTGGGATCACAGTCTAGAAAAGGACCGAACCAGAGCTGGAAGCCAGAGAAGACCGTGATCAATAAGTAGTTATGGGCGAACCTCCGGATTTTAGGGTCTGTTGATTTCGGCCAAACAGTTAAAAAAAAGTTTGGTTCGGGTACCAGAACAGTACCTGAACCTAAACAACATTCACTTGAATAGGGAGCCCGAACATCCAGTGTGCTTGACAGCGCAGCAAACACTGCCTCTGATCGGCAGTAAAATCAGTAATGCTGGTCAGAGAACTGTGCAGTTTTGCCTGGCTCGTTATCAAAAATACAGGGAAACCCACACAGGTTGCTTTTTTTTATTATTTATTTAGAGCGTAGGCTGATGAATACTCCCATCAGTCGATGCCTGGTCTCGCTGTTATTAACGGCAGCAGGTGTAGGCTAATGGGAGTTATTGTCCCATCAGTCGACGCCAGTGACCTGAGGTAAACTTTTCACATTCCATTACACCTGAGGGCTCACGCCGTCATTTGACCATTCAATGGCCAGCTATCATCCAGGCTGACAAAACATGAAGGTGAACTGACCATTTGACAATAGTGACCTAGTTTGCCAAGAGTTCACTATTTAGTTCAGTATTTGGTCAGTATTTTACATCAGTATTTGTAAGTCAAAACCAGAAGTGGGTAAAAAAAGCACAAGTGGTGACGTGTTTCTATTATACTTTCCCTCTTATAGTCCACTCCTCCTGGTTTTGGATTACAAATACTGATGTAAAATACTGACCAAAATGCTGAACATGTAAAGGTGGTCTAAAGGCCTCAATTCATTCATTTTACTACCTTTATTGGAGTAAGCAATAGTTATTGGGCAATTTTATGTTTGTGCCAAATTATTTATGGCTTTTCCTTATTTTTTTAACCTACCGTATTTTCCGGCGTATCAGACGACTTTTTAACCCCTAAAAATTGTCCCAAAAGTCGGGGGTCGTCTTATATGCTGGGTACGGGTGCACAGAGCGATCCTGGATGGTTCCCAGGGTCTGAAGGAGAGGAGACTCTCCTTCAGGCCCTGGGATCCATATTCATGTAAAAAATAAAGAATAAAAATAAAAAATATGGATATACTCACCCCTCCGACGGACCCTGGCTCTCAGCAGTGCAAGAGTCTGCCTCCGTTCCTAAGAATGCAGTGAGTGAAGGACCTTCGGTGACATCACGGTCACATGAGCGGTCACGTGAGTGGTCGCGTGACCGCGACGTCATCGCAGGTCCTTCACTCACTGCATTCTTAGGAACGGAGGAAGATGCTTGCACCGCTGAGAGCCAGGGTCCGTCGGAGGGGTGAGTATATCCATATTTTTTATTTTTATTCTTTATTTTTTACATGAATATGGATCCCAGGGCCTGAAGGAGAGTCTCCTCTCATCCAGACCCTGGGAACCACACGCCGTATAAGATGACTGGGCGTATAAGATGACCCCCGTCTTATACGACGGGTATATCCCAAATTCCATATTTTATATGGAAAAGTTGGGGGTCGTCTTATACGCCCAGTCGTCTTATACACCAGAAAATACGGTAGTTCTTTTAGTCCCAGACATTTTTTCTTAGGTTTACTCAACAATGTGAATATGGTCTACATTATCCAGATGTTTTCTGCCAATTTGAGACTTTTTGAAATGTTGCCAGTATCCAAGTGGAGTGCAAAATCTGTCTAATCTTATTTTTCCAAAGTTTAAGACTAACATGACATTTTAAAGTTTATTGACAGGACTGTGCAACATTTTAAACCCCAAAAACTTAAACCAAAATGGAAAACACAACAAACAAAAAAAAATAGCATTTGCACCAAATTAATCAAACATGAAATGGTCTAGCATTGTTTCTAACAGGCTAGAAGTGGGACTGCCCCTCCGCAGTTCTGTTTAGGGCTCTCGGGTGTTCTGGACGGAGTACCATTACAATATCGGAGGTGTACTGTAAGCACATTGCACAATGCTATCAGATGCAATAGCACCTAGCTGTTTGAGAACACATTGAGGATTTATATTTTACAGCTACATTGTCTAAAAATGACATGCCATGAAAAAGAGACAGAGAACCTGGGGAACATTACAGGCCAAAGAAAAACCTTTGTAAATCTAGTTTATTTCATAATGTAAAATGTAGACAAATACACTAAATATAGCCAAACTCCTAGAAAACCTCTTTAATCGGAAACTGCCAAAAGGTTTTTGCCACCTCATCTAAGAGCAACATGATATAGACAGAGACCCTGATTCTAGCGATGTGTGACTTACTGGACTGCTTGCAGTAACGTTGATAAAATCAGTTTCATCAGCAGGAGTTTATGACTAGAAGACTACGAAATCTGCAGCCATGTAGTCCTTCATATTCATGAGCTCTATAACCCCGTCCCCACCACTGATTGGATCAGAAAGATGCCAATCAGTGGTGGGGGGGGTTATACAGAGCTCAGCGTTTCGAGAAGTGGTACATCTGCAGCAGATCAAACAGTGTTTTTATCAAAGACAGTAAGCAGTCCCGTAGGTGATACAGCACTGGAATCAGGGTCTCTACCCCCACATCATGCTTCTTGCTGATGAAATAGTGAAAAACCCGGTGACAGATTCCGTTTAAAGAGGTTGTCGGGCCTGATATGAAAACTCTGCAGTCACTTAATAATTGAGGAATCATAAAAATGTACGATGCGTCACAATTCTTCTGTATTTTCTGTGCAGGTGGATGGTCGTCCGTATTTCTCAATTTTCTTATACTGAGAGCAGTTTGACGAGTCTGGTTGACAAGTGACCAGAAGTATGCAAATTGCATACATGCAGTCACATTACAGCCCTCCCATGTGTGGAATACAGGGTCGTTGTGACAGTCGGCGAATTGCGCACTGTTACGTTTCGGCAATGTGCAGTCATCTAGAATATTGCAGACTTTTCATTTCAACCCAGGCAACCACTGTAATACATGTTACATTATTTTGTACCCCATATGAAGTATTTAATATATCGGGGCATATTATTCTTTAAAGGAATTATCTGCAACCATTTTTTTTTTTTACTATTTATCTAAAAACTAACAGACAGGTAGGTGCTACCTACTTGCCTGTTGTGCCTGGCGCCGATCTCTACCAGCACAGAGTGGTCACAGACCGTTCATGCCGGTGATTCAGCAGCTTCCACTGATGTCACATCAACAATCAAGAAGGTTTTCTTCCACTCTGCTTTGCTGACGGGCTTGACTGCCGACATTATGCTGACTGACAGCTAGCTCCATCCAGTCTAACTACAGGGAGCCGGATGTCAATCAGCATGACGTTGGCAGTCACGTCCTGTTCATTGACAGAGCAGCCTGGAAGAGAAAGAGCTCCTATTGATATGAAGCAACTGAATCGCTGGTAGGAGCAGTCAATGTTCGCTCTGTGCTGATGACGCTTAGAACAAGTAGGTAGTTAGCAACTAACCGCCAGTTTGTTTTTTAAGGAATCTGTCACCCCATGGACAATATTAAGCCTATTACTATGGGCATACAGGTAATCGAATGGTTAAACCAGCCTTACCTGTATGCCTCATAGCTGCGGTGTAGATCTTGAGAAATGCAGTTCTAATGTTTTACGTTAATGATTTCATCCAGGCTCCAGGGCATGCGGTGCATGGAAGAAATCCCTGCCTTCCCTCTTCAGTATAATAGCACCCGTCTCCCATACGCATCACACTGACCAGTGATGTGAAGTTGCAGCGCTGTAGCCCTGCGCATGCGTCGTCTACCCGTGTGTTTATGTGAAACCTATTCACCCGTCTATGGGCAGAGCCTTCATCGATCTTCTGCACAGGTAATTCTCTGCTATTGTGCTGTGACTCACCAGTGCAGAAGATCGATGAAGACTCTGCCCATGGAAGGGAGGATAAGTTTCACATAACCGTGCAAGTGGACAGCACATGCGCGGGACTACAGCTTTGCAACTGCACATTACAAGTCAGTGTTACACGCATGGGAGAGGGGTGCTATTATAAGGAAGAGGAGGCAGGGATTTCTTCCAGGAACCGCACGCCCCGGAACCTGAAATAAATCATTAACATAAAACATAACTACATAACTACATGTCTCAAGATCTACACTGCAGCTATGAGGCATACAGGTAAGACTAGTTTAACCATTCTATTACCTGTATGCCCATAGTAATAGCTCAAAATCATCTCTTTAAACAACATCTTGAGACCAATATTACAAAGCCAAACAAAGTCAAACTAACCGTTGATTTCGCCTTTGAATATCTGAAGTCTTCATCCTCTTTTTTCTCATCTTTGTTGGTTTGCTCCCGGACATTTCTGTACCCAAGGCTGGGTATGACATATTCGACTCCTAGATCTAAATCTTTCATCTTCTCTTAGCATTGAGCGCCTCTAGTGAAACCACGTTCACTAAAACTATAGACAAAAAACACATCTTACTTAAAAATGTCTGCATCACCTGCACTCTACATCTCTCGCACATTTAAGGCAATGTATGCATTCATTAAAACACATGGTGATGCACTGCGTCATTTTTCTGCTTTTATGAATCCTTGATTATTTTTCAAACCATTTGCAAGTGTTTCTGTATGCAAATTGTCCGCGCTCACGTTGACCTGCCCCGTACTACCCTTCTCTCTTATTTACATTTCCAATGTCAGGAACTAGGAAGAGCGATGACTGTGTACATTAAGGCTATGTGCACACGTTCAGGATTTCTTGCAGAAAATTCTGGAGAATTCCGGACATTTTCTGCAAGAAATCCGCAAGAAAACCGCGTGCGTTTTTGCCGCGATTTTGACGCGTTTTTTTCCGGACACTTCCCAATGCATTTTAAGTGGGAAATCCGCAAAAAAAACGCAAAATTAATGAACATGCTGCGTTTTTTACCGCGATGCGTTTTTACCGCGGAAAAAAACGCATCATGTGTACAAAAAGTGCAGAATTCATTAAAAATGATAGGATGCATAATATAAGCAGATTATTTGCGGTTTTATAGCGTTTTTATAGGGAAAAAACGCGAAAAAAACGCGAATAATCTGCAACGTGTGAACACAGCCTAAATGTGCAGGTTCATGGTGGAAAAGGATAGCTGTGCTATCCAGGTATTGACGGATCTGGGTGCCCACATTGGTTACCCCACAGATCATAACCATCTGCACGCTCAGAGTTGTGCGCACCTCCAAGCACAATGGGAAGGTCCCAGTACAAGTTTGCTGTCTGTAGAAACACTTGAAAGATGCAGGAGCTAAACTAATAGAAAAGAAATATTGCAGAAATACAGTGATTTAAGTGATTTAATGCACCACAAAAAAAAACATTGCAAAAAGTGTACTCCTCCTAAACAAGCAGACTAGTTATTTCATTGCTTTTGGCCACAAGCTTATACAATAACGCACACACATGCCCGGACAAGCCTGCACTAAGCAGAAGCGGACTGAATCCCTTCATTCTTTTTGGGTTCATTTGATTTCTGTCTGCATTTTGCTTGAATTATGACATCAAGGACTAGCTGAAGATATAGCAACAAGCGGATAAACAAGTATATAGTAATAAAGCGAAGGATGAGTGCAGGATAGGAAGATTAGATGTCATTAGTGGTTTTTAAGATTTTCTCAACAATATGGACAAAAAGCAGATTTCCATAATCAACATTTGCAACCCACAATGTAACAACAGTCCGCTGTCCCCTCTAATAATAAAATATATATTCTCATAGCATTGCACACCTTTGTAACCATGCAATACCCTAGTTAGGGACAGCACCAGCCTTATACCAAGAGCAACCACAGAATCCTCCTTTTTTTAAGTTTTCCCTTTAGCTACTAAACTGACTAATTAGAAATCCCCCTCAGGACCAGCATATTACATACTGTACGTATAAAGCATGCAAGAAAGAAAATACAATGGAAAGAAATCAAGCAAGAAAAAAAGAAAAAGGAGGTAAACAAGAGAACCAGTCCCAAGCAAAAGGATGGAATCAATCTCCTCAACCAGAGACTCCTTTAAATGATAGAAAACCCAACAGACAGCAGCTTTGGGGTCTTTTCCCCTCCATCTGTGCAGAGCAGGGAAATGACTGACTGGATGAGCAGGTCTCCTGTCTACATTAGCAACTGTGCCCAGGACTGGGCTGGTAAGCTACGGCCTTCAGAGCTCAATCGCCTCGCATTGTACAGATTGGAAACAGCAAGGCCATAAAATCTAGAAGTCCATAAATCCCAGCATCCAAAAAAATCCACATCAGTGCCCGGGCATGCCGCAGGGTTCCTAAATACCTGCTGATCAGTGCGACAATGCTGCCAACTACAGCGCCAGTAATAACTGTATACAATAGCAGCATACAGTGTGCCACCCCCACCAGCACTGTGCGAGGAAAAAGGAACCGAAGATGTGGCAAGTCTGCCCCCTACTGCCAAGTATACACATTACACAAGCAAATAAAAAAAGAAGCAACACAGGGACATGTAGACACATCTGAAAACATCCCTGTGTTCTGGAGCAGCTTGCCTCTGACAACATGCCTGTGTTCTGGAGCAGCCTGCCTCTGACAACATCCCTGTGTCCAGGAGCAGCCTGCCTCTGACTACATTCCCTGTGTTCTGAAGCAGCCTGCCTCTGACAACATCCCTGTGTCCTGGAGCAGCCTGCCTCTGACACTATCCCTGTGTTCAGGAGAAGCCTGCCTCTGACAACATCCCTGTTCTGGAGCAGCCTGCCTCCGACAACATCCCTGTGTTCTGGAGCAGCCTGCCTCTGACAACATCCCTGTGTTCTGGAGCAGCCTGACTGACATCCCTTTGTCCTGGAGCAGCCTGCCTCTGACAACATCCCTGTGATCTGGAGCAGCCTGACTGACAACATCCCTGTAAGTACAAAGGACCTGGCACTCAACTTGAATTTGAGATTTTTTTATTCTGTAGTACGATCAAAACGTTTCGGCCTGGTATGGCCTTCGTCAGTTACTGTAGCGTTATTCTTTTAAGGCGAGTAGAAAGCACGTCTGAGTGCTGGTGTTGTGCGGGTCCAGACGCGGTGTCCACCGCTTTCGGCGTGATGCCCGCGTGTCACACACTCCGACAGCGGACACCGCGTCTGGACCCGCACAACACCAGCACTCAGACGTGCTTTCTACTCGCCTTAAAAGAATAACGCTACAGTAACTGACGAAGGCCATACCAGGCCGAAACGTTTTGATCGTACTACAGAATAAAAAAATCTCAAATTCAAGTTGAGTGCCAGGTCCTTTGTACTTACATGTATATGGTTTGGGAACCTACCTGTGCACCACAATAGCTGTGCTCACGTGTTTTGTTTCACTGACAACATCCCTGTGTTCTGGAGCAGCCTGCCTCTGACAACATCCCTGTGTTCTGGAGCAGCCTGCCTCTGACACTATCCCTGTGTTCTGGAGCAGCCTGCCTCTGAAACTATTCCTGTGTTTTGGAGCAGCCTGCCTCCGACAACATCCCTGTGTTCTGGAGCAGCCTGCCTCCGACAACATCCCTGTGTTCTGGAGCAGCCTGCCTCCGACAACATCCCTGTGTTCTGGAGCAGCCTGCCTCTGACAACATCCCTGTGTTCTGGAGCAGCCTGCCTCCGACAACATCCCTGTGTTCTGGAGCAGCCTGCCTCTGACAACATCCCTGTGTTCTGGAGCAGCCTGCCTCTGACAACATCCCTGTGTTCTGGAGCAGCCTGCCTCTGACAACATCCCTGTGTTCTGGAGCAGCCTGCCTCTGACAACATCCCTGTGTTCTGGAGCAGCCTGCCTCTGACAACATCCCTGTGTTCTGGAGCAGCCTGCCTCTGACAACATCCCTGTGTTCTGGAGCAGCCTGCCTCTGACAACATCCCTGTTCTGGAGCAGCCTGCCTCTGACAACATCCCTGTGTTCTGGAGCAGCCTGCCTCTGACAACATCCCTGTGTTCTGGAGCAGCCTGCCTCTGACAACATCCCTGTGTTCTGGAGCAGCCTGCCTCTGACAACATCCCTGTGTTCTGGAGCAGCCTGCCTCTGACAACATCCCTGTGTTCTGGAGCAGCCTGCCTCTGACAACATCCCTGTGTTCTGGAGCAGCCTGCCTCTGACAACATCCCTGTGTTCTGGAGCAGCCTGCCTCTGACACTATCCCTGTGTTCTGGAGCAGCCTGCCTCTGACACTATCCCTGTGTTCTGGAGCAGCCTGCCTCTGACACTATCCCTGTGTTCTGGAGCAGCCTGCCTCTGACACTATCCCTGTGTTCTGGAGCAGCCTGCCTCTGACAACATCCCTGTGTTCTGGAGCAGCCTGCCTCTGACACTATCCCTGTGTTCTGGAGCAGCCTGCCTCTGACAACATCCCTGTGTTCTGGAGCAGCCTGCCTCTGACAACATCCCTGTGTTCTGGAGCAGCCTGCCTCTGACAACATCCCTGTGTTCTGGAGCAGCCTGCCTCTGACAACATCCCTGTGTTCTGGAGCAGCCTGCCTCCGACAACATCCCTGTGTTCTGGAGCAGCCTGCCTCCGACAACATCCCTGTGTTCTGGAGCAGCCTGCCTCTGACACTATTCCCTGTGTTCTGGAGCAGCCTGCCTCTGACAACATCCCTGTGTTCTGGAGCAGCCTGCCTCTGACACTATCCCTGTGTTCTGGAGCAGCCTGCCTCTGACAACATCCCTGTGTTCTGGAGCAGCCTGCCTCTGACAACATCCCTGTGTTCTGGAGCAGCCTGCCTCTGACAACATCCCTGTGTTCTGGAGCAGCCTGCCTCTGACAACATCCCTGTGTTCTGGAGCAGCCTGCCTCTGACAACATCCCTGTGTTCTGGAGCAGCCTGCCTCTGACAACATCCCTGTGTTCTGGAGCAGCCTGCCTCTGACAACATCCCTGTGGTCTGGAGCAGCCTGCCTCTGACAACATCCCTGTGTTCTGGAGCAGCCTGCCTCTATAACAACAACCCTCTGAAGGGGGCTGCTTGCATCCCTCAGGGACACTATTGGGTTAACTCTACGGCACTGACCGTGAAGTGCCCGGATTATGAAGCTCGGCCTCCGCAATGTCACCTCTGTCAGTATGAAGGACGACATTGGGGACCGGCTCCACACCGTTGTGTTTTGCTGCTGGTGCCTCAGGTGTCGGGTAACAATGGGAGGATTGTGACACTGTGGGACCGGATATAGGGGAGACCTGGCTAAGCCCCCGAATGCCTCAGTCTACCTCACGCCCCGTTGATGTCAGTGACGTTTAGGAGCACCGCTCCGGGGCCCAGTTACCTGGCAAGTTGTGAGCGCAGGTAGCTGAAGATCGGTGCTATCACAAGCTCCGGTCCTGTCTCTTCCACTGCGGCTCTTCAACTCACGAAAACAAGCAGCCGGGCAGCGGGGAGAGTCCAGAGAGGGATGCATTGCGCCTGCTCAGTGTCAGTAGAGGCTGGCTGTAGTTCTGTGCAAGTCGGGAAATGTAGTTCTTTTTCTCTTAGCAGCTTTAGTATGATACACATAGCGGACTTCATCTCCCAGAATTCAATGGGGCTAAGAGAGGCGTGACTGTACTATCAAAGAGGCGAGCGGGATGGCCTCCTGCTGGGCCACGCCCACACGGCCGTGCTGCGGCAGCACCCTCTGGAACGTTCTGTGTGGAGAGCAGAGTGAGGCCATTTTAGGCCTGGGTGTGACTGGCAAAGTAATTGTTCTGGCAGAGCAAGTGCTGTGTGTCTGGCGTGTCACGCCTGCAGGGTGTAGCTGCTGCTCCAGTCACTTGGCTATAGTTGCTTCCTTGAGCAATGTGAAAATGGAGTCTCAATCGTGAATTACAGTACTAAGGCCCCAAATAAATAATATTAAAGCCTAAGGGCTCGTTCAGATGGGAGGGTGGTCTGTGCGTGCGCGCCAAGGAGGTACTCAGCCCTATTATAGCCGGTGCACATGGTCGATTTTGCACGTTGCCCAATGGCTTGTGTGGAAAAATATGGCAACTGCACCATGTTCATCCATGTTCCGTCCCAGAACAATGCTTCCAATGTGAGGGCAGCTCTGGTGCCCATGTACAACGCCAAGCAGCGGCCGGCGCGGCACCACACCCAGGTGTGCGCACAGGTTTTGTTTTCACGGCGCTCATTGTGCTGTAAACATGATTCTTCATGTCGTGCAGTTACAGCTTTACCAAACTTCTATTTTTTATATTATTTAACCCCCTAGGATCGAGCTATTTTTTGATTTTGAACGTAAATTTTTCCCTCTTCGAAGAGCCGTAACTTTTTTTTATTTTTTCCCACTAACAAAACCATATGAGGGCTCGCTTTTTGTGAGACTAGTTGTAATTTTGAATGACACCCGCAGTTCCACAAAAACCCGCAATTCCACAATTGTTTTTTGGGCTTTGATTTTTCGCCTTTCATCTGCAGCAAAAAAAGTGGCCTGGAAATATAGTTGGCTAGATCACTACGATTACGACGGTACCACACTTGCTTTTTTTTTTTAATTTAAGTGATGAAAAAAAATTGTAAAAAACACAAACAGATTAGCTTGAGCAGCAATTTTCCAAAATCTTGCCAACTTGTCAAATCACTGCCATCCCTTTTACATAAAATGCACACTGATCTCAATAGCCATTACATTTTAGCACTTATTACTACTATTATTGCTGGGTTGCAATATTGAAAGAGTGTTACATTTGGAGGTTGCCATTTATAATTTAAAAAAAAAAAAAAAGCAAAAACTGTCCTTGCCCAGTCTGGACACAAATGCATTTTACAGCATCATTTTCTTGGCATCCGTTGAGTATTGCTGTTGTACTATTTCCATTCTTATGTAGTCTATTTCTTAAAAGCAAAATGTATAATTTATTGGAAAGTGCTGATTCCAAAGCGCTGCCAATTACTGACTGTGTGCACCTACCCTGACAGTTCTTACGGTGACTTCCGCTAGGAAACTGCTTATTAATTATACATACAATTATTTTTTTACAAAAATATTTAGATGTGAGAGTCCTTAATGGTTGCTACCTTTTAATGGTTAACTGAAAAGATGGTAACAAATTGCAAGCTTTCGAGACTACGCAGGTCCCTTCATCAGGCAAAGACTAAAGCAAATTCTGAAGAATCGCATACTTATATACAACACAGCACAGAGAGAAAGAAGGCAATAGATAAGTCAAGTGACGAGAAACAGGATTATCTTTATGTGAGAGGGATAGCCATAGATATTGGAACACTTCATAGATAAGGATAGGAAGTCTTAATGTTTTATGGTCCTCTGAATGGGTCTGGTTCTATGTTGTGAAGACCCCAGAAGGTCTGAAGAGCAAATTCCTTAATTGATGTAAAAATACATAAATCCATGCAAAACATTCATTCCTGCACTGAGTGTGCCATCAAGTAGATTGTGAGCCCTCGCGGGCAGGGTCCTCACTCCTCCTGTACCAGTTATGACTTGTATTGTTCAAGACTATTGTACTTGTTTTTATTATGTATACCCCTCCTCACTTGTAAAGCGCCATGGAATAAATGGCGCTATAACAATAAATAATAATAATAATAATAATAATCTCTCAGATTATAAGCTCAACAAAGTGGAGCTGGCTGTGCTTTCTAGAGGACTTTCATTTTGTCCTACTAAGACCCTAGATAAAACTGAACTCTGCAGTGATATGGAACATTCTTTTAGCAGGTTGCACCTGAGGGAATATTTCAATGATACAGAAGATTCAGAAAACGCTCGGACTGAAGGAAAAGGGATCCTAACAACCAAGAAGAGGTCAGATTGGACACCTCCACCTGGACGCAACCCTCATTTGGATAAATATATAGACTCCTTCAGACATTTGATAAAATCCACCATCGTAGACACCAACAGGAGACGAGCTTCCAACATCGGTGCCCAGGAGAGAAAGGCTATACAGAAATCATCATTAAACCTGCTGACAAGAGTGGTGCAATAGTCATGATAAACACATCAGACTACATGAAGGAGGCAGACAACTTATGGACACACACTACTACAAAAAAATAGGAGTTGGATCCTACACAGGACTATTACAAGGAAGTAAACAAGTTGGTATCTTGTCTGCCTGACGAATCCATAAGAGCTAATGACCTGATACCAGAGAGTCCAAGAATTAATATTATTATTATTATTATACATTTTTATAGCGCCATTTATTCCATGACACTTTACATGTGAAAAGGGAGCAAATATAGACAAATACAATTAAACATGAGCAAAAAACAAAGCATACAGGTACATAAGGAGGGAGGACCGTGCCCGCGAGGGCTCACAGTCTGCAGGGGATGGGTGAGGATACACTAGGAGAGGGTAGAGCTGGTTGTGTAGCAGTTCAGTAGGTTGAGGATCACTGCAGGCTGTAGGCGTGTCAGAAGAGGTGAGTCTTCAGGTTCTTTTTGAAGGTTTCTATGGTAGACGAGAGTCTGATGTGGTGTGGTAGAGAGTTCCAGAGTATGGGGGAAGCACGGGAGAAGTCTTGGATGCGGTTGTGGGAAGAAGAGATGAGAGGGGAGCAGAGGAGGAGATCTTGAGAGGATCGGAGGTTGCGTGTAGGTAAGTACCGGGAGACCATGTCACAGGTATATGGAGGAGACAGGTTGTGGATGGCTTTGTATGTCATTGTAAGGGTTTTGAACTGGAGTATCTGGGTGATAGGAAGCCAGTGAAGGGCTTGGCATAGGGGAGAGGCTGGGGAATAGCGGGGAGACAGAGTAGTCGGGCAGCAAAGTGTGGGTTGGATTGGAGTGGTGCCAGAGTGCTAGAGGGGAGGCCAGAGAGTACGAGGTTGCAGTAGTCAAGGCGGGAGATGATAAGGGCATGCACTAGTGTTTTTGTAATGTCGTGGTCAAGGGAGATATTATTGAGTTTGAGACGGCAGGAGGAGGCAAGGGCTTGGATATGTGGCTTGAAAGAAAGGGCAGAGTCAAGGATCGCCCCAAGGCACTGGGCGTGTAGGACTGGGGAAAGTGAGCAGCCATTGACATTGACAGACAGGTGTGGTGGAGGGGTAAAGTGAGATGGGGGAAAGATGATGAATTCTGTTTTGTCTATGTTCAGTTTTAGCAGAGCAGAAAAGAAGGCTGAGATAGCAGAAAGACAGTGTGGGATTTTGGTGAGTAAGGAGGTGAGATCAGGTCCGGTTAGGTAGATCTGCGTGTCATCGGCGTAGGGATGATACTGCATACCGTGGGATTCTATGAGCTGTCCCAGGCCGAAGGTGTAGATGGAGAAGAGTAGGGGTCCTAGAACAGCCTTGAGGAATACCGACAGACAAGGGGCGGAGTGATGAGTTGGTGTGGGGGAGGGAGACACTGAATGTTCGGTTTGTCAGATATGATGAGATCCAGGATAGGGCCAAGTCTGTGATGCTGAGAGATGAGAGGATCTGCAGCAGAAGGGAGTGGTCTACAGTGTCAAAGGCAGAAGACAGGTCCAGGAGGAGGAGGACAGAGTAGTGTCCCTTGCTTTTGGCAGTTAGTAGGTAATTGGTGACTTTATTTAGGGTAGTTTCAGTTGAGTGATGGAGTCAGAAGCCAGATTGCAACTGGGCAAAGAGGGAGCAGGAGGAGAGGTGGGAGGACAGTTCAATATGTACATGTTCCAGTAATTTTGAGGCATAAGGGAGAAGGGATATCGGGCGACAGCTAAATACAGAGGATGGGTCGAGGGAGGGCTTTTTGAGGATGGGTGTGATCTTGGCATGTTTGAAGGATGAGGGGAAGACACCTGTTGTGAGTGATAGGTTGAAGAGATGTGTTAGGGTTGGGATGAAGAGGTGAGGTGTGGTGAGGTTAGGGATGAGGTGGGACAGGAGCGGGTCGAGCGTGCAAGTGGTGAGGTGTGATCTTGACAGGAGGGTGGAGAGCTGATCTGCCATGGTGGAGAAGCTGGTATTGGAGGAACAGTGTCGAGCAGCTAAGAGGGGCATTGGGCGCTGTGGGCCAAAGCTTTCTCTGATCGTATCGATCTTCTGTTTAAAGAAGGAGGCAAAGTCTTCAGCAAAAATGAGGGGGTGCGGGGGACGGAGGAGAGAATTGAAAGTGTTGAAAAGCTGTTTAGGGTTGTGAGACAGGGAGGATATGAGAGATAAGAAGTAAGTTTGTTTTGCGGCAGTGAGCGCGGACTTGAAGCTGGCGAGGGACTGCTTGTATGCAGTGAAGTGTTCTGCAGAGCGGGATCGCTTCCATCTCCGCTCAGCAATCCTGGAAGCCCGTCTCAGTTCTTTGGTCAGGCTGATCAGCCAGGTCTGCCTGTTGAGTGTACGAGTTTTGCTATGCATGAGCGGGGTGGCCGAATCGAGTGCTGCTGTTATTGTGGTGTTATATAAAGTGGCAGCTGCATCTGTGTCATGTAAGGAAGCTACAGTATGTCTGTAAGAGGGAGAAGGGACTCAGAAAGTGATTGTAAGTTGAGGTGTTTGAGATTTCTGCGAGGGTGAGTGAGTTTGTGAAGTGGGGGTTGCACACTGGGAGAGGAGAGGGAAGAGAATGTCAGTAGGTTGTGGTCAGACAGGGGGAGAAATGAGTTAATGAGATTAGTAAGGGAGCAGAGGCAGGTGAAGATGAGGTCCAGCGTGTGGCCATCTTTGTGAGTGGCCTCAGAGGACCATTGAGTGAGGCCAAAGGAGGCAGTCAGTGATAAAAGTTTAGAGGCTACTGAGGTGGAAGTGTCAATGGGGATATTGAAGTCACCCATGATGATACTGGGGATGTCAGCAGAGAGGAAATGAAGTAGCCAGGTGGTCGAGAAAGGTGGAGATGGCTACTTCTGGGGGGCGGTAGATGACAGCAAGCTGGAGGTTGGAGGGGGAATAGATGCGGACAGAGTGCACCTCAAACGAGGGAAGAGTAGCGGAGGGTGGTAGCGAGATTGGAGTAAAGGAGCAGATGTCAGACAGGAGCAAGCCAACCCCTCCAACGCGTTTGTTGCTGGAGCGAGGGGTGTGAGAGGTGGAATCCGCCATAGGAAAGTGCAGCTGGAGAGGCTGAGTCAGAGGGGGTGAGCCAGGTTTCAGTTATGCCAAGGAAGGAGAGTTTGTTGGTGATGAAGAGGTCATGGATAAGTGGCAGTTTGTTGCAGACGGAGCATGCATTCCATAGTATACCAGGCAGGGGGGCCAGGTGAGAGGGGGCTAGATGGATGGGTATGAGGTTATCATAGTTGGGAAAACGTGCAGAGGGTTGTGGCAGGGGGTTAGAAATGAGTGTGGGGATGTGTTGAAGAGGGCCGTGATTTGAGGATATGTCACCAGAGATGAGGAGTAGCAGACAAAGCGTTAGAAGGTGGGAGCAGGATAGGACATGATGCGGCCGTGTGTGTCTGGAGAAAAAGGATTGTATGTGGAGGAACAGTTCTGAGGAGAAGGTGAGATGGCTGGGGAGGATGGAGGAAGAAATGACTAGTTCTTTACTAGGTGGAGGGATTGCAGGAGATTGTAAGAAGGAAAGTAGTATGGGGGTGAAAGAGAAAAGAAACCAAAACATTGTAGTGGTTTAGTATTCTGTTACCTTCCAGTCCAATTCAGTCTAATTCAAAATAATTAAAAATATGTAATTTAAAAGATGTAAGTTAAAAGATGTGTGGATCAGACTACGTCTGGAGCAGACCCATGGCTCAGAATATATCTGGGATTAACACCTGCTCAGCTGTGAGAGACTGTGGGTGTGTGGGGCCAGAACACATGTTCACATTTAAAACAAAGGCCATAAAAATGGGAGAGGGGTTACACTGACCACTCAGATATGCCTGCAGACACCGGAGCAGTGAAATGCAAAGTGGATACAGAGTGATGGGTAAGCACAGCATACCATAGAATATCAATGCAATATACAGAGACATTCAGGAGCCAGGGAGAGCTGGGGAAAGTCAGTGCATACCATAGAAAAATAGAAAATCAATACAATATACAGAAACATTCAGGAGCCAGGGAGAGCTGGGGAAAGTCAGTGCATACCTAGAAAATCAATGCAATATACAGAGACATTCAGGAGCCAGGGAGAGCAGGGGAAAGTCAGTGCATACCATAGAAAATCAATGCAATATACAGAGACATTCAGGAGCCAGGGAGAGTGGGGAAAGTCAGTGCATACCATAGAAAATCAATGCAATATACAGAGATTCAGGAGAGCAGGGGAAAGTCAGTGCATATCATAGAAAATCAATACAATATACAGAGACATTCAGGAGCCAGGGAGAGCTGGGGAAAGTCAGTGCATACCATAGAAAATCAATGCAATATACAGAGACATTCAGGAGCCAGGGAGAGCAGGGGAAAGTCAGTGCATATCATAAAAAATCAATGCAATATACAGAGATTCAGGAGCCAGGAAGAGCTGGGGAAAGTCAGTGCATACCATAGAAAATAAATGCAATATACAGAGACATTCAGGAGCCAGGGAGAGCTGGGGAAAGTCAGTGCATACCTGTAGGAAGAGGAGAACAGCTCGATTAGATACAGATGATGATGATGATGATAATATTGTAGCAGTGATGCGTAGCCAAATGCATTCTAGAATTCAGTCTAATTCAAAGTAATTACAAATATGTAATTTCAAAGATGGAAATTGAAAGATGTATGGTTCAGACTACGTCTGATAGGGACATTCTACATACTTCCCAAAATCCACAAATCTGGAAATCCAGGGAGGCCAATTATCTCATGTGGGCACCCTTACTGAGCAGGTATCTGGATGGGTAGAGTGTATTCTTAATCCCCTGGTAAAGGATACACCCAGCTACATTCAGGACACAACTGACCTATTGAATAAACTATCTTGCCTACTACCGCTACATTGATGATATTTTAATTATCTGGATGGAGTCTAAGCCTCAGCTAAAGACATTCCACGAAAAGTTTAATCAATTTATTCCCACCATCAACTTAACACTCAACTACTCCAGCATTAAAATTAACTTTTTGGACACCATCATTAAGCTAAAGTACAATGAAATAGAGACATCCCTGTATCAGAAGCCAATCAACTGTCCAACATACCTGAAATGGGACAGTTTCCATCCAAAACACATAAAAAACTCTATTGTCTGCAGCCAAGCCATCAGATTGTATATGTTCCAACCCCATGGATAGAAATGAACACCTTGGTTGCCTCAAAAGACTTTTTTGAATCAGGGCTACAATCCAAGAACAATTGAAAACCAAATTACCAGAGCCACCAGAATATCAAGGAATCACCTGCTACATCACAAAGCTAAAGAAGAAAATAATCGAGTGCCTCTAGTAGTCACCTACAATCCAAATCTGGAGGTGCTAAGGGGAGCTGCATGGAAATTACAACCTTTACTACAAAAAGATGCCCAATTACAATCCATTTTTCCAGACCCCCCACTACTGTGTTTTAGGCAGTCCCCAAATCTAAGAAGCATCATTGTCAGAAGCTCTCTGTCCTCTCAAACAGCTGCAGGAACCCTTCCTTGCAACCAGAAGAAATGTAAAACTTGTCCATTTATAATGACCACGGACAAGATAAAGATCCCCAACTCACATCAACACTACAAAAAGACGTTAGATTATACTCACCTAGGGGCGGTCCCACTCCGATGGGCGTCTCAGGTCCGGTACAGCGCCTCACATCTTCATTCCATGACGTCCTCTTCTGGTCTTCATGCCGCTGCTCTGGCGCAGGCGTACTTTGTCTGCCCTGTTGAGGGCAGAGCAAAGTACTGCAGTGCGCAGGCGCCGGTAAGGTCAGAGAGGCCCGGCGCCTGCGCACTCAACAGGGCAGACAAAGTACGTCTGCGCCGGAGCCGCGGCGCGGAGACCAGAAGAGGACGTCATGGAATGAAGATAGGAGGCGCCGGAGCGGACCTGAGACACCCATTTGACCGGACCGCAGCGGGACCGCCCCTGGGTGAGTATAATGTAACCTCTTTTTCTCCTCTTTCAGGTAACATCGGGGGCTTATCTACAGCATTACAAAATGCTGTAGATAAGCCCCTGATGACGGTGAGCTTACCTCACCATCGATTTTGGGGGTGACAGGTTCCCTTTAAGACTATGGCTATCCCTCTCACATGATCATTCTGCTTCACGTCATGTGTCTTACATCTATTGCCTTCTTTCTCTCTGTGCTGTTTTGTATATAAGTATGCGATTCTTCAGAATTTGCTTTAGTCTTTGCCTGATGAAGGGACCTGCGTAGTCTCGAAAGCTTGCAGTTTGTTACCATCTTTTCAGCTAGCCATTAAAAGGTATCAACCACTGAGGACTCTCACGTCTAAATATTTTTCTATCTACTGGCTAACACGGTACCAAGATATATATCTGTCCTGTATCAATTATTTTTTAAAAGGCCCACAAATGTAAACAAAGATACACATATATATATATATATATATATATATATATATATATATATATATATATATATATATATATATATATATATATATATATATATATATATATATATATATATATTAACACATTTCAGGGAAAATATCACTGGCATTTTGGATTCACAGATTTCTGAAAAATTATACATTTTGTGCTCACCATTTAGTCCCCCTGCAGATCCAGTGCAGGCCACTCCCGAGGTCCGCTGGAAGCATTATCAGCTTTGTTCGGAAGTCAGCACTGCAGCAGTTGTAATAGAGACCAGTGGACACGTGATTAGAAGAGCGCGTCAATGGAGAAACATCTGAAGATACGCTCTTCTAGTCACCTGACCAGTGCAGCGAGTTACAATCTGCAGCAGTGCTGCGACTTATGAAAAGAGCAGATACTGCTTCTGGAGCTGGCGTAGACCTCTAGAGCAGCTTGGGCTGGATCCATAGAGATGCTGGAAGGTTAGTATGGCTCCATTTTATGTATTCAGTCAATCCATGCCTAAAAATTTTTTTACTTTCGGATAACCCATTGGTTGGTACATTTCCGATGTGGGATTGCGGGAAAGTTCCTTTCATACTAAGGTGCATACATGTAATATGATAATAAAAAAGACAAAAGAATGGATCTAATAAGCAGCAATGTACACATAAACCATTCCATTGTAACTATTGTATTGCTTCCATCCTTTTCTTTCCAGTGTATCTTGTGTAGAAGGCAGAATGTATAATGTCTAAATATACTTAAGGTACCTTCACACGAAGTGACGCTGCAGCGATAGCGACAACGATGCCGATCGCTGCAGCGTCGCTATTTGATCGCTGGAGAGCTGTCACACAGACCGCTCTCCAGCGACCAACGATGCCGAGGTCCCCGGGTAACCAGGGTAAACATCGGGTTGCTAAGCGCAGGGCCGCGCTTAGTAACCCGATGTTTACCCTGGTTACCATCCTAAAAGTAAAAAAAACAAACACTACATACTCACCTGCGCGTCCCCCGGCGTCCGCTTCCCTGCACTGTGTGAGCGCCGGCCCTAACAGCAGAGCGGTGACGTCACCGCTGTGCTTCTACTTTCACTTTAGGGCCGGCGCTCAGTCAGAGCAGGAAGCGGACGGCAGGGGACGCGCAGGTGAGTATGTAGTGTTTGTTTTTTTTACTTTTACGCTGGTAACCAGGGTAAACATCGGGTTACTAAGCGTGGCCCTGCGCTTAGTAACCCGATATCTACCCTGGTTACCAGCGTAAAACATCGCTGGTATCGTTGCTTTTGGTGTCAAACCTGACGATAAACGCCGATCTGACGACCAAAGAAAGTTCTGAACTTTAATCAACGACCAGCGATATCACAACAGGATCCAGATCGCTGCTGCGTGTCAAACACAACGATATCGCTATCCAGGACGCTGCAACGTCACGGATCGTTCTCGTTCTCGTTGTAAAGTCGTTTCGTGTGAAGGTACCTTTAGTCCAAGAATAAACTTGTTTTACAATTCTGGGCCTTTAAAGGTTTTACTTTGTTATTTCCTTTATCTCCTGTGTGGAGATAAGGTGCTTTTGTATTTTTTGTAGACAGTGGCCTTATTGATTTTCATATGTAGACAAAAGTATCACAAATTAACAGATGACTATAAGGGTATGTGCACACGTCCGGATTACTTGCAGAAATTTCCTGAAGAAAACCGGAAATTTTCTGCAAGAAATCCGCATTTTTTTTTTGCGTTTTTTTCCCATTTTTTTCGCGTTTTTTTAGCATTCTGCAAGCGTAATTAGCTTGCAGAATGCTAAAGTTTTCCAAGCGATCTGTAGCATCGCTTGGAAAACTGACTGACAAGTTGGTCACACTTGTCAAACATACTGTTTGACAAGTGTGACCAACCTTTTACTATAGATGCTGCTTATGCAGCACCTATAGTAAAAGATAGAATGTTTAAAAATAATAAAAAAAATAAAAAATGGTTATACTCACCCAGACGATCTCCTCAGCGGCGTCCGTTCCTATAGATGCCGGTGTGGTTCAGGACCTGTGATGACGTCGCTTCTTGTGATTGGTCGCGTGAGTCACATGAGCGGTCACGCGACCAATCACAAGACAGCGACGTCATCACAGGTCCTGAACCACACCATCTATAGGAACCGAAGAGAGAGCATGCACCGGAGAGGCGGGAACACTTCGGCGGCCATCAGAGGGTGAGTATAGGACTATTTTTTATTTTAACCCCTTAATCCCGTATGACGTACTATCCCGTCAAGGTGACCTGGGACTTAATTCCGGGTGACGGGATAGTACGTCATACGCGATCGGCCGCGCTCACGGGGGGAGCGCGGCCGATCGCGGCCGGGTGTCGGCTGCATATCGCAGCTGACATCCGGCACTATGTGCCAGGAGCGGTCACGGACCGCCCCCGGCACATTAACCCCCGGCACACCGCGATCAAACATGATCGCGGTGTACCGGCGGTACAGGGAAGCATCGCGCAGGGAGGGGGCTCCCTGCGGGCTTCCCTGAGACGATCGGTACAAGGTGATGTACTCACCTCGTACCGAACGTCTTCTCCCTGCAGGCCCCGGATCCAAAATGGCCGAGGGGCTGTATCCGGGTCCTGCAGGGAGCACTTCCGGGTCGGAGCAGGCTGCAGATGAAAGCTGCAGCCTGCTCCGATGAAAGGATGATCGCAGATCTAATAGAGTGCTGTGCACACTATCAGATCTGCGATCTGTGATGTCCCCCCCTGGGACAAAGTAAAAAAGTAAAAAAAAAAATTTCCACATGTGTAAAAAAAATAAAAAAAAATTCCTAAATAAATAATAATAAAAAAAAAAATATTATTCCCATAAATACATTTCTTTATCTAAAAAAAACAAACAAAAACAATAAAAGTACACATATTTAGTATCGCCGCGTCCGTAACGACCCAACCTATAAAACTGGCCCACTAGTTAACCCCTTCAGTAAACACCGTAAGAAAAAAAAAAAAAAAACGAGGCAAAAAACAACGCTTTATTACCATACCGCCGGACAAAAAGTGGAATAACACGCGATCAAAAAGACGGATATAAATAACCATGTTACCGCTGAAAACGTCATCTTGTCCCGCAAAAAACGAGCCGCCATACAGCATCATCAGCAAAAAAATAAAAAAGTTATAGTCCTCAGAATAAAGCGATGCCAAAATAATTATTTTTTCTATAAAATAGTTTTTATCGTATAAAAGCGTCAAAACATAAAAAAATGATATAAATGAGGTATCGCTGTAATCGTACTGACCCGACGAATAAAACTGCTTTATCAATTTTACCAAGCGCAGAACGGTATAAACGCCTCCCCCAAAAGAAATTCATGAATAGCTGGTTTTTGGTTATTCTGCCTCACAAAAATCGGAATAAAAAGTGATAAAAAATGGTCACGTGTCCGAAAATGTTACCAATAAAAACGTCAACTCGTCCCGCAAAAAACAAGACCTCACATGACTCTGTGGACCAAAATGTGGAAAAATTATAGGTCTCAAAATGTGGAGACGCAAAAACTTTTTTGCTATAAAAAGCGTCTTTTAGTCTGGTTTCACACTTGCGTTTTTATCTGCATGCGTTTTTTAAAAAAACCGCATGTGTGAAAAAATGCATGTAAACGCGGTAAAACGCATGCGTTTTTATAGAAAAACACAAGAAAACAAGAAAAAAACAAAAAACCCTAACCCTACCCCTAACCCTACCCCTAACCTGAAATACGTGGCACTGAAATACGTGGCACTGAAATATACATTTATATACGTATATAAGTGCCACGATATTTCAGTGGCCACGTATATAAGTGCCACGTATTTAAGTGCCACGTATTTAAGTGCCACGTATTTAAGTGCCACGTATTTAAGTGCCACGTATTTAAGTGCCACGTATTTAAGTGCCACGTATTTACGTGCCACGTATTTACGTGCCACGTATTTTTCAGTGCCTGAAATACGTGGCACTGAAATACGTGGCACTGAAATATCGTGGCACAGAAATATCGTGGCACTGAAATACGTGGCACTTAAATACGTGGCTCTTAAATACGTGGCACTTATATACGTGGCACTTATATATGTGGCACTTATATACGTGGCACTTATGACTGTCAGAAAATGTTCAGTAAACGGTTAGGGGTAGGGTTTCAGGTAGAATTGGGGAGTTTCCACTGTTCAGGCACATCAGGGGCTCTCCAAACGCGACATGGCGTCCAATCTCAATTCCAGCCAATTCTGCGTTGAAAAAGTAAAACAGTCTTCCTTCCCTTCCGAGCTCTCCCGTGCGTCCAAAAAGGGGTTTACCCCAACATATGGGGTATCAGCGTACTAGGGACAAATTGAACAACAACTTCTGGGGTCCAAGTTCTCTTGTTATCCTTGGGAAAATAAAAATTTGGGGGGCTAAAAATCATTTTTGTGGGAAAAAAAATATGTTTTATTTTCACGGCTCTGCGTTGTAAACTGTAGTGAAACACTTGGGGGTTCAAAGTTCTCACAACACATCTAGATAAGTTCCTTGGGAGGTCTAGTTTCCAATATGGGGTCACTTGTGGGGGGTTTGTACTATTTGGGTACATCAGGGGCTCTGCAAATGCAACGTGACGCCTGCAGACCAATCCATTTAAGTCTGCAGTCCAAATGGCGCTCCTTCCCTTCCGAGCTCTGTCATGCGCCCAAACAGTGGTTCCCCCCCACATAGGGGGTATCAGCGTACTCAGGACAAATTGGACAACAACTTTTAGGGTCCAATTTATCCTGATACCCTTGTGAAAATACAAAACTGGGGGCTAAATTTCATTTTTGTGAAAAAAAAAAAAAAATTATTTTCACGGCTCTGCGTTATAAACTGTAGTGAAACACTTGGGGGTTCAAAGTTCTCACAACACATCTAGATAAGTTCCTTGGGGGGTCTAGTTTCCAATATGGGGTCACTTGTGGGGGGTTTGTACTGTTTGGGTACATCAGGGGCTCTGCAAATGCAACGTGACGCCTGCAGACCAATCCATTTAAGTCTGCATTCCAAATGGCGCTCCTTCCCTTCCGAGCTCTGTCATGCGCCCAAACAGTGGTCCCTCCCCACAAATGGGGTATCAGCGTACTCCAGACAAATTGGACAACAACTTTTGGGGTCCAATTTATCCTGATACCCTTGTGAAAATACAAAACTGGGGGCTAAAAAATAATTTTTGTGAAAAAAAAAATAATTTTTATTTTCACGGCTCTGCGTTATAAACTGTAGTGAAACACTTGGGGGTTCAAAGCTCTCAAAACACATCTAGATAAGTTCCTTAGGGGGTCTACTTTCCAAAATGGTGTCACTTGTGGGGTTTTTTAATGTTTAGGCACATCAGGGGCTCTCCAAATGCAACATGGCATCCCATCTTAATTCCAGTCAATTTTGCATTGAAAAGTCAAATAGCGCTCCTTCCCTTCCGAGCTCTGCTATGCACCCAAACAGTGGTTTACCCCCACATATGGGGTATCGTCGTACTCAGGACAAATTGCACAACAACTTTTGTGGTCTAATTTCTTCTCTTACCCTTGGGGAAATAAAAAAATGGGGGTGAAAAGATCATTTTTGTGAAAAAATATGATTTTTTATTTTTACGGCTCTGCATTATAAACTTCTGTGAAGCACTTGTTGGGTCAAAGTGCTCAACACACATCTAGATAAGTTCCTTAAGGGGTCTACTTTCCAAAATGGTGTCACTCGTGGGGGGTTTCAATGTTTAGGCACATTAGGGGCTCTCCAAACGCAACATGGCGTCCCATCTCAATTCCAGTCAATTTTGCATTGAAAAGTCAAATGGCGCTCCTTCCCTTCTGAGCTCTGCCCTGCGCCCAAACAATGGTTTACACCCACATATGGGGTATCAGTGTACTCAGGACAAACTGCACAACAATTTTTGGGGTCCAATTTCTTCTCTTACCCTTGGGAAAATAAAAAATTGGGGGTGAAAAGATCATTTTTGTGAAAAAATATGATTTTTTATTTTTACGGCTCTGCATTATAAACTTCTGTGAAGCACTTGTTGGGTCAAAGTGCTCAACACACATCTAGATAAGTTCCTTAAGGGGTCTACTTTCCAAAATGGTGTCACTCGTGGGGGGTTTCAATGTTTAGGCACATCAAGGGCTCTCTAAATGCAACATGGCGTCCCATCTCAATTCCAGTCAATTTTGCATTGAAAAGTCAAATGGCGCTCCTTCCCTTCCGAGCTCTGCCCTGCGCCCAAACAATGGTTTACACCCACATATGGGGTATCAGCGTACTCAGGACAAATTGCACAACAATTTTTGGGGTCCAATTTCTTCTCTCACCCTTGGGAAAATAAAAAATTGGGGGTGAAAAGATAATTTTTGTGAAAAAATATGATTTTTTATTTTTACGGCTCTGCATTATAAACTTCTGTAAAGCACTTGTTGGGTCAAAGTGCTCACCACACATCTAGATAAGTTCCTTAGGGGGTCTACTTTCCAAAATGGTGTCACTTGTTAGGGGTTTCAATGTTTAGGCATATCAGGGGCTCTCCAAATGCAACATGGCGTCCCATCTCAATTCCAGTCAATTTTGCATTGAAAAGTCAAATGGCGCTCCTTTGCTTCCAAGCTCTGCCATGCGCCCAAACTGTGGTTTACCCCCACATATGGGGTATCAGCGTACTCAGGACAAATTGTACAACAACTTTTGGGGTCTATTTTCTCCTGTTACCCTTGGTAAAATAAAACAAATTGGAGCTGAAATAAATTTTGTGTGAAAAAAAGTTAAATGTTCATTTTTATTTAAACATTCCAAAAATTCCTGTGAAACACCTGAAGGGTTAATAAACTTCTTGAAAGTGGTTTTGAGTACCTTGAGGGGTGCAGTTTTTAGAATGGTGTCACACTTGGGTATTTTCTATCATATAGACCCGTCAAAATGACTTCAAATGAGATGTGGTCCCTAAAAAAAAATGGTGTTGTAAAAATGAGAAATTGCTGGTCAACTTTTAACCCTTATAACTCCGTCACAAAAAAAATTTTGGTTCCAAAATTGTGCTGATGTAAAGTAGACATGTGGGAAATGTTATTTATTAAGCATTTTGTGTGACATATGTCTGTGATTTAAGGGCATAAAAATTCAAAGTTGGAAAATTGCGAAATTTTCAAAATTTTCGCCAAATATTCGTTTTTTTCACAAATAAACACAAGTTATATCGAAGAAATTTTACCACTAACATGAAGTACAATATGTCACAAGAAAACAATGTCAGAATCGCCAAGATCCGTTGAAGCGTTCCAGAGTTATAACCTCATAAAGGGACAGTGGTCAGAATTGTAAAAATTGGCCCGGTCATTAACGTGCAAACCACCCTCGGGGCTTAAGGGGTTAATTATTTTTTTTTGACCAATTATATGGTGCCCAGTCCGTGGAGGAGAGTCTCCTCTCCTCCACCCTGGGTACCAACCGCACATAATCTGCTTACTTCCCGCATGGTGTGCACAGCCCCGTGCGGGAAGTAAGCAGATCAATGGACTCCTAGGTGTGCGGAATCCCCGCAATCCGCATTTTTTAATGAACATGTTGCTTTTTTTTCCGCGATGCGATTTTTTCGCGGAAAAAATCGCAATATTTGCACAAAAGATGCGGAATACCCTCTAAATAATAGGAGGCATATGTAAGCGTTTTTTTCGCGTTTTTATCACGTTTTTATAGCGAAAAAACGCGAAAAAAACGCGAAAAATCCTGAACGTGTGCACATGGCCTAAGGCTATGTGCACACGTTGCAGATTCTCTGCGGATCCGCAGCGTTTTTTGCGGTGCAGAAACGCTGCAGATCCACAATTGATTTACAGTACAATGTAAATGTAGCGCCCCAGAGTCCTGGTCGTTGCAGTAATGTCGCTCTGCCACTATGGGGAGCGATGTTACATCTGATTGCACTAAAGGAGTTCACCTGACCAGGTATCACAGTCACACATTACACTTCACACTCCGGCCACCAGGGGGAGCAAAGGGTTCTATGTATTAGGCCACTCCTCACACTCTGGTAAAACTGGGGGTTGGATAGGAAGTTAGGGAGAAGCTGACTGGGTTTTGCCCAGGTAACATCTAGTGAGAGGAGAGCGTTACTTGGGAAGATTCAGGGGGGTCCCTGTCAGGGGTGGGATCCTGACAGTGGCCTAGCGAAAGGACAGATTGTTACGGAGCCGTGCCTGCACCTCATTGCAGCGGCATCTTAAGAAAGGACACGAAGCGAAGTATATTGTGGAGAAGTGAGAAACGAGATCACAGTACAAAGGCGATAGAACCAGTAGGAGTCGTGCCCCGAGATCGGCAACATCCTACTGAGGCGCGTAGCCGGCGGCCGGAACGCCGAGAAAGTAACAGACTCTACGCATTAATTTGAACCAACGGCAGGACAGTTAACTCTAGGTTGGCTCTCACCTTTTTCACCTAATGAAGACAACGGAGGCAATTGTGGGAGAGGGGCGTCTCTAGGGTCCCTATAAAATAACTCCAGGCCTACCCCGTCATACGGGTGCGTCCTATCCATATCATCTGGGGAACGGAGAGAGAAAGAACAGAAACATACACGACAGTTGTGAGGACTATCCCGTGGTGCTCAGCAGGGAAGTACTACAACACCCAAGCGCTAGTAGGTAGGCTACTGATTTCCACCTGCAAAGGTAACTCTGGATGTGCCTTCGGACCGGCCGGTCTCAGCCAGCCCTGTTAGCAGTGCTCTGGATTGTGGATGCTGAAGCCTTCAGTAAAGAGGTAAAGAGACTCCAACCCTGTGTCCTCGTTATTTACTGCGACCTACACTGTCATCTACATCTTTAATTGGTCACCCCTTAGCAGGGCCACGGACCGGGTCAGGCCACCGTGACATCCCCAGAACCGAGAGAGACCCGGTACCGAGTACCCCGCTGCCCTGCGTTTGGGGGCCGCTCCAACTTGGCGTCACGAACAGGATCTACTTAAGCCTGAGGAATCAGGTCATGGGTGCCTTGGAACTGTGACTGAATTGTGCTTGAACCGTGATTTATTGCAAAGACTGTGTATTGCTATTTGCCGCCAAAAAAATTCCCGCCAAAACCGCCTCCATTACAGCGCCACGAGGAGCGCAGAGAAAGAAGAAGGGCGTGCCATGGGAGGAGACTATCAAAGCGGCGCCAAAAGTGGCAACCGTCCCCTCCGACTATTGCTGCAAGATGACGACCTGCCCTGAAGCAGAGGAGAAACGCCCCCTGGATTGCAACGGCGGGAACCAAGACAAGAAGGAGCCCCACCCTGGGAAGATGGCGGAACCATGTGTGTGTGCTGCTGCCGACTGCGAAACAGCGAGGGTGACCAGCGAGTACCTGAATGACGACGAAGTGATCCCGGACTATCCCCATCGACCAGAAGCAGATCCGAACCCACCGCAGCTGGAGGATCCAAACTTCTTGGAGCCGCAGGCGGGGGAGCCGAGTCAACCTATCCCGGACATGGAGCTAGCAGATGTGAAGCCATGGAAGTCGGAGCTGTCCCAGGGGGTCGCATCGGAAGAACCACGGTCTGAGCCGCTGCCGACTCCAGTGTTCTCATCAGTGGAACAGACCGGCATCGGTGGAACCACATCAGACGCAGGTATGGAAAACGCCCCTGCTCTCCCGTCCGATCCTGCTCCCATGAACGCTCCCCGTCCTGACAATGACCGATTCCTCTCCACTGAGCTGGGAGTGGTAACCCCCATACTATGGAGAAGCTGGTGCCTCCGTTACCGACAACTATGGGAGAACCGCTAGATGTGAGCTCGGAGGGGGTGATCTTCCAATGGGATACCCCGAGGATTGGGCCAGACGGGGCCAGGCAGTAGGGCCTCAGCATTGCTGTGCTCACCTGGGAACAATATAAACAATGCTTAATTCTACACTGGAAAAACCGAAAAGAGACAGAACAAAGTGACCCACCGAAAGTACAAAACCCAAAGACTGCACGCGGTAAGAAGAACTTGGTAAAACAGGGGACTGTACTAGCCTTTCAGCCGAAACGGGGTTGGGGCTCTATACAGGAACCGGGACTGCCAACTGAAGTCTTCTTTACCAGTTACAATGTGAAGACCCCGTTCCGCAACAGATGTGACAATCCACTATTATGTAAAGGAGACCAGGTGACCTACACTCGCCATCGGAGTGCGCAGGGATGGTGCGCTCGGAACGTCCAACGATGCGAGCCTGCAGTGGCGCCACCTGCTGTTCTGACTGCGACTAACTCGGACCTCACAAATTCTGCTACCATCACCACTGTGTGCATTGTTGCTGCTACTGAACTTGCAACCAAAGCTGACATTCGAATCCAGACACCGGGTGACCTGACCGCGCCTGAGAGACGAACCACTGATACTGACGCCGCATCAGCCGAGAACAAGGAACCGGAGCTTCCCCCGGTCAGGAAGTGTTCGTTACCGGCTGGTGTCTTGCAACCTACTATGAGAATAAACCTCGGAACCACGAGTATGTAAATAGTTAACTGGTTGTTTGTCTGCTGTCTTGCTGCTTTAAAACCCGACCAGGGTTAGTACTTAAAGGGATCCCTTCGTTTACCCGGGATCCCTATTGTTTTATGTTTGTTTTTGCACAAGTTGTCTCTGTTTATCAAATACTGCCGAATCATGGACGGTGAATGATTCACAAACTGTTGCTGTATATAGTTTGCACCTTATTAAAGGTGCCCCCTACTGATTTTACAAAAATAAGAGCTTTTTGAAGAGACTGTTCCGGATTACAGCGCAGAAGTTCTTGCTTTATCAGACTGGCAAATCGATAGTTTGCACTACCTCAAAGAGACTTGAGCTGTCCTCTTAAAGGGAATGTTTACTGTTGCACTTAGCCAAAATACAATGTTGCCTTAAGAGAGTTAAATAGTAATAATGTTACATAGGAATAGTAAGTAGTTTGTTAGATAGCAATAGGAAAATGTTTAATGATGTTCTCTAGAGTTTGAGGACGAAGGAAAGTTGAAGACTGAGCTTCAATAAAGTGAACCCGTAGGGGTTAGTGAGTCCTCCGGAAAGCCATAAGAAGATGGTTGGTGAATTTGTACTTAGGAAAATAAAGGAAAGTTAATTTGTACTATAGTGTTTTATAGTAGGCCTTTAGTGGGTACCTGCCCTTACGCCCTTAAAGGAGAAAGTTAAATTATTGTTCAGAATTTGCACTTAGTAGATAGAATGCCCGGCTGGGTAATAATGATTATTTATAGTCAGTTATTTAATAAATGTTATTTAAAATCTTAAGCACTATGTAAATATGTTTTTGTTTGTAACGTTCAAGTGTCCTCACCTCCCATAAAGGGAAGCACTGTTAAAATTTACTTGTTTACAGCATTTTCAAAATTTTGTATGTCTTTTGCTAACATGTATTGTTCTTCTTTCCCAGTCCGGGAGTACTGGATTTAACCGGGGGGGAGTGCAGCGCCCCAGAGTCCTGGTTGTTGCAGTAATGTCGCTCTGCCACTATGGGGAGCGATGTTACGTCTGATTGCACTAAAGGAGTTCACCTGACCAGGTATCACAGTCACACATTACACTTCACACTCCGGCCACCAGGGGGAGCAAAGGGTTCTATGTATTAGGCCACTCCTCACACTCTGGTAAAACTGGGGGTTGGATAGGAAGTTAGGGAGAAGCTGACTGGGTTTTGCCCAGGTAACATCTAGTGAGAGGAGAGCGTTACTTGGGAAGATTCAGGGGGGTCCCTGTCAGGGGTGGGATACTGACAGTGGCCTAGCGAAAGGAGAGATTGTTACGGAGCCGTGCCTGCACCTCATTGCGGCGGCATCTTAAGGCGGCTAGAGTTTTGAGTTCCTTCTTTAAAGACTCGGGTTCTACTCCAAATCCCGTCAGTGAGGAGGATGTTTTTGAGGCAGAGAATATCCTGGCCACTAAGAAAGTAAGGGGTAAGACCTATTATCTGGTGGATTGGAGGGGCTTTTGTCCTGAGGAGAGGTCATGGGAGCCTAAGGAGAATATCTGGGCTCCTCTTCTCCTGAAAAGAATCTACGCAGGCTTGAAAAAGAGGGGTCGTAAAGAAGGGGATACTGTTACACCTGGTTCGGTTTCTGTACCTTTGCGGGGTCCCTGTCGGGACTCCCGCTCTGTGCCGGCTCCACGCTGTCAGGATGCAGCCTCTGCCTCTCCTTCCTCTCAGGCAGAGTGCTTAGGAGCGCGCGCACTCCCGGTCTCATTTTTCAAAAGATGCTTCCGGCCAATGGCTTGTTGTTCATTGCTATTTCTAGCTCCTCCACCATATGGAGGGCACCGGAGCAACAACTATCCACTGTTGCTTCTTCCGGTTCCTGTCAGCATGTGCTTCTGAAATTCTCTGCCAGTGCTCTGCTTATACTCTCTGTCTCCACAGATCATCAGCTACCGATTACCCGGCTATCTTGGACGACGTTGGCTCTGTCTATGCCAGATCCGTCTCGTCCCGCCAATCTGCCATCCTCATCTCCGGACAATGCCAGTACCGCTGGAACCAGCTTCTACCCGTCCACCCGGTATCACCTGGTTAGCTTCACGTCTCCTGTTAACCCTGCTTGTCCGTTTGTCCCACTGGGACAGCTGCTACGACTTCGGGGTCTAACTGGAGGTAGCACCTGTGTCGCCCAGGCATTCCATTCTGACCATGTTCGAGGGGACTTACCACGGGTGTCTGGGGCTCACGTAGTCACGCCCCCTTCGGAGCCCTCCAGACCGTGGTCCCGAGGTTCCACGTTAAATCTAAATAAAAACGAATGTGAACTTCAACGTTCAGTAGAAATTGTGGGACAAATTTTGGTGCCATTTTTACCCACTTCTTGTGTGAAAATGTAAAATCTGGGGCTAAAACAAAATTTTGGTGGTAAAAATGTGCGGTAGTTATTTTTTCTTCACTGCCCAATAATATAAAATTATATGACACACCCATGGTGTTAATATGCTCACTGTACCACTAGATGAATTCATTAAAAGGTGTAGTTTGTCAAATGGGGTTACTTATGGGGGTTTCTGCTGTTCTGGCACCTCATGGGCTCTCCCAGTAGGACATGGCACCTGCAAACCATAACAGTAAAATCTGGCGCTCCTTGCCTTCTGAGCTTTGCACTGTGCCTGAAAAATATTTCCCGATTACATGTAGGGTGTTGACGCTCTCAGGAAAAAATGGACCTCAGTTTGTAAAAAAAATTCCTATTAGCCCATAGAAAAAATTAAAAACTAAGGGCTAAAACAACATTTTTGTGAGGAAAATGTGATGTTATTATTTTCACGACTCAACGTTATAAACTTCTGTAAATCACCTGATGGTTCAGTGTGCTCACCACACATCTAGATCACTTCCCTGAGGGGTCTAGTTTCCAAAATGATGTAACTTGTGAGGGATTTTCACTGTTTAGGCGCATGAGTGGCTCTCCAAATGGGTCATGACGTCCACTAATGATTCCAGGAAATTTTACATTCAAAAAGTCAAATGGCGCTCCTTCCCTTCCAAGCCCTGCTGTGCGCCCAAACAGTAATTTTCTTCCTCATGTTGGGTATCGGCATACTCAGGAGAAATTGAACAACAAAATCTATGGTGCAATTTCTCCTGTTACCCTTATGAAAATGGAATATTTTGTGCTGAAAACATATTTGTGAGTAAAATTTGATTTTTTTTTATATTTTTACGGCTCAACATTATAAACTTCTGTGAAGCATTTTTGGGTTAAATATGCTCACCACACAGCTAGATAAGTTCCCAGAGGTGTCTAGTTTCCAAAATGGTGTCTTTTGTGTGGGATTTTCACTATTTAGGCACATCAGAGGCTCCCTAAATGCGACATGGCGTCAGCAAATTGTGCTAGCAAATTTTGCATTCAAAAGTCAAATGGTGCTCCATCCCTTCCAAGCTCTGCCGTGTGCCCAAACAGTAGTTTTCTCCCTCATATGGGGGTATTGGCGTTCTCAGGAGAAATTACACAACAAATTTTGGGGTCTATTTTTTCCTGTTACCCTTGTCAAATTAAAAAAAAAATTGGATCTCAAGTTAATTTTTTGTGAGAAAAGTTAAATGTTAATTTTTTTTCCAAAAATTTCCTGTGAAGCACCTGAAGGGTTAATAAACTTCTTGAATGGGGTTTTGAGCACCTCGAGGGGTGCAGTTTTTAGAATGGTGTCACTTTTGGGCATCTTCTGTCATATAGACCCCTCAAAGTGACTTCAAATATGATGTGGTCCCTAAAAAAATGGTTTTGTAAATTTTGTTGGGAAAGTGATAAATCGCTGGTCAACTTTTAACCCTTATAACTTCCTAACCAAAAAATTTTTGGTTACAAATTGTGCTGATGTAAAGTAGACATATGAGAAATGTTATTTATTAACTGTTTTGTGTGACATATCTCTCTGATTTAAGGGCATGAAAATTCAAAGTCATACCGAATAAATTTTACCACTATCATGAAGTGCAATATGTCACGAAACAATATTCTCAGAATCACCGGGATGACTTGAAGCGTTCCAGAGTTATTACCTTATAAATTGACAGTGGTCAGAATTGTAAAAATTGGCCCGGTCATTAACATGTAAGCCACCCTCATGGGTAAAGGGGTTAAGAATTTTTTTTTTCAAACAAAATGGCTCAGGTGCTATCATTTTGACAGAGAAAAAAATAGACTTCATCAAAATGGTGGTGCCTCCGCAATAGCATCTCTCGGAATGCCAGGCACCACCACTGACGTAATTTTGCTAGAGAAAAAAACTAGGCTCCATCAAGATGGCGGGTGCCTGCACAGTAGAAAAAGGTCAGAGAGGCCTGCGCACTGCAGTACTTTGCTCTGCCCTCAATAGGGCAGATAAGTACTCCTGCACAGGAGCGCGATTCCGGGGAGCCATGAATCAAGCAGGAGGGTGGCGATCATTAGAAGATGAGAGGCGCTGGACCCGGACCTGCGACACCCATCAGACCGGAATGCCCCCCCGGGTGAGTATAATAAAACTTATTTTTCTTCTCTTTCAGGTCGGATTGGGGACTTATCTGCAGCATTATAGAATGCTGTAGATAAGCCCTGAAAGGCGGTGGCCGTATGTTATATCGGCCAAATCTGGTGACAGGTTCACTTTAATTTTGTTTTTCTTAAGCCTTTCATAGGTGGACTTGCTGGTGTGTTTTGGATCATTGTCCTGCTGCATAACACATGTGCTTTTCAGCTTGAGGTCATGAACAAATGGACATTCTCCTTCAGGATTTTTTGGTAGACAGGAGAATTCACGGTTCCATTTACCATTTACCACAGCAAATCTTCCAAGTCCTGAAGCTGCAAAACAGCCAGTGACCATCACACTACCACCACCATATTTTACTGTGGGTATTATGTTCCTTTTCTGAAATGCTGTGTTACACCAGATGTAATGGGACATACATCTTCCAAATAGTTCAACATTTGTTGTCAGTCCACAGAGTATTTTCCCATCATCAAGATGTTTTCTGGCAAAACTGAAACAAGCCTTGATGTTCTTATTATTCAGCAATGGTTTTGGTCTTGGAACTCTGCCATGCAGGCCATTTTTGCCCATTCTCTTTCTTAACTGATGCAAGTGAGGCGTGCAGTTCTTTGGATGTTGTTGTGGGATCCTTTGTGACCTCTTGGATGAGTTGTTGCTGCGCTCTCAGGATAATTTTGGTCAGCCAGCCACTCCTGGGATGGTTCACCACTGTTCCGTGTTTTTGCCATTTGTGCATAATGGCTCTTACTGTGGTTCACTGGAGTCCCAAAGCTTTAGATATGGCTTTATAACCTTTTCCAGACTGATGGATCTCAATTGCTTTTTCTCTTTTGTTCCAGAATTACTTTGCATTGTGGCTTGGTGTCTAGCTTTTGAGAATATTTTGGTCTGCTTCACTTTGACATGCAGGTCCAATTTTAGTGTTTTCTTGATTGACAACAGGTATGACAGTAATCAGGCCTGGGTCTGCATAGCGAATTTGAACTCGGTTTCCCAAAGATGTGATAAAGTACAGTTAATTTATGTTTTAAGGGGGGGCAATCACTTTTTCACACAGGGCCCTGTAGGTTTCAATTTTCTTCCCTTAATAATAAAAACCTTTATTTAAAAACTACATTTTGTGTTTACTTGTGTTATCTTTAATAATAATATTTAAATTGTTTGGTGATCTGAAACATTTAAGTGTGACAAACATGCAAAAGAACAGGAAATCAGGAAGGGGGCAAATACTTTTTCTCACAACTGTAGGTCATAGAAATCTGGATAAAATTATACCTTAACATCTTAGTCCAGAGTGATCCATGTTCTTCTTATATGTCAATTTGCTAATTCAGGTAATGGAGAGGACACTGATCTGCATGACAATTTGCTTTCAGAGCTTATTGTAAATGAAAAGGGGCATTACCAGTGTGATGTGTAATGGCCGCTTTCTGCTCTACTTATGTCATTGCAGAGCTGTGTATGGTTATACCTGACACATCTGCAGCTTCTATCTCACAGGCATCCAGTGTTATAATACTGTTTTTCAACAATACAGCAGTTCTATGAGAGCTGCAGGTGCTCACGTGTTTGTAAGGAGACAAAGTTGAGTTCTACTGTTCTGTGTTCGTTACTTGTATCACACTGGTAACTCCCCCTTTCACTTACAAAAAGCTCTGGAGGCAGATTCTCATGCAGATCAGAGTCCGTCCCACTGGTAACACCCCCTTTCATTTACAAAAAGCTCTGGAGGCAGATTATTATGCAGATCAGAGTCCGTCCCATAGTTTGGAACAGCTCATTTACATATAAGGAAACATAGATTTCCTGAAATAAGACATTGGATTGCAGATATCAAGGTATGATTTTAATCAGCTTCCTATGGCCCACATACCAATGACGGCTTAGGAGAGTTGATCCTAAGGAGAGTTTCCCTTTAAAATGCAAAAATAAAAAAATAGTGTAAAATTTTAGGGGCTTTCCAAGTTCCTGATATGTGTTAAATGAAATGTGTTAAAAAAATAAAAGAACATATACTCACTGATTAAATGTGATTAAAAAAAAATCATATACAGTGGGGAAAATGAGTATTTGATCCCTTGCTGAATTTACAAGTTTGCCCACTGACAAAGACATGAACAGTCTATAATTTTAAGGATAGGTTAATTTTAACATTGAGAGATAGAATATCAAAAATAAAATTCAGTAAATCACATAGTATAAATTATATAAAATTATTTGCATTTTGCAGTGAGAAATATTTATTTGATCCCCTAACAACCATTAAGAGTTCTGGCTCTTACAGACCAATTAGACGCTCCTAATCAACTCGTTACCTGCATTAAAGATAGCTGCCTTACATAGTCACCTTTATGAAAGACTCCTGTCCACAGACTCAATTAATCAGTCAGACTCTAACCTCTACAACATGGGCAAGACCAAAGAGCTTTACAAGGATGTCAGGGACAAGATATATAGACCTACGCAAAGCTGGAATGGGCTAGAAAACCATAAGTAAGACGCTGGGTGAGAAGGAGACAACTGTTGGTACAATAGTAAGAAAATGGAAGAAATACAAAATTACTGTCAGTCAACATCGATATGGGGCACCATGTAAAATCTCACCTTGTGGGGTATCCTTGATCATGAGGAAGGTGAGAGATTAGCCTAAAACTACACAGGGGGAACTTGTTAATGATCTCAAGGCAGCTGGGACCACAGTCACCAAGAAAACCATTGGTAACACATTACGCCATAAAGGATTAAAATCCTGCAGTGCCCGCAAGATCCCCCTGCTCAAGAAGACACATGTGCAGGCCCTTTAACCTATTACTATGTAGTCCAGATACGCGATATCATAATCGCGTTATTTGTGCATACTGGACTAAATAGATACAAAAGAAGCAAAAATAGTATATATACGTCAAATAGTAACAAACTTTATTAGTTAAATCAAGGATTAACCAGAATCACAAAAAATAATTAACTTGTAAGAAACACTAAGGACAAACTGAGACAAAAAAATGCCACAGTAGCAGGGCTAGACTAGGGTATCCACTATACCACAGGCACTAGAGATGACAAACATGAATAACCTCAAAATGAGGGGAAGATATATATCTGTGATAGGATATATAGATCACCATGAATTATGATAGGATTTTAAATTATATAACAGGTCAAAAGAAGGAGACCGTATCAGGAGTCAGCCACTAATATAACAAAATGCCAAAACAATGGGGAAGGTGTTAGTATCAGAAAATTCTTGCTCAGATACTATCGCCAACCTGTGAGAATAAAATTACTAATCATGGTATCAAATGCATTCATGTAGTACCTGTGGCCATGGCTGCAGGCCCATCTGAAGTTTGCCAATGAACACCTGGATGATTCTGTGAGTGATTGGGTGAAGGTGCTGTGGTCAGATGAAACAAAAATTGAGCTCTTTGGCATTAACTCAACTCGCTGTGTGTGGAGGAGACATGGTGCCTATATGACCCAAAGAGCACCGTCCCCACTGTCAAGCATCGAAGTGGAAACATTATGTTTTGGGGGTGTTTCTTTGCTAAGGGCACAGGACTATATCACTGCATCAATGGGAAATGGAGCCATGTACTGTAAAATCCTGAGTGACAACCTCCTTCCCTCTGCCAGGACATTAAAAATGAGTCGTGGCTGGGTCTTCCAGCAAGACAATGACAAAAAACATACAGCCAAGGCAACAAAGGAGTGGCTCAAACAGAAGCACATTAAGGTCATGGAGTGGCCTAGCCAGTCTCCAGACCTTAATTGCATAGAAAACTTATGGAGGGAGTTGAAGCTCTGAGTTGCCAAGTGACAGCCTCAAAATCTTAATGATGATCTGCAAAGATGAGTGGTGTCATGATTCCCAATGGCAGGGACATAGGCAAAAACAGGACTAGCTCTAGGAAGATGGAATCTAAGCTGACCGCGATGCTGAACCTAACGCACAACTACCAGTGGCCGGGGAACGTACCTGCGTTTTATCCCTAGACGTCTCGCACCAGCCGGAGATCTACCTACCCCTACCAGAGGAAACACAGACCTGGCTTGCCTCCAGAGAAAACCCCAAAGTAATAGTAGCCCCCAACATATAATGACGGTTAGTTAAGAAGAAAACACATACGCAGTATGAATACAGGTTCAGCAAAGAGAGGCCCACTAACTAGATAGCAGAAAATACAAAAGTGGACTTCGCGGTCAACTCAAAACCCTACAAAATACCATCCTGAAATGACTTTAAACTCCGGTATCAACTCATGACACCGGAGTGGTCATTTCAGTTCACTAGAGCTTCCAGCAGCAAGATGAATATAAATACACGCTGGGCAAAAGGTACAAATGATCAAACTTATCTGACTCAGCAGACTTGGAGCAGGTAGCAAGTAACAGAGGAGCTCTGGTAACATTGATAGCCGGCAAGTAAATGAGTGAGAAGCCAGACTATATAGGAAACTCCCATTTCCTGATGGGAACAGGTGCACTGGAGATAGAAGACAGAAGTCAACCAGCACCACCAGTAGCCACCAGAGGGAGCCCACAAACAGAATTCACAACAGTACCCCCCCCTTGAGGAGGGGGCACCGAACCCTCATGAGAACCACCAGGGCGATCTGGACGAGCCCTATGAAAGGCGCGAACCAAATCAGAGGCATGAACATCAGAGGCAGTCACCCAAGAATTATCCTCCTGACCGTATCCCTTCCATTTAACCAAATATTGAAGTCTCCGTCTGGAAATGCGAGAGTCCAAAATCTTCTCCACAACATACTCCAATTCACCCTGCACCAGCACAGGAGCAGGAGGCTCAACAGAAGGAACAACCGGTATCTCGTACCTCCGCAACAAAGACCGATGGAAGACATTATGAATAGTGAAAGATGCCAGTAGGTCCAAACGAAACGATACAGGATTAAGAATCTCCAAAATCTTATAAGGACCTATGAACCGAGGTTTAAACTTAGGAGAAGAGACCTTCATAGGGACAAAACGAGAAGATAACCACACCAAGTCCCCAACGCGAAGACGATTACCAGCACGACGATGACGATTAGCAAACTGCTGAGTCTTCTCCTGGGACAACTTCAAGTTGTCCACCACATGACTCCAAATCTGGTGCAATCTATCCACCACAGTGTCCACTCCAGGACAATCCGAAGATTCCACCTGACCAGATGAAAAACGAGGGTGAATCCCCGAATTGCAGAAGAAAGGAGAAACCAGAGTGGCAGAACTAGCCCGATTATTAAGGGCAAACTCCGCCAACGGCAAAAAGGCGACCCAGTCATCCTGATCAGCAGACACAAAACACCTCAAATAAGTCTCCAAGGTCTGATTAGTACGCTCTGTCTGGCCATTCGTCTGAGGATGGAAAGCAGACGAAAAAGACAAATCAATGCCCATCCTGGCACAGAACGCCCGCCAAAATCTAGACACAAATTGGGATCCCCTGTCAGAAACGATGTTTTCCGTGATACCATGTAGACGAACCACATTTTGAAAAAATAGAGGAACCAACTCCGATGAAGAAGGCAACTTGGGCAAGGGTACCAAATGAACCATTTTAGAAAAACGGTCACACACCACCCAGATGACGGTCATTTTCTGAGAAACCGGGAGCTCCGAAATAAAGTCCATAGAGATGTGTGTCCAAGGCCTCTTCGGAATAGGCAAGGGCAACAACAATCCACTAGCCCGAGAACAACAAGGCTTGGCCCGAGCACAAACATCACAAGACTGTACAAAAGTACGCACATCCCGAGACAGGGAAGGCCACCAGAAGGACCTGGCCACCAAATCTCTGGTACCAAAGATTCCAGGGTGGCCTGCCAACACAGAAGAATGAACTTCCAAGATGACTCTACTGGTCCACTCATCTGGAACAAACAGTCTCCCAGGCGGACAACGATCAGGCCTATCCACTTGAAACTCCTGTAAAGCACGTCGCAAGTCTGGAGAGACAGCAGACAATATCACCCCATCCTTAAGGATACCCGTAGGCTCAGAATCACCAGGGGAGTCAGGCTCAAAACTCCTAGAAAGGGCATCTGCCTTCACATTTTTTTGAACCTGGTAGATATGAGACCACAAAATTAAACCGGGAGAAAAACAACGACCAGCGCGCCTGTCTAGGATTCAGACGCCTGGCTGACTCAAGGTAAATCAGATTCTTGTGATCAGTCAAGACCACCACCTGATGCCTAGCACCCTCAAGCCAATGACGCCACTCCTCAAAGGCCCACTTCATAGCCAAAAGTTCCCGATTACCAACATCATAATTTCGCTCGGCGGGCGAAAATTTTCGAGAAAAGAACGCACATGGTCTCATCACCGAGCAATCAGAACCTCTCTGTGACAAAACCGCCCCCGCTCCGATCTCTGAAGCATCAACTTCAACCTGAAAAGGAAGTGAAACATCAGGTTGGCGCAACACAGGAGCAGAAGAAAAGCGGTGCTTAAGCTCCCGAAAGGCCTCCACAGCCGCCGAGGACCAATTGGAAACATCAGCACCCTTCTTAGTCAAATCCGTTAGAGGCTTAACGACACTTGAAAAACCAGTTATAAATCGACGATAGAAATTAGCAAAGCCCAAGAATTTCTGAAGGCTCTTAAGGGAAGTCGGTTGCGTCCAATCACAAATAGCCCGAACCTTGACAGGATCCATCTCAATAGAAGAAGGGGAAAAAATATACCCCAAAAAAGAGATCTTCTGAACCCCAAAAATACACTTTGAACCCTTTACAAACAAAGAATTAGCCCGCAAAACCAGAAAAACCTTCCTGACCTGTTGAACATGCGACTCCCAGTCATCGGAAAAAATCAAAATATCATCCAGATACACAATCATAAATTTATCCAGATATTCACGGAAAATATTGTGCATAAAGGACAGAAAGACTGAAGGGGCATTAGAAAGACCAAAAGGCATTACCAGATACTCAAAATGGCCCTCGGGCGTATTAAATGCAGTTTTCCACTCATCTCCCTGCTTAATCCGCACCAAATTATACGCACCCCGAAGGTCAATCTTAGAAAACCACCTTGCCCCCTTAATACGAGCAAACAAATCAGTCAACAGTGGCAAAGGATACTGATATTTGACTGTAATCTTATTCAACAGCCGATAATCAATACAAGGCCTCAGGGAACCATCTTTTTTACCCACGAAAAAAAAACCTGCTCCTAAAGGGGATGAGGATGGACGAATATGTCCCTTTTCCAAGGACTCCTTAATATACTCTCGCATAGCAGCATGCTCTGGCACGGACAGATTGAACAAATGACCTTTAGGAAATTTGCTGCCAGGAATCAAATCTATAGCACAATCGCAATCCCTGTGAGGAGGGAGCGAACTAAGTTTAGGCTCCTCAAAAACATCACAATAGTCAGACAAAAATGGCGGAACCTCAGAGGAAGTAGATGAAGCAATGGAAACCAAGGGTACTCCCCCATGAACCCCCTGACATCCCCAGCTTAATACGGACATTGTCTTCCAGTCAAGAACTGGGTTGTGAGTTTGTAACCATGGCAATCCAAGCACTAAAACATCATGCAAATTATGCAACACAAGGAATCGAATCACCTCCTGATGGTCTGGAGTCATACACATAGTCACTTGTGTCCAGTATTGAGGTTTATTCCAAGCCAATGGTGTGGAGTCGATACCCTTCAAAGGAATAGGGACTTCCAGAGACTCTAGACTAAACCCACAGCGCCTGACAAAGGACCAATCCATAAGATTCAAGGCGGCGCCAGAGTCCACATAGGCATTCACATTAATAGATGATAACGAACAAATCAAAGTTACAGACAAAAGAAACTTAGACTGCAAGTTGCTAACTGCAAAAGACTTATCAACACTTTTAGTGCGTTTAGAGCATGCTGATATAACATGAGCAGAATCGCCACAATAGAAACACAACCCATTTTTACGCCTATAATTCTGCCGTTCACTTCTGGACAGAATTCTATCACATTGCATATTCTCCGGTGCCTGCTCAGAAGACACCGCCAAATGGTGCACAGGTTTGCGCTCCCGCAAACGCCGGTCAATCTGAATAGCCATTGTCATGGACTCATTCAGACCTGTGGGCGTAAGAAACCCCACCATGACATCTTTAACGGCGTCAGAGAGACCCTCTCTGAAATTCGCCGCCAGGGCGCACTCATTCCACTGAGTAAGCACAGACCATTTACGAAACTTTTGACAATATATTTCAGCTTCATCGTGCCCTTGAGAGAGGGCTATCAAGGCCTTTTCAGCTTGAATCTCCAAATTGGGTTCCTCATAGAGCAACCCCAGCGCCAGAAAAAACGCATCCACATTGAGCAGCGCAGGATCCCCTGGCGCCAATGCAAATGCCCAATTCTGGGGGTCACCCCGCAGCAAGGAAATAACAATCTTAACCTGCTGAGCAGGGTTTCCAGCGGAGTGAGGTCTCAGAGAAAAATACAATTTACAATTGTGCTTGAAATTCAAAAAACGAGATCTATCTCCAGAAAAAAAACTCTGGTATAGGAATTTTAGGTTCAGACATAGGAGCATGTATGACGAAATCTTGTATATTTTGAACCTTAGAAGCAAGATTATTCAGATTTGAAGCTAAACTCTGGATATCCATTTTTCAACAGCTGAGATCTGAGCCATTCAGGGATTAAGAGGAGGGAAAGAAGCAGACTGCAATTATGGCTAAACAGACTTCAGAGTAAAAAAAAAAAAAAAGGTGTCAGAGACTTCTTTTCTCTCCTACTTCAGCCAATACTTAACACATTTTGGCCGGCTATACTGTCATGATTCCCAATGGCAGGGACATAGGCAAAAACAGGACTAGCTCTAGGAAGATGGAATCTAAGCTGACCGCGATGCTGAACCTAACGCACAACTACCAGTGGCCGGGGAACGTACCTGCGTTTTATCCCTAGACGTCTAGCACCAGCCGGAGATCTAGCTACCCCTACCAGAGGAAACACAGACCTGGCTTGCCTCCAGAGAAAACCCCAAAGTAATAGTAGCCCCCAACATATAATGACGGTTAGTTAAGAAGAAAACACATACGCAGTATGAATACAGGTTCAGCAAAGAGAGGCCCACTAACTAGATAGCAGAAAATACAAAAGTGGACTTCGCGGTCAACTCAAAACCCTACAAAATACCATCCTGAAATGACTTTAAACTCCGGTATCAACTCATGACACCGGAGTGGTCATTTCAGTTCACTAGAGCTTCCAGCAGCAAGATGAATATAAATACACGCTGGACAAAAGGTACAAATGATCAAACTTATCTGACTCAGCAGACTTGGAGCAGGTAGCAAGTAACAGAGGAGCTCTGGTAACATTGATAGCCGGCAAGTAAATGAGTGAGAAGCCAGACTATATAGGAAACTCCCATTTCCTGATGGGAACAGGTGCACTGGAGATAGAAGACAGAAGTCAACCAGCACCACCAGTAGCCACCAGAGGGAGCCCACAAACAGAATTCACAACAGAGTGGACCAAAATCCCTCCTGACATGTGCACAAACCTCATCATCAACTACAAAAAAGTATCTGACTGCTGTGTTTGCCAACAAGGGTTTTGCCACCAAGTATTAGGTCTTGTTTGCCAGAGGGATCAAATACTTATTTCTCACAGCAAAATGCAAATAAATTTATATAATTTATACAATGTGATTTTCTGGATTTTATTTTTGATATTCTATCTTTCAATGTTAAAATTAACCTACCCTTAAAATTATAGACTGTTCATGTCTTTGTCAGTGTGCAAACTTAAAAATTCAGCAAGAGATCAAATACTTAAATACCCAAATACTTATTTCCCCCACTGTAATCACCAGTGAAATCGGCCTGGTGTTCCAGCATTCCTTGTCAATAACTGTTTACTAGGCTGCATCGAGGAAATTCTGTCTATCATGTATGACCGTTGCAGGCAATCAGTGGCCTCAGTGGTATACCACTAAATGGTCCTTATTTTGTGGCAGTGTCGAGAACATAGCGAGGCATCATCAATGGAATAGCAATTAGCTTGTCACAGAAGTAGTGATGGAACTGATGGTGGGAAACAAGCCAGTAATCAACACATGGAGTAGAACCCTAGGATTGAGGTGACAAATGATAAAACAAAAGCCTAGTAAAGAAAAAGACCAAGGTTAGAGTCAGGAGTCAGGAACAGAATCAATTACACAGCATCAATAAAGGCCCCGTCTCACTAAGCGATTTACCAACGATCACGACCAGCGATATGACCTGGCCGTGATCGTTGGTAAGTCGCTGTGTGGTCGCTGGGGAGCTGTCACACAGACCGCTCTCCCCAGCGACCAACGATCAGGGGAACGACTTCGGCATCGTTGAAACTGTCTTCAACGATGCCGAAGTCCCCCTGCAGCACCCGGGTAACCAGGGTAAACATCGGGTTACTAAGCGCAGGGCCGCGCTTAGTAACCCGATGTTTACCCTGGTTACCAAAAAAAACAAACACTACATACTCGCCTTTCGGTGTCCAGGTCCCTTGCCGTCTGCTTCCTGCTCTGACTGAGATCCGGCCGTACAGTGAGAGCAGATCACAGCAGTGACGTCACTGCTGTGCTCTCACTTCTCACTGTACGGCCGGGAGTCAGTGAGAGCAGGAAGCAGACGGCAAGGGACCTGACGGACATCAGAAGGCGAGTATGTACTGTTTGTTTTTTTGTACATTTACGCTGGTAACCAGGGTAAACATCGGGTTACTAAGCGCGGCCCTGCGCTTAGTAACCCGATGTTTACCCTGGTTACCAGTGAAGACATCGCTGGATCGGTGTCACACACACCGATTCAGCGATGTCAGCGGGGCCTCAACGACCAAAAAAAGGTCCAGGCCATTCCGACACGACCAGCGATCTCGCAGCAGGGGCCTGATCGCTGGTACGTGTCACACATAGCGAGATCGCTACTGAGGTCGCTGTTGCGTCACAAAACTTGTGACTCAGCAGCGATCTCGCTAGCGATCTCGCTATGTGAGACGGGGCCTTTAGTCTGGCAAGTATGTTAATTATTTTGCAAAGAAAGGATCCATGGCAGCTTCTCCTTTAAATTGCCTGTTAGGCCTCTTTCACACATCCTTTTTTTAAAATCAGTCACAATCTGTCAAAGTCTTGAAAAGATGGATCCTGTGCTGATTGTAAAAAACTGATGCACTGGATCCGTTTTTTGACGGATTCGTTGAAGTAGTTGCAGCCGGAATTTAAAGAGAGAGAGAGATTTTTTTCCCTGAATGGAAAATCCTTCCAGGCATGCTCAGTTTCAAAAAACGAAATCCGTCGCTGGATTCTGTCTTTTGATGGTCAGCGACGGCTCCTGAATCAATTGGCTTCCATTACAGCCAAAGATGGACAGCACAAGATCCGTCGCTGGGCGATTTTTCGACATACACAAAAAACGTTTCTACGTGGGTTGTCTCCGCCCGACGGACATATAATTTACGACGGATACGTCAAACGGAGGTTTGAAACCGAAGGCCATCCATCACAATCCGTCTCTAATTCAAGTCTATGAAAAAATAACGGATCCAGCAGCAACATTTGGTGGATCAGTATTTTTCACAAAACAACAGATTTGAGCTAGGGCTCCACTAACGGTAGGGACAGGAAAGGAGCCCCTGGTCCCAGGATACCCGACAACAGAGTCTTCACAGATACTCAAACGAGCATTTGGCTGCTCGAGTACGCTCGTTACTCTATCAAGTATCGCGGGTGTTCTGGTGCCATGTGCGAGTCCCCGTCCCGCATGTTTTACGCCTGTTAGACAGCCAATAAACATGCGGGGATTGCCTGCCATACACAGTAATGCCTGTGATTGGCCTTATGCTTTGGGTCTTATATAAAACCCAGCGATGTGATGCTCAGCACACTCTCCTCTGGAAGTAGGGAAGTAGTTCAAGGATAATTGATCTAGGATGGAGAGCTTAGATTAGAGCAGGCATATAGACAGTGTTTAATTGTTATTACAGAACTTGTATACCAGTGCTGCACCAGTTAAACAAAAGTCATTTTCAGGACTATGTGCTTTCCTTTCAGCTTAAAACTGCTGTTACCTGCATTCAGTGTCGAGATTGCTGGTGGAGGAGGGATAGTTTTGGATTAGAGGTATGTAGGCAGGGTTTGTTGCCTTAGGGTACCGTCTCACAGTGGCACTTTGGTCGCTACGACGGCACGATCCTTGACGTTCCAGCGATATACTTACGATCTCGCTGTGTCTGACACGCTACTGCGATCAGGGACCCCGCTGAGAATCGTACGTCATATCAGATCGTTTGAAACTTTCTTTCGTCGTCAAGTGTCCCGCTGTGGCGGCATGATCGCATCGTGTAACAAAGGTGTGCACGATATTGTATACGATGTAATGGGTGGAGGAGCTTGATACGTAGGAGCGCAAAATTCTCCACCTCCTGTGTGCTGATTGGGCGGTACAATACTGTGCGCTCAATTCGACAGACGTGGTACTATTGTTCCCGGCCGATAAAACCGCGGCTCTCGAGCGCTGCATTCTTTTCTCTCCAACCAATGTGCGCATAGTAACCAACGGCCAATCAGCACATTACAGGTGTAGTTAGCTAGCAGCACAACATATGAAGGAACAAGTTATGAAAGGTTCTCCATTTTGTGCTAGATTCTCCATTTTGTGTTTTTGACTCCATTTTCTTGTTGCTTAAAGATAAATTCTGTTATTTCATTAGGTAAAAGGTTACAGCTGCCATGAAGTAACTTTATCTTGTTGTTCACAATGCAACTATGGTATGCACAATGCACAATGGTATGCAACTAGCTATGGTTCATAATTGGTATAAAGACCTTGAGTCTTCTGACTCGAGCCAGATAATAGATTCGGGGGTGTATCACTATACAAGACTGAGGCATCTGTTAGAAAAACACATACTATGCCAAAAAGACATGACCATATCTGTAGTTTCCATTTCTCCTGTATCCTCATGGGTTAAGTTTTTCCTGCATTCTTATAGGTTAAGAACTGTTTTTATACTATTGGTTGAAGTAGAATTTGCTAACATGATAAAAGTACAACACAATAAACGGGGGCCAGAGATCTGCTCGATCCCCCATACAGAGGCACACGTCTCCGTCTGGTCATTTTCAGTTGCCGGCAACGCCCTGTAGATTAATTTGGAAATCACTGAGTTAACCGTGAAGGATCAATTTAGATCCTCCCTCAACAGTTGGCGCCCGAGAATGTGGGGCCCCAAGCAGGAACGCCTCTGCCCCCCGGAGGACAACAAGACAAAGGACCCTCGGACCGGACACAGGCACTGGAAAATTGGGACTGATCATCCCCCACAACAACCACGGTAAGTTGGCAGTTATACTGTCCAGACTGACCGTATGGTGTGGTTTTCCTGTGTTTGTTGCTGCAAAGAGGATCTGAGGTTTGTCCCCGAAGGTGGGATGATTTTTGGGTGGAATCATATAGAGGTGTAGTTCCGTTGGGAGCCCAGTGCTCGAACCGTACCTCATAAGGGACGGACACCCCGGATTGACCAGTGATGTAATTCTCTTTACAGTCAAAATATCCTGAATTCCTGATCACTGTTAGAATCAGGCGCGGTGAGGTGATCGAAGATTGGGTAGGATACGTAACTCAGGTATATATTGATTTAAATATATCCAGAGGTGTCCGGAGGGAAGTCTAAGACGCCCTCCTCCTTTCACTGAGTACCGCGTTTTTGGGTTGTCCCAGCGGGGGACAGAGAGACCCAGTGGAATAAAACTGTAAGGCCGTCGGTATGCACGACTAAGTAAGGGTATTTAGCTCTAAAGGAGATCAGTTTCCGTGGAAGAAGAAGAAGATTTTGAATTGTGTGATGAATTTGATATTGTTAGCCCAAAGACGGGGAAAAAAATCTGTCAGGAATGCAGGGAAAATATTCTCAATCTGGCATGTGAATTGTGTGATGAAGATTTTGTAGAAATTAATTAAGTCTGAGAACTGCTGTATTCCGTTTCTGTGTTTATCTCTAAAATATCCGATGGGAGGGGTCGAGCAGCTGCGCTGTTGCTTTCTCCCTTCTGCGCTGAGGAATGCTGTGATTTTTCTTATCTCCGTGTTTCTGGTAGGGAGGGGGCAGCATGTGGCTGCGCTCTTGAGTTTCACTGTATCTTCTTGGTGTAGTACGCGCTGGTAGATCTGTGTTTTGTTTAAAGCGACAATATTGTTTTGAAGTACAAAGAAATATTGTAAATTGAAAGTGAAATCTAGTGCCTAGTTTTAGAAGGAAATTTGTAAGTGATTGTTTGGTTATCAGTGTGATTGAAAGATTGGTAAAAGATTCACCTGCTTCAAGTTGAGTGGTTGATATATAGCAAATTGAGGATCAACAGAGGAAGTGAATTATGTTGAAAAAGGAAAGTTGTCTATTACTATGACAAAAAAAAAAAAAAACTGGATGTTTTGTGGTGCAAGAAGGAATTGAGAAAGTGATTGAGGGTAATGTGTTAGAAAGACAAATAATTAAAAATAATAATCTGAAACAGGGGGGCTCCCTGTTAGATGATATGGTCCCTCCCCAGGAAATTAAGCCTCTACTCCTGACTGTAAGCTCTGTGCCCCTTAACCCCAAGGCACCAATATATCCTGGACTGCCGAGAAGTTTTATGGGCGTTTTATGGTAGTATTTAAAGATCTGGGATTCTCATTGTAACAAAAAGCACGTTCTGCATCAACAGGGAAATCAAAGGTTAAAACTGTAGCTGCAGCAATCTCTGCTCCAATTCCAGCCCCCACCCCAGGTACAAGCACGCAGCTGGCTCCTTATCAGTGGCCTGCCCAGCAGCAAACTCCAGTTCCAGCCCTCCCACCTTATACGAATTCAGTCCCCTACTCAAATATCCCTTTTAACCCTATGTCTGGAAGTATCGCTCCCCAGCCCCGCCGCACTAGTTCTCGCTTGCAGTGTTGGCGCTGTGGCCGACCCGGTCACTTTCAGAGAGATTGTCACACCCCTGCTGACAGATGCTACCCTCAAGTTCCCCCTTCCAGTCACAACCTGAATACAGGGAACCCCAGAGGATACTCCAATTACAGACAGCCTCAAAATCCTGATAATCGCCCATACTGAAGGGGTGGCCAACCAGGGTCTGCCATCGCAATGTCCTCCACCAAACCTGGGGCATGCTCATCTGTCACGCTTCCTGTTGCGGACACCCTTGTTAAGTTCATGGTAGACACTGGGGCGGCCAACTCTATAATCAGGTCATCAGATGTACCTACGGATATCCCTATTCAATTCTCAGACCAAGAGCTTGTTTTAATTGGAGTAGATGGCAGACCCAATAAACATACTCTTACAAAACCCATTCCTGTGGGGCCTTTCCCTGAAGTTACTGCTCAGTTCGTAATCTCTCCCACATGTCCGGTAAACTTACTGGGGGCAGATTTATTATCACAGTTCCGCTCCAGAATATAATTCCAAGATGATGGTCAGATGGTCCTTACGTTATATAACCCCTATGCAGATGAATATAATGTGGCTGATCTTTTGTGTGTGCACAAACAGAGCAGGAAGCCATTGCTGCCACTGTTAGGGTACTGTCACACAGTGCCATTTTGATCGCTACGACGGCACGATCCGTGACGTCGCAGCGATCGTATGATTATCGCTCCAGCGTCGTAGACTGCGGTCACACGTTGCAATCACGGCGCTGGAGCGATGCCGAAGTCCCCGGGTAACCAGGGTAAACATCGGGTTACTAAGCGCAGGGCCGCGCTTAGTAACCCGATGTTTACCCTGGTTACCAGCGTAAACGTAAAAAAAACAAACAGTACATACTCACATTCCGGTGTCTGTCCCCCGGCGTTCTGCTTCTCTCCACTGTGTAAGCACAGCGGCCGGAAAGCAGAGCGGTGACGTCAGACGTCACCGCTGTGCTCGCTTTCTGGCTGGCCGGCGCTCACAGTGCAGAGAAGCTGAGACGCCGGAGGACAGACACCGGAATGTGAGTATGTACTGTTTGGTTTTTTTACGGTTACGCTGGTAACCACGGTAAACATCGGGTTACTAAGCGCGGCCCTGCGCTTAGTTACCCGATGTTTACCCGGGTTACAAGCGAACACATCGCTGGATCGCTGTCACACACAACGATCCAGCGATGTCAGCGGGTGATCAAGCGACGAAAGAAAGTTCCAAACGATCTGCTACGACGTACGATTCTCAGCAGGGTCCCTGATCGCTGCTGCGTGTCAGACACTGCGATATCGTAACGATATCGCTAGAACGTCACGAATCGTACCGTCGTAGCGATCAAAATGGCACTGTGTGACAGTACCCTAAGTCTTCTCAAGTATCAGGCAGATCTGAACTGTCGGGTTTCGGCCTCGAAACCTCCGTTCTGCCTTGGTCAAGTGATATTTTTGGGTCACTGTCTCCTTCAGGGTGTCAGACACCTCTCAAAAAAAAAAAAGAAAAATAGCCATCAGCTCCCTTCCTTTTCCAAAAGATGAGACTGAACTCCAGCGTTTTCTTGGACTATGTATTTATTGTTGTCAGTGGATACCGGACGCATCCCGTATAATGCAACCTTTCTACAATGCCCTGAAAGACGGTTCAAGATATGCTGATGATTTGGCAGATTCCACCCGGATACGCTGTTACTACGGACGATACTGTAGTGCACGGAGCTGCACTCCCTCCCTCCCTCACTGTCAGCATAAGAAGCAGAATTTCAGGCTCTGTCTACTGCATGTGTTCTGACCAAAGACAGGCGGGCTAATATGTACACGGACTCACAGTATGCATTTGGTATTGCTCATGATTTCGGAGCCCTGTGGGCCAATCGAGGGTTTATTACCACCGCCGGGACTCCAGTGAAGAATGCTGAAGCTGTTAAAACCCTCATGGACTCAATCAAATTACCTACCCAGGTGGCCATTATCAAAATTAAGGCGCAAGGTCCTAGGAAAAGTCCACAGACTGTTGGTAACGTCTTTGTGGATATGCAAGCAAAAGCTGCTGCTTTCCTACCCGTTGAACTGAACATACCAACTATGGTGACCACACGCTCTCAGCGTAAACAGTTACAAGAAACACTGACTCTACAGGAACCTGATGATCTACGCCAGACTGAGGTTTTCTGTCGGACCCCGCGAGACCGCTTAATGACGATGCAGAGAATGTCCCCAAAAGGAAGAAGTGAAGCAGTGGAAGGCTGATGGAGCACGTATGGACAATGGTCTCTGGAAAAAGGACCAACTTGTGTGTCTCCCTAAGCAGATGTACCCTGCTATTGCCAAGTGGGCACATGGGCCCACACATCGAGGAAAAAAAATGTACAAAAATTCTACTGGGCTCCAGGTATTTCTACTATGCTGACAGCACACAACCGTGCATGTAATATCTGTCAGACCTGCAATCCCGGTCAACTTCAACGTGTACCCCCGAAACATCTTGCTAAGCCCGACTATCCTTACCAAAGGCTCCAAGTGGACCACATCACGTTGCCTAAGTCTGGAAGGTATGAATATTGTCTGGTAGTTGTCGACATGTTCTCCAGTTGGCCAGAAGCATTCCCTTTTACCAACATGACTGCAAAGACCACAGTGAAGAAACTGGTGATGGAAGTTATATGCAGATATCGTGTTCCAGAAGTCGTTGAAAGTGACCAAGGTCCAGCTTTTTCTTCTCATGTGTATCAGGAGGTTCTGACAATGCTTGGATCTACTGTAGCCCTCCATACTCCATACTATCCACAATCCAGTGGGAAAGTTGAGAGGCTGAATTGCACACTGAGAGGACAATTGACCAAAATGATGCAGGAGACTACGGCTCCATGGCCAGAGCTCCTACCCATTGTACTGTACCACATTCGTACTACCCCTAAGGCAAAACATGGCCTGTCCCCATATGAGATACTGTTTGGTGCTAGGCCCCCAGTTGCAAATTTCCATTCTCAGTAGTTATCAGAGGAAACTGACAGTGCTGTTCAATATGTTATTCAGCTTAGAAAAAATCTTGCTAACACCGATGTTTTAGTTTCTTCTTCCCTTCCAGATTCAGCAGAAACCGATATTTGTTACAACTTAAAGTCTGGTGATTTCGTGGTCGTGAAAAGGCATGTCAGAAAACACGGACTAGAACCCTTGTATGACGGTCCCTACCAAGTCCTCAGTATTATTTCTATGTCAGTAAAGCTGGAAGGAAGGCTGACGTGGATCCACGTATCGCACTGCAAGCTGGTCAAACAGACTAGTAGCAAATAAGGGGACATAATGTTTTGGTTTTCGCATTTTCTATATTATTATTGGTAACCGCATGGGACAGCCTAAATTCCCCAAGATCCTTGAGTAATAAGTTTGTACAATATTATGAAAGATTAGTAGTACAGATGGGTATAGCCAATAAAATTGTCAGTTCTATTTTCATTTACCCTATGATTACACAAATGTGGGATACATTGGTTAGGGCCACAGACTATCTAGATGATCAAATTTGGGATATATTGGATATACTTAATACTACTGTTGCTGTCCAAAACCAACTTATCATAGTCACTAATCAACATACTGTAGTACTGGATTATGTAACAGCAGTACAGCGTGGTATGTGTCAGGTTATTGGACCCGCATGCTGTTATTATACAGATCCCAATAGCACAATGAAGTTAAAGTTAGAGGATATTCAAAGACTCAGAGACTAATATGACAAAGACAATGACCGTAATAAGGACAGTTGGTGGGCAGACACCTTCTCCTTTCTTAATTTAGCAAATTGATTTGAGGGACTTGGGGGCTGGATAGTTGGAATCTTGCAAAGTTTGTTACATATCGCTGCCTTTATCCTTGTTATGTATGTAATACTAAAACTTGTTTTTTGGTGTATTTCTGTGTGTATTAGGAAATTCTGCACTAAGACAACTAATGATGAAACCAAAAGCGTTGCCACCTCTGCTCTTCTCTACACCGATTTCACAAAGTTACCTGATGAAGATGTTGAAGCCAAGCGCATGGCTATCTTCAAAAGATCCCCACTACTGTTATCAATAATTGTTATTCGTAAATTCTAGTATACAGGGGGGACGGGTACGCCGCAACAGCCATGGCTGGTAACATGGCACCAGTCATGTGCAGACCAGTACCCCTCGAGCTTAGAGCTTGGGATAGTACCTCTGATGCTGGACATTAATTAACAAAATTTATCTAGGGGGGAATGTGAAGGAACAAGTTATGAAAGGTTCTCCATTTTGTGCTAGATTCTCCATTTTGTGTTTTTTACTCCATTTTCTTGTTGCTTAAAGATAAATTCTGTTATTTCATTAGGTAAAAGGTTACAGCTGCCATGAAGTAACTTTATCTTGTTGTTCACAAGCCTGGTATGCAACTAGCTATGGTTCATAATTGGTATAAAGACCTTGAGTCTTCTGACTCGAGCCAGATAATAGATTCGGGGGTGTATCACTATACAAGACTGAGGCATCTGTTAGAAAAACACATACTATGCCAAAAAGACATGACCATATCTGTAGTTTCCATTTTTCCTGTATCCTCATGGGTTAAGTTTTTCCTGCATTCTTATAGGTTAAGAACTGTGAGCGTGTTTTTATACTATTGGTTGAAGTAGAATTTGCTAACATGATAAAAGTACAACACAATAAATGGGGGCCAGAGATCTGCTCGATCCCCCATACAGAGGCACACGTCTCCGTCTGGTCATTTTCAGTTGCCGGCAACGCCCTGTTGATTAATTTGGAAATCACTGAGTTAACCGTGAAGGATCAATTTAGATCCTCCCTCAACAAACACGCCCCTCGTGAACAACGTCACGCATAGATTATGCAAAATGTGCTCTGAATTGTGAGAGCACCTCCTGTGTGACATGCCCGTACGACTGTCCCGTACGACTTCTACATCGCAAATACATCATGAAATTATCGCTCCAGCGCCGTGCATTGCGAAGTGTGACCGCAGTCTACGATGCTGGAGCGATAATGGAGCGACGCTGGAGCGTCACGGATCGTGCCGTCGTAGCGACCAAAATGCCACTGTGAGACGGTACCTTAACAGTCCTTCTATACAAACAAAAGTCCTTTTAAGGGCCATGTATTTTCTTCTCCCTATTAATACTGGAAAGCTTGCAGGCATATATTATATATCTAATTTAAAATGTGCAAGGCATGTGGGTCATCATGCCAAAAACGGAAGGCAGATGGAAGACATTCGGTGAGTCCTGGTCTCGCGAGACCGCTACGTCATCACAGGTCATTGCCGCGAAGCATCACTGGGAACGGAAGCATCGCGAGGAGTGGGAAGGCTGCGAGGGACACCGGAAGGTGAGACTATCACAATTTCTGTAGCTGGATTCCCTTTTTTCCCCACATGTGCACCGCGCTGAATATACAAAGTGGCCGCTGTAACTACACCCATGTATTCTGACCCAACCCCGTTCCACATTTACCCTGCTGGTTAAACTCTTGGATACCTTTCTAGATTTTTTTATTTTTCTGTTTGACATCTCTCATCTAATCTTCCCCTGAACTTGACCCGGGTTATCTACTGACTACATTTTGATTGTGCTGACATGGCAATATGACAGCTTTGACTTTCCGAAGATAAGATATGTGCCTACAAAAAGACCAAAGATAAGAACACACAGGCATCAGGCTTTAGAGCATAACAAGCTGAGCAGACTCAAATATATATTTATGGAAAAAGGTTCAGTACAACTAGTAATTTATTTATTTAAACCATTGCTGGCCTTAGGAGTCCAGTGGATGGTCCTTTCATCTATGATAATATGGGTGTGCATATTTATGCATCCACCATTTTACGATTATGATAAACATTGAATTTCAATCCTTTAAGGCCATACAATGGTTGAGTGTTATGACCCCAGTGGACAGGGTCTCAGAGGAACGTGTAAGTCTGCAAGATACAAAAATCCAGCTCATAGGGCTGTGGTAACTGGGTTGACCAAATAGCTACTCCTAACGCCAACACTAGAAGTAGCCGGGGATCATGCCTACGGTGATCGCTAGATGACTCGCGCCAGCCGGAGAATCTAACTACCCCTAGGAGAAGAAAACAAAGACCTCTCTTGCCTCCAGAGAAAGGGACCCCAAAGCAAGATACAAGCCCCCCACAAATAATAACGGTGAGGTAAGAGGAAATGACAAACACAGAAATGAACCAGGTTCAGCACAGAGAGGCCAGCTTACTAATAGCAGAATATAGCAAGATAACTTATCTGGTCAACAAAAACCCTATAAAAATCCACGCTGGAGATTCAAGAACCCCCGAACCGTCTAACGGTCCGGGGGGAGAACACCAGCCCCCTAGAGCTTCCAGCAAAGGTCAGGATACAGATAGGAACAAGCTGGACAAAAATACCAAACAAAACAAAAGCAAAAAGCAAAGAAGCAGACTTAGCTTGAAAAACAGGAACCAGGATCAGAGGACAAGAGCACAACAGATTAGCTCTGATTTCAACGATGCCAGGCATTGAACTGAAGGTCCAGGGAGCTAATATAGCAACGCCCCTGAACTAACGGCCCAGGTGAGGATATAGGAAAAGACAGACGCTCCAGAGTCAAATCACTAATGACCACTAGAGGGAGCAAAAAGCAAAATCACAACAGTACCCCCCCCTTAGTGAGGGGTCACCGAACCCTCACCACGACCACCAGGGCGATCAGGATGAGCGGCATGAAAGGCACGAACTAAATCGGCCGCATGAACATCAGAGGCGACCACCCAGGAATTATCTTCCTGACCATAGCCCTTCCACTTGACCAGGTACTGAAGCCTCCACCTGGAGAGATGAGAATCCAAGATCTTCTCCACCACGTACTCCAACTCGCCCTCAACCAACACCGGAGCAGGAGGCTCAGCAGAAGGAACCACAGGCACAACGTACCGCCGCAACAAGGACCTATGAAACACGTTGTGGATAGCAAACGACACAGGTAGATCCAGGCGAAAGGATACAGGATTAAGAATTTCCAATATCTTGTAAGGACCAATAAAACGAGGTTTAAATTTGGGAGAGGAAACCTTCATAGGAACAAAGCGGGAAGAAAGCCACAACAAATCCCCAACACGTAGTCGGGGACCCACACCGCGGCGGCGGTTGGCAAAGCGCTGAGCCCTCTCCTGTGACAACTTCAAGTTGTCCACCACAAGATTCCAGATCCGCTGCAACCTATCCACCACAGAATCCACCCCAGGGCAGTCAGAAGGTTCCACATGACCCGAAGAAAAACGAGGGTGGAAACCAGAGTTGCAGAAAAACGGCGAAACCAAGGTGGCGGAACTAGCCCGATTATTAAGGGCAAACTCAGCTAACGGCAAGAAGGTCACCCAATCGTCCTGATCAGCAGAGACAAAACACCTCAAATAAGCCTCCAAAGTCTGATTAGTTCGCTCCGTCTGTCCATTAGTCTGAGGATGGAAAGCAGACGAAAACGACAAGTCAATGCCCATCCTACTACAAAAGGATCGCCAGAATCTGGAAACGAACTGGGATCCTCTGTCTGACACAATATTCTCAGGGATGCCGTGCAAACGAACCACGTTCTGGAAAAACACAGGAACCAGATCGGAAGAGGAAGGCAGTTTAGGCAAAGGAACCAAATGGACCATCTTGGAGAAGCGATCACATATCACCCAGATAACAGACGTGCCCTGAGACACCGGAAGATCAGAAATGAAATCCATGGAGATATGTGTCCAAGGTCTCTTAGGGACAGGCAAGGGCAAGAGCAACCCGCTGGCACGAGAACAGCAAGGCTTAGCTCGAGCACAAGTCCCACAGGACTGCACAAATGACCGCACATCCCTAGACAAGGAAGGCCACCAAAAGGATCTGGCCACCAGATCTCTGGTGCCAAAAATTCCTGGGTGACCTGCCAACACCGAGGAATGAACCTCGGAAATGACTCTGCTGGTCCACTTATCAGGCACAAACAGTCTGTCAGGTGGACAAGAATCAGGCCTATCAGCCTGAAATCTCTGCAACACACGTCGCAGATCAGGAGAAATAGCTGACAAGATAATACCATCCTTAAGAATACCAACAGGTTCAGCGACTCCAGGAGCATCAGGCACAAAGCTCCTGGAAAGAGCATCGGCCTTCACATTCTTTGAACCTGGTAAATACGAGACAACAAAGTCAAAACGGGAGAAAAACAATGACCAGCGGGCCTGTCTAGGATTCAGGCGTTTAGCAGACTCGAGATACATCAGATTTTTGTGATCAGTCAAGACCACCACACGATGCTTAGCACCCTCGAGCCAATGACGCCACTCCTCAAATGCCCATTTCATGGCCAACAACTCCCGATTGCCCACATCATAATTTCGCTCCGCAGGCGAAAACTTCCTAGAGAAAAAGGTGCAAGGTCTCATAACAGAGCAACCAGGGCCTCTCTGCGACAAAACGGCCCCTGCTCCAATCTCTGAAGCATCCACCTCAACTTGAAAGGGAAGCGAGACATCAGGCTGGCACAAAACAGGCGCCGAAGTAAACCGACGTTTCAACTCCTGGAAAGCCTCCACGGCAGCAGGAGCCCAATTAACCACATCGGAGCCCTTCTTGGTCATATCCGTCAAAGGTTTCACAATGCTAGAAAAGTTAGCGATAAAACGACGGTAGAAGTTAGCGAAACCCAAGAACTTCTGAAGACTCTTAACTGACGAGGGCTGAGTCCAATCAAGAATAGCTCGGACCTTGACTGGGTCCATCTCCACAGCAGAAGGGGAAAAAATGAACCCCAAAAAGGGAACCTTCTGTACACCAAAAAGACACTTTGAGCCCTTGACAAACAAAGAATTTTCACGCAAAATTTTAAAGACCATCCTGACCTGCTCCACATGCGAGTCCCAATTATCAGAAAAAAACAGAATATCATCCAGATAAACGATCAGAAATTTATCCAGATAGTTCCGGAAAATGTCATGCATAAAGGACTGAAAAACTGAAGGGGCATTAGAGAGCCCAAAAGGCATCACCAAGTACTCAAAATGACCTTCGGGCGTATTGAATGCGGTTTTCCATTCATCCCCTTGCTTAATGCGCACAAGGTTGTACGCACCACGAAGGTCTATCTTGGTAAACCACTTGGCACCTTTAATCCGGGCAAACAAGTCAGACAACAGCGGCAAAGGATACTGAAATTTGACAGTGATCTTATTTAAAAGCCGATAGTCAATACAAGGCCTCAAAGATCCGTCCTTTTTAGCCACAAAAAAGAATCCCGCACCAAGAGGGGAAGAAGACGGACGGATGTGTCCTTTCTCCAGAGACTCCTTGATATATGAACGCATAGCGGTATGTTCAGGTATCGACAGATTAAACAGTCTTCCCTTAGGAAATTTACTGCCTGGAATCAAATCTATTGCACAGTCACATTCCCTATGAGGAGGCAATGCACTGGACCTGGACTCGCTAAAGACATCCTGATAATCAGACAAGTACTCCGGAACTTCCGAAGGCGTAGAAGAAGCAATAGACACAGGCAGGGAATCCTCATGAATACCACGACAGCCCCAACTAGACACTGACATAGCCTTCCAGTCAAGGACTGGATTATGGGTCTGTAACCATGGCAGCCCCAAAACAACCAAATCATGCATTTTATGTAGAACGAGAAAACGTATCACCTCGCGGTGTTCAGGAGTCATGCACATGGTAACCTGTGTCCAATACTGCGGCTTATTTTCTGCCAATGGCGTAGCATCAATACCCCTAAGAGGGATAGGATTTTCCAATGGTTCAAGAACAAAACCACAGCGCTTAGCAAATGAGAGATCCATAAGACTCAGGGCAGCACCTGAATCTACAAACGCCATGACAGGATAAGATGACAGTGAGCAAATCAAAGTTACAGACAGAATAAACTTAGGATGCAAATTACCGACGGTGACAGGACTAACAACCTTAGATATACGTTTAGAGCATGCTGAGATAACATGTGTAGAATCACCACAGTAGTAGCACAAGCCATTCCGGCGTCTATGAATTTTCCTCTCATTTCTAGTCAGGATTCTATCACATTGCATCAAATCAGGTGTCCGTTCAGACAACACCATGAGGGAATTTGCGTTTTTTCTATCACATTGCATCACATCAGGTGTCTGTTCAGACAACAACATGAGGGAATTTGCGGTTTTGCGCTCCCGCAACCGCCGGTCAATTTGAATAGCCAGGGACATGGTATCATTCAGACCTGTGGGAATGGGAAAACCCACCATAACATTCTTAATGGCCTCAGAAAGGCCATTTCTAAAATTAGCGGCCAGTGCACACTCGTTCCAATGTGTCAGCACGGACCATTTCCGAAATTTTTGGCAATACACCTCAGCCTCGTCCTGGCCCTGAGACATAGCCAGCAAGGCTTTCTCTGCCTGAATCTCAAGATTGGGTTCCTCATAAAGTAAACCGAGCGCCAGAAAAAACGCATCAATATCAGCCAATGCCGGATCTCCTGGCGCCAACGAAAAAGCCCAATCCTGAGGGTCACCCCGTAAGAATGAAATAACAATTTTTACTTGTTGAGCAGAGTCTCCAGACGAACAAGGTTTCAGGGACAAAAATAATTTGCAATTATTCCTGAAATTCCTAAACTTAAATCGGTCTCCTGAAAACAGTTCAGGAATCGGAATCTTGGGTTCAGACCTAGGATTTCTGGTAACATAATCTTGTATACCCTGCACACGAGCGGCAAGCTGGTCCACACTTGTAATCAAGGTCTGGACATTCATGTCTGCAGCAAGCTTAAGCCACTCTGAGGTAAAGGGGAAAAGAAAAAAAAAAATAAAATGAGAGAGGGAAAAAAAAAACTCAAAATTTTCTTTCTTATAATCCCACTTCTGCAATGCATTAAACATTTAATACTGGCCTGGCATACTGTTATGACCCCAGTGGACAGGGTCTCAGAGGAACGTGTAAGTCTGCAAGATACAAAAATCCAGCTCATAGGGCTGTGGTAACTGGGTTGACCAAATAGCTACTCCTAACGCCAACACTAGAAGTAGCCGGGGATCATGCCTACGGTGATCGCTAGATGACTCGCGCCAGCCGGAGAATCTAACTACCCCTAGGAGAAGAAAACAAAGACCTCTCTTGCCTCCAGAGAAAGGGACCCCAAAGCAAGATACAAGCCCCCCACAAATAATAACGGTGAGGTAAGAGGAAATGACAAACACAGAAATGAACCAGGTTCAGCACAGAGAGGCCAGCTTACTAATAGCAGAATATAGCAAGATAACTTATCTGGTCAACAAAAACCCTATAAAAATCCACGCTGGAGATTCAAGAACCCGCGAACCGTCTAACGGTCCGGGGGGAGAACACCAGCCCCCTAGAGCTTCCAGCAAAGGTCAGGATACAGATAGGAACAAGCTGGACAAAAATACCAAACAAAACAAAAGCAAAAAGCAAAGAAGCAGACTTAGCTTGAAAAACAGGAACCAGGATCAGAGGACAAGAGCACAACAGATTAGCTCTGATTTCAACGATGCCAGGCATTGAACTGAAGGTCCAGGGAGCTAATATAGCAACGCCCCTGAACTAACGGCCCAGGTGAGGATATAGGAAAAGACAGACGCTCCAGAGTCAAATCACTAATGACCACTAGAGGGAGCAAAAAGCAAAATCACAACAGTTGAGCTTACAGCTATCTTTCCTGATTCCACAATATGTAGGAACGCTCAGCTCAGTTGACTGCACCTGTGTTGGTCACACTGCCAGGCTCTTCTGGTGGTGGCTTAACTTCAGTAAATAAAAAAGGGCTGGATCCATCTCTCTTCAGAAATCATCTTTCAGAGGATGTTAGGAGGCCCCATTATATAATAGTGTAACTAAGTTGGAACCACTGTGCCGTGGACCGAGGAGAGCCTGGAGGGGTGTGACTAGGCAAACATCTGACTCTTTGCTAGAGCACCTGATGGTGGGGTTAGACTTGGCTCCAGATGGACGCCAGGTGCTACTCCATGGCAAACCTTGAATGCATGGCAGCTGACCCCCAAAGGGGCAGGTAGTTGGAGCAGCCAAGAATGGGTAGACTTCGCTGATACAGATAGGTATGGTAGGTACTGGGTGGTATATAGGCTGGCACGGCAAGTGCAGGCAGGTACGGCTGGTATACAGACTGGCACGGCAAGTGCAGGTAGGTATGGCTGGTATGCCGGCTGGCACGGCAAATACAAGCAGGTACAGCTGGTATACAGACTGGTACAGCAGGTGCATGTGGGTACGGCTGATAAACAGACTGGCATGGCAGGTGTAGGAAGGTGCGGCTGGTATACAGGCTGGCATGGCAGGTATGGCTGGTATATAAGCAGGTGCTGACAGGCATGGCTGGAATACAGGAACACACAGCAGATACCGGGAAGACAGGTACAGGCAGGGACTAGCAAGTACTGGCAGGAAATGGCGGATACAGGGGGCCTGAGAACTAGCAAGCATGCAACAAGACAGAATAAACACATTGCTCATGCATCTTCCATCAGGTAAAGATGCCTTAAATAATAATTGTATCCGAGCCATTGGCTTGAGACACTTTAGGACGGCGTATGCTGTCCCTTTAAGAATGAGGGAGCACGCATGCCCTAAACACAGTGCCTGGGGATCTGCAAGTTGTGCGCAAACCCTGGGCAGCACCAGGAGGAAGAGAAAGTGTGTGACTGGGGCCACGGTGGTGAGTGAGTCGGTGTCCCTGCCAGGAAGAAGGTAAGCGTACAGGGATGCCGACCCTACAATTACACTGTCACTCATTCCCACCTATGTTAGCAGGTTTGGCCAGCTTTAGTGTACGGTGTATAGCACAATGAAAATAATGTGTAACCTGGAGCCCATCCCTACAGATTTTTCAGTTTTTGTACTCCAAAGCTTATTTAGTGCACAATAAAAGGTTTTGCAACTTTCTTGTTTTCTTCTAAATATCTTACTGAGGATCTAATGAACATGGAATATGTTACCAAAAAAAGAGGTTTTGCAACTTTCTTATTTTCTTCTAAATATCTTACTCAGGATCTAATGAATGTGGACTATGCTTCCAAGAAAATAGGTTTTGAAACTTTCTTGTTTTCTTCTAAATATCTTACTCAGGATCTAATGAATATGAACTATGCTCCCAAGAAAAGTTGGCAGTGCTGTCAATTTTAGGCTTCTTTCCTTGAGTACAGGTTAAAAAGAAATATTATTCTAGGCTGTTATTGACAACATTGACTTTTTTTTATTGAAACAGTACTCAGGCATTTACCATCTTTGTGTTGTAATTCCTCACCACTTTAAAGATAACTGCCAGTAGTAAACATAAACATTGCTTATATTGCTTATAAAACGAGAACCTGTAGGCAGGTTTTTAAGCCATAAAGTGTTGTCATCACAGTAAAGTACCTGTAATGATGAGTACTTCCACGCCTTTATATTACAGATCTGTGTCTCTGTTGTCTTATAATCCATCAGAAAATTCTTAAAGGGGATGACCAGTCAAAACTGATATGTCTGCAGTTACAGCATTGTGTGCTGCTGTGATTTGCCGGTTTCAGACTCGGGAACGGACAGTATGTATGAGTTATACATACCCTTGGCCAGTGGGCGCAGCCTCGCTCTCCATACACTTGTATGGAGCAAGGTCATGCCCTCTAGTCGGACACACCCACTGGACGTCCACATCTCTGGATGGGTGCGCGGCCAAGGATCAATACAAGTGTATTGTATATTGTACATCATTATAAGCTAAATAAGGGCCAAGATATGCAGTATTACATAAGAAATACTCTTGGACATTGGGGAACATCCAAAGGATTTGCATGTTGTTGCACTACTACTAAGCAGCCTATCAGAAAGCTATGACACACTTATAAGTGTACTCGATGCGCGTCCAGATTATGAGCTTACATTGGAGTATGTCAGAGGAAATCTTGTACATAGGTATTATGGAAAGACAGAAAGTGTAAGCAGCAGTAGTGTTTCCAAAGTGGAATCCGCTTTCTACCTAAAAATAAAAGTAATTTGAAGGAAACGTGAGTGTTTTGACTGCAACAAATCAGGTCACCTAAAGGCTGACAGAGTCTGAAAACCTAGAATGAATCAGCTAAAATAAAAGGAAAGTATATACACTGCTGAACATGAAGAAATTCATCTTGTTCTTCTTGTGTAATCAGTGTTAGAAGTTTGCAGCTAATGATATGCTCGTGCTCCGGGGCAGGATTGTAGGCAGGGTCTTATCTTCCTGCTCTAAGCCAGAGAAACCAAGGAAAGACCTGACCACAGGCTGCCCCAAGGCACAAACAGTCTGTCTCTCTGATGAGGAACATGATTGTTCCTAGTTGAAGCCTGTGAGCAGGTATTTCGATTGTTTCTCTGGCTTAGAGCACGATCGAGAAGGAAGATAAGACCCTGCCTACAGTCCCACACCAGAGCACAAGCATATCATTAGCTGCAAACGTCTAACATTGATTACACAAGAACCACAAGACGGATTTCTTCACCCCAGGTATCATTTTAATCAGTTTAACACTGCCAACCTGACAGTGTCTGTAGGTTACTTAGCAAAATCCTGCTGAAAGGTTTGCTTTAAAGTTGGAAGAAGAAGAAGATCTGTTACCTAACAATAAGAAATACAATCCGGCAGTGGGGGCACTTTTATACATAGCAATTACTGTATAACTTGACCGGATATTGCAGCAACAATTGGAATTCTCTGTGGATATGTGGAAAAACCATGCAGAAAAGATTGTAATGCCTTTAAGAGAGTTCTTCGATATTTGAAAGAGACTCAAAGCATAAATTTTAAGGATATCTGCAAAAGGAGATCTAAAACTCACAGGCTATATGGATGCAGACTATGCTGGTGACTTAAGTGATCATATATTGACAAGCAGCTATTTGTTTAAGCTTGGAGAAAATTCAATTTCTTGGTGTAGTAGAAAACAGGTGTTTGTAGCCTTGTCATCTACATATGCAGTGTATGTGTCTGCAGCCCACGCAAGTCAAGAGATCATTTGGTTAAAACAATTGTTAGGCAATCTTGTGTCACTCTGAGTGAAGGATAAGTAAGTGCACAACAACGAGAAGGGGAAGCCCAAACACTAGGGCAGAAGGGAGTGGAGCCCCCTAGGCAAAAATAAAAATACCCTGTCTGCCCTAAACATCCATATAGAGGTTCTGCACCAATCACTGAGCAGGAACCTAATCCCTGCCTGACCCTAGCGATAGGCCCTACATAGGGACGGGATGGGGGTGCGCCCTAGTCAGTCCCCACTAAAACTAAATACCAAAAGGGTAGACGGATGGAGAGAAAACACTTAACTTGAGAAGACAACCGAGACGTCATGCCAGCAATTCTTCAAGGGTCCCCAGGGAAGACACTAACCGACTGCTGAACAGGTGTGTGATTAGCAGCAGAAGGTGGAGGTAACTATTGGTTCCTAGAGGGAGACAAAGATGCAAAAATCAAGAAGGTGCTTGAGCTACCGATTGGCCTACCGCCTCAACGCATTAACCTAATTATCCCTGTGTGGCCTATTAATAAAAAAACAACAACATAATTCACGTTCCTCCATCATGTTCTCATACACTTTATGCAGTTAATAGCCTCTGTGTCTGTACTGCTACACACTTAGGCTGTTAACTGGTTCATGCAGCTTTACATGAACACCCGAGCCTTACACTATGGCTGGTCCAAATAACTAAAGCAATTGTTACCATCCACCTCTCGTGTCTCCCCTTTTCCTCATAGATTGTAAGCTTGCGAGCAGGGCCCTCATTCCTACTGGTATCTGTTTTGAACTGTGATTTCTGTTATGCTGTAATGTCTATTGTCTGTATAAGTCCCCTCTATAAGTTGTAAAGCGCTGCGGAATATGTTGGCGCTATATAAATAAAATTATTATTATTATTATTATTATAGCTAAGCGCAAAGACCTTCTATAGCCGGGTCCAGTATGACTGTCTGTCTGCGAATTGAGATACTGATACTGATTTGGCTTTTATCCTAAGTCATATTGCACGACTCGTTAAAGGGTTGATTGAGACTTGTAGGATCGCTACTTCCAACAGGTGGCGCTATAGAGTTAAGTCCTCTTTTTCTCAGAAGAGGGAATTTGCATATTATATTTCCCAGAGGAGCATTGTACGGCGAATAAGCCTCCTTACCTTGACAAGCCAGAAATGGTATGTCACTCTCCATAAGGAGAAACGATACCCCTTAGACCCCAGTCCAGAGCCTCTCACCTAGCCAAATCAGTTCTCATGCTTCGCACTGACGAGGGCCAACAGCCCGAAACACCGTGTCTGCGAATTGAGATACTGATTTGGCTTTTATCCTAAGTCATATTGCACGACTCGTTAAAGGGTTGATTGTGACTTGTAGAATCGCTACTTCCAACAGGTGGCGCTATAGAGTTAAGTCCTCTTTTTCTCAGAAGAGGCAATTTGCATATTATATTTCCCAGAGGAGCATTGCACGGCGAATAAGCCTCCTTACCTTGACAAGCCAGAGATGGTATGTCACTCTCCATAAGGAGAAACGATACCCCTTAGACCCCAGTCCAGAGCCTCTCACCTAGCCAAATCAGTTCTCATGCTTCGCACTGACGAGGGCCAACAGCCCGAAACACCGTGTCTGCGAATTGAGATACTGATTTGGCTTTTATCCTAAGTCATATTGCACGACTCGTTAAAGGGTTGATTGTGACTTGTAGGATCGCTACTTCCAACAGGTGGCGCTATAGAGTTAAGTCCTCTTTTTCTCAGAAGAGGCAATTTGCATATTATATTTCCCAGAGGAGCATTGCACGGCGAATAAGCCTCCTTACCTTGACAAGCCAGAGATGGTATGTCACTCTCCATAAGGAGAAACGATACCCCTTAGACCCCAGTCCAGAGCCTCTCACCTAGCCAAATCAGTTCTCATGTTTCGCACTGACGAGGGCCAACAGCCCGAAACACCGTGTCTGCGAATTGAGAGTCTGATTTGGCTTTTATCCTAAGTCATATTGCACGACTCGTTAAAGGGTTGATTGTGACTTGTAGGATCGCTACTTCCAACAGGTGGCGCTATAGAGTTAAGTCCTCTTTTTCTCAGAAGAGGCAATTTGCATATTATATTTCCCAGAGGAGCATTGCACGGCGAATAAGCCTCCTTACTTTGACAAGCCAGAGATGGTATGTCACTCTCCATAAGGAGAAACGATACCCCTTAGACCCCAGTTCAGAGTCTCTCACCTAGCCAAATCAGTTCTTATGCTTCGCACTGACGAGGGCCAACAGCCCGAAACACCGTGTCTGCGAATTGAGATACTGATTTGGCTTTTATCCTAAGTCATATTGCACGACTAGTTAAAGGGTTGATTGTGACTTGTAGGATCGCTACTTCCAACAGGTGGCGCTATAGAGTTAAGTCCTCTTTTTCTCAGAAGAGGCAATTTGCATATTATATTTCCCAGAGGAGCATTGCACGGCGAATAAGCTTCCTTACCTTGACAAGCCAGAGATGGTATGTCACTCTCCATAAGGAGAAAAGATACCCCTTAGACCCCGGTCCAGAGCCTCTCACCTAGCCAAATCAGTTCTCTGCGAATTGAGATTCTGATTTGGCTTTTATCCTAAGTCATATTGCACGATTCGTTAAAGGGTTGATTGTGACTTGTAGGATCGCTACTTCCAACAGGTGGCGCTATAGAGTTAAGTCCTCAGTTCTCATGCTTCGCACTGACGAGGGCCAACAGCCCGAAACACCATGTCTGCGAATTGAGATACTGATTTGGCTTTTATTCTAAGTCATATTGCACGATTCGTTAGGGTATGTTTCCACTGTCAGGATGGCCGGCGGTATCGCCGCAGCTGTGTTAAATATTAATTAATTGACTTATTCTTGGTCTTGATGCAGTATAGAGCACATTGCTTCATGCTGACAGTACAAAAAGCTATTTATGTATATAGGAGCTCAGAGCATAAGTCCACTCCATATACAGGGTAACACGTGGTCTGTAGAAACATATATATAAACGTCTCTTAGGAGGGTGGGGGTTGGTCTTTTGTCACGGGGGTCTGTCACCTCCCATCTTCTTTATCATTCTCCATGGATGTCCGAGAAGGAAGGAACAGCTGTTAGCTGCCATGATGACCTTCAAACTTCAGACACACAGACAGATGGCTTCCATTCAAAACTTTGGAAAGAGGGGTAACTAATGCTGATCTCTACACATGGACAATCCGTTCGTAACTATTTTCATCTGTTTTATGTTTTTGCTGCAAGGTGATTTTTCTATGGACAATCAATAAACCACTATACTTTTTATGTGAATATGACGACATTTTTCTTTTAAGAATAACGCACCTGGTTAAGTCCTGATTTAAATGAATGTGCAGAATAAGCATATTTAACATTGCCGAAGCCAGCCAGTTTTGATTTTTGTGCTATTTTTTTCGTGAATTTCCTTCATTTTTGCACACGGGGGGAAGACAGAAGAGTTTGCAAGATTTTGTGCAAGTATTCAGAAATTTCACTTCAAAACTTCAAGTCACAAAGATCTCACAAGAAGAACCTACGAATTACGGAGACTTTAACGGGTGTTAGTTGAATTGACAAGTAGTAGGAGTACTACAAGTGCCGGACGTGTTGAAAATAGACGTGCTAAAAATAGCCGTGGTGAAGAGAAGTCTGGAGCCCAGCAAAAGATCTACAAGCTGAGATTTTAAGGTAGGACAAATGGATTTGATTAATTCATATGCTAAATCAAGTCAGATAGAATTTGTAAGTTTGTATAGATCTAGTGTAGAAATATTTTGGTTTTCGTTATTTGCGGAATGCAGAATGGCAAACTTGAAGTTAGATTCTAAGCTAGTATCTAGGAAAAAAGAAAAAGAGCAACTGAAAAATATATTACATATGGTTAATGTATTTCACGAGTTTGTTACAGAGAAGTCCAAAAAAGACAGTGTAGAAAGAATTTCTAAGGAAAAGGAAATTCATGATGTCCCCAAGATTGAGTGTAATGTGAAGAGTAAGGAAGATGAAGAAGTGAAGCACGTTTCTTTAATGGCGGCCACTCAAGGTGACCTTGACTTTGTGCCTCATGATGAAAAACAAGATGGAGGACACGTAGGAGACCTGACAACTGACAAAGATGATGTGGAAGGGCCACTAAAAATAGAAGACGACTCAGAGGCCCAACTCCAAACTAAATCTAGGAAGAACTTGTTAAAATTATGTAAAATCATTCCTGCATATGATGACAAAATCGATGTGTGCAGAAATTCAGAGATATTTGAAAGTTTTGCCGATAAGTTTGATCTGACTAATCAGGAGAAAAATAAATTATTTAAAATTTGGCTACCAGTAACTTTCTCCAGAAAATTCTCATTAAAAATGCAGAATGAAGAATTCCATGAAGAAATGACTGATGTAGAAAGATTAAAAATTTTGATATTCTGTGGATTAAAAGAAAATTATCCAGATCTTGATATTCTTCTAAAATTGAGGATTGGCCGGAAAGAATGTACTTTTACATTCATGTCCATTTTTGAAAGGGTTTACAGGATGATCAGTACAAATTCCAGTAGAAAATCAATGATAAATTGTTTTGTAAACAAATTCAGATTCCTAAATCCCGTATCTCATGTTATTGCGTCACAGAAAGGTTCTTTATATGAATGTGCGCAGTCCATTGAATTTTTTAGAAAACATGAGAATCTTAAAAGGAAAACAAATCATACTAAGGTTTTTAAATCAGACAGAATTATATCTCATCAGAAGCCAAAATCAAAATCTCCAAAGCTGACCCAAAATCAAATCTATGAAGAACGAAGAAAATTACATATCTGCTACAAACCCTATGAGTCTTCCACTGAAGCTGCACTGAAAGGGTTAAAAGCTGGAGGTTCAGATTTTCCTGTAAAAATGGCGGAAATTGACAGACAGAAACAAGTGGTGAGTATCCCCGGGCCTGTTCAACTGAACACTCCATTATCTCAGTTCATAAGTTTAAAGATGATTTTATTAAATAGTGCTGTCCAACAAATTATCAACAGAGAGGTACATTTTGGGTTAGGAATTGGCTAAAAATGTAATCAATTATATGAGGTGTAGGGGAGTTATACAATGTATTATTTATTAATATGTAATTATTTTATACAATATATTTCTGCAGTTATATATATATTAATATAGTATACAATAAATACTGTAGCATATTTGTATAAGTACAGACTATATTAACTGTATTTTTATATGTATAGTGAAATAATTAGAATTTATTCCAGTAATACTTAAAATTACATTAATTACATATATTAAATATATGCATATGTATAACATATTTAAATTATTTTGTTTCTGAATAAATATGAAATTAACCTTTATCTTTTATTTTTCCTTAGAGCTTTCATTTCAAAAACAGGAATTGAACAAAAAAACCTTTTTACATGAATTTATGTTTTATTTACACAGGAAGCTATAATAACTGCATGATTGTATATATTTAACACTTAATAAAAAGATTAATACATAACTAATAAACTAAAAACTTGTTTTTTTTCCTTTGCATGGAAATAATGTAGTTTTTTTCCTCCACTGCATGGTGCATGATGTGAATAGCTGTAAGTTAAAAGATCATATATCCTTGTTTTAGTGTAAGGAGAATTTGAAGCTCCTCAGCCTTTACATTCAAACGGATTCAGTTGCAGACCTGTACTAAATACTGTATAACTATACAACAAATGCACACATTTCATATGGAAGAGTCCTATCTATAGGTTAGAACATAGTGTTAAGTTAGATAGTGTTAGAAATATTTGGGGAATATTCAAATAAATATTAGAATACTAAATTTAATAGATTACAATGCGCATTGATTGATAATTAGGATACAATATTTTGGGTTAATATATGTGTATTCTTTTTTTGTATGTAATATATGTAGTGTCAACTTATATGTGAGTCATAGTTTGAGTGACATATGACAGATGAGCATTTGTTAAGTGCACTTAACGTAAGAATGAAGTGTAACGTAAGGAGCGTGGAGCGTGGTACGTGCAGTATGTAAGAGGCCTCATGATTTATGGTATGTTGAGAGAAAGAAAGAAAATAACAAAAAACCTTGTGTGTATGAAAATAAGAGTCAGTTAAGTTACAAATGTTAAGATATATTGAAATATTATTTACTCAACATATATTTACATATATTTCTTTAATTATTATTTCTTGATTTAGTAAATAGTGAATAAGTGCAATTACACATCAATATGGTTAAATTATAATTTTTTTATATTCAGTGTTTTTTTAATTACATAAATGGATATCCATTTTCAAACAAATATATGGCACAAGCTGATCTGACAGTTATAAAATTAATTATTTTTAATTTTGGTTTTTACAAATTTATTTTTTTCATAAAATAATATTTTTTGACATTAAAGGGGGAAATGTGTTTTTGATCCAGATTACATCATCACATTTTATCAATACCTCTTTTTCACACATTTTAATAAAAAAATAAATATTAATAAGGTATTATTGGGTACAATACAATAAGTATTATAAAGTCATTTTTTTTTTCCTCTAATGAAGGTTATCATATGCAAAGTTGCATAATTTCAATATTTTGGTAATCCAAGATTATGACAACATCTAGATAATGAAAATATTAAAGGGAATGTGTTATTGAGACATAACCTCATCAACATATAAAGGCCTTATTTTTATTTTTATTTTATTCTCATTTTTCATTTTTCACTATTTCTTATTTTTATTTGTTTATCATTTTTATTTTTCATTTTTGATTTTTTTTCTTCAATTTTTATTCTCAATTTTTATTTTTCATTTTTCATTTTTTCTTCAATTTTTATTGTTAAATTTTCATTTTTTATCTTAAAAAAAAGAAAAATCAATATTTAATAAAGTAATGTCTAATACAAGTATATTGCTTTATCAAATATAATGATCATATGGTTTCATTATATAAGAAATGTTTCAATTCTGAGTTAAATACAACAATTCTTTCACTCATTCATTCATTCATTTATTCATATTTATATATATATATATATATTCTTATTATTGGTTATAGTTTATTAATAAAGTTTTAGTAATATCAACATTTGTTACATAAAAGACACACTGACATCTATGGGTTAAAAAAGAAATTACACCCATCACATAAAAATGTCCTATCACATGAAGAATATGGCTAATAATATATTATCATTTATTATTATTTGATTTTTCCAAATATGAGTTCCATATTAATATAATTTAATAATTATATGGATATTATTGATTGCTATGGTAAGCTATGATATTATAGGTTAGGAAAATTACCAGATTTGGTATAGAATAGGGAATGAAGACTTCAATCAAGATATCGAAAGTTACGTTAATAAAGACTTTTCATATTTTTATATTCAATTAAAAGTTACAAGAAGAAAAGCCGTTATCCAGAAGTTTCATAAGGTAACAATGCTATGATTTCTGAGTAATAATAGACTGTGTCAAATACAATTCATGTCACCACTCACAACTACAGCATCCATCACTGACAAGTATGAGTATAATATGCTACCTGCCAACCACGGAGAGGACGATGATCCTATGATGCTAAGATGAACTGTGTTATTATGTTCCAGTGGTTTCATATCACCTATAAGACTTCCATGAAAGCTGGTGAACAATCAGGTGATTGTCAAGACGCTACAACCCTGACATGTGTCCGGTGCACTAATGCTGGTTATGGTGCTATATTTAGCAGGGAAGAGTCAATTTAACCCTTGCTGTGCTGACCAAAAACACCTGTTCCAAGACCACTACGGATGATATGGAGATTCCAGATGATTTCCAAGGCGAGCCAATGTAAGTCCAGGTTTTTAAAGGTGACACTACACAGATATTAAAGCTACATCACATCTATGAACTTTGTTTTCTTATCAACATTTGAATTTATGGACTTTGATTGACACATGACACACAGTCTCTACAACATCTACATGCCATCATCTATTTCAAAAGAATTATAATAAAGATTGTTTAAAAAGAACCAAGAAGAAGACATAAAAATGAAGACCAGATGACAACAGATGACATCAGACCTGAGATGCTTCAAGTAGATATAGGGAAGTATAATCACATATGTTTTATATAAATACTAGTCACGGCTTACCATAACATGAATTTACATATCATTATATTATTGAATACGTAGAACAATATTATTATTATTATTATTATTATTATTGATATTATGAACACTAAATTATTTTGCTAAAGAAGAAGAAAAGAAGAAAGAAGATTTTATTAATATATTTAATTTGAGGGTTCCAATCAATGAATGTCTGTCACCCTCAAAAGGGGGAATTGTTAAATATTAATTAATTGACTTATTCTTGGTCTTGATGCAGTATAGAGCACATTGCTTCATGCTGACAGTACAAAAAGCTATTTATGTATATAGGAGCTCAGAGCATAAGTCCACTCCATATACAGGGTAACACGTGGTCTGTAGAAACATATATATAAACGTCTCTTAGGAGGGTGGGGGTTGGTCTTTTGTCACGTGGGACTGTCACCTCCCATCTTCTTTATCATTCTCCATGGATGTCCGAGAAGGAAGGAACAACAGCTGTTAGCTGCCATGATGACCTTCAAACTTCAGACACACAGACAGATGGCTTCCATTCAAAACTTGGGAAAGAGGGGTAACTAATGCTGATCTCTACACATGGACAATCCGTTCGTAACTATTTTCATCTGTTTTATGTTTTTGCTGCAAGGTGATTTTTCTATGGACAATCAATAAACCACTATACTTTTTATGTGAATATGACGACATTTTTCTTTTAAGAATAACGCACCTGGTTAAGTCCTGATTTAAATGAATGTGCAGAATAAGCATATTTAACAAGCGGCGAAGCCGCTCAGCGCTAAGCCCCGCCCCCTTTCTGGGACGCGATCATGCCGGATGTGTTAACTCTTCACATCCGGGATGATCGCGCTCTCCCATAGCGCCCTGTGATATGCCTTGCGGGGACGCTGCGTCCCCGCAAGGTGTACGGACATGCTGCGATCTGAAAAGACGCGCAGCATGTCCGGAGTCGCAGGGCCGCCGCGTGCAGGTTTCCACGCATAGTGGAGACGGGATTTCATAAAATCCCCTCCACTATGCTGGAACATCTGGACGCTGCTTGTTTGACGCTGCAGCTCTGCGCAGCGTCAAACAAGCAGCGTTTCCTGACCGTGGAAACATACCCTAAAAGGGTTGATTGTGACTTGTAGGATCGCTACTTCCAACAGGTGGCGCTATAGAGTTAAGTCCTCTTTTTCTCAGAAGAGGCAATTTGCATGTCATACCTGACACACTTGTGACATCTTGGTAAGCCAAAAACTCAACCTACTAATTTATGAAGATAACCAAGGATGCATTGAACTTGCATGCAGTGAGAAGATCAAAGTGAGAACCAAACATATTGATGTTAAACATCATCACCTGCATGATTTGATAGAACGTGGCATAATTGAGTTTGTTTATTGCGAAACTGACCAGATGATAATTGATGTTATGACAAAGCCACTTCCAAGAGCCAAGTTTGAAGAATTCAGAACCACTATGGGACTAACAGCATAAGTAGTAATTCAGTGGGGGAGTTGGAACAATGCTTTTCAGTGTATAAATTGTATCAACTACTATTTAGTACTGTTTAATAGTGCAGAGTTTATGCCTCCAGCAATAATGTTATATTGCCCATAATACATTGTTAAAAAAAACAGGAAGTTCCTGTTCACTCACTGTGTGTAAGCGGTGTGAATATGCACTCCACGCCTATGGGAGTGGAAATGTGTGCATATTCATTACCTTAACCCCTTCATGACCTTGGGATTTTCCGTTTTTCCGTATTCGTTTTTCGCTCCCCTCCTTCCCAGAGTCATAACTTTTTATTTTTCCATCAATATGGCCATGTAAGGGCTTATTTTTTGCGAAACGAGTTGTACTTTTGAACGACATAATTGGTTTTACCATGTCGTGTACTAGAAAACGGGAAAAAAATTCCAAGTGCGGTGAAATTGCAAAAAAAGTGCAATCCCACACTTGTTTTTTGTTTGGCTTTTTTGCTAGGTTCACTAAATGCTAAAACTGACCTGCCATTTTGATTTTCCAGGTCATTATTAGTTCATAGACACCAAACATGTCTAGGTTCTCTTTTATCTAAGTTATTGCATTTTAATGCAATGTCGCGGCGACCAAAAAAATGTAATTCTGGCGTTTCGAATTTTTTTCTCGCTGCGCCATTTAGTGATCAGGTTAATCTTTTTTTTTATTGATAGATCGGGCGATTCTGAACACGGTGATACTAAATATGTGTAGGTTTGATTTTTCTTTTATTGTTTTATTTTTAATGGGGCGAAAGGGGGGTGATTTAACCCCTTCCCGACCCATGACGCCACGTAGGCGTCATGAAAACCCGTGCCAATCCGACCCATGACGCCTATGTGGCGTCATGGAATGATCGCGTCCTTGCAGAGCGGGTGAAAGGGTTAACTCCGATTTCACCCGATCTGCAGGGACAGGGGGAGTGGTACTTCAGCCCAGGGGGGGTGGCTTCACCCCCCCATGTTTACGATCGCTCTGATTGGCTGTTTAAAGTGAAACTGCCAATCAGAGCGATTTGTAATATTTCACCTATAAAAATGGTGAAATATTACAATCCAGCCATGGCCGATGCTGCAATAGCATCTGCCATGGCTGGAGACCCCGATCTGACCCCCCCACTGCCACCGATCGCCCCCCCCTAGTTGTCCTTTCTGCCCCGTCCTCCTCTCCGCTCCCCTCCGTCCTCCTGTCGGCTCCCCCCTCCTCCTGCCCGCTCCCCCCGTACTCCGATGGCTCCCCCCCTTCCTCCGATCCACCCCCCATACTCAGATCTCCCCCCCTCATACTTACCGGGCCTCCCGATGCCCGTCCGTCTTCTCCATGGGCGCCGCCATCTTCCAAAATGGCGGGCGCATGCGCAGTACGCCCTCCGAATCTGCCGGCCGGCAGATGAGTTCCAGGTATATTTTGATCACTGTAATATAATCTATCACAGTGATCAAAATAAAAAAAATAGTAAATGACCCCCCCCCACTTTATCACCCCCATAGGTAGGGACAATAATAAAATAAAGAAAATATTTTTTTTTCTTTTTTCGCTAGGGTTAGGGTTAGACCTAGGGTTAAAACTAGGGGTAGGGTTAGGGTTAGGGGTAGGGTTAGGGGTAGGGTTAGGGTTAGGGTTATGGCATGTGCACACAGTGCGGATTTGGCCGCGGATCCGCAGCGGATTGGCCGCGGATGCGCAGCGGATAGGCCGCGGATCCGCAGCGGATTGGCTGCTGCGAATTCGTAGCAGTTTTCCATCAGGTTTACAGTACCATATAAACCTATGGAAAACCAAATCCGCTGTGCCCATGGTGCGGAAAATTCCATGCGGAAACACTGCATTGTATTTTCCGCAGCATGTCAATTCTTTGTGCGGATTCCGCAGCGTTTTACACCTGTTCCTCAATAGGAATCCGCAGGTGAAATCCGCACAAAAAAACACTGGAAATCTGCTGTAAGTCCGCAGGTAAAACGCAGTGCCTTTTACCTGCAGATTTTTCAAAAATCATGCAGAAAAATCTCACACGAATCCGCAACGTGGGCACATAGCCTTAGGGTTAGCGTTGGAATTAGATTTAGGGTTGGAATTAGGGCTAGGGCTGGAAATAGGGTTAAGATTAGGCTTGTGGTTAGGGTTACGGATAGAGTTAGGGGTGTATTGGGGTTACAGTTGTGGTTAGGGTTGGGATTAGGGTTAAGGTTGGGATTAGGGTTAGGATTAGGGTTACGGGTGTGTTGGGGTTAGGGTTGTGGTTAGGGGTGTGTTGGGGTTAGGGTTGTGATTAGGGTTATGGCTACAGTTGGGATTAGGATTAGGGGTGTGTTGGGGTTAGTGTTGAAGTTAGAATTGAGGGGTTTCCACTGTTTAGGCACATCAGGGGTCTCCAAACGCAACATGGCGCCACCATTGATTCCAGCCAATCTTGCGTTCAAAAAGTAAAATGGTGCTCCCTCCCTTCCAAGCCCCGATGTGCGCCCAAACAGTGGTTTATCCCCACATATGGGGTACCAGCGTACTCAGGACAAACTGGGCAACAACTGTTGGGGTCCAATTTCTCCTGTTACCCTTGCAAAAATAAAAAATTACTTGCTAAAACATAATTTTTGAGGAAAGAACAATTATTTTTTATTTTCACGGCTCTGCGTTATAAACTTCTGTGAAGCACTTGGGGGTTGAAAGTGCTCACCACACATCTAGATAAGTTCCTTGGGGGGGTCTAGTTTCCAAAATGGGGTCACTTGTGGGGGAGCTCCAATGTTTAGGCACACAGGGGCTCTCCAAACGTGACATGGTGTCCGCTAGCGATGGAGATAATTTTTCATTCAAAAAGTCAAATGGCGCTCCTTCCCTTCCGAGCCTTACCATGTGCCCAAACAGTGGTTTACCCCCACATATGAGGTATCGGTGTACTCAGGAGAAATTGTCCAACAAATTTTAGGATCCATTTTATCCTGTTGCCCATGTGAAAATGAAAAAATTGAGGCTAAAATAATTTTTTTGTGAAAAAAAAAGTACTTTTTCATTTTTACGGATCAATTTGTGAAGCACCTGGGGGTTTAAAGTGCTCACTATGCTTTTAGATAAGTTCCTTGGGGGGTCTAGTTTCCAAAATGGGGTCACTTGTGGTGGAGCTCCAATGTTTAGGCACATGGGGGCTCTCCAAACATGACATGGTGTCCGCTAAAGATTGGAGCCAATTTTTCATTCAAAAAGTCAAATGGCGCTCTTTCCCTTCTGAGCCCTGCCGTGCGCCCAAACAGTAGTTTACCCCCACATATGAGGTATCAGCATACTCAGGACAAATTGGACAACAACGTTCGTGGTCCAGTTTCTCCTTTTACCCTTGGGAAAATAAAAAAATTGTTGCCAAAAGATCATTTTTGTGACTAAAAAGTTAAATGTTCATTTTTTACTTCCATGTTGCTTCTGCTGCTGTGAAACACCTGAAGGGTTAATAAACTTCTTGAATGTGGTTTTGAGCACCTTAAGGGGTGCAGTTTTTAGAATGGTGTCACTTTTGGGTATTTTCAGCCATATAGAACCCTCAAACTGACTTCAAATTTGAGGTGGTCCCTAAAAAAAATGGTTTTGTAAATTTTGTTGTAAAAATGAGAAATCACTGGTCAAATTTTAACCCTTATAACTTCCTAGCAAAAAAAAAATTTGTTTCCAAAATTGTGCTGATGTAAAGTAGACATGTGGGAAACGTTATTTATTAACTATTTTGTGTCACATAACTCTCTGGTTTAACAGAATAAAAATTCAAAATGTGAAAATTGCGAAATTTTCAAAATTTTCGCCAAATTTCCGTTTTTTTTCACAAATAAACACAGAAATTATCGACCTAAATTTACCACTAACATGAAGCCCAATATGTCACGAAAAAACAATCTCAGAATCGCTAGGATCCATTGAAGCATTCCTGAGTTATTACCTCATAAAGGGACACTGGTCAGAATTGCAAAAAACGGCAAGGTCATTAAGGCCAAAATAGGCTGGGTCATGAAGGGGTTAAACTTTTATATATTCCTTTTTTTCACATTTTTTTTTACTTTTTTTTTTACTTTTGCCATGCTTCAATAGCCTCCATGGGAGGCTGGAAGCTGGCACAACTTGATCGGCGGAGCTACATGGGAGCGATCATCAGATCGCTCCTATGTAGCTGAATTCCTGCATTGCTATGAGCGCTGACCACAGGGTGGCGCTCATTGCAATCCGGCTTCAGCAACCATAGGGGTCTCAAGGACCTCTATGGTTACTATGCAGATGCATCGCTGACCCCCGATCATGTGACGGGGGTCGGCGATGCGCTCATTTCCGGCCCGATGGCCGGAAGCGCCGGTTAAATGCCGCTGTCAGCATCATTTAACTAGTTAATAGCGACGGGTGGATCGCGATTCCACCCGTCGCTATTGCGGGCACATATCAGCTGTTCAAAACAGCTGACATGTCCCGGCTTTGATGCGGGCTCACCACCGGAGCCCACATCAAAGCGGGGGTTCTGACCTCGAACGTACTATCCCGTCCGGGGTTAGAAAGGGGTTAATGAACGGGGCCACGTGATCGCTCGGCATAGGAAGAGCTGCTGGAAGCCGGAACCATCGAGATGCAGGGAGCTCAGGAGGGTGAGTAGGATAACTTCTGGGAGCCGGCGGCTGCAGCTGTCACTGTGTGCGCTATAAGAGAAATGAATATTCATTTCTCTTTAGCAGCAGCACAGGCTTTAGCCACAGACACCGGCTCCTGCCTCTGTCACCTGCTGCTTCACCGCTCCCCCTCCCCCACCTGGGACAATTGACTCGTGTATAAGCCGAGGGGGGCATTTTCAGCACAAAAAATGTGCTGAAAAACTCAGCTTATCCACGAATATATACGGTATATGCACTGTTGAACAGCTGGAAAGTACAGAGACTAATCCGCTGCCAACACTACTTATTACTTTTGCAAACCCGTGAACATTAGATATAAGCATGTATATTTAGTATCTGGATGTAAACAAGAATGTTTGCATCAATTGAAAGCAAGCAGAGATTGTGAATATTATGGAAAATTAAATCAGATTTACAAAATGAACACACCTTATAGTATATAGGCTGTATTTGCACAATGGCAAATTAAGTTGTCAGCATAGTGTTCACAGCACATTTTCGGAATTCCCCCAGACTATTAATTACTGGAGAATATTATTAATTTCAGTGCATTGTGGCTCCTTCCGACCGGACTAATTTACCTTTTAAATCCTTGGTGTCTGCATTTACCGTTCATGATGTGATTTTCCTACTTTATTTCGCGTCTCCTGGGATTATAGGTTTCAGAATGAATGAGTCAGGTAAGCTCATTACTAGATTTGAATTTTTTTTTCTATGGGCAGAAAATAGAAAGTGATGCAGTGTTTTAGTTCGTCACGTGTGTAATAAATATTCTGCTGTAAGAAAAGTCACATTGACTTGTTGATCAGATGCATATAGTTTATAAACGACCAATTGCTGGGGCGACATAGAAATACCTGGCTTGTTAAGAAGATCAGAAGTTAGAATCCATGAAGAAATCAAAACTTAAGACAAAAGGAACCACAACTGGAATCTTCATGTCCTTAGTTATGATCCTGTTAGTACAAGGTGAGACTTTTAGGGTATGTCTCCACGTTCAGGATTGCATCAGTCTTTGGTCAGGATTTTATGCAAGTAAAATCCTGACCAAAACTGCACCTGAGGTCACTGGCATGTCACCTGTGGTGTACCTGCGTGTTTTGCTCATAGTAGCAACATGCAGCGTTTTGAAAAAACGCACAACGCATGCGTTTTCGCGGCAAAAACGCATGCGTTTTTAAACGCATAGTGGAGTCTGGATTTCATAAAATCCTATCCACTATGCTGTAACATCTGGACGCTGCGTTTTTGACGCAGCAGAAAAACGCAGCGTCAAAAACGCAGCGTTTCCTGAACGTGGAAACATACCCTTACAGAACTAAGAATAAGATGCTGTTAGCCTGGAACCCAAGTACCTGGAATTCTGAAATTTGAATAAGTATTTCCTTGCATGAAGGTGTGAGCGCAATTAAAGTGGTGATGTATGTCACTAGGCTACGTTCCCACATTGAGCTTTTGGTAAGTTTTTTATCTTGCAGATTTTCTGCAACATTTCTACCCCCATTAAGTAAATTAGGTTACTTGCATTTTTATAATTGCCCTTTTGAGTGTTTTTGTTAAATGAATTTATTGTGTTTTTTTTAACGCTGCATTTTTTTTTTACCTCATGTTGGTATGTCATATTTTAAACTACTGCTTTGTTTTTGTGCTTCCTGGTATTTGATGTCGAGAAAACTTTATTAATACAGTCATGTACAGTGGATTACATGCGTTTTTGTTGCGTTTACACGGCGTAATTGCACTAAAAATGCATAATCATGTTTTACCTGCAAATTTTCCACATCTAATGCAAGTTTATGGGAAAAATGTACATAAAACTTAGCGTATCTGCAATAGAAATTGATTTGAAACACGCAACGCTGATCAGTTTACACTGAGTTAAAAAAAAGTCCAGAGGGCATGAGATTTCTATAAATCCCATCCACTTTGCTGGAACTGAAAGACACTGCGTTTTTGATGCAGTGAAAATTGATAGCATCAAAAAACTTACCAAAAACTTGTAGGTACACAGCCTTGGGGCTAGTGCAGACGAACATATTTTCTGTCCCAGTATGATCCAACAAAACACTGGATTGAGCTGGGACAGAAAATGAACTTCAATCCAATATTGCGGCCAGCATGCAGCCAGCGGGTAAGGAAAGGGTGAATCAAACACCCAAAAAACCCCACCCATATGACCCAAAACCGGTCCCGCCAAATTCAGGTGACAGGTTCCCTTTAAAATTTGATTTTAGTACGATAAATGCCTATCGTGCAGGCATCCTGACAACCATCAATAGACTTGACGTCACTTGCATCTCTCAACATTCGATGTATGGATGAGCGGAGCAGGACTAACATTTCAACTCATGTCATAAGATGTCATCCCTTTAGAATTAAAAGCTAGACATCTGATTGAGCGGAAGGAGCATGGTGCACTAGCAATGAATGCTACCCCTATATTTTAGTGATTACTGGTGAATGTACTGTACTTGGTCCAATATCCCATTATATATTTCCAGTAGTCGTATTATTCAAATTAATTAATAAAATTATATATTTTGGTGATTGTGTCTCTTCCCATCTTGCTAAATTTACATTATTTTCTGCAGTATGACACATTCAATGTCACTATATGATATTTTATTAGACACTTGTTTATTGACCTTTTCTCCTTGAAGAAGTTAAAGCATTACATTGCGTGTTGTCTTGGGTTTTGATGCATTCGTGAGAACACAGCTTGTTGGGCTACCATTTAATTAAAACATTATTCCACATTTGCTAAGATTGATGGAGTACAGTAATTTACTCCAAATTTATTGCAAGTGTCTACTAATACATTCGGAGCAGTCAAAGAGAACTTGTCAGCAGGTGAGAAGTTTCCAGTTTGTGTTCTTATTTTACTCCCTCTGCTTCCTTGAGCATTCTGCTTTTTTTTCTGCTAGCGCTAGGTTATATGGTCTTTATTGGCTGCAATAAATAAAAAGAGAAATAACATAGATTAAAAAAAAAAAATACTTAAGTGGAGCAGCGGGAATAAAATCCGAGCAGAAGTCGGCCACCTATGCCCAAACAAAAGGTCCTCTTTAACCCCTTAGTGCCAGAGCCAATTATATTTATATTTTATGGTTATCATCATAAATTGTCCTCTGATCTCTTTATCTACTGTATATACTATTTTGCTGTGTCTTTTCCCTCTTTTTGGATTTTTTTTGCCCTGTGTTTTAATTCTTTTTACATGTTGATAATGAATAAAATTAATAATAATAATAATAATAATAATAATCTTTATTTATATAGCGCCAACATATTCAGCAGCGCTTTACAGTTTAACAGTTTCAAACACAACAGTCATAGGTAACAACGTTAACAATACAATAATAAAGCAAAAATAAGACAAAATTACATAATCTCCTACAGAGATTATGGTATGGTGTGGCATAAAGTACAGTAGCCGTACCGCTCTAGTCTTCATTCCAGGTACACTAACTGGTTGGCGTTACATTGATTTGGTTATGGAATAATTTATCCAAAGTGCCCTAGAAGCCGTTTTTAACACAACACCACCAGGCTGCATGTAGCTTGTACGACTGAGTTCCCTGTGTGGCCTAAAGGCTACCATGGCCTACAGTATCTCTGGACTTATCTCCCATCAAGAGCATCTGGGATGGACATCATTGTTCTGCAATTGCAAAGGCAGCTGCCAGCAGCAGATAATTTGCATCCAGTGTGGCAGAGCATTCTTGAGACAACCATTAATAATCTCATTGATAACATGCCAAGGTGTGTAAGTACATTTATTATTGTGTGTGGCGCTCATACCCAATACTGAATAAATCAAGATGTTTCATAGTTATTAAATAGTTACATAGGTTGAAAAAATACATAGGTCTATCAAGTTCAACCTTTCTCCACCAAATATATTTTTTATGTCATTAAATTATCTATATGCCACATTGTTATTTGTATTGAGGAAATCTTCCAGTCCTTTTTTAAAAGCTGTTAGTGTCGGCCATTACTACCTCTTGTGGTTGGGCATTCCACAGTCTGGCTGCTCTAACTGTAAAGAACTCTTTCCTATTTAGCTGCTGGAATCGCCTTTCTTCCACCCATAATGAGTGCCTGTGGTCTTTAGTATGCTCTTTGGAAGGAATAATTAATGCTCCATTACTTTGCATTGACCACACATGTAGTCATACATATAACTGAGCTTTTCAATGAGACATCCCTTATTTAAGCTAAGCAAGCCCAACTTTTCCAACCTCTCATCATATGAGAGGCCTTCCATCCCTTGTAATAATTTAGTTGCCCGCTTTTGAATTGTCTCTAATTTCTGAGTATCCTTTTTAAAATGTGGAGCCAAAAACTGGACCCCATATTCTAGATGTGTCCTCACCAGTGATTTATAAATGGTTATCAATGCATTGGGATCACAGGATTTTATATTTCTTTTCATACTCCCTAAAATCTTGTTTGTTTTTGAAGCCACTGCTTGACATTTACTGCTGCTCAGCTTACTTGTAACCAGAATACAAAAATTCTTCTCCCGTTCTGTAGTCTCGAGTATACTCCCATTTAATGGGTGAGATACAGCCTTCTGTCAATTACTGAGCTCAATTCCTTCAATATCAGTGGATCAATGTCATCTGGGCCAGGGGATTTGTCAATATTTAATTTGCTCAGACGCAGGAATACTTCTTCTGTTAAACATGTTGTATCAAGTAGTGAACTTTGATTTTTGCTTTGTTGAATGATCCCTGGAACAGTCAGTTCATTGGTGAACATGGATGAAAAGTGCCCCTTTAATATCTCAGCCTTTTCTTTGTCCTCTATAATTATCTTGTCATTCTCATCTTTTAAGGGGCTGATGCCATCCGGTTTTTTTTTCTTTTTGGCATTGATATATTTAGAAATTGTTTGGGATTCATTTAAATGTTGCTGGCGATTTGTTACTCTGTAGATAACTTTCCTAGCTTGATTTATTTTTTTAAATTTCTCATTAAACTACTGAAATGCTATATCTGTATTCCCGGCCTTCAAGATTTTGAAAGCCCTTTGTTTTTGTCTTGTTAAACTTTGTACTGTCTTATTTATCCATACTGGTTTCTTTTTATTCCTGGACATTTTATTACCAGAGGGCATAAGTTTTCAACAGGTTTCTAGTAGTATATCCGTAAACATGTCCCATTTATGTTCGGTATCCCCAGTTACCGTGACACAGTTCAAGTCTACACGATTAAACTATTCCCTTATTTTTTTTAAAAAAAAAAAAATCAGCTTTCCTAAAGTTCCAGGTTTTTGCATTGGCCCTTTGAAATGTTTTATTGAATATTACATTGAAATTTACCATATGATGGTCACTGAATCCTAAGTGCTCCCGGACCTGTAGATCTGAAATTGTATCTGGTCTATTTGACAGGACCATATCAATCAAATTATCTATTCTGGTTGGTTCATCTACCAACTGAGAGAGGTAATTGTCTTGAGCTGTGGATAAGAACTTGAGCTTTTAGCACAATCAGAAGACTTTATGTCCCATTGAATATCTGGATAGCTAAAATCCCCCATAATAAGGATCCTATTATTAGTTGCTGCAGCATTTCATCCTCTACCTGTTCAGCTATATTAGGAGGCTGGTAGCAAACTCCAATTAACAGCTTTTCATTGTTGCCATCCTCATGTACTTTTACTTATATTTACCTATAGCAAGGGTCTTAAGCAGGATTTAATTAAAATACAGACCCCCTCCATCTTTTTTGTCTTTCCTGTCCTTTCCGAATGTAGTGTAACCCTCTACTCTTGTCATCCAGTCATGGCTTTCATCTAGCCAAGTTTCCGTAATGCCCACCACATCCTAATTTGTGACTGACATAAGAGTTTCCAATTCATTAATTTTGTTTGCAAGACTACATTTGCCAGCATACATTTAATATGATAAGCACAATTATAACTCCTACTCACCTCCCTAATTCCTTGCATGTCCCAACCCCCTAAATCATTGTTGACCCATACTGTCTCACTCTATCTAATCATTCTATTGCTCTATTTGCATTTTTTTTCCCCAGGACAGCTGAACCTTCCCCTTTCAGATGCAACCCATCCCTACCATAGAGCTGGTAGCCGACAGAGACGTTGACCAAGTTCTCCATGAACCCAAACCCTTCCTTTTCTGCAGCAATTTCTAAGCTACTTACTTATCTCCCTAAGGTTCCGCTATCTTTCTAGTGACGCTCATGGCATCGGCGGTATTTCTGAAAACACCACCTTGGTGGTCCTGAACTTCAGCTTTTCTCCTAGTTCCCTGTAATATTTTTTAAGGACCTTTTACCTCCATCTAATTTTGTAATTGGTTCTCTAGCCTCATCCAGCAATCTGTTTATCTGATCCGCTATATGCCAAACCCGAGCACCCAGCCAACAACACACTGTTCTGCATTCACTGTGTCAGCAGCAGATGACTCTGTCTGTCCGCCTAATTATAGATTTCCATACCACCAACATCTGTCTGGCCTTTGCTGCACTATGGGTTCCCTGACATTTTTTCCCCTTCCCCATTCTTATGACTGTTACCCAGGTACCTACTTCTGGGTCCTGATCTTCCCCACCTCCACCCTTCTCCATATCACTGGCCCCAGCCAGAGCATGCTCAGTGTTGTCACCATTTTTTCCTAATTTGCATGTCATTAACTTGTCTATAAATCCACTAATTTCCATAATTACATGACTTTTCCTATTTTAGTATTGCAATTTCAATGTTGAAGAGTGTTTTGCAACCTTTATGACACTATTACACATTTTGTTTTATGTGGCCTGTTCTGTTCTGTTGGCAATATAGCTGGAGTAATTATACGGCACACTTATTTTTGTACAATATTATTCTATTATTTGTAACTGTATAGCAGTTTTACATGAGGTTTGTAGATATTACTATTGTGTCGATCTAGCCCACAAACTTTTACGCTGTGTGCACACAATGTGTTTTTGGTGAATTTTTGACTCCGCGTATTTTCGCTGTGATAAAAACATACCATTTTACAGTTGTTATTGTTATTATTATTATTAATAATAATAATCTTACAAGTCCACCGAAGTGGTTGGGATTTATAGAAATCTCATCCCCACTGTGCCTTTTTTACTTAGTGTAAACTGACCTGCGGTGCGTGTTTCAAATTCGCAGCATGTGAATTTCTCTTGCAAGCACGGTGAGTTTTCTGTACAGATTTTCCCCATAGGCGTTGTGATATAGTGACCCCTGTAACAGGTAGGGGGCGCTGCATGGTCTCCCCGGTATGTGCACGGAGTCGTATTGAGGCCGTGAGAATCGACCTGCAGTGATGTCAGGATCACGTGACCAGCCCAGGTGATCCATTACTGTGGGTGTGGTTACAGGTACATAACCTGACCAGGGTGTGGGTCACATGGTCTTCTGTGTGGTTCCTGTGTGTTTCCAGTGTTGGATCTGAATGGTCCAAGTGTAAGGTCCTGGAAGCCTGTGCTTGGGCTGTGTGCCCCGTGTAGGAAGACCTGGGAGGAGGCTTCCTGGAAAGCACATGGCTTGGACCTGGTGGCCTGTGGTGTTGGACTGAGTCCTGAATAGCACCCAGACAGGCCACGGCCTCGGTGTTGAACGGTCCCAGGTGGGATGGACGTTCTGAAGAACACAGTGTGATCATGGTCTGGCACAGTCTGTGTTAGAAGCTCCTGCGAGTGGAGTCTTCTTGGAGCACCTGAGAAACTGTGGACCCGGATGATCGGCGTTGGGGAAGCTACCGGCCTTCGGTGGCTCTGGACTGACTGTTGTGTGCCGGCCAGGCAAGTTGGTGAACCCCGTTAGGCAGTTTCCCCAGGAGAGCGGACTGACAAGGAGTCAGCAGATGGAGCAGGAGCTCCCATAAGGTATCATTGTCTGATGGTGCTTGTTATGTTCCATGAACTGTGTGGTAACCCTCTGCAACTGGTCAGGAGAGGACCAGCATGTTTAGTTGCTACAGACTGAGGATATGCAACGTGATGTGATGTCCTCGTACAGTGTGTAAATGGACTGTTCACGATGTGGTTTATGATACCCTAATAAACCAGATAGACTGTTTTGTTTTAAAAACCCGTGCCCGTGTGCTGAATGTCGCGGCAAAGCGAGTGTCCCCCAATACACTCAGTAAGAGTCTTACATATTCTTACAGCGTGTATTAGATGCTGAAGGTACAATGCTCATACCGTATGTGTTTTTAGTGTGTTTCCGCTGTTGAAACACACTAAAAAACATCATATGACTGTATCAATAAACTTTTGTTATAACGACATACCAAGAGGAATCAAAAACAAAGCAGTTCTATTTAAAGCATGACACACCAAAATGAGAGAAAAACCAGTCAAAAACTAGATAAAAACGTGTGTAAAAAAATGCACTCAAAAACGCAATAAAAAAAACTCAAGTAAACTATTTTACATGATAGTTGAAGAAATAGTGTAGAGAATCTGCAACATCAAAAACTCACCAAATACTGATCATGGGAACGTAGCCTTATGTTAATAGCCGAATGATTGTTCTGCCAACAGCTATCCCTTCTGCTTTCACCATGCGTGCTCCGCACAGCTATGTGTGCATGTGGTTTGAATAGGGAAAGTAGAGTTAGACACCTTTAGCAATGTCATATCTCCCTTGAGAAGAAAATGATTAGGTTTGTTGAAATCTAGCTGCCGATCCTCTTGCCAGCTAAATCTGCCGAAGGAAGAGTCGGGAGGCCATCATACCATCATACACATGAGGTGTTTGTTTGGTCCCAGGTTTAGCCATCATTAATTCACACACATTATTTCAGTTTTATTTGACACGATTTAAATGATATAGCTCAGCAGGTTTTTGCTATTTAATCTGAGTGCAGCATAATGTAGGGGAGAAGACCCTGATTCCAGGGATGTGTCACTTATTGGGCTGTGCTCTGTAATTTCTATACAATCAGAGTTTTATCAGTAGGAAATTATCACTGCTGGATTAGGTCGAGTGGCAAACCAGTACAGCTATCCTATGAAGTCCTGCCTCTACTACTGATTGGCAGCTTGTTGACAATGTACAGTGAAATAGAAGCTGCCAATCAGTGTGGGCAGAGTTATACACAGCTCAGCATTCTGACTACTGCTATATCTACAGCAGAGAAAACTTTCATCAAAACTGCAGTAAAGAGGCCAGTAAAAGCGGTACATCGCTGGAATTAGGGTTTTTTGCCCCATATTATGCTGATCTTCGATTCCATCACGAAAACCTGCTGACAGATTCCCTTTACATTTTCTATTGTTTAAATCTACATTCAGCCTCATTATATCTTTTGTCTGATGGAACACGTTTAAGCTCAGTATGTCAATGTAATGCATAGTTTGGCTTTTAATATTTGTATATTTCCGACTTTTCCTATGAAACTCCAGACACCTAATGAATATGTAATGCCATATAGATTTTTATGATTCAAAATATCAGTTACTCATCAACTGATGATATCGGAAAACATATTGCTTGGGCGTGGAGAAGAATGGTGATGGTCAGTGAGATAAAATTAAGCTTGAGTAATAAAATGACTCAATGTTTTCCTCAATGTTCCTCAATGTTTTCTGTATGTGAACTTAAGCTGTTTGCTTTATTACCTGGGCTCTATTATCTGCTCTAAGTAGGTGTAAGAACAAGGAAATTCTGCAGAATTGACATTTTTGTAAATTCATATATTTTTAAATAGGTCTCTATAATTAATTATTGTGCACCAGTGATATGACTAGAAAGTGAGATCTACAAGTAATAAATAAAAGCCAGAAGAAATGAGATGGAGTATAAGTTGGTATACATGCAACGTGTAGGAGCATGTTCACACTGGCCACTAAACAGACTGTCAAGGAGGACAGCCAAAGGGGTTGCGCAGATCCCATCTCGTCCACTAATATGTCACAGGTAGCACCAGGCAGATCACACAGATCCCATCAAAGTCACAAGTTTGTCAGGTAGACAAAACTCTGCAGCCTCTAATCATCAGAACAATTACGTAATTGACCACCGAGTGATGGACGAAGCTGCGGCTGCTTCCATTAGTAAGCCAGTTATTGGAGAACTCGCAGTGAGCGTGTGATATAAACACCTCCGATTTCAACGCATGGAAAATATATATACCGTATTTTTCGGTGTATAAGACGACCCCCAACTTTTCCATTTAAAATATAGAGTTTGGGATATACTCGCCGTATAAGTCGGAGGTCATCTTATACACCAGGAGTCGTCTTATACGACGTGTGCGGAGCTCTGAGGTCGCCTCATATGGTGCAGGGAGCGGTCCAGGATGGTTCCCAGGGTCTGGAGGAGAGGAGACTCTCCTTCAGGCCCTGGGATCCATATTCATGTTAAAAAAAGGAATAAAAATTAAAAATATGGATATACTTACCTTCCGACGGCCGCCTGAGTTCTCCCGGCTCTTAGCGGTGCATGCGGCTGCTTCCATTCCCAGGGATGCATTGCGTGAAGGACCTTTGTGACGTAACGGTCGCGTGACCGCGATGTCATCTCAGGTCCTTCGCGCAATGCATCCCTGGGAACGGAAGCTGCCGCATTCACCTCAAACTCCAAATCCTCAGCCTGTGCTTCATCCTGCTACTGCGGTCTCCCGTGACTGTGCATGTCTGGCAGATGCCCTGACACTGAGCTTTCAGGATACATCGGAGGGCTTATCTACAGCATTACAGAATGCTGTAGATAAGCCCTTGATGCCGGTGGGCTTAACTCACCTTCGATTTTGGGGGTGACAGGTTCCCTTTAAGCCTCATTGAGACATCCATTTTTCATATGTGTTCTATCTGTGATTTTCATTATAATCTATGGGGCTGTTCACATGTTCATGTGTTTTTTGTAGACCATGTCTCCACAAAGAAAATCAGAGACATGTCTGTTTTTTATCAGCACGACAGATTAAAATTACCCATACAAGACAATGGGTCTGTGAAAATCACGGTCAGCACACAGATGCCATCTCTGTGCTGTTTGTAACTATCACTGCAATGTACAGGAGGTTTGTAAGGCTACTTTCACACATCAGGTTTTTGGTGCCATGCCGATTCTGGTGTCGCGCCGCAGAGTCGGATTCGGTGTAAAATGTGAAAACCTGATGGAACGGATCCGGTTTTCCGCCGGATCCGATAGCCGGATCCCGAGTAAAACTGGATCCGTTCCATCTGGTTTGCATCTGTTTCTTGCGTTTTTTTTTATCAGTTTTTTGACGGATCCGGTTTTTAAAAACGCCCCGTTACCGCTCATTACAGTAATGAATATGCGGCTCCACCCCTATGGGAGTGGAGTCTGGTCCATATTCATTACTGTAATGAGCGGTACCATGTGACCGCTCAACGCTGGAAGAAGCTGTCAGCGCCCGGAGAACCAGGGACTTGCAGGGACCGCGCCAGGAGCAGGTGAGAATGTCACATCCGCCACTCCCCCTCCCCCACCGACCCCCTGGGACAATGACTCGAGTATAAGCCGAGAGGGGCACTTTCAGCCTAAAAAAATGGGCTGAAAATCTCAGCTTATACTCGAGTATATACGGTACTTTTCTTCTGATTATTCCTCACCAGATTTTGGCTTACAGATACTGAGGTAAAATACTGACCAAATACTGAACATGTGAATGTGGCCTTTGTCCGAGGGAAAAAATCTCACATGTCAACAGTCTCATAGACTGTCATGGGTATGTGTGTTATCCGTAAATAACATGGATAGCACTTGTAAGTGAAAAACTGACGTGTGAATGAGGTCTTACAGTTTGTTTTTGCTTTCTATACTAACTTTAATTATGGGGAATCCTTTTGTTGTCTACCAGGCACTGAAGTTGGGGGTCTGTTTCATTGTGCTGATCGCACTGCAGAAGCCTTCCATGATTCATTCCAGCAAGTGTTTTTAAAGAAGGCTTTCCGTCCATCAGGAGATGCTAATTTCCCAACGTCAGTTAACATTTCCATCACACTGTATGCCGTCTTAGGAGTGGTATGTATGATATGTGTAAGAATTTACTATTCTAGTTTACAATACTCATATATCCTGGTATATGGCCTGATAAAAGTGGCTGGGATGGTCTATATGAACGTACTGCATACACAGCCTTGTCTGCAGAGGCCATGACATGTTGGGGCACAAGTATCAAAAGAATCTTTGAACGATCAAATTTTCATTAGTAAAAATTGATGCAAAATGAATTCAATGTTTGCAGTCTTGGATTTGATGCATGATCAATAAAAATTAAAATGTGGCATAAATGTTGAAACATTGGTTTCTAAGTGTTTAAGTGTGCACTGGAGTAAGATTGACCAAATTCATTAAAAGTCATGCGCCTGTTAATGAATTTGGCACAATTCTCATATGACGTGCTCCACCGCAAGAAGTGAACTTGTACATTTCTTTGTTGCATTCTATGCTTGGTTTTTGTTTTTTTCCTTTTTAAAATCGTGATAAATTTGTCAGTAGCACTTGGCCACACCCCAAGCTCCGCCTACTTGTCAAAAAGTTGATGCAGTAGTTGTTGGCATAAGGCGATGCAATATGGCAGGCACTCAACGGCTAGTGATAGGCGGCTCAAAAAAGAAAACAGAAAAACCCGTAGACTACAGAAAGGATGAACCAAGGAACTCATAATTCCAATGAAGAAAAATGTATTTTGATATATTTGTTGGAGTGATGACGCAGTTGATTCCGGCTCGTCTCTTCCGGTTCAGGCTCCACCGGGGCTGTTGCTGAATCTGGTCCTCGTCGACGCTGCAACGCTGGATCCGGGTACATAGGTTCCGTCTCTCCAAGTCATTCCAGTCATTGTGGACGTCTCAGCTCTGTGTCCCGTGACTCTCGCCGAGGAGGTTCCTGCTCCGCTGGGCTTGTCGCTCCGATTCTCCCGAACAGTGTTCGGGCCCCGGCAGCCGCCTGGGTCCTTTGGTTTCAGGTACGGGGTGCACTCCAGCCGCATCGCTTCTCTGTCTCCCGAGTCGGGCCTGCTCCTCCTCCTGCCGCCATTTCCACAATGCGGCCTACTCCTCTATAATGCAGTGCGCAGGAGTGGTGCATAGCTGCCGGCGCCGTTTCCCATAATGTCGTCATGCAGCTGCACCCAAGGTGTTCTTCTGGACCTCACCTGTTCTAGGGTGGGGGCAACTCCTGCCACTCCACCCATTCCTTTGCGATTTTTTTTTTTTTTAGGAAATGGTGGGGCTAATGGCTCTCTTCGCACCCTCCGGGGGGGGGACCAGACCAGGGACTTCTCCGGGCAGGTCTTCACGCCACATCAGTGCTGTCACTCCCACAAAGGATGAAGTCACAGTAGTTGTCTTCTTCTTTGGCGCCATACTCCGCCATCTTCATGGCTGCCATCTTGGTCTCAATCAAGGTGTCAGGCAAATCTGTTTAGTCAGTCACATTTGAAGTGCCAGTCTCTCCTCTCCTCGCAATTTCTTCCCCTTGCAAGGTGTTAGACGACACAGCGGAGATAAAAGTCACTTGTCTCAAACTTCCAGTCTCATCTTCTCTTGTCACTTCAATGTCATCTCTCACAGGATTCCCACGCTGCACGATTTCGGCATCCTCAGGACTACGCCAAGGGTTTGGAGTGGGCCAGGGCGGTAGTCATGGTTGAGAGCAAACCCTGTATCACACCCTGGCCTCCCCTCACAATATATTAATGTCTTTCCTTCTGCATACCTGTGTTCTGGGTCTCCACGCCATCAGGGTCCACTCTGGGCCATCGGAGGTTCTTGGTAGACGCTACAGCACAAAGGGAGACATAGTCCAACTCAACTTTAACAACAACAGCTTTACTTGGTTCTGTATGCAACATATTCACATTTTTTCCAGCATCAATATCAGGTTTTACAACGTGCAACTCCTCTTCTGTCCCTGTCCTCCTCTCTCTGTCGCTAAGCTCGCTTCCGGGACGGACCGTACCTTTCGATCCCTCAGCATCATCTCTGCTCAGCCTTACTCCATTTGGGGACACCCTCAGCCATTTCGAACCTGTTGTGAGGGCGTTAACCCACGCAATAAGCTGCCACATGATGAGCGACGACCCGCACTGCTTAGCCTTCTCTAGCAACTGCAGTCCCACTAATACTGCACTGCTAGCTCTGATGCTGTTGCTTCTTCTGATGAGGTCCTGACCAGGGATGTTATATGGCTGGGCCTTAAACTTCTTCAACGTTGAGTGGCACGGTGTTGCCTGGGGCTGGCTAGCTCAAGTGAGCTGCATCGGTGCCCTGGCCACAACTGAGATCTACAAGGAAGTCTTTCCTGCCTTATCCACTGTGCCCCTCCTATTTAACAACTACAACGCTACAACTACACCTATGATGTACCCAATCTTGTGGCTAACTTTGGGTACTACACTCACCCTACCAGTACAATGATATTACATCTATATATATATATATTACACAGACATTCAATGTATATACATAGAGCAGCAATAAATACAACCAGGACATCTATTAAGGGGTTAGCGAGAGATGATAGACTTTACAACCCCTTACATATTCATCAGCAAATTGATTTAGGATATATACAGATGGGGAAACATTTTAGTCCTATTCAGACTTTGATCATGGCCTACAAGTTACATGTATATACAGTACAGACCAAACGTTTGGACACACCTTCTCTTTTAAAGATTTTTCTGTATTTTCATGACTATGAAAATTGTACATTCACACTGAAGGCATCAAAACTATGAATTAACACATGTGGAATTATATACTTAACAAAAAAGTGTGAAACAACTGAAATTATGTCTTATATTCTGGGTTCTTCAAAGTAGCCACCTTTTGCTTTGATGACTGCTTTGCACACTCTTGGCATTCTCTTGATGAGCTTCAAGAGGTAGTCACCGGGAATGGTCTTCCAACAATCTTGAAGGAGTTCCCAGAGATGCTTAGCACTTGTTGGCCCTTTTGCCTTCATTCTGCGGTCCAGCTCACCCCAAACCATGTCGATTGGGTTCAGGTCTGGTGACTGTGGAAGCCAGGTTATCTGGCGTAGCACCCCATCACTCTCCTTGGTCAAATAGCCCTTACACAGCCTGGAGGTATGTGTTGGGGTCATTGTCCTGTTGAAAAATAAATGATTGTCCAACTAAACGCAAACCGGATGGAACAGCATGCCGCTGCAAGATGCTGTGGTAGCCATGCTGGTTCAGTATGCCTTCAATTTTGAATAAATCCCCAACAGTGTCACCAGCAAAGCACCCCCACACCATCACACCTCCTCCTCCATGCTTCATGGTGGGAACCAGGCATGTAGAGTCCATCCGTTCACCTTTCCTGCATCGCACAACAACACAGTGGTTGGAACCAAAGATCTCAAATTTGGACTCATGAGACCAAAGCACAGATTTCTACTGGTCTAATGTCCATTCCTTGTGTTCTTTAGCCCAAACAAGTCTCTTCTGGTTGTTGCCTGTCCTTAGCAGTGGTTTCCTAGCAGCTATTTTACCATGAAGGCCTGCTGCACAAAGTCTCCTCTTAACAGTTGTTGAAGAGATGTCTTCCCAGGTCTTCCTTTCCTGGGGAGGTCCTCATGTGAGCCAGTTTCTTTGTAGCGCTTGATGGTTTTTGCCACTGCACTTGGGGACACTTTCAAAGTTTTATTAATAGTATTATAGTAATGATGGCCACTTGTTTTTCTTTACTTAGCTGCTTTTTTCTTGCCATAATACAAATTCTAATAGTCTATTCAGTAGGACTATCAGCTGTGTATCCACCAGACTTCTGCACAACACAACTGATGGTCCCAACCCCATTTATAAGGCAAGAAATCCCACTTATTAAACCTGACAGGGCACACCTGTGAAGTGAAAACCATTTCTGGTGACTACCTCTTGAAGCTCATCAAGAGAATGCCAAGAGTGTGCAAAGCAGTCATCAAAGCAAAAGGTGGCTACTTCGAAGAACCTAGAATATAAGACATAATTTCAGTTGTTTCACACTTTTTTGTTGAAGGGACTCTGTCATCCCCTCCAGCCGTTATAAACTAAAAGAGCCACCTTGTGCAGCAGTAATGCTACATTCTAACAAGGTGGCTCTTTTAGTTTGTGGTGCAGTTATAGCCAAAATAAAGCGTTTTATAATTTCACCAAAATACCTCTCTTTAGCCCTGGAGGCAGGTCTTAACCCCTCTGCTGCAACCGCCACACTTCAGTCACTCAAATCTTCTTCGGCGCCGGGCGCCACCCCCTCCGCGCTGTTTTCCGCTCAAATCCGGCGCCTGCGCTGTTTAGCACCTTTGCCTGTTTTTCTGTGGTGTTTTTTTCTAGAATAGTGGAGGTTTTTTCCTCCTTTTTTTTCCCTCCTGTTGTGGTTTTTGCTGTTAGACTAGGACTGGCAAGCGTGAGGACCCGTGACGTGGGTTGCCAGCTTATGTATTGTGGCCATAATATTAACTAATACCTTACATTTTTTGATATGTTCTTGTGCACTTTTTTTACTTTTACCTTTTGAGGTGCAGTTGGGCCCTGATGGCTTTGTAAGTTGTGGCTTCTGTTCACACGGGACGCATTACAGTTAGCACTGGCCAGCCCGCCACATGGCGTTACTAATAGGCTATGATCCAGTTGCTGTGCATACTCTGTGTGACCACTGCTGCAGATTATTTATTTGCACTGGTGTGCCAAGCGGCCAATCCCTGATTGTAGGCTCACTGTCTCATTTGGTATTACCACACCTGTGTAGTCGCCATCTTTTACTTGGGCCCACTGCACCATGAGAGTGCATTTGATTTGAGACCTAGACAGGTAAGCACCTTTGCCTGTTTTTCTGTGGTGTTTTTTCCTCCTGTTGTGGTTTTTGCTGTTTAGTACTGGCTGGGGCAGGTGCAGTGAGCTCTGGCCGTCTGACCTCACATGCAGTCTTGCAGACTGCGCCTGTGCGGCCACCCAGCTTGTGAATCCCAGCCCTGCAGTGTGTTATGCATTATGCACAGTGCGGGGCGGGGCTGGGATTCACAAGCTGGGTGGCCGCACTGGCCGCACAGGCGCAGTCTGCAAGACTGCATGTGAGGTCAGACGGCCAGAGCTCACTGCGCCTGCCCCAGCCAGTACTAAACAGCGCAGGTGCCAGATTTGAGTGGAAAACAGCGCGGAGGGGGCGGCGCCCGGCGCCGAAGAAGCCTTGAGTGACTGCAGTGTGGCGTGTGCAGCAGGGGGGTTAAGACCTGCCTCCAGGGCTAAAGAGAGGTATTTTGGCGAAATTATAAAACGCTTTATTTTGGCTATAACTGCACCACAAACTAAAAGAGCCACCTTGTTAGAATGCAGCATTACTGCTGCACAAGGTGGCTCTTTTAGTTTATAACGGCTGGAGGGGGTGACAGAGTCCCTTTAAGTATATAACTCCACATGTGTTAATTCATAGTTTTGATGCCTTCATTGTGAATGTACAATTTTCATAGTCATGAAAATACAGAAAAATCTTTAAATGAGAAAGTGTGTCCAAACTTTTGGTCTATACTATATATATATATATATATATATATATATATATATATATATAATCTATGAATACAAATAATAAATAACGAGTACACAATAATAGACAATGAATAATTGATGAAAAACACATTACATATGATTATGATGAGTATACATGATCATGAGGAATATTACATGATTGCAACAAATGATTATATCAAATTAAGGCCGGCGTCACACTCGGCGTAAGACAATACGGTCCGTATTTTACGGCCGTAATACGGCCGAAATACGGTGAAATGTTCCCAAAATAGTGATCCGTAGGCAGGGTGTGTCAGCGTATTTTGCGCATGGCATCCTCCGTATGTAATCCGTATGGCATCCGTACTGCGAGATTTTCGCGCAGGCTTGCAAAACCGACATCTAATGGATTTATGTGCTCAAATGTTCATTAAAACATATATACAGTATATATATATATATATATGTCATTGAGACACATATATATATATTCTGTATTTAGATTTCATTCTGCGCGATATCTGTGAACAGCCGGTAATTCAATTGCCGGCTTTTCATTTCTCCTGCACAAACCCGACAGGATATGAGACATGGTTTACATACAGTAAACCATCTCATATCCCCTTTTTTTTGCATATTCCACACTACTAATGTTAGTAGTGTGTATGTGCAAAATTTCAGCGCTGTAGCTGCTAAAATAAAGGGTTAAATGGCGGAAAAAATTGGCGTGGGCTCCCGCGCAATTTTCTCCGCCAGAGCGGTAAAGCCAGTGACTGAGGGCAGATATTAATAGCCAGGAGAGGGTCCATGGTTATTGGCCCCCCCGTGGCTAAAAACATCTGCCCCCAGCCACCCCAGAAAAGGCACATCTGGAAGATGCGCCTATTCTGGCACTTGGCCACTCTCTTCCCACTCCCTGTAGCGGTGGGATATGGGGTAATGAAGGGTTAATGCCACCTTGCTATTGTAAGGTGACATTAAGCCAGATTAATAATGGAGAGGCGTCAATTATGTCACCTATCCATTATTAATCCAATTGTAGGAAAGGGTTAAAAAACACACACACACATGATTAAAAAGGATTTTAATGAAATAAACACAGCGGTTGTTGTAATAATTTATTGTTCTCTCAAATCCATTTGCAGTCCCTCGCTTGGCAACATAATAAACGCACAAGATACATACCTTCTGATGTACTGTCAGGTCCAACGATGTAATCCATCTGAAGGGGTTAACTAATATTACAAGCAGGAGCCCTGCTATAATGCAGCTGTGCTCCGTGCTTGTAGTTCCCCTGCGAATGAATGAAATGTAGGTCATTGACCTACATTTCATTCATTCGCGGTGAGGCGCCCTCTGGTGGATGTTCTCATGAACTGCAGCCTGGGAACTTTTTCCCACGCTCCAGGTCATATGAGGACATCCACCAGGGGGCGCATCACCGCGAATGAATGAAATGTAGGTCAATGACCTACATTTCATTCATTCGCAGGGGAATTACAAGCACGGAGCACAGCTGCATTATAGCAGGGCTCCTGCTTGTAATATTAGTTAACCCCTTCAGATGGATTACATCGTTGGACCTGACAGTACATCAGAAGGTATGTATCTTGTGCGTTTATTATGTTGCCAAGCGAGGGACTGCAAATGGATTTGAGAGAACAATAAATTATTACAACAACCGCTGTGTTTATTTCATTAAAATCCTTTTTAATCATGTGTGTGTGTGTTTTTTAACCCTTTCCTACAATTGGATTAATAATGGATAGGTGTCATAATTGACGCCTCTCCATTATTAATCTGGCTTAATGTCACCTTACAATAGCAAGGTGGCATTAACCCTTCATTACCCCATATCCCACCGCTACAGGGAGTGGGAAGAGAGTGGCCAAGTGCCAGAATAGGCACATCTTCCAGATGTGCCTTTTCTGGGGTGGCTGGGGGCAGATGTTTTTAGCCACGGGGGGGCCAAAAACCATGGACCCTCTCCTGGCTAATAATATCTGCCCTCAGTCACTGGCTTTACCGCTCTGGCGGAGAAAATTGCGCGGGAGCCCACGCCAATTTTTTCCGCCATTTAACCCTTTATTTTAGCAGCTACAGCGCTGAAATTTTGCACATACACACTACTAACATTAGTAGTGTGGAATATGCAAAAAAAAGGGGGATATGAGATGGTTTACTGTATGTAAACCATGTCTCATATCCTGTCGGGTTTGTGCAGGAGAAATGAAAAGCCGGCAATTGAATTACCGACTTTTCACTAACAGCGCTGCGTATTTCTCGCAAGTCACACTGCTGGTCAGTGTGGAATCCGTATTTTTCTCGCCCCCATAGACTTTCATTGGCGATTTTTTTGCGCAGTACGCTGACAAACGCAGCATGCTGCGATTTTGTACGGCCGTAGAAAGCCGTATAATACTGAACCGTAATATACGGCTAATAGGAGCAGCCCCATTGAGAATAATTGTGCCGTATGTTATGCGAGTTTTACGGACGTAGTTTCTGCGCTCTTACGTCCGTAAAACTCGCCAGTGTGACGCCGGCCTAAGGCTGCAAAAATTAACTAATCAGAAAGAAAGTAACAGAAAGAAAATTAAATATTTTTTTCTCAGAATTATCCTAAATTGGAGTGCCTTGGTCCCTCTTTCTAAAGGACTGGTGTAAAGACACCAAAAGTCATAAACGTTTTGCCCAACTACAATTATCACAAAACGTTTGTGACATTTCAAGCAGCTTTACCATATAAGGCCGGTTTCACACGTCAGTGGCTCCGGTACGTGAGGTGACAGTTTCCTCACGTACTGGAGACACTGACACACGTAGACCCATAAAAATCAATGCATCTGTTCAGATGTCATTTATTTTTTGCGGACCGTGTCTCCGTGTGCCAAACACGGAGACATGTCAGTGTTCGTGGGAGCGCACGTATTACACGGACCCAATAGAGTCAATGGGTCCGCGTAAAACACGGACCTCACACGGACATTCTCCGTCTGGGGTCCGTGTGCGTGCAGGAGACAGCGCTACAGTAAGCGCTGTCCCCCCCACATGGTGCTGAAGCCGGTATTCATATCTTCCCTGTAGCAGCGTTTGCTATAGAGAAAATATGAAGAATAGTGTTAAAAATAAAGATCTATGTGTCCGCCGCCCCCCCACCCCCTGTGCGCCCCCCCGCTGGTCAGAAAATACTTACCCGCTCCCTCGCTCCTTCCTGGTCTGGCCGCGCCTCCTACTGTATGCGGTCACGTGGGGCCGATCATTTACAATCATGAATAGTCGGCTCCGCCCCTATGGGAGGTGGAGCCACATATTCATGACTGTAAATGATCGGCCCCACGTGACCGCATGCAGGAGAAGCCGCGGCCAGACCAGGAAGGAGCGACAGCCGACGGGGGACCCGGGTAAGTATTTTCTGACCAGCGGGGGGGCGCACAGGGGGTGGGGGGGCGCACAGGGGGTGGGGGGGCGGCGGACACCTAAATCTTTATTTTTAACACTATTCTTCATATTTTCTCTGCAGCAAACGCTACTGCAGAGAGGATATGAATCGCAGCTTCAGCAGCTTCAGCACCATGCAGAGTGGGTACCACACGCTCCGTGTGGTACCCACTCGCCATACGGGCGGCACACGTGTGCCGCACGTATGGCCTCCGTGAGTTCCCAGGCACACGGACACGGATAACTCCGGTACCGATTTATTCCGGTACCGGAATTATCTGGACGTGTGGGACAGCCCTAAAACTGCCAAAAACGCCTTGATGAGCAGGTCCATTATGATTCCATCTGCGTGTTCTGATCTGACTTAGGCTGTCTGACAATTTTACTGCAGTGGAACATCAAACTTGGTTTGTGAATTTGGAACATGCTTGAGACAAAGTGATATTAGGGAAACCTTTCAATGCTTGCGGGCAGGTATTTTATAGATAGAATATCATTATTGTTATCAGTAGATTTACTCATAAAAGCTGTCTGATAGTTTACATATGCCCCTTTTAGTGACTGAAACAGGGTTGACAGACCCTTATTACAAATATTAAGATTTAAGCCACCATTCTGGTGCTGAGCTCAGGAATATACAGATTTATAAAATTTGTGGCTTGTAATGATGCAAAAGATTTTCAAATCCAGAGCGTGTCCTATCACTTGCTGATTTCTGCAGGCGATTTGATCATTTTTATGCCAAAATTTCACACTCGCATCCAAATCATCATCAAAGGCCACAACAAAGTGAACATGCACATTTTGTGTTGCTCATTTTCATTGCAGATGTCTAACGCTTAGCTATTATACACTGCATGTGCGATCCCAGCCCAGACCTCTTTGTAAGGCTACATTCATATGACTATATTTTTTATCTGAGTGCTGATCGTGAAAATTACAGACAGCACTTGTCCAGTGTTATTGAATAGAGCTGTTCAGATGACCTCATTTTTTATCATGGACCATATGACCACATGAGAATAATCACAGCATGTACTATACCTTTTAGAATCTCAGATGAGACTAGCCTATTTAATTATGTAATAATAATAATAATAATAATTTGATTTATATAGCGCCAACCTATTCCGCAGCGCTTTACAAATTATAAAGGGGATTTGTACAGACAATAGACATTACAGCGTAACAAAAACACAGTTCAAAATAGATACCAAGAGGAGTGAGGGCCCTGCTCGCAAGCTTACAATCTATAGTAGATGCAGGAATAAAAATCGGATCCCGTACATCAACATTATAAAATCTGTTTTTTTACATTGCAATTCTTAACATAGTAAACTGTTTATGATCTTGTAAATCATATTCATTTCTGATGTATAAAGACGAATACCACATGGATGCCATACAAATAGCATGTAGCTAGCATTTGGATGACAATACAGATGAAAAAATCATCCGTTATTTCTGGAAGAGAATTGAACAATTAGCCAAGTTAAGAAAAGTCTATGTAAAATTGTCTGTTTTCCAGATATAAAAAATATATAATTTTTCATACATACTGTCATCCATCTGTTTTTTATATTTGTATGGCATCCACATTTTACATGAATAATGTGGTAAATAATAAAAGGTCAAACACAGTTTCTAATATTAGAAGAGATCTGTCACCAGGTTTTTGCTACCTGGGAGTAGCATGATGTAGGCAAAGAGAACATTCCTGACTCCAACAATGTATCACTTAGATTAGGCTAGTTTCACATTTGCGGTTGAATCCGCAGCGTATCTTCTGCAACCTGAAACGCACGATAAACCGCAGGCAAACTCGTGCAAACGCGTGCAAACGCAGCGGTTTTTAAACGCATAAGCTTACACATATGGTCAAAAAAACACAGCGTTTGCATGCTTTTTCATGCATTTTGCATTCGTTTGCGTTTTTTGTGTGCATGGTGGAAAAATTTACAGGAGAAAAATCTAGATAAACAGACACCGCCAATGGGACAACAGTGGGCGTGTGTTATGGGATATCTTTATATAGACATTTGGACAGCTGAAATCTTCAGATTTTGCTACTGTATCCTGTGTCATGATGGATCTTCGCATGGAGAGCTTTTATTTCAACCTGGATTTAAATATAAAGCTGTTTCTTGCCTATGCGTTTGCTTGTGAGCAACAAAAAATAGAGAAAGAAAGAGAAGAACACGGCGTCGGCGTTATTGGAGACACCCCGTTATTGAACTCTGGGAGAGCCTACCACACCCTATACAGCGAGCTCAATGCCAACCCGGACAAATTTCCGGAATATACCAGGATGTCTCAAGAGACCTTTCGGGATTTGCTAGGTCGTGTCCAAGGAGCCATCCGGAGACAGGACACCCAGCTCCGTAGAGCGATTCCTGCAGAGGAACGTCTCCTGGTCACATTAAGGTACGTAATAATTCTAAAAAAACGCCTGTCATAATAATTATTGTTTTGCCATGTATTATTTGTTTTTTACTTTATGCGTTTATGAAAACCCCATCATAAATATAATTGTTCGTAATTTGTTTATTTCTTTTTTGGCTGATTCCTGGCTTCCGGAGAGAGCTTATCATCGCTCCATTTTCAGTACCGGCTTGGAATTTCCACCTTGTCTGGAATAGTTGCGGAAACCTGCTGGGCTTTGTGGAACGTTCTCCGGGATGAATTTATCCCGTGAGGCTTCTTTCACACTAGCGTCGGGCTCGGCCCGTCGCGGTGCGTCGGGCCGAGGTCACCGACGCTAGCGTTGTCTCCGCCGCACAACGGGTGCAGCGGATGCATTTTTCCAGCGCATCCGCTGCCCCATTGTGAAGTGCGGGGAGGTGTAACGTTTTTTGGTCCCGACGGTCCGCCACAGCACGGCGCAACCATCGCACGATGGTTGCGACGTGTGGCAATGCGTCGCAAATGCGTCGCTAATGTTAGTCAATGCTGAAAAAACGACGCATTTGCGACGTATTGCAGTTAACGCTAGTGTGAAAGAAGCCTTACCCACCGTGGAAATGTGGCTGGAAATTGCCGACAAATTCTGGAGAGTGTGTAATTTCCCCAACTGTTTGGGAGCACTGGATGGAAAGCACATACGGATTACCAAACCCGCCAGATCTGGATCCGAGTACTTTAACTACAAGAAATATTTTTCTGTAGTGCTCATTGCAATAGCAGATGCGGACTGTAGCTTTATCGCCATCGACATTGGAGCTTTTGGCCGGGCAATGACTCCCAGACTTTCAAGAACTCAGATATGGGCCGTTTGTATAGCAAAAATTTTAATTTTCACCTGCCACGACCTCTCCCCAACACTCAAGGCCCACCGATGCCATTTGTTATGGTTGGGGATGAGGCCTTTCAGATGTGTGAAAACCTACTGAAGCCCTATTCCAGTCAGGACTTGAACGACACTAAAAGGATTTTTAACTACAGACTGACCAGGGCCCGAAGAACTGTTGAGTGTACCTTAGGATACAGTGTCTTCTGATTTATTCTCACTGCGGGGCTGGGATTCACAGGCAGGGCGGCCGCACAGGCGCAGTCAGCTAGACTGCATATGAGGACAGAGGACGGGCAGCGCTCACTGCACCTGCCCAAGGCAGGAGAAAAGAGCGCAGGCGCTGGCTCATTTCAAAACAGCGATGAGGAGGCGGTACCCGGCGCCAACAGGATTTGAGTGACGGCTGTGTGGTGTCTGCAGCAGGGGGGGAAAGGCCTGCCTCCAGGACTGAAGAAAGGTATTTGGGACTAATTACAAAACGGATTATTTCTGCAGTTACAGCACCAATAACTAAAAGAGACACCTTGTGCAGCAGTAATGCTGCATTCTGACAAGGTGGCTCTTTTAGTTTCAAACGCCTGGGGGGTGACAGGTTCCCTTTAAAAAAATGATGTGCTGACCTCTGGAGGTCGGCTTTCACTTGGTCAAGGCTTCGGGTGACATCCTGGATAAGTGTATTCATAAGGTTGAAGCCACTATCCAGTCTGTCTCCCATCGCCTTGAGTCCATAATGAAAGATCGAGCTCAAGTGCAAAAACTCGGGCATGAGTGACCTGTCCGAGGCCCTCTGCTGCTAGCGGGAAGAGCCCCGCCAAAAAAAGAGGCAGAGGACTGGGACAGGGGAACACCTGATGGATCAGTTTCCTGGTCTCCAGTCTGTGTTGCATGTGTTGCACACCAACTATCTGCTGCTGCGCTGATGGATGGCTGGGACGGGTCCGTGGCTGTTCGATGAAGGACCACTCCAGAACCAGGATCAAGAGTGCTGCTCCAGGTCCTGTAAAAAGAAAAGCATTAGTACCAAAGGTTTACAATAGTAAAAGCGCCAACTCCTGTGGAACAGAAAAATACAGATTAGTCAATACAACACAATCCAATACACCACAAAAATACTTACGTTCTCTGGGCAAGTACCTGTCTCAAAAATGCCAGCATGCGATGATGGTTATATTTTCTGATCCTTGCTCCAGAACCACTGGGAACCCGGCTCTCTTGACGAAGGTCCTTGTTAAAGCGATCCTTCATCGAATGCCAACGTGTTCTGACTTTGAGCACTGTTTTAAAAAAAAAAATGGTTAGACAATGCACTTTTGGCTGGGATCACACAACTGTGTGTGTGATGAGAGAAACTCTCAGGAGTTTCTCTCATCACACACAGTTGTGTGATCCCGGCCAAGGTCACTGCTGCATCACACCGCATTGCAATACTTATGAAATGCCTTGCGGAACTGAGGCGGGCATCGTCCCAGCCATCCATCATCACTTGGGCCACCTCATTCCATAGTCGCCGGATCGTCACGTTGTTCAAGTGCTGCGGAACCCGGGTGTCCCACAACGGGACTCGCTCATGGACCAGGGAGATGAGGATATCATTATCAATGAGGTCCTCATCCCGTTCTGGAACCTAGAAAAGAAAGAAATACATTAATGTTGGAGAGATTAAAATCAGGAAAAGAAAGAAAACAACAGAGACAGAAAACAGGCAAGAATAATTAAAGTCAATAAAAAAAAGTCAAGAACAAATAGGTAAAGAAATAAGCAAAGTGAAGAAATGAACAGTCAACAATAGTACAATCAGTCAGGTATACTTACACGCCACCTTGCCACACGATCTTGTCCATGCTGCTCCTGCTCGGCCTCTGCTGCAGTTAAAGAACTGTTCTGAAAAAGAAAAAAAAATTGTCACATGTGTAGATGTGACAGAGAATACTTTCCAATCTGAAGAGGTGAGTACTCACTTCACTTTCATTTCCACCATGTTCAGGGCCAAGATGCTCCTCGGAAGAAGTCAACGACATTCTGATGAATGCAGCAAGAAAAAAAGAGACAGAAATTATTAGTACATATAAAGAGAGAAAAAAGAAAAAACAGACATTGGCTTTTATACTCACATTGTTGAAAGTGGAGATTCCTCACAGTTTCTTTCCAGTGACTGATCTTGTTCCCAGTCTGCTGAATTGTGGACTGCAAATGCCCACTCCTTCTTATCAGTTTGTATGTGGGGGGTGGCTAATTAGTGTCTAGACAGGTTTACTGTGGAAAAACGCATGCGTTCACAAACGCAAACAAACGCGTGTGCTTGCGAACGCATGCGTTCTTATAGACTGAAATGCATTTTTTTATGCATTCCTTCCGCTAACAACCGCATACGTTTCTAGGCGGCAAATTCACACCTCCGAAATTGCAACATGTTGCGTTTACCGCTCCAAGCCGCAGACAATGAAACAACACATGCGTCGTCAAATGCAGCAAAAAGCATCCAATCGCATGTACCTGCGTCACTAATGCTAAAGATAAGAAAACACGACGCATGCAGAAGTATGCGGCATAAACGCTGTGGACACAACCGCAAATGTGAAACCAGCCTTACTGAGTGCAGCAGTTGTGACACAATCAGGGTTTCTAGATTTAGCAATGCAGCAGAGCTGAGGAAGCTAAGGCTAGTTTCACACTAGTGTCTTGCTGAGCTGTGGAGGGCTGAGGACTTCCTCCGTGAAGCCCCGCCTACGGCCGTACCTCCACCGCTCAGCTCCGCCTACGACCGCATGCGGCCTGCGTACCTATCTTTAACATTAAGTACGCAGGTCGCGCGGATGTATGCGGATGTATGCGGATGCGTCGTTTTGACGATGCGGTGACCCACGTCGAACGCAGCTGGTTGTAATTTTTTTTTTCTCTGCATCGTCAAAACAGCGCATGCAGAGGCATCTGTATACATCCGATGCACAACCTCCATACCTAATGTTAAAGATAGGTAGGCAGGCCGTATGCAGACATAGGCGGAGCTGAGCGGCGGAGGTGCGGCCGTGGGCTTCACGGAGGAAGTCCGCAGCCCTCCGCAGCTCAGCAAAACGCTAGTGTGAAACTAGCCTTACCCCGCCCAAACCAGGCTCTATATGTACATTGTGGCAGCACGGTGGCTCAGTGGTTAGCACTGCAGCGCTGGAATCCTGGGTTCAAATCTCACCAAGGACAACATCTACAAGGAGTTTGTATGTTCTCCCCATGTTTGTGTGGGTTGTAGTGAATTTATAGTGTGAGTGCCATTGGGGACAGTGATGATAATGTCTGTAAAGCGCTGCGGAGTAAGATAAGATAATAATTGTCTATTGACAGTGAGCTGCTTGTCAGAAGAGGGGGGTGGAGTCGGACCAGTGCTCACGTGGCCAGCTAGTAACAGCAACGACAATATCCTAGTGATAAAACCTTAATTGTAAGTAAACAACAGCACACAGCTTAATAAGTGACACATCGCTGAAATCTGTGTTCCAGCCTCTATCGCCTACTGTCTGTAGAGTGCATAACACAAATCTGCTGATAGATTCCCTTAATTAATTGTAATAGATCCATGAAAACACATGACATATGGAGAGTAACTTATATGTGAACCATTTTTTTCACACACATACACATATAATGGTATACCAGAATAATAGTGAATGTATTAGTGCATTCTGCGATAATTTACATGCAGACCATCAGTCTGTGTGTAGAAATATTCATGTGAACTACCATATTAACTTGCATTGGTCAATGTGCTGACATGCTTGTCTGAGCAAGCCAGTAAACACATGGAGTTCCTTGTCAAAATAAATGTATCCAACGCAGAATTCCTGCAGTAGAAAATCTGCAGTGAAATGGGTGGTTTGCAGAAATGCTGCAGATTTGTCTCGCATTATACTTTTACCCGGTGAGTTTCCACGCTGTAGATATTGTTGCAGAAATTTCCTTTTATCTGAATGGGGTTGTTTCAGACGAAAGCAACAAAATTAGAACTTTCTGCAACAAATTCTGCAGAAAATATGCAATATGTAAACTTTCCCTTGCATTTCAAAGGCTGAAATCCACTGTGAAGTCGACAGACTAAACTGCCATGCTGTGGATTAAAATTTTTCAAAATGTATTGGGGATTCACAACTACGCAGAGGATTTTACGTCTGGAAAATCTGGAGGAAAAATCCTCTGTGTAGGCTACCAGTGTACACATACCCTAATAATTAGAAACATTTCCAACCATCACTAGAAACATTGAGCACAAGTCTTTTATGTGCAGATTATCTCATACTAAAACTATTTTATTTCTTTTTTTTTTTAGAATGAAAAAGAGCAACTACTGACAACCTTTCTATCAATACGTATGGTGAGTGAGCAGAAAAGTCTTTGAAAGGGCCTCTGTCATCCCCAAAACTTGATTTAAACTACATATACAGTCATTCCTGCAGTATAAATTTCCATTGATTGTATAGAAAAACTGTTTTATTACATGCGCTCCTTGGTGCACCCTTGGTGTGGCAAAGGGTTCAGTGCACCATTCTGTCCCCCCAATCAGCAGGCCACACACCGCCCCCTAGCTTTATTGATAGGGATCGATTGTGTAGGAAGAATTGCCTGATTTCAGTCCACAAACCTACGCTGTGTACTGGCACGGTAGGATCCCAACAAAAGCACACACAGTATCAACGCTGGTGCCATCTCCTGTCTGTAACGCCTGCTCGCAGCACACTACTCTGTGATCCTGTGTGTAGTGCACGCTCACAACACACAGGGTCATGCAGCGGCTGCTCGCTACTGTGTGATCCTGTCTCTGGGTCAGACGGCCGTATGCTCTCTCATGCGAGGGAATCAGGGTCATCTGAGTGTAATCTGATTCTCTCACATAAGAATCGTCTCACTGGTGCGGAGAAGATGAAGAACTTAATTTCTCCATATTCTCCATTGTCTATGTGTGCGGACATCGGAATGCACACGGATGAGATCCGAGTGCAGTCCAATGTTTCACACGCACCCATAGATTTGTATGGGTGCATGTGATCCGAATATCAGATGCACTTCGCAGCGTTCTGTGATTGTTTTCTCATGCGGTGTTGGCATGACTGCTATCCAACAAAACATAGGATAGCACGCGACCACGTTATACGCTCATGTGAGTGATCCCTAGTGCTTGCTCTCTGCGCACAGGAACATACAGCGGCTGATCGCTACAGCATGATCCAATATTCAAGTATAATAAAGTATCTGGTAATATAAAAGAAGTATTCCCATATGTGCCTGATACCTGTAGGACAAATCTATTTGTCATTCCCTACAATCAAGAGGTGTTCTCACAGTTAATCCTGCCTCAGCAAAGACACACATACTAATTCCTCTTATGTTCATTGCCCAAACCCAATATTTAGCCTTATCAAAAAGTGAATCCTTTGAGATGTTTTACCATTGCCTAGCAACATTTTATATATTTTTCAGCTGTGGTTTAATGATTTTGCAAAATGGGATCCAGAAGAGTGTGGTGGTATAAAGGACATCTCAGTGCCCATTGAAAAGATGTGGGTTCCAGATATATTTATCCAGCAGTTGTGAGTATCCAAAGTATAAAGCTGAGAGTTCTTGGCCGAATATTACTCAGAAATCTTTTGTTAGTGTTTTAAAAACTGTAAACAATTAAAGAAATATTATATATAACAACATCATTATTATTTTGCCATATTATAAGAGCCATACTTTTTATTTTTTAACTGACACAGCTGTATACAGGCTTTTGGTTTGCTTCTTTGACTTATTTATTGATTTATATTGGGGGTGATGAGAATGGGAAGAAAATATGGTACTAGATACCTTATCAGGCCGGGGCCACACTTGTGTACAAAGAAATTGGTCCCATTCTCATTCAGGAGAGTGATACGATTTTTTTCTCACTTCTCATCCGTGTGCTGTCCGTATCGTATACAATCTGTCTTTTACTCAGCAGCTATTAATATTTTACAGGACCATTCCTCTGTTACAGAATTGCAATGTCTCTGTAAAAATCGTATGCCATACTGATGGTCCGTATGGCATACGATTTTTTTCTCGCACCTCTCCGATTTTGGAATCAAATATGCTGCGATTTATTTCTCACACTGAATACAACTGAGAAAAATATGCAGATCTGCACTGTCTCATTGAATAGCATTGGTTCGAGTACAATACTTTTTTTTTATCAGCTTTCACTTGTCCAATTTATACGGTTGTGTGAGGGAATCCTAAATGGAATTCCTGGAGAACTTTGTTAAGCCCATGACTGCCACAACGCCTATCTAACCCATGAGTCCCTATGGACTGTGTCATTTCATAACTTTTATTAGAGTTAAAGGGGTATTTCCATCTCCCAGATCCTAACCAAATATGTAGTAATTGTAATAATAATAATAATATTGGCAAATACCTCTAATTTGAAATGTAGAATCGTTCTTCTGATATGCTATGATACTTACCCCATGTGCAGGCCATTGCTTTAGCCTAGGTATCTATGGTTACGACCACTCAGATAATAGCATAGCAGTAGTTTGTGATCGTAACCATGGACACCGAAGCTACTGCAATGCCCTGCATATGGGGTAAGTGGCATAGTTTATCAGAAGAACTCAGAGGCCTACACCTCTGAGGTTTTGGTTCGGGGGGCGAAGCTTCTGAGTGGGCCCCTAACCAGGTAACCTTGATTACAACTGGGTGACACCCCCTAATAGTGGGGGAGAACCTCAGCAGATGACCGCGCTGTTACTGAAGATAATCTCTATATAAAGACCAATATTGATATTACCGCCATATGGTCAGTGCTAGATACCAGCCCTACAGAACATACAAGAGATCACAGTACAGTTACAGATAATGACTTACTGCTTACATTCTTTCTGATGGAGTTATTCACTTTTCCGGTCTTTTCCATCTGGCCCAGACCACCACAACTTCTTCCACCCAGGACTCGTCTGCAGAAAATACAACAAAGACACATTTCACTTCTCATATTTTCAGCACATCACCATCTATTCCCAACATGCACAAACTCCTCATCCTACTGGTACCCCAATGCTGCTGCCGTATGTGTCCCTATTACTGCACCTGCTGTGTGGTTCTCTGTGCCCTCTAAATTCTAAGGCAACCCTCTATAATATAGTAATATTGGGTGCAAGTGCCCTAGAAAACAGCGCCCACATTTTGCTCCCTAGAAAGTAATAATGCACTGTGTGTGCCCCTTTGATAGTCACAGTAACCTGAGTTCCCCTATAACAATAAGTGCCCACTTAACATTGAATAATGTCCTGAGTCTCCCCCCTGTACAGCTCCTCTATACACAGCATGATGCTCTCTTATACATAACATGATGCCTCCTTACTGTAATGTACCCCCACACAGTATATTGACCCCTTAGTAGCCCCCAAACTGCTTGATGGCCCCAACACTGTGTGATGGACCCTTCACTGTAATCCCCACACTGTATGATGGCCCCCTAGATAGCCTCCATATAGTACAATGTGCCAGATAGTCCTCAATATACTATAAAACATTCCCCATAGGCCTGTATAGTATAATGAATTCCCCATAGGCCTGTATAGTATAATGCACATCCCATAGGCCTGTACAGTATAATGCACTCCCCACAGGCCTGTATAGTATAATGCACTCCCTATAGGCCTGTATAGTATAATGCACTCCCCATAGGCCTGTATAGTATAATGCACTCCGTATAGGCCTGTATAGTACAATGCACTTCCTATAGGCCTGTAAAGTATAATGCACACTCCATAGGCCTGTATATTATAATGCACTCCCCATAGGCCTGTATAGTATAATGCACTCCCCATAGGCCTATACAGTATAATGCTCCCCCATAGACAGCCAGTACAGTATAATGCACCCCCATTAGGTAGCCAGTAGAGTATAATACACCCCATTAGACAGCCAGTACAGTATAATGCACCCCTATTGGGCAGCCAGTACAATATAATGCACCCCCATAGGCAGCCTGCATAGTATAATGTACCCCCATAGGCAGCCAGTACAGTACAATCCACCCCCATAGGCAGCCAGTACAGTATAATGCACCCCCATTAGGCAGTCTGTATAGTATAATGCTCCCCCATTAGGCAGCCATTACTGGATAATGCACCTCATTAGGCAGTCTGTATAGTATAATGCACCCCCATTAGGCAGCCTGTATAGTATAATGCACCCCCCACAGGCCTCTATAGTATAATGCACTCCCTATAGGCCTGTATAGTATAATGCACTCCCCATAGGCCTGTATAGTATAATGCACTCCGTATAGGCCTGTATAGTACAATGCACTTCCTATAGGCCTGTAAAGTATAATGCACACTCCATAGGCCTGTATATTATAATGCACTCCCCATAGGCCTGTATAGTATAATGCACTCCCCATAGGCCTATACAGTATAATGCTCCCCCATAGACAGCCAGTACAGTATAATGCACCCCCATTAGGTAGCCAGTAGAGTATAATGCACCCCTATTGGGCAGCCAGTACAATATAATGCACCCCCATAGGCAGCCTGCATAGTATAATGTACCCCCATAGGCAGCCAGTACAGTACAATGCACCCCCATAGGCAGCCAGTACAGTATAATGCACCCCCATTAGGCAGTCTGTATAGTATAATGCTCCCCCATTAGGCAGCCATTACTGGATAATGCACCTCATTAGGCAGTCTGTATAGTATAATGCACCCCCATTAGGCAGCCTGTATAGTATAATGCACCCCCATTAGGCAGCCAGTACAATATAATGTATCCCCATTAGGCAGCCAGTACAGTATAATGCACCCGATAAAAAAAAATCCAGTACTCACCTTTCTTCCTCCTTGTTCCCGCCGTGCTCTGAGCGCCCACTCATCTCCAGACAGCGGGAGCCGAGTACTGACGTCATTGCGACCCCCTGTCAGTGTCGGCCTCGGTGATGTCAGACGCTGACAGAGTAGAATGGGAGAGGGAGCGTAAGCTCCCTCTCTCATCGATGCGGTCATCTGTATTGGCAGCCAGCCGATACAGCTGACCCTGCGATGACAGGCGGGGGCCCACTGCTGGCAGAGGGCCCTCCACCGCCTCCGAGGGGGCCTCCGAGGGGTAGCCGAGACCCCAGAGAAATTCCGACTCTAGGGGGCGCTTTATACTTTTTCCACAGCAGTTAAAAAGCGGCGCTGTGCTTTAAGTACCCTTAACTGCCGCCGTTAAAAGGTGTATCGGCGGTTGTTAAGGGGTTAATGATATTACATGTTTCCACACCAAATTTGGCGTCTACAAGTCATTACTGTGCATGTCTATGTGCGTCATTGCTGGACAGATTGAGTTGTCAGACGCCATCTTTACTGTGGAAAGTTGCGACTGCGCATTTCTACACTATTTGTTGCAGAAGTCATCCTATCTATATGGCTCAAAGTATGATAACATCGCAGCTGCGCAGTTGCTATGTATATACTGTGAGCATCATTTTATATCTGGGCAAACTCTGCTCAAGTTAGTTGGAGGTACAAATTTAATTTAGCATCATGATTCATGCAGCACATGAGAACAAATATGTTCGGAATGGGCATCCATTCCTTAATCATGTGTTCGACTAATCTTGCTTGGGCAAAAGGGTACTGTGTCCCTTAGTCGAACACATGACTAAGGAATGGATGCCGAAACATAGACAGATAGATAGACAGACAGACAGACAGACAGATAGATAGATAGATAGATAGATAGATAGATAGATATGTCCAGATACTGTATTGGAGGCAGCACACCATTCAAGTAAAAAAAAGCCTCTTATTTAAAGGCCCAACATGGCAACGTTTCAGTTCCTTAGTGAGAACCTTTAAGCTTCATCAAGATGGCGCCTGCGGTGCCTGCGCAGTCTCTGATAGATGCTACTGTGCAGGAGCCTCCGCCGGTGCCATTTTGATTGAGGAAATCTTTTTCTCTAGCAAAATGACATTGGCAGCGCCTGCACAGTTCTGATAGATGCTACTGCGCAGGCGCCAGTGCCATTTTGCTAGAAAAAAAAATTAGGCTACATCAAGATGGTGCTGCAGCTGATACCATTTTGATTAACATAAAAAATGTTTCCCAACAAAATGCCTAAATAAAATGAATACATACATATTACACATCGTATCATGCTACAGTATGAATTCTGTAAGCGCCCACCATCATAAAGCCCTGCCACATATAGGTGGTCTGCACGAACCAAGACCCTCGGAACAAGTCACCCAAACCCAACCAGACTAAAACACCACTCACAGCAGCCTGACAAGAGCCAGAATCATGAAGATGGTAGACGAGGGACTCTAGGACCCTAGAGACCGCCAGATCCTGAGCCGATATAGACTAAGTTGCCCACAGTCTGGCCATTGAGTCCAGCCGGCACAGACAGAGCTACAAGCCCAAGGAGGACAGACTGTGCCTACACTGCAACCTTGAGGCCCTGGAGGATGGGACCCACTTCATACTACACTGCATCAAATACTCAGCAGTGAAGGGCACTTGATTCAGGAGAATCTCCAATCTCTTCCCGGATTTCAACTCCATGAAGGAGGAAGAGAAAACATTTATCCTGCTGGGTGAAGAGGAGAGCGCGGTTGAGATGGCAGCACAATTTGTGAGCTCATGCCATAAGCTACGAGAAAGAAAACTATGATATGCCATGAACTTCCATAGCCCCCACCCTGGATGTGTCCCCATCCATCATTCCTACACTCCCTACCCATCATCCCCATAGTCCCTAGCCCTATTGTACACTTGCTATGACAAAAACAATGTGTATTTAGTCCTGCAAATAAAGCTCTTTGAAGTGAATAGATAGTTAGAAGATTGATAGATTCATATATCGAACTAGTGCTCTGGCAAAAATTAAGAGACCACCACATCAAAACCCTGTCATGGGCAGCCCAATCTCCAGACCTGAACTCTAATGAAAACCTCTGGAATGTAATCAAGAGGATGATGGATAGTCACAAGCCATCAAACAAAGAAGAACTGCTTAAATTTTTGCGCCAGAAGCAGTATGAAAGAATGGTGGAAAGCATGCCAAGACGCATGAAAGCTGTGATTAAAAATCATGGTTATTCCACAAAATATTAATTTCTGAACTGTTCCTGAGTTAAAACACTAGTATTGTTGTTTATAAATGATTATGAACTTGTTTTCTTTGCATTATTTGAGGTCTGAAAGCACTGTTTTTTTAATTTTGAACATTTCTCCTTTTCAGAAAAATAATACAAAATTTATTGCTTGGAAATTCAGAGACATGTTGTCAGAAGTTTATAGAATAAAAGAACAATTTATATTATACTAAAAAATGTACCTATAAAGAGAAAAATCAGACAACTGAACACTTTGCTGTGGTCTCTTAATTTTTGCCAGAGCTGTATATCTACCAGTGTATCACCTCTCAAGCTGTTCATTATGTTCTATCAACTTATATGGCAAGCTATCCATTAAATATCAAATCTATCTATATCTTCACTGTGACGACACAGCATTTAATCTTAATCATCCAGATGTCTATTTTCAGTAATCCAGGAGACATAGACTGTTATCTGTATGTTGAGTTTTGAATTTATGTGTTTTTCTTTGGTTGGTCAAGAAAACACAGACTATTGTTCGTATGAGCCTGTAATATTGACTTTTAAGATGATGTTTCTTGTAACATATTATGTTGTTATCCTGGATCACAGAGACACAGGGTAATTGAGCAATATATCATGCAGTTAATAGCCTCTGTGTCTATACTGCTACATACTTAGGCAGTTAATTGGTTCATGCAGCTTTACATGAACACCCGAGCCTTACACTATGGCTGGTCTCAATAACTAAAGCAATTGTTACCATCCACATCTCGTGTCTCCCCTTTTCCTCATAGTTTGTAAGCTTGCGAGCAGGGCCCTTATTCCTCTTAGTATCTATTTTGAACTGTGATTTCTGTTATGCTGTAATGTCTATTGCCTGTACAAGTCCCCTCTATAATTTGTAAAGCGCTGTGGAATATGTTGGCGCTATATAAATAAAATTATTATTATATGTTTATTAATATGTTGATTACACATGCCCAGGCCAGCTAGTTTGATGACCTGCAAAACGGAGAATGACAAACTATGCAAATTATTTGAATACTCAAACAATGCAAGCTAATCTCATCACATTTTCTCTTGACCTCTGGATGATGGCGTGATGGACAACAGTTGCGAACAATATAAGTGAGATATGCCTCATCCAAGGGATTCAGAGAACCAGAGACTCTTTACAAAACCACAACCAGGAACACACAGGACAGCTGCCAGAACATCATGGCTCCACCACGAGGGACAAAGAGTTGACATTCTACAGAATGCAAGCTTAGGGCACCATGGCCCCGGCTACAGATCTGCTCCATTGACCATCACTGAACCCATGGATACGTTAGGGGAAGCCAGGATTTGGACCCACCAGTCACCTGAGCTGCACGGTTATGTTTGGGAAAGCCAGGATTGGTATCCACTGGTCACCTGGCTCCATGGAGATGTTCGGAAAAGAAAGGTTATGAGCCCCTGGTCAGTGGGCCATGTACCTTAATGCACTGTCAGTTTCCTAAGCTTGTCATTACCTCCTCTCTGTGGGTGTCACAGGTGGGGGTAGTAGGCCCTGGAAGCTCCTAAGTCACAGCTGCTCTAATCCCTGCGAGTCAAAGGAAGGGTGACACTGTAATTTTGTACCATCTTGGATTCTATGTGTTATTTGCCTGTTTTGTGGTTCAATAAAGTATTGCCACACTGTTTTACCTTCACCCTGTGTTGTCTGAATAGTATTATGCCCACCTTAAAAAGAGAACAGGCATTTAGTGGGATGATCCCTGGTTTATGCGGTCTCGAGCCAGTGGACTAGAGCACCCACTGACCCCTTTGTGCGCTCTTGTGTGTGCTGTGCTCCTAGGTGCAACAGCAATGACAGCTTCTTGTGCACGCTCCCTTCACTGGTCCTCTGTGTAAAGTGGAAGGAGCATGTGCAGATTGAGATCATTGCTTGCTGAAAGATGCTACTGCGAAAGTGCAGATGCCATTTTGTTGATGACCGATTTTTTTATTTTATTTTTTTTTAGACACACTACTAATTGCACATGCGCAGAATTTAAAATAGGAGATAGGTCACTGAAGGTTCTGTGACCTATCATTAAGCATAAAATAATGACAATGAGGCCAGAGCACCAAGAAAAGCCCCGCCCACAGACCCGCCACGAAGCACGAGCATCTCATTAACTGAAAACTTCAAATAAAGATTACACAAGGACCACAATACGGATTTCTTCAACCCATGTATCATTTTAATCATAGTAACAGCGTCAACATTATAATGCTTGTACCTTACTTAGTAAAAATGCTGCTGACGGATTCTCTTTAAGGGTTCTCTCGCACTAGCGTATAAATTGGACGAGGTATTGCACTCGGACCAATGTTATTCAATAAGGGAGTGCAGATCTACGTATTTTTTCTCAGCTGTATTCAGCATGAGAAAAAAAATGTTGGATGTGAGAAAAAAAATGGAATGCCATGAACCATCAGTATGGTACCAGGTTTTAATGGATACAATACAATTCTGTAGCATAGGAAACTGTAAATGGTCCTGCAAAAGATTAACAACTGCTGAGTAAAAAAATCGGATTGTATACGGACAGCACACGGATGACACAGAGAAAATTCTGGATGAGAATGGGACCGAATTTTTTTTTTTATATGCTAGTGTGAGCATTCCCTAATTTAGAGGAAAACCAGTTACAGCACATGATACATATCATTTTCATGTCCTACAATATTATCTTTAATTGCCCTCCTGATATTTTCATCTTTCAGTGTTGATGAAGACAGATATGAACATCTCTCCTATCTGACAGTGGATCACACAGGACTGGTTAGATTCTTGAAGCCAATAAGAGTTGTTAGTTCTTGCAATCTTAACATATTTCAGTTTCCCTTTGATATTCAAAATTGTTCCTTGACATTTGGATCATCATTGAACACAGGTGTGTAGAATTTGACAGACAAGTCCATCATGTGGTAAGGCGATGTTCACACTTCATATGTCCATATTTTCAATCTGAGTGCTGTTCGTCTAGAAACTGACATTACGCAGAAAGCACTAGGAGGACCAATGTCCTTCAATGGTTCTGTTCAGATGGCTGTAGCATGCACTAGTGTCCTCCTTTTTGGATCAGGCTCCCCTGTTCAAGTCTATGGGTCTGCAGGCTCGCCTGTTCAAGTCTATGGATCTGCAAAAAAATTGGATCCCAGATGTATTAACCATATAGCTGTTAGCACCACGTCGGGTCCCTCCTGTGACAGGCAGGGTCTCCGGCGTGTCACTTCACTCACCCGCACTGCAGTAGGCTCCTCTCTTCCTCATGCTCCCAGCAGCACTTATAGCTTGGTCTCTAGCCATGTTCTAAGGGCACGCACGTGCGCTCCCGCCCTCTTAAAGGGCCAGCACATGCACTTAGTATTTCCTCAGCCAATGGTTCTGTGGCATTTTGTATATACTGCTTCCTCTCCACTGGGGAAGTGCCTGAGCAACCTTTCTGTTTACAGTCTATGTCGCATACCAGTGCAATCCTGCCTGCTGCACTCGGATACGAACTTGGTCAGCTGCACTCTGATACAAGCTCTACCTGCTGCTCTGTCCAGTCCGTCCTTCTGGGTCCAGCTGCTGCGTGATCGTTGGTCTGTCCTGGAGTGGCACCTGGCGTGCATCGGGAGCCAAGTTTAACCTCACCATCAGAGGCTCTAGTGAACACTGCGGTGCTCGCTTAGTCACACCCCTCCAGGCTCTCTGCGGTCCGTGGCACAGTGGTTCCACAAACCACATCCGTGACAGTTTGCTCAGGCCATGGATCCCGCTGTATCCTGGACCCTGCCCATACTTACCATGTACCAGGAGCTTTGCTGACAGAAAAACGCACAGGAAGAGCTGTCCACACAGTTGCAGTCCTTAACCCCTTAATGACCCCAGCTTTTTTTCGGTTTTGCATTTTTGTTTTTCGCTCCCCTTCTTTCCAGAGCCATAACTTTTTTTATTTTTCCGTCAATATGGCCATGTGAGGGCTTATTTTTTGCGGGACGAGTTGTATTTTTGAACAACATCATTGATTTTAGCATGTCGTGTACTAGAAAACAGAGAAAAAATTCCAAGTGCGGTGAAATTGCAAAAAAGTGCAATCCTACACTGTTTTTTTGTTTGGCTTTTTTGCTAGGTTCACTAAATGCTAAAACTAAGACCTGCTATTATCATTCTCCAGGTCATTCCGAGTTCATAGACACCAAACATGTCTAGATTCTTTTTTATCTAAGTGGTAAAATGAAATTCCATACTTTGGTAAAAAAAAAATTGCGCAATTTTCTGATAACTGTAGCGTCTCCATTTTTCGTGATCTGGGGTCATGGGAGGGCTTATTTATTGCGTGCCAAGCTGACGTTTTTAAGGATACCATTTTGGTGCAGATACTTTCTTTTGATCGCACGTTATTGCATTTTAATGCAATGTCACAGCGACCAAAAAAACATAATTCTGGCGTTTTGATTTTTTTTTCTCGCTACGCAGTTTAGCGATCAGGTTAATCCTTTTTTTTATTGATAGATCGGGCGATTCTGAACGTGGCAATACCAAATATGTGTATGTTTGATTATTTTTTTATTGTTTTATTTTGAATGGGGCGAAGGGGGGTGATTTAAACTTTTATATTTATTTTCATATTTTTTTAAACATTTTTTTTACTTTTGCCATGCTTCAATAGCCTCCATGGGAGACTAGAAGCTGGCATAGCCTGATCGGCTCTGCTACATAGGAGTGTTATGGAAATATTAGGGTTGGATAAATATATCCCTGTGTGTGCTGTGGCCGCTCCCAATTAGACTGAGTATTTTGAGCGCTCATCAAGAATGGACTGTACACAACTGTGACAGAACAACATTCCATCAATACTGATACTTTATTGTACATACATAGTTTTATATTTTCACATAGAAAGGAGTGGTTAGGGGTTGTCAGGGGTGGTTAGTTAATTACCATATTGTCTAGCTCCTCTGTCATTGGTTATCTAAACATATATGGAATATTGTGATTAATGCTCATATGACTGCTGATCAAGCAACTAAACTCGAGTTCTCTGTCTAGGACAAAGTGGAGACACCTGACACTGTTGGTCTGCCGTTTCAGCAAGATTCAGCTAGATTCTAGGCATTATCTCAGACATCTGACCCGATTTCCTGTTTTTAAGATGGAAAAACACCATATGATCTGTCTGGGTTATATCAGGCTTATATCAGTTCAGTTTGTGTCAGCCATTTTAAACCATTGATTATAATGTATATATTAGCTGTGAGCATATAAGTATATATTTGATTATAGAGGAGTATACATGCAAGTGAGATCTACATGATATATATATTTCTATCACAAGCCCCCCTTAGATATCACTTGCCCTAATCCTAGCCTCCTGTCCCAAAGCGCTGCAACTCTTTTGTGCTGTTGGCGAACTGACACAAGCCTAACGCCTGTGCCCCACTCCATACAGACTTTTCGCAAATGGGCGGTCAGGAGATCTGTCCCTAACGGGGGTTCGTTGCAATCAGTCTCTTAGTCAATAGCATGTGTAGTGAGCGATGTGTAGTCTTTATCAGGTAGGTCATCTTTTCGGTCAGGCCGCAACATCATTCTGGCTTGGGTGTCATCTTCTGGTAGGGGAGCTTTCTTGCCAGGCGATGAGTGGATCCAAGCGAGTCTTCCCTCCAGTTTCACAGAGTTTGGTGTCATCAGCAGCACTTGAGCAGGACCATCAAATCTGGGATCGAGTGGTGTTCTCCTTACAAGCTTTTTCACCAACACCCAGTCTCCTGGCTTCTAGGAGTGCATACCGGAAACTGAATCTGGATCTGGCAATGAAGAAAAAAACTCGAGAATGGATGTTAGCAAGTTTCTTGGTGATTTCAATTACATAAGCAGACAAAGTATCATATTACACAGTCAGCTGCTGAGGGAAAGGATACCCCTAACCTGGAACTAGACACAAACAAAATTTCATATGGTAACAGCTTTTCTGGGCCTCTGGGAGTGTGCCTGAACACTGAGTAGTGTGATTGGGAGTGTGTAGGCCTAAGTCTGACCCTACTGCTGACTAGATCTCTCATGTGAGGTTTGCTGTGAATGCAGGTCCCTGGTCACTCTCTATCACTTCTGGGACCCCATAGCTGCATATCTCGTCTCTGAGAGTAGCTTCTTTGCAGTAGTCTTTGCTGACTGGTTCCTCACTGGGAAAGCTTCTGGCCATCCTGAGAACACGTCCGCGACCACAAGGGCATATTCGAATCCTCCACTTGGCGGCATCTGGATGTGGTCTATCTGGATCCTCTGGAAGGGGGTACAGTGGTCTGGCAAGACGATGTGTGGGAACTTTCTTCATTCTCCCAGGGTTGCATTTGCCACAGGTCAGACAGCTGTTTATGAACTTGGCTGTTAGGGTGGAGATTTCTGGAGTGAACCAGTAAGCACCAATCGGATCATTCATCTGTGTCTTTAATCTGTGTGTGGGCCCATGTGCCCACTGGACCACCATAGGGTACATGCTTCGGGGTAAACAGGGTTTGTAGTCCATTTAGTATACCCTTCCTTCTTCATGTGTTGCTCACTTCTGCACCCAGCATTCCTTCTTGTCCTTTGGGGCTTGCTCTTGCAACTTTTTTGAGCAGATCCCAGGATGTCATCTTGTCAGGTTTCCTGTCTTCAGCCGTCCTGTAGTAGCCGTCCGGCTCTACGACCTCTTCCACTTGTCCATATTGTCTTCCCTTGACTGTTTCTTTGGCTGCCATATCCGCCATGTTGTTGCCTCGTGCCCCTACTGTGTTCAGTTTTCCATGCGCTTTGACTTTTAGCATTGTCACCACTTTTGGAAGTTGAAGTGTGTTCAGCAGGTCCTTAATGGCTCCATTGATGCTTCACGGTTGTTCCGCTTGCTGTGAGGAAGTCCCTTGCAGCCCAGATGGGTCCGAAGTCGTGTGCTATGCCATGCAAGTACCTTGAATCGGTATACATTTTCTCAGTCTTGTCTTCTGCCATCTGGTAGGCCTTCATCAGCGCTATCAGTTCTGCTTCCTGGGCTGACAGACTGGGCGGCAGACTTCTGGACCACAGGATCTCTTGATTGCTGGTCGCTGCACCTCCCGTGTGGAATCTTCCTTCATCATCTGCAAATCTGGAGCCATCCACATAGAGGATCAACTCTGGGTTGGTCAGTGGCTCTTCTGCCACCTTGGGTAGTCCTGCTGTTTCCTGTTGCATGATGCTGAAGCAATCATGGTCATCCGTCCGGAGCAAATTCAGATCCCTGCAGAAGGTATCATGCAGATTTTGATCAGACTTTTTATCTGAGGATCCGTATCTGTATCCCCCCTTGGGAGTGGGAGTAGAGTGGGCAAATTGAGGACTGTGCATTTGGAGATGGTGACATTGTTGGGCAGGAGTAGAGAGCACTGGAGGCGAAGATGCCTGGCGGTGGAGAGATGTTTTAGCTGGGTTTGGTTGAGGATTGCTGAGATGTCATGCAGAGCCAGGATTTCCAATGGTTTTTCCACTGATGTCAGTAGTCCTGTCCAGGAGGGCGTGTGCTGCAACTGCTGCCTTCATGCGGGAGGAAGAGGCTTCCCTTGCAACTGGATCCAGGCAAGCTGAAAAGTAGTCCGAAAGTCTCTGCTTTCCCCCCTGAAGCTGTGTCAGGACTCCAGTAGCAAGGCCTTCTTTTCTCATCAAGTAGAGATGGAATGGCTTCTTGTAGTCGGATGGGCCTAGTGCTGGTGCTGAGACTACTGTGCCTTTTAACTTATTGAACGAGCTGAAGACTGCATCAGTCAGGAGGAACGGGGCCAAGGAAGACCTGTAGGACCATCTTCTCCACTGTGGTCTTCCGGTCATCTGTCAGGTGTTTCACCTGGTGAGCAATACAGTGTCTCTGGAACGTAACTTGCTTCAGACACCACTGGACTTTGTTCTTTGAGATCTTGCAGTGCTGCTCCGCCAGGTAGAGTAGGAGATACAAGGAATGGGCTTTACACGTGTCAAAGTCAACTGCACAAAGGAGTAGATTGTCCATGTATTGTAGCAGGGTTACTTCTGCTTGTTCTGTGACTCAGTTGGTGAGAACTGTGGACATTGCTTTGGTGAACTGTGAAGGGCTGTTCTGGGCCCACTGTGGCATCACTGTCCATGTGTGGTGTCCCCCCTGGTGCATTAAGGCAAACAGGAACTGGTCTTCCGGATGAGGGGGAACACTGAAGAAAACCTTCGCCAGGTCGGTCACTGTGAACACTTTTGCTGTGGCAGGCACATTCGAGAGCAGAGTGTGCGGATTCGGCATAATTGCAGTTTCAAACACTGTGGCGTCATTCACAGCTCTCAGGTTATATACCATTCTGAACTTGGCTGGCGCTCCTTTTACAGTCTTTTTCTTGACGGGGAAAAGCGGGGTATTGCAAGGCGATTTGCGAGGAACAATGATTCCTATTTCCAGGTAGACCTTCAGTCGGTAAGAGGCAGCTTGACTCTAGGCCTGGCCTGGGCCTTACGAGGGTACGGGGTATCTGTCTTGAGTGACACCCGTACTGGGGCAACTTGAGGTTTTCTCACGTGCTGGGGTCCCTTAGACCATAGACTTTCTGGTACTACATCCAGTACCTCCTTGGGTAGGCCTCATTGGTTGGTTAATGTTCTTGTAGGGCCGCCAGCATGACTCTTCTTGGGTCAGGGATGAAGAAAGTGTCACTGTCCCATCTTCGTGGAACACTGTGGTTGCCTTCAGCTTCTGCAGTAGGTTCGCTCCCAGCAGGTTGAGTGGAAGTTCCTTGACACCACAAACTGGGACAGGATAGAGTGTCCTGGCTGAGTGCACACGCTCAGTGGCTTTGTAAGCTGAGAAGGTCTGACTTGACCATCAATGCCCATGCGAGACACAGAGAATTCTGATAGGCAGGTGGGATCAGCGAGTTCCACAGGTGTCATCACACTTCTGGCTGCACCACTTTGGATCTGACAACGCCATCCATTTTAAGGGTAATTTGAGGTACTGGTCTTGCAGATGAAGTTTTACATGTCAGGAGCGTAGTGTCTTGCAGACCTGGCTTGCTTGCATCTGTCCTATGGACGGGGTACTTCACTGCTTTCTGCACTTCCTCCTTGACCTGTTTCTCTGGACCAACTCTTGGATTGCATGGGTCCAGTCTCTTCGGGGGCGTGAGTGCTTTGCACTGGTTCTGGAAATGGCCAAACTTGCCACAGATGTAACACTTGACACTTTTTCTGTCTTTGTAGGGTGGTTGCGCTTTCAGGTCAGTGGTCACCATGAGAGGGGCTGTCTTCTGCACCCCTGGTTGGGACTCAATCCCTTTGGCTACTGTGGACAACGGCATGATGGGTACTGTAGCGGCAGCGGGGTCCGGCCTGCTGATTGAAGCTGCGGTGGTAAGACAGGGCCTGCAGGTGCATTCGTGGCGAGGCCCGGGGGTGCCATGAGACCGGCGGCTGCATCCAACCCAAGGTCTTGGGGCATTACAGGGGCTGTGGCTGCATCTGCCATCACTTCTTCCTCCTGCTCCGACATAGCTTCTCCCCTTTGCTAACCTTACTGAGGTCGGTGTCTCCTCTCTGGAGTCTGCAGCGGTTCTTCTGGTGTGTTGGTCGGCACTTTGCAGCGTCTTCACCTCTGGCTCCCCTTCCAATGTTCTCAGCAGCACGGCACCCGTTTCCTTCTTCGCGCTCTTTGTGGTGCTATAATGGCGGCAGTTTTGGTGACAATCGGCAATAAACAGTCTCCTAGGCGCACATAAAACATTTTTTCTGGGTCAGTCCACTGCTATTGACCTGTTCCTAGGCCTAGCCACTATCAGTGGTTTCCTGATTGGCTGTCTCAGTCCATGCACAAAGGCCTGTGTATCTGGTCATGAATGGTAAAGCCCAAGTCTTGGGATACTTGCATTACTCTGCAATGAAACTTCTTTACAGACTCTGTCTTTTCTTGGCTCATGTCATGTAAGCTGAGGGCCTGTCCGGCCAGCCTGCCTTTGGCCCACTCTCTGAGTTGTTCAATTAGCTGTGGCCCTGACTTCCAAGCATGTACGTCTGATTCTGCTGGAAGTTTGAATTGTTCCTTCATGATTGGCCAGAGTGCATCACCTGCTTCTATTTTCATTCATGGCCCAGAGATCATTCCAGCTGGCTGCATATGTTTACTGCTTCTGCTACATTCTTCGGTAAAATGGCATGGGATGCATCCCTGGGTCTGGACTATTGTCACCTGACTTGAAGTGCAGTGCACATAGTGTAATGGTGGTGCCTCTATCTGCCCCTGCATTCTTGGTGCCTGTGGGTTTCTTTTCTAGTACTAGACAGCATGTATGATGTTCCCTCTTCATCTTCATCAGAGGAATAGTTGTGATGGCTTGTACCGGGGTCATACACTGACTGATTTTGGACTTAGAAGTTGCTTTTTTATGTGAGGATGTCTCCCCCCTTGCTGAAGCTATGATGGATTAGGCTTATAGTTTCATGTTGGTGTGAATGTGGATGCAGGCAGCTCTGACCGGTGCTGAAGCTGTACATTATCAATACATGGTGATATCAAAGTTCATGTAAAACCTTAAGGGTTACAATATTGTTGACTGTGAAATGAGGTAACGGAGGATCTGTCAGTGAGCTCGTTCTGATATCACTCCTCCCCCCTCTGCACCCAGGGCTGAGCTGACTGCTGCCTGATATGTCTGGGGCTGCCCACTGTAGGGGGGGCTTTCACCTTTTCTCCCCGATATCACAACTGGCAATGGCTGGACTGTGCCAGGGACACCTTGTGCTGTAAGCACCATACTGTTAGAATTGGGCGTTGGCCCAGCCGGCAACACGGAGGAAAAAAGAGGAAGAAGAAGGAGGAGGGGGTGATGAGTGAGACAAAGGAGTAGTAGGAGGGGAGAGAGAATGTGGAGAGAGAGGAGAGAGAAAGGAGAGAGAATGCGGAGAGAAAAAGACTGACAGAGAGAAAAAAAAAAAAAAAAAAAAAGGAGGATAGATGAGAACAACAAGAATAATAGAGAGGAGCAATTATGCCTTCTCCCTGTAGGGAGAGACGGGGCGCACCACATACTGTGCAAAAATAACTACCTATACCATGGATTCTGCTAAAAGCAGACTGCGCAGATTCTCCCGTCTCATACCCACAAAAATCACTTCCTGGTTTGCTCACATAACTTTCTGTACCATCTAAACGATGTAAGCTCTGCTGCCACTTCATACCATGTATTAGTATTCAGCAATCTAACATCAGCTACTGTAACTTCCCCTATTTTCCTTTCTACGTCATGCCACTCTGCAGCTTGAAATCTGCCATTCTAATGAATTTCACGTACTTTATACCTTCCAAAAATCTTCACATACTTAACACCTTCGTATTCTGTCACTATCTACTGACTTTCCTGTTGCTCGGCCACTCTATTCCCCATGGCAAAAGCAAAAAATGAAAATGAAAAACACACAAAAATGAGAAAAGAAAACAGTACTAAAAAAAACTTCTAAAAATGAGTATATAAAACACTAAGTAAAACTCAAAACGATAAGAAAAACCTTCAAAAACTTAGTTCACAACCAAAAACTCAAAACTTTGATACAAGAGTAAAAAAAAACTTTTTTCAAAAATAAATAAATAAAAAATAAAAAGGTAAAGAGATTGAAGATTGAGGAAAACTTAATTAAAAAAAAACTTTAAAATGCCGCAAAAAGAAAAAGACCCTTTAAGAGAGTAAAAATCTCTGCGCTCAAATGCAGTCAGAGACATACTTCCTCTTTTTATATACCGTATGCTATTGCAATAATATCAAATGTCACTAAAATCACGTTTCTGAAAACACTTATGTCACATCAAAAATGATAGATACAATTTAAATTCTTCACAAAAAGCTACACATAGCCAGCATTGCAAAAGAAAAAGAAAAAAACAGATATGACAGTGTGATTTACAATGCATATCTCCGCTTCAGCTGAAAAAAGAGGAAGTTTAAGAGAACTATTTCTGCTTCTTAAAGCGGCAATAGTACATGACACAAACAGACAGATAGACAATCCGAGAGATGCCCTTTTAAATTCTGTGACACATGCAGGTTGCGCTGGTAACAGACTACTGCCAATCGCACTGGCACGCATATGCCGGGTTCTACCACCCTCCGCTCCGGTCGTCCTGACTGGCCGCCGGCTACGGGAATCTGCAGTAGCCCCTCTAAGTTATCACTACCCGTGCCTGGAACATGGGACTACCTGTCCCGAGACCTCCTGTCTCTCCTATGCACGGGAATCCTGCAATAACTTATCGAGCGATTTGGCCTCCTGCGGTCTGTTTCTCAGCAACCACAAACAAAAGTCACTTTTTCTTCCTCTCTCGGATTTTACACAAAACATATACACGGTCCACAGCAGACACCTCCCAGGGTGGATTCGTGGCTACGGATTTTTTACACTACCTGGGAATTCGTGACCACACCTGACCGGCAAGAGGCATAGACAAGGACTGGGCACAGGGGACTTTCAGGTAAGATGATAACATTTTCTTACCTTACTTATGGAGCTGCGCAGTCTCCTGTCCCTGTGCCCAGGCCACGCCCACAACCTCCGTATCTCCGGTGAGAAGGATCCCGTGCGTTCATCCGTGCCTCGCTGTTGGGGGCCATTAATGTTATGGAAATATTAGGGTTGGATAAATATATCCCTGTGTGTGCTGTGGCCGCTCCCAATTAGACTGAGTATTTTGAGCGCTCATCAAGAATGGACTGTACACAACTGTGACAGAACAACATTCCATCAATACTGATACTTTATTGTACATACATAGTTTTATATTTTCACATAGAAAGGAGTGGTTAGGGGTTGTCAGGGGTGGTTAGTTAATTACCATATTGTCTAGCTCCTCTGTCATTGGTTATCTAAACATATATGGAATATTGTGATTAATGCTCATATGACTGCTGATCAAGCAACTAAACTCGAGTTCTCTGTCTAGGACAAAGTGGAGACACCTGACACTGTTGGTCTGCCGTTTCAGCAAGATTCAGCTAGATTCTAGGCATTATCTCAGACATCTGACCCGATTTCCTGTTTTTAAGATGGAAAAACACCATATGATCTGTCTGGGTTATATCAGGCTTATATCAGTTCAGTTTGTGTCAGCCATTTTAAACCATTGATTATAATGTATATATTAGCTGTGAGCATATAAGTATATATTTGATTATAGAGGAGTATACATGCAAGTGAGATCTACATGATATATATATTTCTATCACAGAGCGATGCTCAGATCGCTCCTATGTAGTAGAATTGCTGCATTGCTATGAGCGCCGACAACAGGGTGGCACTCACAGCAATCCGGCATCAACAACCATAGAGGTCTTCAGTAGACCTCTGGTTGTCATGCCGACGCATCGCTGACCCCCGATCACGTGACATACATGAAGCTGCACACTCCGGTCCCGAGTGCCGGTGGCAGTGCTGGGACTTAATGCGAGTTTCTCACATTGAATTTGCAAGTGTGACCCCAGCCTAACTCTCATCATTCTCCCCTGCTCGCTCCTGTAGCCGGCAGGCAGGGGAGAATGACGAGAGCCGTGTTCAGCACCTGACGCCAGGGAACAGCGCTTACTGTAATGCTTCTTCCCTGCCGGCCGTCTGTGTGGCACTGATGCGACACATGGGCGGCACAGGGTTGAAACGTGTGCCACAAGTATTACACACATGGATACTGATATCTCGGGTACCGTTTTTCTGGTACCAGAAATAAATGGACTTGTGAAACCGGCCTTAGAAGAAGAGGAGGGAAAAATGAAAGAGCAGAAAAAAACAGCATCATTCGATGATTGCACACTTAGGCCAGTTCCACACTTGCGTTTCAGTCCGCAGCGTACGCCTGTGTACTTTTTTCCTTAAGATCCTCATGTGTTTAGGGTACCTATGTTTAACATTGTGTACACAGGTGTACGCATGCGTTGTGTGTGGATGCGTCCCGTGCGTCGCTTTGACATGCTGGCCAAACATGTCAAAACGACGCAAGGGGACGCATCCGCATACAATGCATGTCCCTGCGTACACAATGTTAAACATAGGTACGCAAGACACATGTGGATCTATGCGGATCTTAAGGAAAAAAGTACACAGGCCTACCCTGCAGACTGAAACGCAAGTGTGAAACCGGCCTTAAGGGGTTATAGAAGCCATGTGTGTGAGTCAGTGCTGCTGACTAATTATACTGTTATTTTACATATACCTGGATCTGTCCACAGTTTTTCCCTGCCTCAGATCTATATTATTACTGTCCCACTGTAGAGCAGCAGGAACTATAGGAATTAATGAGAGGTAGAAACCCTCCTCCTGTTATTAACCTAATCACTGCCAGTGCCTGACCTCAGGGCCTTTGCTCATCCTGCAGCTGGCGGACATCCACCACTGTCCAGTGTCTGTGACTGCAGATCATTTGTGCACTCACTACACTGAGCAGCCAGTCACAGTAATGTATGTGGTCATGTGAGAGGAGCTCAGTCTCCACAGAGCATTGCCAATCATTCCTAACTTGTACACACTGTTCTAGTATCCTCCTTGACTTCTCCCAGCCCCAGTCAGGCAGGAAGAAGCGAAGCAAATAGCAGGGTAAAAAAAATTATGTCATTTACATCAAAGAGCCGGCTCTTTGTAGACAAATCACTACTTAGGAGGTGAAAGAATAGTCCTTTTTGTGTCAGTTAGTTGGTGTTAACTCTAGGAGTTATCTGTGTGGTTTTGGTTGTGTGTTTTTACTTTTCCTCTTATGAGGGAAATACACTCTGCTATGCCTTCCGAACTCCAAATTAATAAGGTTTGTTTTACAAGTGCTAGGGAAATCAATACAGCACAGCCTTATATGGTGTACCCGGGATTTCTAATAATAATAATAATTTTTTATTTATATAGCGCCAACATATTCCGCAGCACTTTACACTATAGAGAGAACTTGAACAGACAATATACATTACAGAATAACAATTTATTTCTGGTTTATTAGCACATGTAGGCACTTTAAATAGTGTCACATACAAAGGACAAGTTATGAGCTAATAGGAGCTTTAGGGACATGAATAGAAATATGAAACTTCTCTGCCAATCAGTGTTACCTGATCACCATTACACAAGGGTTACAAGACAAGATGGATACCACAACCTCAAAATGGATTCTGTTCTCTCACACTCTCCAATTTGGTTGGTCGCCCCTGTTGTTCCCTTGTTCTCCACTTTGTTGTTTCGTGACCTTTTTGTGTGAATGCAGTTTCCTTTCATTCCCGTCTGTCTGGCTTGTGCTATCTATCTGTTTCACCTCTGTCCCATACCTCCCTGTCACGCTGTAATGGTCTTTGGAAAGGAAGATGGGCCTCAAACTGTCCCTGGAACTGGAACCCTAACTATCCCTGTCCCAAAGGTACTATTGAAGGTAGAGAGGCCCAAGTCTCCGAACTTACTATGCTCCTGTTAAACCCTGATATGTCCCATACCTCACTCAATGAAGCATAGGACAGAAATGTAAGGTAAACAAGACACAAAGACAAAACAGGGATAACAGAAAACCTCTATCATATAAAAGCACTAACCAACAATATCGAGGAGATTTGGGACAGGGAGCAATAAACAAACGAACTACAGAAAACCACAGAGCACTACTACAACAAATCGACTCCATCCACTTAGTTTTAGCACACAGCACAGGAAGAAGAATCTTTCACCGGCAGAGACAAGAATGTCTGACCATTTTTTATAGGAAGAGGTAATGATTAGATCAGAAGTAGCTAACATTGAGCTGCATGTCTGTGACCAGCATAGAAAGGGTTGTTAACCTCTTTAGCACAAAAGGAAGCCAAATTCATTTAGCATGGAACACAACTCACACCATCTCTAAAGAAGACCTGCGATTCATTACCCGACATGACCGTCTAACTACAGGTCTTCCAGGGGAACACTCCCTGGGTGGGGGAAGGAATAATTTCAGGTTGTGTTCAGAAGCATAGAAAGGTTGGACATCCAGGACTCTCTACCATAAATAATACCCCTGGGACAGAGATAGTGAGTGCCCCAGGGACAGTTGCAGGCCCTCTCTCCATTACTTGTTACGCCTCGTGACAGGCTTATCATATCTTTGGGAAGCTGAGTTAAAACTCCCTAGCCACACCCAGGTCTGATTACTGCCACACCTGTTCTCAATCAAGACACCACTTAAATAGGACCTGCCTGACAAAGTGAAGTAGACCAAAAGTTCCTCAAAAGATAGACATCAAGCCGCAATCCAAAGAAATTCTGGAACAAATGAGAAACAAAGTAATTTAGACCTATCAGTCTGGAAACGTTTATAAAGACATTTCTAAAGTTTTGGGACTCCAGCGAACCACAGTGAGAGCCATTATCCACAAATGTTGAAAACATGGAACTGGAAAACTTTTCCAGAATTGTCTGGCTGACCAAAACTACACAAAGAGTGCAGTGACAACTCATCCAAGAGATCACAAAAGAACCCACAACAACATCCATAGAACTGCAGGCCTCACTTGCCTCAGTTCAGGTCAGTTTTCATTACTCCACCACAAGAAAGAGACTGGGCAAAAAAGGCCTGCATGGCAGAGTTCCAAGACGAAAACCACTGATGAGCAATAAAAACATAAAGGCTCGTCTCAGTTTTTCCAGAAAACATCTTGATGATCCCCAAGACTTTTGGGAGAATACTCTATGGACTGACGAGACAAAAGTTGAGCTTTTTGGAAGGTGTATGTCCCATTACATCTGACATAGAAATAACACAGAATTTCAGAAAAGGAACATCATACCAGCAGTAAAATATGGTGGTGGTAGTGTGCTGGTCTGTGGCTGTTTTGCTGCTTCAGGACCTGCAAGACTTGCTGTGGTAAATGGAACCAGGAATTGTGCTGTCCAGAAAATCCTGAAGGAGAATGTCCGGCCATGACCTCAAGCTGAAGCGCACTTGGGTTATGTATCAGACAATGATCCAAAACACACCAGCAAGTCTACTTCTGAATGGCTTAAAAAAAACAAAATTAGGATTTTGGAGTGGCCTAGTCAAAGTCCTGGCCTTAATCCAGTTGAGATGCTGTGACCTTAAAAAGGCAGTTCTTGCTCTGAAACCTTCCAACATGGCTGAATTACATCAATTCTGGAAAGATGAGTGAGCCAAAATTCCTCCAGAGCTTTGTAAAAGACTCAATGATAGTTGTCGCAAACACTTGATTGAAGTTGTTGCTGCTAAGTGTGGCTCAACGAGTTATTAGGGTTAAGGGCAATCACTTTTTCACACAGGGCCTTATAGGTTTGGATTTCTTTTTCCTTTAATAATAAAGACCTTCATTTAAAAACTGCATTTTGTGTTTACTTGTATTATCTTTGTATAATACTTACATTTGGTTGGTGATCTGAAACATTTAAGTGTTGCAAATATGCAAAAGAATAGGAAATCAGGAAGGGATAAACACTATTTCATACAACTGTATATGGATAACTCCACCAATGAAAAATCGTCTGTTGTTTCTGGATGAAATTCAGATCATCCATCTACACTCATGTAAACTAGGCCTAACAATCACATACAGTGGCATGTAAAAGTTTGGGCACCCCTGGTCAGAATTACTGTTATTGTGAAGAGTTATCTGAAGATTAAAAGATCTCTAAAAGACCTAAAGTTAAAGATGACACATTTCCTTTGTATTTCAGGCAAAAATATACATATATATATTTTCATCTTTTACATTTTAAAAATGACATGAGGAAGTAGAAGGGAAAAGAACCGACTAAAAAAGTCCCAGTACAACAATGGTGAATGCAAACAATGTTTTATTGGAACCAGGTGTTAAAAGGGGTAACAGAACAATGATAAAAACTATTAAAAATCTATGAAAATGAACAAATGAAAGTCAGACATTACTTTTCAACCATGCTTCCACAGAATAAAAAAAAAAAAAATAAAAGTCATGAAATAAGCCTGGACAGAAATGATGGTACCCCTGAAAAAAATGTGACAAAAGAGACATGTTAAATCACGGTGTGTCCACTAATTAGAATCACAGATGTCTACAATCTTGGAATTAGTGAGTGGGCCTGTATATAGGGCTACAGATACTCACTGTGCTGTTTGGTGACATGGTGTGTGTCAGACTCAACACGGACCAGAGGAAGCGAAGGAAAGAGTTGTCTCAGAAGATTAGAAAGAAAATTGTAGACAAACATAGTAAAGGTAAAAATTATAAGACCATCTCCAAACAGCTTGATGTTCCTGTGACTACAGTTGCACATATTATTCAGAAATTTAGGATCCATTTAATTGTAAAGTGCTGCGGAATATGTTGGCGCTATATAAATAAAAATTATTATTATTATTATTATTATTATGGGACTGTATCCAACCTCCCTGGAACGTGGCCACAGGATGAAAATTTATGACAAATCAAAGAGAAGGATAATACAAATAGTAACAAAAGAGCCCAGAAAAACTTCTAAACAGATTAAAGGTGAACTTCAAGCTCAATGAACATCAGTGTCAGATCGCACCATCCGTCGTTGTCTGAGCCAAAGTGGACTTCATGGTGGTATCACACGCAACATGGACCAGAGGAAGCGAAGGAAAGAGTTGTCTCAGGAGATTAGAAAGAAAATTATATAGACAAACATGTTAAAGGTAAAAGTTATAAGACCATCTCCAAACAGCTTGATGTTCCTGTGATTACAGTTGCACATATTATTCAGAAATGTAAGATCCATAGGACTGTAGCCAACCTCCCTAGACGTGGCCGCAGGAGGAAAATTGATGACAAATAAAAAAGACGGATAATATAAATGGTAACAAAAGTCGTTATCTGAGCCAAAGTGGACTTCATGGGAGACGACCAAGGAGGACACCATTATTGAAAAAAAATCATAAAAAATCCAGACTGAAATTTGCCAAACTTCAAGTTGACAAGCCACAAAGCTTCTGGGAGAAAGTCCTATGGACAGATGAGACAAAAATTGAACTTTTTGGGAAGGCACATCAGCTCTATTATTATTATTATTATTATTATTATTATTATTATTATTATTTATTATTATAGCGCCATTTATTCCATGGCGCTTTACATGTGAGAAGGGGTATACATAATAAAAACATGTACAATAATCTTAAACAATACAAGTCACTCATGACTGGTACAGGAGGAGAGAGGACCCTGCCCGCGAGGGCTCACAATTAGGGTTGAGCGAAACGGGTCGATCATTTTCAAAAGTCGCCGACTTTTGGCTAAGTCGGCGTCTCATGAAACCCGATCCGACCCCTGTGCTTGTCGGCCATGCGGTACGCGACTTTCGCGCCAAAGTCGCGTTTCAATGACGCGAAAAGCGCCATTTCTCAGCCAATGAAGGTGAACGCAGAGTGTGGGCAGCGTGATGACATAGATCCTGGTCCCCACCATCTTAGAGAAGGGCATTGCAGTGATTGGCTTGCTGTCTGCGGCGTCACAGGGGCTATAAAGGGGCGTTCCCGCCGACCGCCATCTTACTGCTGCTGATCTGAGCTTAGGGACAGGTTGCTGCCGCTTCGTCAGAAGCAGGGAGAGCGTTAGGCAGGGTCCACTAACCACCAAACCGCTTGTGCTGCAGCGATTTCCACTGTCCAACACCACCTTCGGTGTGCAGGGACTGTGGAAGCTATTTTTTTTTTTTTTTCCCCTCAGCGCTGTAGCTCATTGGGCTGCCCTAGAAGGCTCCGTGATAGCTGTATTGCTGTGTGTACGCCACTGTGGAAACCAACTGCTTTTTTCAAAGCACATATCCTCTTGTTCCTTCCTTTCTGCACAGCTATCTTTTTTGTTTGTCCACACTTTTTATTTAATTTGTGCATCAGTCCACTCCTATTGCTGCCTGCCATACCTGGCTTACATTACTGCAGGGAGATAGTAATTGTAGGACAGTTTTTTTTTTTTTTTGTTTTTTTTTGTGGGAGATTAAGATTGGCATTTCTGCTACAGTGCCATCCCTGTGTGTGCCATCTCTCACTGAGTGGGCCATAGAAAGCCTATTTATTTTTTCCGTGATTTGTGTTCTAAAATCTACCTCAACACAAAAACACTACATCAATCAGTGGGAGAAAAATATTGGCCTCAGTCAGGGCTTGTGTGCCACTGCTGTGTGTGCTATCTCTCATTCAGTGGGCTATAGCAAGCCTATTTTTTTTTTTTTTTTTTTAATATTATTTGGTTTCTAAAGTCTCCCTGAAAAAAAAAAAAAAACCTAAAAAAACAGTGGGAGAGTAATATTGCCCTTTCAGCTTGTGTGCCAGTCTTGACTCCTGGGTGTGCCACCTCTCTCCCTCTCATTCAGTGGGCCATAGAAAGCCTATTTATTTTTTTTTTTAAATATTATTGGGTTTCTAAAGTCTCCCTTAAAAAACAAAAAATACATAAAAAAACAGTGGGAGAGTAATATTGCCCTTTCAGCTTGTGTGCCAGTCTTGACTCCTGGGTGTGCCACCTCTCTCTCTCATTCAGTGGGCCATAGAAAGGCTATTTTTTTTTTGGTTTTTTTAATATTATTTGGTTTCTAAAGTCTCCCTGAAAAAAAAAAAAAAACATAAAAAAACAGTGGGAGAGTAATATTGCCCTTTCAGCTTGTGTGCCAGTCTTGACTCCTGGGTGTGCCACCTCTCTCCCTTTCATTCAGTGGGCCATAGAAAGCCTATTTATTTTTTCCGTGATTTGTGTTCTAAATTCTACCTCAACACAAAAACACTACATCAATCAGTGGGAGAAAAATATTGGCCTCAGTCAGGGCTTGTGTGCCACTGCTGTGTGTGCTATCTCTCATTCAGTGGGCTATAGCAAGCCTATTTTTTTTTTTTTTTTTTAATATTATTTGGTTTCTAAAGTCTCCCTGAAAAAAAAAAAAAAAACATACAAAAAACAGTGGGAGAGTAATATTGCCCTTTCAGCTTGTGTGCCAGTCTTGACTCCTGGGTGTGCCACCTCTCTCCCTTTCATTCAGTGGGCCATAGAAAGCCTATTTATTTTTTTTTTTAAATATTATTGGGTTTCTAAAGTCTCCCTTAAAAAACAAAAAATACATAAAAAAACAGTGGGAGAGTAATATTGCCCTTTCAGCTTGTGTGCCAGTCTTGACTCCTGGGTGTGCCACCTCTCTCTCTCATTCAGTGGGCCATAGAAAGGCTATTTTTTTTTTTGTTTTTTTAATATTATTTGGTTTCTAAAGTCTCCCTGAAAAAAAAAAAAAAAACATACAAAAAACAGTGGGAGAGTAATATTGCCCTTTCAGCTTGTGTGCCAGTCTTGACTCCTGGGTGTGCCACCTCTCTCCCTTTCATTCAGTGGGCCATAGAAAGCCTATATATTTTTTTAAAAAATATTATTGGGTTTCTAAAGTCTCCCTTAAAAAACAAAAAATACGTAAAAAAACAGTGGGAGAGTAATATTGCCCTTTCAGCTTGTGTGCCAGTCTTGACTCCTGGGTGTGCCACCTCTCTCTCTCATTCAGTGGGCCATAGAAAGGCTATTTTTTTTTTGGTTTTTTTAATATTATTTGGTTTCTAAAGTCTCCCTGAAAAAAAAAAAAAAACATACAAAAAACAGTGGGAGAGTAATATTGCCCTTTCAGCTTGTGTGCCAGTCTTGACTCCTGGGTGTGCCACCTCTCTCCCTTTCATTCAGTGGGCCATAGAAAGCCTATTTATTTATTTTTTTAAATATTATTGGGTTTCTAAAGTCTCCCTTAAAAAACAAAAAATACATAAAAAAACAGTGGGAGAGTAATATTGCCCTTTCAGCTTGTGTGCCAGTCTTGACTCCTGGGTGTGCCACCTCTCTCTCTCATTCAGTGGGCCATAGAAAGGCTATTTTTTTTTTGGTTTTTTTAATATTATTTGGTTTCTAAAGTCTCCCTGAAAAAAAAAAAAAAAACATACAAAAAACAGTGGGAGAGTAATATTGCCCTTTCAGCTTGTGTGCCAGTCTTGACTCCTGGGTGTGCCACCTCTCTCCCTTTCATTCAGTGGGCCATAGAAAGCCTATTTATTTTTTTTTTTAAATATTATTGGGTTTCTAAAGTCTCCCTTAAAAAACAAAAAATACATAAAAAAACAGTGGGAGATGTTGTGAATTTGGATTCTGGGCTCCCCCGGTGGCTACTGGTGGAATTGAACTGGTGTCTTCATCTTCTCTGTTCACCTGTTCCCATCAAGATGTGGGAGTCGCTATATAACCTTGCTGCTCTGTTAGTTGCTTGCCGGTCAACAATGTTATCAGAAGCCTCTCTGTGCTTGTTCCTGCTCCTAGACAACTACTAGATAAGTTGGACTCTTGTCCATGTTTGTTTTTGCATTTTTGTTCCAGTTCACAGCTGTAGTTTCGTTACTGTGTCTGGAAAGCTCTTGTGAACAGGAATTGCCACTCTGGTGTTATGAGTTAATGCCAGAGTTTTAAAGTAATTTCTGGATGGTGTTTTGATAGAGTTTTTTAGCTGACCATGAAAGTGTCCTTTCTGTCTTCTGCTATGTAGTAAGTGGACCTCAAATTTGCTAAACCTATTTTCATACTACGTTTGTTATTTCATCTTGATTCACCGCCAATACATGTGGGGGGCCTCTGTCTCCTTTCGGGGTATTTCTCTAGAGGTGAGCTAGGACTAATGTTTTCCTCTGCTAGCTTTATTTAGTCCTCCGGCTGGTGCTGGGCATCTAGAATCAACGTAGGCATGCTACCCGGCCACTGCTAGTTGTGCGTTAGGTTTAGTTCATGGTCAGCTCAGTTTCCATCTTCCAAGAGCTAGTTCCTATATATGCTGATGCTATGATCTCTTGCCATTGAGATCATGACAGTTTGACCGGCCCACTAAAGGGTTAAAATCCTTGGCTGAGAAAGGAGAGAAATAAGTAGTCTGCTGAAAATTTTTTTTTTTTTTTTTCTCTCTCCTTTGAATGGTTCTGTGTTCACCTGTTTGCAATGGATCTTCAGAGTGTAACTGCAGGTTTGAATAATCTCGCCACGAAGGTACAAAATTTGCAAGATTTTGTTTGTCATGCACCTGTATCTGAGCCGAGAATTCCTTTGCCGGAATTTTTCTCGGGGAATAGATCTGGGTTTCGGAATTTTCGAAATAATTGCAGGTTATTTTTGTCCCTGAAATCTCGCTCTGCCGGAGATCCTGCACAGCAGGTCAGGATTGTGATTTCCTTGCTCCGGGGCGACCCTCAAGACTGGGCTTTTTCATTGACACCAGGGGATCCTGCGTTGCTCAATGTGGATGCGTTTTTTCTGGCCTTGGGGTTGCTTTATGACGAACCTCATTTGGAGCTTCAGGCAGAAAAAACTTTGATGTCCCTATCTCAGGGGCAAGATGAAGCGGAAATTTACTGCCAAAGATTCCGTAAATGGTCTGTGCTTACTCAGTGGAATGAGTGCGCCCTGGCGGCGACTTTCAGAGAGGGTCTCTCTGATGCCATTAAGGATGTTATGGTGGGGTTCCCTGTGCCTGCGGGTCTGAATGAGTCCATGACAATGGCTATTCAGATCGATAGGCGTTTGCGGGAGCGCAAACCAGTGCACCATCTGGCGGTGTCCACTGAGAAATCGCCAGAGAGTATGCAGTGTGATAGAATTCTGTCCCGAAGCGAGCGGCAGAATTTTAGACGGAAAAATGGGTTGTGTTTCTATTGTGGTGATTCTACTCATGTTATATCAGCATGCTCTAAGCGCACTAAAAAGCTTGGTAAATCTGTTTCCATTTGCACCTTACCGTCTAAGTTTATTCTATCTGTGACCCTGATTTGCTCTTTGTCATCTATTACCACGGACGCCTATGTCGACTCTGGCGCCGCTTTGAGTCTTATGGATTGGTCCTTTGCCAAACGCTGTGGGTATGATTTAGAGCCTTTGGAGACTCCTATTCCTCTGAAGGGGATTGACTCCACCCCATTGGCTAATAATAAACCACAATACTGGACACAAGTGACTATGCGTATTAATCCAGATCACCAGGAGATCATTCGCTTTCTGGTGCTGTATAATCTACATGATGATTTGGTGCTAGGATTGCCTTGGCTGCAATCTCACAACCCAGTCCTCGACTGGAAAGCTATGTCTGTGTTGAGCTGGGGATGTAAGGGGGCTCATGGGGATGTACCTGTGGTTTCCATTTCATCATCTATTCCCTCTGAAATTCCTGAGTTCCTGTCTGACTATCGTGACGTCTTTGAAGAATCCAAGCTTGGTTCGTTACCTCCGCACCGAGAGTGCGATTGTGCCATAGATTTAATCCCGGGTAGTAAATACCCAAAGGGTCGTTTATTTAATCTGTCTGTACCTGAACATGCTGCTATGCGTGAATATATAAAGGAGTCCTTGGAAAAGGGACATATTCGTCCATCGTCATCTCCCTTAGGAGCCGGTTTTTTCTTTGTGTCAAAAAAAGACGGCTCTTTGAGACCATGTATTGATTATCGGCTTTTGAATAAAATCTCTGTTAAATATCAATACCCATTGCCGTTGCTGACTGATTTGTTTGCTCGCATAAAGGGGGCCAAGTGGTTCTCTAAGATTGACCTTCGTGGGGCGTATAATTTGGTGCGAATCAGGCAGGGGGATGAGTGGAAAACCGCATTTAATACGCCCGAGGGCCACTTTGAGTATTTAGTGATGCCTTTTGGTCTTTCAAATGCTCCGTCAGTTTTCCAGTCCTTTATGCATGATATTTTTCGCGATTATTTGGATAAATTTATGATTGTGTATCTGGATGATATTCTGATTTTTTCGGATGACTGGGACTCTCATGTCCAGCAAGTCAGGAGGGTTTTTCAGGTTTTGCGGTCTAATTCTTTGTGTGTGAAGGGTTCTAAGTGTGTTTTTGGGGTACAGAGGATTTCCTTTTTGGGATATATTTTTTCCCCCTCTTCCATTGAAATGGATCCTGTCAAGGTTCAAGCTATTTGTGATTGGACGCAGCCCTCTTCTCTTAAGAGTCTTCAGAAATTTTTGGGCTTTGCTAACTTTTATCGTCGATTTATTGCTGGTTTTTCGGATATTGCTAAGCCATTGACCGATTTGACTAAGAAGGGTGCTGATGTTGCTGATTGGTCCCCTGATGCTGTGGAGGCCTTTCGGGAGCTTAAGCGCCGTTTTTCCTCTGCCCCTGTGTTGCGTCAGCCTGATGTTGCTCTACCTTTTCAGGTTGAGGTCGACGCTTCTGAGATCGGAGCTGGGGCAGTGTTGTCGCAGAAAAGTTCTGACTGCTCCGTGATGAGGCCTTGTGCCTTCTTTTCCCGTAAATTTTCGCCCGCTGAGCGGAATTATGATGTTGGGAATCGGGAGCTTTTGGCCATGAAGTGGGCTTTTGAGGAGTGGCGCCATTGGCTTGAGGGGGCCAGACATCAGGTGGTGGTATTGACTGACCACAAAAATTTGGTTTATCTTGAGACCGCCAGGCGCCTGAATCCTAGACAGGCGCGCTGGTCATTATTTTTCTCTCGGTTTAATTTTGTGGTGTCATACCTACCGGGTTCTAAGAATGTTAAGGCGGATGCCCTTTCTAGGAGTTTTGAGCCTGACTCGCCTGGTAACTCTGAGCCCACAGGTATCCTTAAGGATGGAGTGGTATTGTCAGCCGTTTCTCCAGACCTGCGGCGGGCCTTGCAGGAGTTTCAGGCGGATAGACCTGATCGTTGCCCACCTGATAAACTGTTTGTTCCTGATGATTGGACCAGTAGAGTCATCTCTGAGGTTCATTCTTCTGCGTTGGCAGGTCATCCTGGCATTTTTGGTACCAGGGATTTGGTGGCAAGGTCCTTCTGGTGGCCTTCCCTGTCACGAGATGTGCGAGGCTTTGTGCAGTCTTGTGACGTTTGTGCTCGGGCCAAGCCTTGTTGTTCTCGGGCTAGTGGATTGTTGTTGCCCTTGCCTATTCCTAAGAGGCCTTGGACGCACATCTCGATGGATTTTATTTCAGATCTGCCTGTTTCTCAGAAGATGTCTGTCATCTGGGTGGTGTGTGACCGTTTCTCTAAGATGGTCCATTTGGTTCCTCTGCCCAAGTTGCCTTCTTCTTCCGAGTTGGTTCCTCTGTTTTTTCAAAATGTTGTTCGTTTGCATGGTATTCCTGAGAATATCGTTTCTGACAGAGGGACCCAATTCGTGTCTAGATTTTGGCGGGCATTCTGTGCTAGGATGGGCATAGATTTATCTTTTTCGTCCGCTTTCCATCCTCAGACTAATGGCCAGACTGAGCGGATTAATCAGACCCTGGAGACATATCTGAGGTGTTTTGTGTCTGCTGACCAGGATGATTGGGTTGCTTTTTTGCCATTGGCGGAGTTCGCTCTCAATAATCGGGCCAGCTCTGCCACTTTGGTGTCCCCGTTTTTCTGTAATTCGGGGTTTCATCCTCGATTTTCCTCTGGTCAGGTGGAATCTTCGGATTGTCCTGGAGTGGATGCTGTGGTGGAGAGATTGCATCAGATCTGGGGGCAGGTGGTGGACAATTTGAGGTTGTCCCAGGAGAAGACTCAGCTTTTTGCTAACCGCCGTCGTCGTGTTGGTCCTCGTCTTCGTGTTGGGGACTTGGTGTGGTTGTCTTCTCGTTTTGTCCCTATGAGGGTCTCTTCTCCTAAGTTTAAGCCTCGGTTCATCGGCCCGTATAAGATATTGGAGATTCTTAACCCTGTTTCCTTCCGTTTGGACCTCCCTGCATCCTTTTCTATTCATAACGTTTTTCATCGGTCATTGTTGCGCAGGTATGAGGTACCGGTTGTGCCTTCCGTTGAGCCTCCTGCTCCGGTGTTGGTTGAGGGTGAGTTGGAGTACGTTGTGGAGAAAATCTTAGACTCTCGTGTTTCCAGACGGAGACTCCAGTATCTGGTCAAGTGGAAGGGATACGGCCAGGAGGATAATTCTTGGGTGAATGCATCTGATGTTCATGCCTCTGATCTGGTTCGTGCCTTTCATAGGGCCCATCCTGATCGCCCTGGTGGTTCGGGTGAGGGTTCGGTGCCCCCTCCTTGAGGGGGGGGTACTGTTGTGAATTTGGATTCTGGGCTCCCCCGGTGGCTACTGGTGGAATTGAACTGGTGTCTTCATCTTCTCTGTTCACCTGTTCCCATCAAGATGTGGGAGTCGCTATATAACCTTGCTGCTCTGTTAGTTGCTTGCCGGTCAACAATGTTATCAGAAGCCTCTCTGTGCTTGTTCCTGCTCCTAGACAACTACTAGATAAGTTGGACTCTTGTCCATGTTTGTTTTTGCATTTTTGTTCCAGTTCACAGCTGTAGTTTCGTTACTGTGTCTGGAAAGCTCTTGTGAACAGGAATTGCCACTCTGGTGTTATGAGTTAATGCCAGAGTTTTAAAGTAATTTCTGGATGGTGTTTTGATAGAGTTTTTTAGCTGACCATGAAAGTGTCCTTTCTGTCTTCTGCTATGTAGTAAGTGGACCTCAAATTTGCTAAACCTATTTTCATACTACGTTTGTTATTTCATCTTGATTCACCGCCAATACATGTGGGGGGCCTCTGTCTCCTTTCGGGGTATTTCTCTAGAGGTGAGCTAGGACTAATGTTTTCCTCTGCTAGCTTTATTTAGTCCTCCGGCTGGTGCTGGGCATCTAGAATCAACGTAGGCATGCTACCCGGCCACTGCTAGTTGTGCGTTAGGTTTAGTTCATGGTCAGCTCAGTTTCCATCTTCCAAGAGCTAGTTCCTATATATGCTGATGCTATGATCTCTTGCCATTGAGATCATGACAGGGAGAGTAATATTGCCCTTTCAGCTTGTGTGCCAGTCTTGACTCCTGGGTGTGCCACCTCTCTCTCTCATTCAGTGGGCCATAGAAAGGCTATTTTTTTGGGGTTTTTTTTAATATTATTTGGTTTCTAAAGTCTCCCTGAAAAAAAAAAAAAAACATACAAAAAACAGTGGGAGAGTAATATTGCCCTTTCAGCTTGTGTGCCAGTCTTGACTCCTGGGTGTGCCACCTCTCTCCCTTTCATTCAGTGGGCCATAGAAAGCCTATTTATTTTTTCCGTGATTTGTGTTCTAAATTCTACCTCAACACAAAAACACTACATCAATCAGTGGGAGAAAAATATTGGCCTCAGTCAGGGCTTGTGTGCCACTGCTGTGTGTGCTATCTCTCATTCAGTGGGCTATAGCAAGCCTATTTTTTTTTTTTTTTTTTAATATTATTTGGTTTCTAAAGTCTCCCTGAAAAAAAAAACAAAACCTAAAAAAACAGTGGGAGAGTAATATTGCCCTTTCAGCTTGTGTGCCAGTCTTGACTCCTGGGTGTGCCACCTCTCTCCCTCTCATTCAGTGGGCCATAGAAAGCCTATTTATTTTTTTTTTTAAATATTATTGGGTTTCTAAAGTCTCCCTTAAAAAACAAAAAATACATAAAAAAACAGTGGGAGAGTAATATTGCCCTTTCAGCTTGTGTGCCAGTCTTGACTCCTGGGTGTGCCACCTCTCTCTCTCATTCAGTGGGCCATAGAAAGGCTATTTTTTTTTTGGTTTTTTTTAATATTATTTGGTTTCTAAAGTCTCCCTGAAAAAAAAAAAAAAAACATAAAAAAACAGTGGGAGAGTAATATTGCCCTTTCAGCTTGTGTGCCAGTCTTGACTCCTGGGTGTGCCACCTCTCTCCCTTTCATTCAGTGGGCCATAGAAAGCCTATTTATTTTTTCCGTGATTTGTGTTCTAAATTCTACCTCAACACAAAAACACTACATCAATCAGTGGGAGAAAAATATTGGCCTCAGTCAGGGCTTGTGTGCCACTGCTGTGTGTGCTATCTCTCATTCAGTGGGCTATAGCAAGCCTATTTTTTTTTTTTTTTTTTAATATTATTTGGTTTCTAAAGTCTCCCTGAAAAAAAAAAAAAAAAACATACAAAAAACAGTGGGAGAGTAATATTGCCCTTTCAGCTTGTGTGCCAGTCTTGACTCCTGGGTGTGCCACCTCTCTCCCTTTCATTCAGTGGGCCATAGAAAGCCTATTTATTTTTTTTTTTAAATATTATTGGGTTTCTAAAGTCTCCCTTAAAAAACAAAAAATACATAAAAAAACAGTGGGAGAGTAATATTGCCCTTTCAGCTTGTGTGCCAGTCTTGACTCCTGGGTGTGCCACCTCTCTCTCTCATTCAGTGGGCCATAGAAAGGCTATTTTTGTTTTGGTTTTTTTAATATTATTTGGTTTCTAAAGTCTCCCTGAAAAAAAAAAAAAAAACATACAAAAAACAGTGGGAGAGTAATATTGCCCTTTCAGCTTGTGTGCCAGTCTTGACTCCTGGGTGTGCCACCTCTCTCCCTTTCATTCAGTGGGCCATAGAAAGCCTATATATTTTTTTAAAAAATATTATTGGGTTTCTAAAGTCTCCCTTAAAAAACAAAAAATACATAAAAAAACAGTGGGAGAGTAATATTGCCCTTTCAGCTTGTGTGCCAGTCTTGACTCCTGGGTGTGCCACCTCTCTCTCTCATTCAGTGGGCCATAGAAAGGCTATTTTTTTTTTTGTTTTTTTAATATTATTTGGTTTCTAAAGTCTCCCTGAAAAAAAAAAAAAAACATACAAAAAACAGTGGGAGAGTAATATTGCCCTTTCAGCTTGTGTGCCAGTCTTGACTCCTGGGTGTGCCACCTCTCTCCCTTTCATTCAGTGGGCCATAGAAAGCCTATTTATTTTTTTTTTTAAATATTATTGGGTTTCTAAAGTCTCCCTTAAAAAACAAAAAATACATAAAAAAACAGTGGGAGAGTAATATTGCCCTTTCAGCTTGTGTGCCAGTCTTGACTCCTGGGTGTGCCACCTCTCTCTCTCATTCAGTGGGCCATAGAAAGGCTATTTTTTTTTGGGTTTTTTTAATATTATTTGGTTTCTAAAGTCTCCCTGAAAAAAAAAAAAAAAACATACAAAAAACAGTGGGAGAGTAATATTGCCCTTTCAGCTTGTGTGCCAGTCTTGACTCCTGGGTGTGCCACCTCTCTCCCTTTCATTCAGTGGGCCATAGAAAGCCTATTTATTTTTTTTTTAAAATATTATTGGGTTTCTAAAGTCTCCCTTAAAAAACAAAAAATACATAAAAAAACAGTGGGAGATGTTGTGAATTTGGATTCTGGGCTCCCCCGGTGGCTACTGGTGGAATTGAACTGGTGTCTTCATCTTCTCTGTTCACCTGTTCCCATCAAGATGTGGGAGTCGCTATATAACCTTGCTGCTCTGTTAGTTGCTTGCCGGTCAACAATGTTATCAGAAGCCTCTCTGTGCTTGTTCCTGCTCCTAGACAACTACTAGATAAGTTGGACTCTTGTCCATGTTTGTTTTTGCATTTTTGTTCCAGTTCACAGCTGTAGTTTCGTTACTGTGTCTGGAAAGCTCTTGTGAACAGGAATTGCCACTCTGGTGTTATGAGTTAATGCCAGAGTTTTAAAGTAATTTCTGGATGGTGTTTTGATAGAGTTTTTTAGCTGACCATGAAAGTGTCCTTTCTGTCTTCTGCTATGTAGTAAGTGGACCTCAAATTTGCTAAACCTATTTTCCAGGTCACCACCTGACAGCACCATGGAGGACGTCCTTCTTATCCATAGTGGGACAGGAAACCACGAGAGTTTAAAAGGACCCTCCCCACTCCACCCTTCAGTGTTTTTTCCTGTCCCACTGTGGATAGGAACGACGAGAGATTCGCTGTCCCAGACAGAGAGTGTGGATCGGGGGGGCTCGGCCTCTCCCTTCCCACTGCGTGTCCTCTGTATTGCTGACACCCAATTAATCGGGTCCCTCAGCAGCACCAGTGCAGCGCTGCTCCTGGTGGATGGGTCGCTTCCCCCTGGGGGGGCTCTCGACCCGGGATGAAGCCCCCTGATGTACCTGCATATTCGTCCTGCAAGGACGCTCCCTCCGCAGGCGGATCTATCGGTATCAGGCATCTGAGAACGCTGAAGCAGCCGGAGACGCCGGCGGCGACTCACTTCCGGTTCACTGCTGCGGCGCGCGTCACTTCCGGGTCGCGGCCAGCAGCAGGGGCGATCATCCTCTTCACTCCTTGGTGAGGAGATCCGGGACATGAAAGCATGGATAAAAGAGGTATGTGCACGTGCATTAGGGCAGCAGCAGCAGGAGAAATGGAGGATTCAGTACCCGTAGCTGCAGCCAGCACGGAGGTAATGACTCAGGCACACGTCAGTCTCCTCTAGGAGGTATGCTCCCTACAGCCCCTACTAAAATTACCGTCTGCGGTCTTTTTATCTATTTTAGGGGCGTCCCTCATCCGGTGATAGGAAAGCTGGCAAGTCTAAAAAATGCCCTATATGTGCCACAAAGTTTTCCGTCTCATGGCAGAAGCCTCTCTGCGAGTCCTGCACGGCTCGTATTGTAGGAGAGGAGCAGGCCTCCCTACTTACAAGCATGAGAACCATGGTTAGAGAAGAAGTGCAGGCTTCGATCTCTAACTTATCTACTCCCCAATCAATCCAGTCTGATATCCAGGATCCTCCCAGGTCTAAGAAAAGGCAGAGGGAATCGGATCCGTCTTCAGAGGACAGTTTCTTTGAATCTGACATGGAGGAAGAGGAGTTGGACAGAGAAACTCCTCATAAGGGGAAGAAGTACCTATTTTCTTCTACTGATACTGATGAGCTCCTGGGGGCAGTAAGACAGACTATGCAGGTGGAAGAGCCTTCAACCACCCAGTCTATCCAGGACGAGATGTTCGGGGGCCTACGATCTCAGACATCAATGGTCTTCCCGGTTAATGCTCACATTCGGTAAGCCTCAGCCTCCGGTCACTCACAGGGCTCTCAGTTGATAACCGTTAACCCCTCCTTCACCTCTTCCCACAGCTCAATGATATTGGAGGAATGGGAAGAGGCAGAGAGAAGGATTTCTATCCCAAGAGACTTTAGACTTCGCCTCCCTTTTGACCATGAGGAGGTCAAGGACTGGGAGGATATACCGAAGATCGACATCCCCTTAGCAAAGGTGTCCAAAAGAACTGCTATTCCGTTCGAGGACTCCTCAAATTTAAAGGAGCCTATGGACAGGAAAGCCGATGGTCTCCTAAAGAGAGCATGGGAAAGTTCGGCTGCAGTGATCCGCACAAATATAGCAGCAACTTCTGTGGCGAGATCTATGCATCTGTGGCTGGACGATCTAAAAGAACAATTGTTAGCCAAGACTCCTAGGGAATCTCTCGTAAATGCTATCCCTTTATTAAAACTAGCAACGGGGTTTCTGGCAGATGCTACTGCAGAGTCTGTAAGATTCACTGCTAGGGGTCAGTCATTGTCAAATGCAGCTCGAAGGGCCATATGGTTAAAAAGTTGGTCCGGGGATGTCCACTCAAAGAACAAGTTATGTTCCATTCCCTTCTCAGGAGGCAGAGTCTTTGGGCCTATATTAGATGACATTCTGGAAAAGGCTTCTGATGAAAAGAAGGGGTTTCCAGAAGAGAAAAAGAAAAAATTCCAGCCCTTTCGCAGGCCCTATTACAGTCAGAGATCTGACTATAGGGGCAAAGGTAAACAAGGTAGATGGAGCTACCAGAAAGGGGGTGATAGAAACAAAAGTAGAGATCAGGGTTCCTCAAATCCTAGATCAGAGTACCGTAAAAAATGACGCCACCAGGATAGGGGGGCGGTTACTGAACTACCTGAGGGAGTGGGAAGAGATTACCAGAAGTCCATGGGTCCTGCAGGTTATATCTCAGGGATACAGGATAGAATTCGAATCCATTCCCCCAGAGAGATATTTCGTGTCCAACGTCCATCTCTCTTCAGTCTCCCCAATGTGGCTGGATGTTCAGGATCTCCTCCGGATGGGGGCGATATGTCCTGTTCCTCCTCATCAAATAGGGACGGGTCACTATTCGGGTCTTTTCTCTATAAAAAAACCATCAGGAGAATCCCGAACCATCATAAACCTCAAGCCTCTAAACAGATGGCTACAGTACAAGAGGTTCAAGATGGAATCCATCCGCTCCACAATTCCCCTACTAGGAAAGAACGTGGTAATGTGCACTTTAGATTTAAAGAGTGCATATTACCACGTTCCAATATTTCCACATCATCAAAGATATCTAAGGTTTGCGGTGGAAAAGGATGGGTCAATCTTCCACTATCAGTTCCGTTGCCTCCCATTTGGTTTAGCGTCGGCTCCAAGAGTTTTTACAAAACTCGTCATAGAAATCGTGGCTTATCTCAGACAACGGGATATCACGATAATCCCATATCTCGACGATTTCCTTTTAGTAGCAGACTCAGTGGCGCAACTCAATGTCGATTCCCAGTTGGTAATCTCCACACTGCAGAAACTAGGTTGGGTGTTGAACTGGGAAAAGTCACATCTAACTCCAAAATCAAGAAGACAGTTTCTGGGTGTAATACTAGATTCAAAGATCAGAAAGTCATTTCTTCCAGAGGGAAAGCAATCCGGCCTAATAGACAAGATTCGACGGTTCACAAGAAGTCGCGTGACAATAAGAGATGCAATGAAGATCCTTGGCATCATGACAGCCTGTATCCCATGTGTCAGCTGGAGTCAGTTCCATTCCCGTCAGTTACAAAAGTCGGTTCTGACATCATGGGACAGAAGACAGTCTTCGTTGGACAGGGAGTTCCTACTATCCCACCAGGTCAGACGGTCCCTACAGTGGTGGATGGTGTCGGAAAACCTCCAGAGGGGTGTCTCTTGGGTCCAGACTCCAGCAGTCACGGTGACAACGGACGCAAGCCAACAGGGTTGGGGTGGCCAGGTACTCGGAAGATACTTCCAGGGACAATGGAGCCTAGAAGACAGCAACAATTCATCAAACCACAGAGAGCTTCATGCGGTTTGGAAGGTCTTACGTTCAGCCCAGACCTTGTTAAAAAACAGACACCTAAAGGTCTTATCGGACAACGTTACAACGGTAGCTTTCCTTCGTCATCAGGGGGGTCCAAGGCATCCGAAACTACAGCTCCTGGCGGATCAGATTTTCGCCTGGGCAGAGAGATCGGTTCTCTCAATTTCAGCGGTCCACTTAGAAGGCTCAAGAAACCAGATCGCGGACTTCCTGAGCAGGAAAAAATTATCACCCACAGAATGGGAATTAAACAGCAGGGTTTTCGATACCCTGTGTCGACGCTGGGGAACGCCGGTTGTCGACCTATTCGCAACCAGAAGAAATGCAAAGGTAACAACATTTTATTCCCTGAACCCCCAGGAGAATCCGGCAGGGATAGATGCCCTCTCTCAGTCATGGAGCAGGGGTCTGTTGTATGCCTTTCCCCCTCTGGCCTTAGTACCAAGGATCCTCAGGAAGATATGCGAGGACAGAGCTCAGGTGATCTTGGTGGTTCCCTTCTGGCCCGGAAGAAGCTGGTTTCCTCTCCTAAGGAAACTAGCAGTAGACGACCCGTACCATCTTCCAGAGTTAAGGGACCTACTCTCCCAGGGTCCAGTCCTCCATCAGAACCCAGAAAATCTTCAATTAACTGCATGGATCCTGAACGGCAGATCCTAAAGGCAAAGGGCTTATCAGAAGATGTAATTTCTATCCTACTAGCAAGTAGAAAACCAGTCACCTCAAGGATATACCTTAAAATCTGGAGGACATTCTGCAGCTTTTGTGGAGATACAACAATCGACATTGATTGTCCTAACATACCCAAAATCCTTGACTTCCTACAACAGGGATTTAGGAAGGGGCTTAGTCCAAGTACCCTAAGGGTTCAAATTTCAGCCCTTAGCGTATTTTATGATACCTCCCTGGCTGCTCACCCATGGATCGCTCGATTCTCTAAGGCAGTTATGAGGTTAAAACCCGTAATTAGGAAAGTTACCCCTCCCTGGGACCTTAACTTAGTCCTTAATGAATTATGTAAAGAGCACTTCGATATAAAAAAAGATATAAGCGTCACCAATCTTACCCTAAAGGCAGTTTTCTTGGTAGCCATCACTTCGGCCAAAAGGTTGGGGGAACTTCAGGCTCTGTCCATTCAGAACCCCTATCTACAGGTATTTGACGATAGGCTGGTATTAAGGCTTGACCCGGGATTCCTTCCCAAGGTAGCTTCAGTCTCTAATATAAACCAGGAAGTCATACTTCCATCCTTTTGCCAATTCCCTAGAAATCACAAAGAATCTTTTTTTCATAATTTAGATGTTAGGGAAACGGTACTAAAATATTTGGATATGACTAGCGCTTGGAGGCGAGATAGCAATCTCTTCGTCCTTTACGGGGGTCCTAATAGGGGGAAAAAAGCCTCTAAGTCCACCATTGCTAGATGGATTAGATCCACTATCGGCATAGCTTATCAAGCACAGGGAAAGGATCCTCCAGAAGGCCTTAAAGCTCACTCATCCAGGGCTATGTCCGCATCCTGGGCAGAGAAAGGGGGGGCCTCGGTAGACCAAATTTGCAGGGCAGCATCTTGGTCTAATATTAGCACCTTTTCAAAACATTACAAACTTGACGTAGTCTCTTCCCAAGTGGCTTTCGGCAGAAAGGTGCTTCAGGCAGTAGTCCCACCCTAGAACAGGAAGTTTCCTTTGGTACTTCTCCATGGTGCTGTCAGGTGGTGACCTGGAAAACGGTAATTAGTCTTACCGATAATTGTATTTCCAGGAATCCATCCTGACAGCACAGTTAGTTCCCTCCCTAATGTAAATATGTGATATACTTATGTGGAGTAACATTTGTATTTAACTTGTTATGTTCGGAATAAATTTTCTGTTTGCATCCATCCAGATGTGTTACTTTGGAAGATCACTGAAGGGTGGAGTGGGGAGGGTCCTTTTAAACTCTCGTGGTTTCCTGTCCCACTATGGATAAGAAGGACGTCCTCCATGGTGCTGTCAGGATGGATTCCTGGAAATACAATTATCGGTAAGACTAATTACCGTTTTCATACTACGTTTGTTATTTCATCTTGATTCACCGCCAATACATGTGGGGGGCCTCTGTCTCCTTTCGGGGTATTTCTCTAGAGGTGAGCTAGGACTAATGTTTTCCTCTGCTAGCTTTATTTAGTCCTCCGGCTGGTGCTGGGCATCTAGAATCAACGTAGGCATGCTACCCGGCCACTGCTAGTTGTGCGTTAGGTTTAGTTCATGGTCAGCTCAGTTTCCATCTTCCAAGAGCTAGTTCCTATATATGCTGATGCTATGATCTCTTGCCATTGAGATCATGACAGTTTGACCGGCCCACTAAAGGGTTAAAATCCTTGGCTGAGAAAGGAGAGAAATAAGTAGTCTGCTGAAAATTTTTTTTTTTTTTTTTCTCTCTCCTTTGAATGGTTCTGTGTTCACCTGTTTGCAATGGATCTTCAGAGTGTAACTGCAGGTTTGAATAATCTCGCCACGAAGGTACAAAATTTGCAAGATTTTGTTTGTCATGCACCTGTATCTGAGCCGAGAATTCCTTTGCCGGAATTTTTCTCGGGGAATAGATCTGGGTTTCGGAATTTTCGAAATAATTGCAGGTTATTTTTGTCCCTGAAATCTCGCTCTGCCGGAGATCCTGCACAGCAGGTCAGGATTGTGATTTCCTTGCTCCGGGGCGACCCTCAAGACTGGGCTTTTTCATTGACACCAGGGGATCCTGCGTTGCTCAATGTGGATGCGTTTTTTCTGGCCTTGGGGTTGCTTTATGACGAACCTCATTTGGAGCTTCAGGCAGAAAAAACTTTGATGTCCCTATCTCAGGGGCAAGATGAAGCGGAAATTTACTGCCAAAGATTCCGTAAATGGTCTGTGCTTACTCAGTGGAATGAGTGCGCCCTGGCGGCGACTTTCAGAGAGGGTCTCTCTGATGCCATTAAGGATGTTATGGTGGGGTTCCCTGTGCCTGCGGGTCTGAATGAGTCCATGACAATGGCTATTCAGATCGATAGGCGTTTGCGGGAGCGCAAACCAGTGCACCATCTGGCGGTGTCCACTGAGAAATCGCCAGAGAGTATGCAGTGTGATAGAATTCTGTCCCGAAGCGAGCGGCAGAATTTTAGACGGAAAAATGGGTTGTGTTTCTATTGTGGTGATTCTACTCATGTTATATCAGCATGCTCTAAGCGCACTAAAAAGCTTGGTAAATCTGTTTCCATTTGCACCTTACCGTCTAAGTTTATTCTATCTGTGACCCTGATTTGCTCTTTGTCATCTATTACCACGGACGCCTATGTCGACTCTGGCGCCGCTTTGAGTCTTATGGATTGGTCCTTTGCCAAACGCTGTGGGTATGATTTAGAGCCTTTGGAGACTCCTATTCCTCTGAAGGGGATTGACTCCACCCCATTGGCTAATAATAAACCACAATACTGGACACAAGTGACTATGCGTATTAATCCGGATCACCAGGAGATCATTCGCTTTCTGGTGCTGTATAATCTACATGATGATTTGGTGCTAGGATTGCCTTGGCTGCAATCTCACAACCCAGTCCTCGACTGGAAAGCTATGTCTGTGTTGAGCTGGGGATGTAAGGGGGCTCATGGGGATGTACCTGTGGTTTCCATTTCATCATCTATTCCCTCTGAAATTCCTGAGTTCCTGTCTGACTATCGTGACGTCTTTGAAGAATCCAAGCTTGGTTCGTTACCTCCGCACCGAGAGTGCGATTGTGCCATAGATTTAATCCCGGGTAGTAAATACCCAAAGGGTCGTTTATTTAATCTGTCTGTACCTGAACATGCTGCTATGCGTGAATATATAAAGGAGTCCTTGGAAAAGGGACATATTCGTCCATCGTCATCTCCCTTAGGAGCCGGTTTTTTCTTTGTGTCAAAAAAAGACGGCTCTTTGAGACCATGTATTGATTATCGGCTTTTGAATAAAATCTCTGTTAAATATCAATACCCATTGCCGTTGCTGACTGATTTGTTTGCTCGCATAAAGGGGGCCAAGTGGTTCTCTAAGATTGACCTTCGTGGGGCGTATAATTTGGTGCGAATCAGGCAGGGGGATGAGTGGAAAACCGCATTTAATACGCCCGAGGGCCACTTTGAGTATTTAGTGATGCCTTTTGGTCTTTCAAATGCTCCGTCAGTTTTCCAGTCCTTTATGCATGATATTTTTCGCGATTATTTGGATAAATTTATGATTGTGTATCTGGATGATATTCTGATTTTTTCGGATGACTGGGACTCTCATGTCCAGCAAGTCAGGAGGGTTTTTCAGGTTTTGCGGTCTAATTCTTTGTGTGTGAAGGGTTCTAAGTGTGTTTTTGGGGTACAGAGGATTTCCTTTTTGGGATATATTTTTTCCCCCTCTTCCATTGAAATGGATCCTGTCAAGGTTCAAGCTATTTGTGATTGGACGCAGCCCTCTTCTCTTAAGAGTCTTCAGAAATTTTTGGGCTTTGCTAACTTTTATCGTCGATTTATTGCTGGTTTTTCGGATATTGCTAAGCCATTGACCGATTTGACTAAGAAGGGTGCTGATGTTGCTGATTGGTCCCCTGATGCTGTGGAGGCCTTTCGGGAGCTTAAGCGCCGTTTTTCCTCTGCCCCTGTGTTGCGTCAGCCTGATGTTGCTCTACCTTTTCAGGTTGAGGTCGACGCTTCTGAGATCGGAGCTGGGGCAGTGTTGTCGCAGAAAAGTTCTGACTGCTCCGTGATGAGGCCTTGTGCCTTCTTTTCCCGTAAATTTTCGCCCGCTGAGCGGAATTATGATGTTGGGAATCGGGAGCTTTTGGCCATGAAGTGGGCTTTTGAGGAGTGGCGCCATTGGCTTGAGGGGGCCAGACATCAGGTGGTGGTATTGACTGACCACAAAAATTTGGTTTATCTTGAGACCGCCAGGCGCCTGAATCCTAGACAGGCGCGCTGGTCATTATTTTTCTCTCGGTTTAATTTTGTGGTGTCATACCTACCGGGTTCTAAGAATGTTAAGGCGGATGCCCTTTCTAGGAGTTTTGAGCCTGACTCGCCTGGTAACTCTGAGCCCACAGGTATCCTTAAGGATGGAGTGGTATTGTCAGCCGTTTCTCCAGACCTGCGGCGGGCCTTGCAGGAGTTTCAGGCGGATAGACCTGATCGTTGCCCACCTGATAAACTGTTTGTTCCTGATGATTGGACCAGTAGAGTCATCTCTGAGGTTCATTCTTCTGCGTTGGCAGGTCATCCTGGCATTTTTGGTACCAGGGATTTGGTGGCAAGGTCCTTCTGGTGGCCTTCCCTGTCACGAGATGTGCGAGGCTTTGTGCAGTCTTGTGACGTTTGTGCTCGGGCCAAGCCTTGTTGTTCTCGGGCTAGTGGATTGTTGTTGCCCTTGCCTATTCCTAAGAGGCCTTGGACGCACATCTCGATGGATTTTATTTCAGATCTGCCTGTTTCTCAGAAGATGTCTGTCATCTGGGTGGTGTGTGACCGTTTCTCTAAGATGGTCCATTTGGTTCCTCTGCCCAAGTTGCCTTCTTCTTCCGAGTTGGTTCCTCTGTTTTTTCAAAATGTTGTTCGTTTGCATGGTATTCCTGAGAATATCGTTTCTGACAGAGGGACCCAATTCGTGTCTAGATTTTGGCGGGCATTCTGTGCTAGGATGGGCATAGATTTATCTTTTTCGTCCGCTTTCCATCCTCAGACTAATGGCCAGACTGAGCGGATTAATCAGACCCTGGAGACATATCTGAGGTGTTTTGTGTCTGCTGACCAGGATGATTGGGTTGCTTTTTTGCCATTGGCGGAGTTCGCTCTCAATAATCGGGCCAGCTCTGCCACTTTGGTGTCCCCGTTTTTCTGTAATTCGGGGTTTCATCCTCGATTTTCCTCTGGTCAGGTGGAATCTTCGGATTGTCCTGGAGTGGATGCTGTGGTGGAGAGATTGCATCAGATCTGGGGGCAGGTGGTGGACAATTTGAGGTTGTCCCAGGAGAAGACTCAGCTTTTTGCTAACCGCCGTCGTCGTGTTGGTCCTCGTCTTCGTGTTGGGGACTTGGTGTGGTTGTCTTCTCGTTTTGTCCCTATGAGGGTCTCTTCTCCTAAGTTTAAGCCTCGGTTCATCGGCCCGTATAAGATATTGGAGATTCTTAACCCTGTTTCCTTCCGTTTGGACCTCCCTGCATCCTTTTCTATTCATAACGTTTTTCATCGGTCATTGTTGCGCAGGTATGAGGTACCGGTTGTGCCTTCCGTTGAGCCTCCTGCTCCGGTGTTGGTTGAGGGTGAGTTGGAGTACGTTGTGGAGAAAATCTTAGACTCTCGTGTTTCCAGACGGAGACTCCAGTATCTGGTCAAGTGGAAGGGATACGGCCAGGAGGATAATTCTTGGGTGAATGCATCTGATGTTCATGCCTCTGATCTGGTTCGTGCCTTTCATAGGGCCCATCCTGATCGCCCTGGTGGTTCGGGTGAGGGTTCGGTGCCCCCTCCTTGAGGGGGGGGTACTGTTGTGAATTTGGATTCTGGGCTCCCCCGGTGGCTACTGGTGGAATTGAACTGGTGTCTTCATCTTCTCTGTTCACCTGTTCCCATCAAGATGTGGGAGTCGCTATATAACCTTGCTGCTCTGTTAGTTGCTTGCCGGTCAACAATGTTATCAGAAGCCTCTCTGTGCTTGTTCCTGCTCCTAGACAACTACTAGATAAGTTGGACTCTTGTCCATGTTTGTTTTTGCATTTTTGTTCCAGTTCACAGCTGTAGTTTCGTTACTGTGTCTGGAAAGCTCTTGTGAACAGGAATTGCCACTCTGGTGTTATGAGTTAATGCCAGAGTTTTAAAGTAATTTCTGGATGGTGTTTTGATAGAGTTTTTTAGCTGACCATGAAAGTGTCCTTTCTGTCTTCTGCTATGTAGTAAGTGGACCTCAAATTTGCTAAACCTATTTTCATACTACGTTTGTTATTTCATCTTGATTCACCGCCAATACATGTGGGGGGCCTCTGTCTCCTTTCGGGGTATTTCTCTAGAGGTGAGCTAGGACTAATGTTTTCCTCTGCTAGCTTTATTTAGTCCTCCGGCTGGTGCTGGGCATCTAGAATCAACGTAGGCATGCTACCCGGCCACTGCTAGTTGTGCGTTAGGTTTAGTTCATGGTCAGCTCAGTTTCCATCTTCCAAGAGCTAGTTCCTATATATGCTGATGCTATGATCTCTTGCCATTGAGATCATGACAGGGAGAGTAATATTGCCCTTTCAGCTTGTGTGCCAGTCTTGACTCCTGGGTGTGCCACCTCTCTCTCTCATTCAGTGGGCCATAGAAAGGCTATTTTTTTGGGGTTTTTTTTAATATTATTTGGTTTCTAAAGTCTCCCTGAAAAAAAAAAAAAAACATACAAAAAACAGTGGGAGAGTAATATTGCCCTTTCAGCTTGTGTGCCAGTCTTGACTCCTGGGTGTGCCACCTCTCTCCCTTTCATTCAGTGGGCCATAGAAAGCCTATTTATTTTTTCCGTGATTTGTGTTCTAAATTCTACCTCAACACAAAAACACTACATCAATCAGTGGGAGAAAAATATTGGCCTCAGTCAGGGCTTGTGTGCCACTGCTGTGTGTGCTATCTCTCATTCAGTGGGCTATAGCAAGCCTATTTTTTTTTTTTTTTTTTAATATTATTTGGTTTCTAAAGTCTCCCTGAAAAAAAAAACAAAACCTAAAAAAACAGTGGGAGAGTAATATTGCCCTTTCAGCTTGTGTGCCAGTCTTGACTCCTGGGTGTGCCACCTCTCTCCCTCTCATTCAGTGGGCCATAGAAAGCCTATTTATTTTTTTTTTTAAATATTATTGGGTTTCTAAAGTCTCCCTTAAAAAACAAAAAATACATAAAAAAACAGTGGGAGAGTAATATTGCCCTTTCAGCTTGTGTGCCAGTCTTGACTCCTGGGTGTGCCACCTCTCTCTCTCATTCAGTGGGCCATAGAAAGGCTATTTTTTTTTTGGTTTTTTTAATATTATTTGGTTTCTAAAGTCTCCCTGAAAAAAAAAAAAAAAACATAAAAAAACAGTGGGAGAGTAATATTGCCCTTTCAGCTTGTGTGCCAGTCTTGACTCCTGGGTGTGCCACCTCTCTCCCTTTCATTCAGTGGGCCATAGAAAGCCTATTTATTTTTTCCGTGATTTGTGTTCTAAATTCTACCTCAACACAAAAACACTACATCAATCAGTGGGAGAAAAATATTGGCCTCAGTCAGGGCTTGTGTGCCACTGCTGTGTGTGCTATCTCTCATTCAGTGGGCTATAGCAAGCCTATTTTTTTTTTTTTTTTTTAATATTATTTGGTTTCTAAAGTCTCCCTGAAAAAAAAAAAAAAAACATACAAAAAACAGTGGGAGAGTAATATTGCCCTTTCAGCTTGTGTGCCAGTCTTGACTCCTGGGTGTGCCACCTCTCTCCCTTTCATTCAGTGGGCCATAGAAAGCCTATTTATTTTTTTTTTTAAATATTATTGGGTTTCTAAAGTCTCCCTTAAAAAACAAAAAATACATAAAAAAACAGTGGGAGAGTAATATTGCCCTTTCAGCTTGTGTGCCAGTCTTGACTCCTGGGTGTGCCACCTCTCTCTCTCATTCAGTGGGCCATAGAAAGGCTATTTTTGTTTTGGTTTTTTTAATATTATTTGGTTTCTAAAGTCTCCCTGAAAAAAAAAAAAAAAACATACAAAAAACAGTGGGAGAGTAATATTGCCCTTTCAGCTTGTGTGCCAGTCTTGACTCCTGGGTGTGCCACCTCTCTCCCTTTCATTCAGTGGGCCATAGAAAGCCTATATATTTTTTTAAAAAATATTATTGGGTTTCTAAAGTCTCCCTTAAAAAACAAAAAATACATAAAAAAACAGTGGGAGAGTAATATTGCCCTTTCAGCTTGTGTGCCAGTCTTGACTCCTGGGTGTGCCACCTCTCTCTCTCATTCAGTGGGCCATAGAAAGGCTATTTTTTTTTTTGTTTTTTTAATATTATTTGGTTTCTAAAGTCTCCCTGAAAAAAAAAAAAAAACATACAAAAAACAGTGGGAGAGTAATATTGCCCTTTCAGCTTGTGTGCCAGTCTTGACTCCTGGGTGTGCCACCTCTCTCCCTTTCATTCAGTGGGCCATAGAAAGCCTATTTATTTTTTTTTTTAAATATTATTGGGTTTCTAAAGTCTCCCTTAAAAAACAAAAAATACATAAAAAAACAGTGGGAGAGTAATATTGCCCTTTCAGCTTGTGTGCCAGTCTTGACTCCTGGGTGTGCCACCTCTCTCTCTCATTCAGTGGGCCATAGAAAGGCTATTTTTTTTTTGGTTTTTTTAATATTATTTGGTTTCTAAAGTCTCCCTGAAAAAAAAAAAAAAACATACAAAAAACAGTGGGAGAGTAATATTGCCCTTTCAGCTTGTGTGCCAGTCTTGACTCCTGGGTGTGCCACCTCTCTCCCTTTCATTCAGTGGGCCATAGAAAGCCTATTTATTTATTTTTTTAAATATTATTGGGTTTCTAAAGTCTCCCTTAAAAAACAAAAAATACATAAAAAAACAGTGGGAGATGTTGTGAATTTGGATTCTGGGCTCCCCCGGTGGCTACTGGTGGAATTGAACTGGTGTCTTCATCTTCTCTGTTCACCTGTTCCCATCAAGATGTGGGAGTCGCTATATAACCTTGCTGCTCTGTTAGTTGCTTGCCGGTCAACAATGTTATCAGAAGCCTCTCTGTGCTTGTTCCTGCTCCTAGACAACTACTAGATAAGTTGGACTCTTGTCCATGTTTGTTTTTGCATTTTTGTTCCAGTTCACAGCTGTAGTTTCGTTACTGTGTCTGGAAAGCTCTTGTGAACAGGAATTGCCACTCTGGTGTTATGAGTTAATGCCAGAGTTTTAAAGTAATTTCTGGATGGTGTTTTGATAGAGTTTTTTAGCTGACCATGAAAGTGTCCTTTCTGTCTTCTGCTATGTAGTAAGTGGACCTCAAATTTGCTAAACCTATTTTCCAGGTCACCACCTGACAGCACCATGGAGGACGTCCTTCTTATCCATAGTGGGACAGGAAACCACGAGAGTTTAAAAGGACCCTCCCCACTCCACCCTTCAGTGTTTTTTCCTGTCCCACTGTGGATAGGAACGACGAGAGATTCGCTGTCCCAGACAGAGAGTGTGGATCGGGGGGGCTCGGCCTCTCCCTTCCCACTGCGTGTCCTCTGTATTGCTGACACCCAATTAATCGGGTCCCTCAGCAGCACCAGTGCAGCGCTGCTCCTGGTGGATGGGTCGCTTCCCCCTGGGGGGGCTCTCGACCCGGGATGAAGCCCCCTGATGTACCTGCATATTCGTCCTGCAAGGACGCTCCCTCCGCAGGCGGATCTATCGGTATCAGGCATCTGAGAACGCTGAAGCAGCCGGAGACGCCGGCGGCGACTCACTTCCGGTTCACTGCTGCGGCGCGCGTCACTTCCGGGTCGCGGCCAGCAGCAGGGGCGATCATCCTCTTCACTCCTTGGTGAGGAGATCCGGGACATGAAAGCATGGATAAAAGAGGTATGTGCACGTGCATTAGGGCAGCAGCAGCAGGAGAAATGGAGGATTCAGTACCCGTAGCTGCAGCCAGCACGGAGGTAATGACTCAGGCACACGTCAGTCTCCTCTAGGAGGTATGCTCCCTACAGCCCCTACTAAAATTACCGTCTGCGGTCTTTTTATCTATTTTAGGGGCGTCCCTCATCCGGTGATAGGAAAGCTGGCAAGTCTAAAAAATGCCCTATATGTGCCACAAAGTTTTCCGTCTCATGGCAGAAGCCTCTCTGCGAGTCCTGCACGGCTCGTATTGTAGGAGAGGAGCAGGCCTCCCTACTTACAAGCATGAGAACCATGGTTAGAGAAGAAGTGCAGGCTTCGATCTCTAACTTATCTACTCCCCAATCAATCCAGTCTGATATCCAGGATCCTCCCAGGTCTAAGAAAAGGCAGAGGGAATCGGATCCGTCTTCAGAGGACAGTTTCTTTGAATCTGACATGGAGGAAGAGGAGTTGGACAGAGAAACTCCTCATAAGGGGAAGAAGTACCTATTTTCTTCTACTGATACTGATGAGCTCCTGGGGGCAGTAAGACAGACTATGCAGGTGGAAGAGCCTTCAACCACCCAGTCTATCCAGGACGAGATGTTCGGGGGCCTACGATCTCAGACATCAATGGTCTTCCCGGTTAATGCTCACATTCGGTAAGCCTCAGCCTCCGGTCACTCACAGGGCTCTCAGTTGATAACCGTTAACCCCTCCTTCACCTCTTCCCACAGCTCAATGATATTGGAGGAATGGGAAGAGGCAGAGAGAAGGATTTCTATCCCAAGAGACTTTAGACTTCGCCTCCCTTTTGACCATGAGGAGGTCAAGGACTGGGAGGATATACCGAAGATCGACATCCCCTTAGCAAAGGTGTCCAAAAGAACTGCTATTCCGTTCGAGGACTCCTCAAATTTAAAGGAGCCTATGGACAGGAAAGCCGATGGTCTCCTAAAGAGAGCATGGGAAAGTTCGGCTGCAGTGATCCGCACAAATATAGCAGCAACTTCTGTGGCGAGATCTATGCATCTGTGGCTGGACGATCTAAAAGAACAATTGTTAGCCAAGACTCCTAGGGAATCTCTCGTAAATGCTATCCCTTTATTAAAACTAGCAACGGGGTTTCTGGCAGATGCTACTGCAGAGTCTGTAAGATTCACTGCTAGGGGTCAGTCATTGTCAAATGCAGCTCGAAGGGCCATATGGTTAAAAAGTTGGTCCGGGGATGTCCACTCAAAGAACAAGTTATGTTCCATTCCCTTCTCAGGAGGCAGAGTCTTTGGGCCTATATTAGATGACATTCTGGAAAAGGCTTCTGATGAAAAGAAGGGGTTTCCAGAAGAGAAAAAGAAAAAATTCCAGCCCTTTCGCAGGCCCTATTACAGTCAGAGATCTGACTATAGGGGCAAAGGTAAACAAGGTAGATGGAGCTACCAGAAAGGGGGTGATAGAAACAAAAGTAGAGATCAGGGTTCCTCAAATCCTAGATCAGAGTACCGTAAAAAATGACGCCACCAGGATAGGGGGGCGGTTACTGAACTACCTGAGGGAGTGGGAAGAGATTACCAGAAGTCCATGGGTCCTGCAGGTTATATCTCAGGGATACAGGATAGAATTCGAATCCATTCCCCCAGAGAGATATTTCGTGTCCAACGTCCATCTCTCTTCAGTCTCCCCAATGTGGCTGGATGTTCAGGATCTCCTCCGGATGGGGGCGATATGTCCTGTTCCTCCTCATCAAATAGGGACGGGTCACTATTCGGGTCTTTTCTCTATAAAAAAACCATCAGGAGAATCCCGAACCATCATAAACCTCAAGCCTCTAAACAGATGGCTACAGTACAAGAGGTTCAAGATGGAATCCATCCGCTCCACAATTCCCCTACTAGGAAAGAACGTGGTAATGTGCACTTTAGACTTAAAGAGTGCATATTACCACGTTCCAATATTTCCACATCATCAAAGATATCTAAGGTTTGCGGTGGAAAAGGATGGGTCAATCTTCCACTATCAGTTCCGTTGCCTCCCATTTGGTTTAGCGTCGGCTCCAAGAGTTTTTACAAAACTCGTCATAGAAATCGTGGCTTATCTCAGACAACGGGATATCACGATAATCCCATATCTCGACGATTTCCTTTTAGTAGCAGACTCAGTGGCGCAACTCAATGTCGATTCCCAGTTGGTAATCTCCACACTGCAGAAACTAGGTTGGGTGTTGAACTGGGAAAAGTCACATCTAACTCCAAAATCAAGAAGACAGTTTCTGGGTGTAATACTAGATTCAAAGATCAGAAAGTCATTTCTTCCAGAGGGAAAGCAATCCGGCCTAATAGACAAGATTCGACGGTTCACAAGAAGTCGCGTGACAATAAGAGATGCAATGAAGATCCTTGGCATCATGACAGCCTGTATCCCATGTGTCAGCTGGAGTCAGTTCCATTCCCGTCAGTTACAAAAGTCGGTTCTGACATCATGGGACAGAAGACAGTCTTCGTTGGACAGGGAGTTCCTACTATCCCACCAGGTCAGACGGTCCCTACAGTGGTGGATGGTGTCGGAAAACCTCCAGAGGGGTGTCTCTTGGGTCCAGACTCCAGCAGTCACGGTGACAACGGACGCAAGCCAACAGGGTTGGGGTGGCCAGGTACTCGGAAGATACTTCCAGGGACAATGGAGCCTAGAAGACAGCAACAATTCATCAAACCACAGAGAGCTTCATGCGGTTTGGAAGGTCTTACGTTCAGCCCAGACCTTGTTAAAAAACAGACACCTAAAGGTCTTATCGGACAACGTTACAACGGTAGCTTTCCTTCGTCATCAGGGGGGTCCAAGGCATCCGAAACTACAGCTCCTGGCGGATCAGATTTTCGCCTGGGCAGAGAGATCGGTTCTCTCAATTTCAGCGGTCCACTTAGAAGGCTCAAGAAACCAGATCGCGGACTTCCTGAGCAGGAAAAAATTATCACCCACAGAATGGGAATTAAACAGCAGGGTTTTCGATACCCTGTGTCGACGCTGGGGAACGCCGGTTGTCGACCTATTCGCAACCAGAAGAAATGCAAAGGTAACAACATTTTATTCCCTGAACCCCCAGGAGAATCCGGCAGGGATAGATGCCCTCTCTCAGTCATGGAACAGGGGTCTGTTGTATGCCTTTCCCCCTCTGGCCTTAGTACCAAGGATCCTCAGGAAGATATGCGAGGACAGAGCTCAGGTGATCTTGGTGGTTCCCTTCTGGCCCGGAAGAAGCTGGTTTCCTCTCCTAAGGAAACTAGCAGTAGACGACCCGTACCATCTTCCAGAGTTAAGGGACCTACTCTCCCAGGGTCCAGTCCTCCATCAGAACCCAGAAAATCTTCAATTAACTGCATGGATCCTGAACGGCAGATCCTAAAGGCAAAGGGCTTATCAGAAGATGTAATTTCTATCCTACTAGCAAGTAGAAAACCAGTCACCTCAAGGATATACCTTAAAATCTGGAGGACATTCTGCAGCTTTTGTGGAGATACAACAATCGACATTGATTGTCCTAACATACCCAAAATCCTTGACTTCCTACAACAGGGATTTAGGAAGGGGCTTAGTCCAAGTACCCTAAGGGTTCAAATTTCAGCCCTTAGCGTATTTTATGATACCTCCCTGGCTGCTCACCCATGGATCGCTCGATTCTCTAAGGCAGTTATGAGGTTAAAACCCGTAATTAGGAAAGTTACCCCTCCCTGGGACCTTAACTTAGTCCTTAATGAATTATGTAAAGAGCACTTCGATATAAAAAAAGATATAAGCGTCACCAATCTTACCCTAAAGGCAGTTTTCTTGGTAGCCATCACTTCGGCCAAAAGGTTGGGGGAACTTCAGGCTCTGTCCATTCAGAACCCCTATCTACAGGTATTTGACGATAGGCTGGTATTAAGGCTTGACCCGGGATTCCTTCCCAAGGTAGCTTCAGTCTCTAATATAAACCAGGAAGTCATACTTCCATCCTTTTGCCAATTCCCTAGAAATCACAAAGAATCTTTTTTTCATAATTTAGATGTTAGGGAAACGGTACTAAAATATTTGGATATGACTAGCGCTTGGAGGCGAGATAGCAATCTCTTCGTCCTTTACGGGGGTCCTAATAGGGGGAAAAAAGCCTCTAAGTCCACCATTGCTAGATGGATTAGATCCACTATCGGCATAGCTTATCAAGCACAGGGAAAGGATCCTCCAGAAGGCCTTAAAGCTCACTCATCCAGGGCTATGTCCGCATCCTGGGCAGAGAAAGGGGGGGCCTCGGTAGACCAAATTTGCAGGGCAGCATCTTGGTCTAATATTAGCACCTTTTCAAAACATTACAAACTTGACGTAGTCTCTTCCCAAGTGGCTTTCGGCAGAAAGGTGCTTCAGGCAGTAGTCCCACCCTAGAACAGGAAGTTTCCTTTGGTACTTCTCCATGGTGCTGTCAGGTGGTGACCTGGAAAACGGTAATTAGTCTTACCGATAATTGTATTTCCAGGAATCCATCCTGACAGCACAGTTAGTTCCCTCCCTAATGTAAATATGTGATATACTTATGTGGAGTAACATTTGTATTTAACTTGTTATGTTCGGAATAAATTTTCTGTTTGCATCCATCCAGATGTGTTACTTTGGAAGATCACTGAAGGGTGGAGTGGGGAGGGTCCTTTTAAACTCTCGTGGTTTCCTGTCCCACTATGGATAAGAAGGACGTCCTCCATGGTGCTGTCAGGATGGATTCCTGGAAATACAATTATCGGTAAGACTAATTACCGTTTTCATACTACGTTTGTTATTTCATCTTGATTCACCGCCAATACATGTGGGGGGCCTCTGTCTCCTTTCGGGGTATTTCTCTAGAGGTGAGCTAGGACTAATGTTTTCCTCTGCTAGCTTTATTTAGTCCTCCGGCTGGTGCTGGGCATCTAGAATCAACGTAGGCATGCTACCCGGCCACTGCTAGTTGTGCGTTAGGTTTAGTTCATGGTCAGCTCAGTTTCCATCTTCCAAGAGCTAGTTCCTATATATGCTGATGCTATGATCTCTTGCCATTGAGATCATGACAGTTTGACCGGCCCACTAAAGGGTTAAAATCCTTGGCTGAGAAAGGAGAGAAATAAGTAGTCTGCTGAAATTTTTTTTTTTTTTTTTTCTCTCTCCTTTGAATGGTTCTGTGTTCACCTGTTTGCAATGGATCTTCAGAGTGTAACTGCAGGTTTGAATAATCTCGCCACGAAGGTACAAAATTTGCAAGATTTTGTTTGTCATGCACCTGTATCTGAGCCGAGAATTCCTTTGCCGGAATTTTTCTCGGGGAATAGATCTGGGTTTCGGAATTTTCGAAATAATTGCAGGTTATTTTTGTCCCTGAAATCTCGCTCTGCCGGAGATCCTGCACAGCAGGTCAGGATTGTGATTTCCTTGCTCCGGGGCGACCCTCAAGACTGGGCTTTTTCATTGACACCAGGGGATCCTGCGTTGCTCAATGTGGATGCGTTTTTTCTGGCCTTGGGGTTGCTTTATGACGAACCTCATTTGGAGCTTCAGGCAGAAAAAACTTTGATGTCCCTATCTCAGGGGCAAGATGAAGCGGAAATTTACTGCCAAAGATTCCGTAAATGGTCTGTGCTTACTCAGTGGAATGAGTGCGCCCTGGCGGCGACTTTCAGAGAGGGTCTCTCTGATGCCATTAAGGATGTTATGGTGGGGTTCCCTGTGCCTGCGGGTCTGAATGAGTCCATGACAATGGCTATTCAGATCGATAGGCGTTTGCGGGAGCGCAAACCAGTGCACCATCTGGCGGTGTCCACTGAGAAATCGCCAGAGAGTATGCAGTGTGATAGAATTCTGTCCCGAAGCGAGCGGCAGAATTTTAGACGGAAAAATGGGTTGTGTTTCTATTGTGGTGATTCTACTCATGTTATATCAGCATGCTCTAAACGCACTAAAAAGCTTGGTAAATCTGTTTCCATTTGCACCTTACCGTCTAAGTTTATTCTATCTGTGACCCTGATTTGCTCTTTGTCATCTATTACCACGGACGCCTATGTCGACTCTGGCGCCGCTTTGAGTCTTATGGATTGGTCCTTTGCCAAACGCTGTGGGTATGATTTAGAGCCTTTGGAGACTCCTATTCCTCTGAAGGGGATTGACTCCACCCCATTGGCTAATAATAAACCACAATACTGGACACAAGTGACTATGCGTATTAATCCGGATCACCAGGAGATCATTCGCTTTCTGGTGCTGTATAATCTACATGATGATTTGGTGCTAGGATTGCCTTGGCTGCAATCTCACAACCCAGTCCTCGACTGGAAAGCTATGTCTGTGTTGAGCTGGGGATGTAAGGGGGCTCATGGGGATGTACCTGTGGTTTCCATTTCATCATCTATTCCCTCTGAAATTCCTGAGTTCCTGTCTGACTATCGTGACGTCTTTGAAGAATCCAAGCTTGGTTCGTTACCTCCGCACCGAGAGTGCGATTGTGCCATAGATTTAATCCCGGGTAGTAAATACCCAAAGGGTCGTTTATTTAATCTGTCTGTACCTGAACATGCTGCTATGCGTGAATATATAAAGGAGTCCTTGGAAAAGGGACATATTCGTCCATCGTCATCTCCCTTAGGAGCCGGTTTTTTCTTTGTGTCAAAAAAAGACGGCTCTTTGAGACCATGTATTGATTATCGGCTTTTGAATAAAATCTCTGTTAAATATCAATACCCATTGCCGTTGCTGACTGATTTGTTTGCTCGCATAAAGGGGGCCAAGTGGTTCTCTAAGATTGACCTTCGTGGGGCGTATAATTTGGTGCGAATCAGGCAGGGGGATGAGTGGAAAACCGCATTTAATACGCCCGAGGGCCACTTTGAGTATTTAGTGATGCCTTTTGGTCTTTCAAATGCTCCGTCAGTTTTCCAGTCCTTTATGCATGATATTTTTCGCGATTATTTGGATAAATTTATGATTGTGTATCTGGATGATATTCTGATTTTTTCGGATGACTGGGACTCTCATGTCCAGCAAGTCAGGAGGGTTTTTCAGGTTTTGCGGTCTAATTCTTTGTGTGTGAAGGGTTCTAAGTGTGTTTTTGGGGTACAGAGGATTTCCTTTTTGGGATATATTTTTTCCCCCTCTTCCATTGAAATGGATCCTGTCAAGGTTCAAGCTATTTGTGATTGGACGCAGCCCTCTTCTCTTAAGAGTCTTCAGAAATTTTTGGGCTTTGCTAACTTTTATCGTCGATTTATTGCTGGTTTTTCGGATATTGCTAAGCCATTGACCGATTTGACTAAGAAGGGTGCTGATGTTGCTGATTGGTCCCCTGATGCTGTGGAGGCCTTTCGGGAGCTTAAGCGCCGTTTTTCCTCTGCCCCTGTGTTGCGTCAGCCTGATGTTGCTCTACCTTTTCAGGTTGAGGTCGACGCTTCTGAGATCGGAGCTGGGGCAGTGTTGTCGCAGAAAAGTTCTGACTGCTCCGTGATGAGGCCTTGTGCCTTCTTTTCCCGTAAATTTTCGCCCGCTGAGCGGAATTATGATGTTGGGAATCGGGAGCTTTTGGCCATGAAGTGGGCTTTTGAGGAGTGGCGCCATTGGCTTGAGGGGGCCAGACATCAGGTGGTGGTATTGACTGACCACAAAAATTTGGTTTATCTTGAGACCGCCAGGCGCCTGAATCCTAGACAGGCGCGCTGGTCATTATTTTTCTCTCGGTTTAATTTTGTGGTGTCATACCTACCGGGTTCTAAGAATGTTAAGGCGGATGCCCTTTCTAGGAGTTTTGAGCCTGACTCGCCTGGTAACTCTGAGCCCACAGGTATCCTTAAGGATGGAGTGGTATTGTCAGCCGTTTCTCCAGACCTGCGGCGGGCCTTGCAGGAGTTTCAGGCGGATAGACCTGATCGTTGCCCACCTGATAAACTGTTTGTTCCTGATGATTGGACCAGTAGAGTCATCTCTGAGGTTCATTCTTCTGCGTTGGCAGGTCATCCTGGCATTTTTGGTACCAGGGATTTGGTGGCAAGGTCCTTCTGGTGGCCTTCCCTGTCACGAGATGTGCGAGGCTTTGTGCAGTCTTGTGACGTTTGTGCTCGGGCCAAGCCTTGTTGTTCTCGGGCTAGTGGATTGTTGTTGCCCTTGCCTATTCCTAAGAGGCCTTGGACGCACATCTCGATGGATTTTATTTCAGATCTGCCTGTTTCTCAGAAGATGTCTGTCATCTGGGTGGTGTGTGACCGTTTCTCTAAGATGGTCCATTTGGTTCCTCTGCCCAAGTTGCCTTCTTCTTCCGAGTTGGTTCCTCTGTTTTTTCAAAATGTTGTTCGTTTGCATGGTATTCCTGAGAATATCGTTTCTGACAGAGGGACCCAATTCGTGTCTAGATTTTGGCGGGCATTCTGTGCTAGGATGGGCATAGATTTATCTTTTTCGTCCGCTTTCCATCCTCAGACTAATGGCCAGACTGAGCGGATTAATCAGACCCTGGAGACATATCTGAGGTGTTTTGTGTCTGCTGACCAGGATGATTGGGTTGCTTTTTTGCCATTGGCGGAGTTCGCTCTCAATAATCGGGCCAGCTCTGCCACTTTGGTGTCCCCGTTTTTCTGTAATTCGGGGTTTCATCCTCGATTTTCCTCTGGTCAGGTGGAATCTTCGGATTGTCCTGGAGTGGATGCTGTGGTGGAGAGATTGCATCAGATCTGGGGGCAGGTGGTGGACAATTTGAGGTTGTCCCAGGAGAAGACTCAGCTTTTTGCTAACCGCCGTCGTCGTGTTGGTCCTCGTCTTCGTGTTGGGGACTTGGTGTGGTTGTCTTCTCGTTTTGTCCCTATGAGGGTCTCTTCTCCTAAGTTTAAGCCTCGGTTCATCGGCCCGTATAAGATATTGGAGATTCTTAACCCTGTTTCCTTCCGTTTGGACCTCCCTGCATCCTTTTCTATTCATAACGTTTTTCATCGGTCATTGTTGCGCAGGTATGAGGTACCGGTTGTGCCTTCCGTTGAGCCTCCTGCTCCGGTGTTGGTTGAGGGTGAGTTGGAGTACGTTGTGGAGAAAATCTTAGACTCTCGTGTTTCCAGACGGAGACTCCAGTATCTGGTCAAGTGGAAGGGATACGGCCAGGAGGATAATTCTTGGGTGAATGCATCTGATGTTCATGCCTCTGATCTGGTTCATGCCTTTCATAGGGCCCATCCTGATCGCCCTGGTGGTTCGGGTGAGGGTTCGGTGCCCCCTCCTTGAGGGGGGGTACTGTTGTGAATTTGGATTCTGGGCTCCCCCGGTGGCTACTGGTGGAATTGAACTGGTGTCTTCATCTTCTCTGTTCACCTGTTCCCATCAAGATGTGGGAGTCGCTATATAACCTTGCTGCTCTGTTAGTTGCTTGCCGGTCAACAATGTTATCAGAAGCCTCTCTGTGCTTGTTCCTGCTCCTAGACAACTACTAGATAAGTTGGACTCTTGTCCATGTTTGTTTTTGCATTTTTGTTCCAGTTCACAGCTGTAGTTTCGTTACTGTGTCTGGAAAGCTCTTGTGAACAGGAATTGCCACTCTGGTGTTATGAGTTAATGCCAGAGTTTTAAAGTAATTTCTGGATGGTGTTTTGATAGAGTTTTTTAGCTGACCATGAAAGTGTCCTTTCTGTCTTCTGCTATGTAGTAAGTGGACCTCAAATTTGCTAAACCTATTTTCATACTACGTTTGTTATTTCATCTTGGTTCACCGCCAATACATGTGGGGGGCCTCTGTCTCCTTTCGGGGTATTTCTCTAGAGGTGAGCTAGGACTAATGTTTTCCTCTGCTAGCTTTATTTAGTCCTCCGGCTGGTGCTGGGCATCTAGAATCAACGTAGGCATGCTACCCGGCCACTGCTAGTTGTGCGTTAGGTTTAGTTCATGGTCAGCTCAGTTTCCATCTTCCAAGAGCTAGTTCCTATATATGCTGATGCTATGATCTCTTGCCATTGAGATCATGACAGGGAGAGTAATATTGCCCTTTCAGCTTGTGTGCCAGTCTTGACTCCTGGGTGTGCCACCTCTCTCTCTCATTCAGTGGGCCATAGAAAGGCTATTTTTTTTTGGGTTTTTTTAATATTATTTGGTTTCTAAAGTCTCCCTGAAAAAAAAAACAAAACATACAAAAAACAGTGGGAGAGTAATATTGCCCTTTCAGCTTGTGTGCCAGTCTTGACTCCTGGGTGTGCCACCTCTCTCCCTCTCATTCAGTGGGCCATAGAAAGCCTATTTATTTATTTTTTTTAAATATTATTGGGTTTCTAAAGTCTCCCTTAAAAAACAAAAAATACATAAAAAAACAGTGGGAGAGTAATATTGCCCTTTCAGCTTGTGTGCCAGTCTTGACTCCTGGGTGTGCCACCTCTCTCATTCAGTGGGCCATAGAAAGCTTTTTTTTTTTTTTTCCTTGATTTGTGTTCTAAAATCTACCTCAACACAAAAACACTACATCAATCAGTGGGAGAAAAATATTGGCCTCAGTCAGGGCTTGTGTGCCACTGCTGTGTGTGCTATCTCTCATTCAGTGGGCTATAGAAAGCCTATTTATTTATTTATTTTTTTTCTTATTATTTGGTTTCTAAAGTCTCCCTGAAAAAAAAAATACATAAATTAGGTGGGAGATTAATATTGACATTAGTGCTTGAGTGACAGTCCTGCGTGTGTGTCATCTCTGTGATTTTGTGCCACAGAAAACAGAGTGTGTAACATTGTGCCTGATTTTCCTTGTGGTCTCACCAACCTGTTAAGGGATATTGAAATCATACTGAAGTTATAGCTCACCGTGTAAGTTGTTTGACAGCAACAAATAAAGTTACTTTGGTTAAGATTTTAAAACAATGAGGAAGTCTGGTGCAAGAGGTCGTCGTGGGCGTTCATTGTCAGCTGGTAATGATGGTAGTGGTAGTGGAGCATCAGGTGGTCGTGGGGATAAAAATATTCCACCTAAGTCTGGAGCTGTGGAGCCAGTTTCGTCGTCAGGCTACACAAGGCCTCGAACGCTCTCTTTTCTGGGAGTAGGAAAACCGCTTTTAAAGGCGGAGCAGCAACAGCAAGTTTTGGCTTACATTGCAGACTCAGCCTCTAGCTCTTTTGCCTCCTCTTCCGAAACTGGTAAATGTAAAAGCAGCGCGTCGCTTGTGGATGTTCACGGTCAGGGACAAGTCGCTTCCTTGTCCTCCTCAGCAAAAACTACAACAAGAGAGAAGGATGCAGCAGGCGACACAACGGGTCACTCCATGGAGCTCTTTACACATACCGTCCCTGGCTTAGAAAGTGAAACATTTAACAGGCCATGCCCATTACAAGTATATTCTGACATGGAGTGCACTGATGCACAGCCACAGCCAGAGTACTATGCTGCTCCTTTGACTCAGACCACCACATTGCCCTCTCAGGGTACAGATCCACAATCAGACCCTGATGAGACTATGTTGCCCCGCCACGAACGCTATACCACCGACCGACACAGTGACACAGACGAAGTTGCACACGAGCTCGAAGAGGAGGTAATAGATGACCCAGTTATTGACCCCGATTGGCAGCCATTGGGGGAACAGGGTGCAGGCGGCAGTAGTTCAGAAGCGGAGGTGGAGGAGGGGCCGCAGCAGGCATCAACATCGCAACAGGTTCCATCTGCCGGGCCCGTATCTGGCCCAAAACGCGTGTCAAAGCCAAAACCTGTTGGAGCACAGCGTTGCCATCCGGTTAAAGCTCAGTCTGCAATCCCTGAAAAGGGATCCGAGTCTAGGAAGAGTGCAGTCTGGCATTTTTTTAAACAACATCCAACTGATCAGCGCAAAGTCATCTGTCAAAAATGTTCAACTAGCTTAAGCAGAGGTCAGAATCTGAAAAGTCTAAATACTAGTTGCATGCATAGACACTTAACCACCATGCATTTTCAAGCCTGGACTAACTACCAAACGTCCCTCAAGGTTGTAGCACCCTCGGCCAATGAAGCTAGTCAGCAACGCAACATCCCTTCCGTCACTGTAAGGCCACCATTTTCCGCACCACCGGCAGTATCTGTGCAGGTTTCTTTGCCAGCCAAAAGCAGTCAGGGTCAGGGAATCACCAGTTTTGTAGGAGGAAATATTGCATCTAGGGCACCGGCGGAAACAATACCGTCTCCAACCGTCTCTCAGTCTGCCATGTACACCGGCACACCCGAAAGTTCCACGATCTCCAGCTCTCCAGTCCAGCTCACCCTACATGAGACTCTGGTTAGAAAAAGGAAGTACTTATCCTCGCATCCGCGTACACAGGGTTTTAACGCCCACATAGCTAGACTAATCTCGTTAGAGATGATGCCCTACCGGTTAGTTGAAAGCAAAGCTTTCAAAGCCCTGATGGAGTACGCTGAACCACGATACGAGCTACCCAGTCGACACTTTTTTTCCAGAAAAGCCATCCCAGCCCTGCACCAGCATGTTAAACAGCGCATCGTCCATGCACTCAGGCAATCTGTGAGTACAAAGGTGCACCTGACTACAGATGCATGGACCAGTAGGCATGGCCAGGGACGTTATGTGTCCATCACGGCACACTGGGTGAATGTGGTGGATGCAGGGTCCACAGGCGACATCAATTTAGGGACAGTTGTGCCTAGCCCACGGTCTAGGAAACAGTTGGCTGTAGGCGTTCGCACCCCCTCCTCCTCCTCCTCCTCGTCCTCCTGCAGAAGCTACAGCTCTTCCACAGAACGCAGTCTGCCAACCACTCCATCGGCAGATGACACTGTTGCACACCAGTTGTCCCATTATGGGCCAGCTACTGCCAAGCGTCAGCAGGCTGTATTGGCTATGAAGTGCTTGGGCGACAACAGACACACCGCGGAAGTTCTGTCCGAGTTCTTGCAACAAGAAACACAGTCGTGGCTGGGCACAGTAGATCTTGAGGCAGGCAAGGTAGTGAGTGATAACGGAAGGAATTTCATGGCTGCCATCTCCCTTTCCCAACTGAAACACATTCCTTGCCTGGCTCACACCTTAAACCTGGTGGTGCAGTGCTTATTGAAAACTTATCCTGGGTTCTCCGACCTGCTCCTCAAAGTGCGTGCACTTTGCTCACATATCCGACGTTCGCCTGTACACGCCAGCCGTATGCAGACCTATCAGCGGTCTTTGAACCTTCCCCAGCATCGCCTAATCATAGACGTTGCAACAAGGTGGAACTCAACACTGCACATGCTTCAGAGACTGTGCGAACAGAGGCGTGCTGTTATTTATTTGTGGGAGGATACACGGGCAGGCAGTAGGATGGCAGACATGGAGTTGTCAGGTGTGCAGTGGTCTAAGATACAAGACATGTGTCAAGTCCTTCAGTGTTTTGAGGAATGCACACGGCTGGTTAGTGCAGACAACGCCGTAATAAGCATGAGCATCCCCCTAATGCGTCTGCTGATGCAAAGTTTGACGCACATAAAGGAGCAGGCGTCTGCACCAGAGGAAGAGGAAAGCCTTGATGACAGTCAGCCATTGTCTGGTCAGGGCAGTGTACAGGACGAGGTAGCGGGCGAAGAGGAGGTGGAGGACGAGGAGGATGATGGGGATGAGTATATTTTTAATGCCGAACCTTTCCCGGGGGCACAGGAAATTGGTTGCGTGTCACGGCCGGGTTCTGGTTTTTTGAGGGACACAAGTGACGTAGATTTGCCTGCAACTGCCCCTCAACCAATCACAACCGGAGATTTGACAACTGGAACTTTGGCCCACATGGCGGATTATGCCTTACGTATCCTAAAAAGGGACACACGCATTACGAAAATGATGAACGATGACGATTACTGGTTGGCCTGCCTCCTTGATCCACGCTATAAAGGCAAATTGCAAAATATTATGCCACATGAGAACTTTGAACTAATATTAGCAACCAAACAATCAACTCTTGTTGACCGTTTGCTTCAGGCATTCCCAGCACACAGCGCACGTGATCGTTCTCACACGAGCTCCAGGGGGCAGCAGACTAGGAGTGTTAGGGGTGCACACATCAGAAGTGGCGTTGGACAGAGGGGTTTTCTGACCAGGTTGTGGAGTGATTTTGCTATGACCGCAGACAGGACAGGTACTGCTGCATCAATTGAAAGTGACAGGAGACAACATTTGTCCAGTATGGTTACTAACTATTTTTCATCCCTTATCGATGTTCTCCCTCAACCGTCATTCCCATTTGATTACTGGGCCTCCAAATTAGACACCTGGCCAGAATTGGCAGAATATGCATTGCAGGAGCTTGCTTGCCCGGCAGCAAGTGTCCTATCAGAAAGAGTATTCAGTGCTGCAGGTTCAATATTAACCGAAAAAAGGACTCGTCTGGCTACCCAAAATGTTGACGATCTAACATTCATTAAAATGAACCACAACTGGATTTCGAAATCTTTTGCCCCACCTTGCCCGGCCGACACCTAGCTTTCCTATGAAAAGCTCTTGCCTGTGAATTACTTTTCCAATGTCTAATTTGCTGCAGCTGATTGTACAGCATACGACATGTTTACACCTCCCTAAATGGCAAAACTCCCCACACGGGGCCGTGGTATCGCGACTTGGCGCAAGCACCCGTGAGACTGCTGTTTGTCTGAAGAGGTGGGTGTGCTCGCTTTTGGTTGACGGCATTGCTACTGGGTCCCTCATAGTACAATGTAGTGTCTCTGGCGGTGGTGGTGCGCACCCAACGTCAGACACACCGTTGTAACATGAGGGGCCCTGGGGCGGTCCCGCCGGCCTCAAGAGAGTTCCCCCCTACCCCAGCTCAAAATGTGCTCTACCACGTCCAAAATTATGTCGCACAGCTCCACCAATCTTTAGTCTATTCGCTGACATCATTCAATGTCTGGCACTGACAATACAAATTTGTAGACATCTATGATGCAACTTAAAGTAGTCTGTGTCTGTGTCCTATATTGGCACCATTAAATAGTTACTGCCAAATTACTATGTCAGAAACTCAGTAGATGAGCCCACCCCTGTACCTAAGTATGCCACCTTTTTTTTTGTTGTGGTTGTTTTGCGAGACATTAACATCTATTTATATTTTGGGAGTACTGGGACAGACACTCCTTGCACTACTCCTCCACTCACCACCAAGCTGCCTGTGTATCCATGTAACCGCTGTAAAGCTGCCATGAGCCTATTGTTTGTTATTTTAGGCCTTTGATAGCCTGTCTGCGGTCCCTACTTTAAATACTCCTCCACTCACCACCACCAAGTTGCCTGCCCGTGTATCCATGTAACCGCTGTAAAACTGCCATGAGCCTATTGTTTGTTATTTTAGGCCTTTGAAGCCTGTCTGCGGTCCCTCCTTCCACTAGTCCTCCACTGACCAGACCACTGCTGCCCGTGTACCCCTGGAACCAATTATAAAGTGCCTACAGCCAGCCCATTTTCTTATGTTAGGCCTTTGAAGCCTGTCTGCGGTCCCTACTTTAAATACTCCTCCACTGACCACCAAGCTGCCTGCCCGTGTATCCATGTAACCGCTGTAAAACTGCCATGAGCCTATTGTTTGTTATGTTAGGCCTTTGATAGCCTGTCTGCGGTCCCTACTTTAAATACTCCTCCACTCACCACCAAGCTGCCTGCCCGTCTATCCATGTAACCGCTGTAAAACTGCAATGAGCCTATTGTTTGTTATTTTAGGCCTTTGATAGCCTGTCTGCAGCCCCTACTTGCAATACTCCTCCACTGACCACACCAATGCTGCCTGTGTACCCCTGGAACCTATTTAAAAGTTCATAGAGCCTAGTTATATATTTTATTTACTATTAATAAGGCCATGATGGACTACGCTGTACCACGCTACAAGCTAACCAGTCGACACTTCTTTTGCGAGAAAAGCCATCCCAACCCTCCACCAGCATGTAGAAGACCGCATTGTCCATGCACTCTGGCAATCTGTGAGTACAAAGGTGCACCTGACAACAGACGCATGGACCTGTAGGCATGGCCACGGAAGATTACGTGTCCATTACGGCGCAATGGGTTAATGTGGTGGATGCATGGTCCACAGGGGACAGCCTACTAAGTCTGTCTGCAGTCCCTAATTCAAATTGTCCTCCACTGTCTAAATCGGAGCTTCCACCTTCTGGCTTTCGGCCTATAGTATCAGAAATTAAACTGCATTTGGCCTTCAACTTTGGTTAGGGCCTACTAACGGCTTCTGCCCCTCCCTGGTGTTGCCCTCAACTAAATAAAGCTGAGCTTCAACCTTCTGCTCCAAATTACCATTTTGAAAAATGCAATAGGCTTTTCCGGCCTACTAAAGGTGTCTGTCTGTGTGCCCCTGCCTGGTGTTGTCCTCAACTAAATAAAGCTGAGCTTCAACCTTCCGGCTCTCATTAAGTGGTTTTAAAAAAAAAAATGGTGGTTAGGGCCTACTAACGGCTTCTGCCCCTCCCTGGTGTTGCCCTCAACTAAATAAAGCTGAGCTTCAACCTTCTGCTCCAAATTACCATTTTGAAAAATGCAATAGGCTTTTCCGGCCTACTAAAGGTGTCTGTCTGTGTGCCCCTGCCTGGTGTTGTCCTCAACTAAATAAAGCTGAGCTTCAACCTTCCGGCTCTCATTAAGTGGTTTAAAAAAAAAAAATGGTGGTTAGGGCCTACTAACGGTTTCTGCCCCTCCCTGGTGTTGTCCTCAACTAAATAAAGCTGAGCTTCAACCTTCCGGCTCTCATTAAGTGGTTTTAAAAAAAAAAAATGGTGGTTAGGGCCTACTAACGGCTTCTGCCCCTCCCTGGTGTTGCCCTCAACTAAATAAAGCTGAGCTTCAACCTTCTGCTCCAAATTACCATTTTGAAAAATGCAATAGGCTTTTCCGGCCTACTAAAGGTGTCTGTCTGTGTGCCCCTGCCTGGTGTTGTCCTCAACTAAATAAAGCTGAGCTTCAACCTTCCGGCTCTCATTAAGTGGTTTAAAAAAAAAAATGGTGGTTAGGGCCTACTAACGGCTTCTGCCCCTCCCTGGTGTTGTCCTCAACTAAATAAAGCTGAGCTTCAACCTTCCGGCTCTCATTAAGTGGTTTTAAAAAAAACAAATGGTGGTTAGGGCCTACTAACGGCTTCTGCCCCTCCCTGGTGTTGCCCTCAACTAAATAAAGCTGAGCTTCAACCTTCTGCTCCAAATTACCATTTTGAAAAATGCAATAGGCTTTTCCGGCCTACTAAAGGTGTCTGTCTGTGTGCCCCTGCCTGGTGTTGCCCTCAACTAAATAAAGCTGAGCTTCAACCTTCTGCTCCAAATTACCATTTTGAAAAATGCAATAGGCTTTTCCGGCCTACTAAAGGTGTCTGTCTGTGTGCCCCTGCCTGGTGTTGTCCTCAACTAAATAAAGCTGAGCTTCAACCTTCCGGCTCTCATTAAGTGGTTTTAAAAAAAAAAAATGGTGGTTAGGGCCTACTAACGGCTTCTGCCCCTCCCTGGTGTTGCCCTCAACTAAATAAAGCTGAGCTTCAACCTTCTGCTCCAAATTACCATTTTGAAAAATGCTATAGGCTTTTCCGGCCTACTAAAGGTGTCTGTCTGTGTGCCCCTGCCTGGTGTTGCCCTCAACTAAATAAAGCTGAGCTTCAACCTTCTGCTCCAAATTACCATTTTGAAAAATGCAATAGGCTTTTCCGGCCTACTAAAGGTGTCTGTCTGTGTGCCCCTGCCTGGTGTTGCCCTCAACTAAATAAAGCTGAGCTTCAACCTTCTGCTCCAAATTACCATTTTGAAAAATGCAATAGGCTTTTCCGGCCTACTAAAGGTGTCTGCCCCTCCCTGGTGTTGTCCTCAACTGAACAAAGCTGAGCTTCCACATTCTGGCTTTCGCCCTATACTATCAGATATTAAACTGCATTTGGCCTACTAGTGTGGTTAGGCCCTTGAAACAGTGTCTGCTGCTCTTGGGTTTGCTACTCCACTGAACAAAGCAATGCCGCCTGTTTAGTCCTGTTACCAATTTTGAACTGCATGTAGCCTACTTTATTCTTTGGCCCTATATCTGTTTCCTCCTCATCCTGCCCATTGCCCAGCCACTGCTAAATGAGTCTGCTGGTACATTGACCTAGACCACTACATTCCCCTTGTACTCTACACAGCCAGAATCTGTCCCTGCTGAAAGTAAGGTTCCCCTTCCCGCATGTTATACCACCTTACACAGGGACAAAGAGGAAGGTGCAGATGAAAGTGCAGGTTCCTTCATCAGGTGGGGGGGCATACTCGTTGGCGACGTCACTGGCACAGGGCCCCTCAGAGTACGCAAAAGTGTCGCTGCTGGTGGGAGGCGCCCCCGCCATGCAAACACACCGCCGTACTTTGAGGGGCCCTGTGCCAGTGGCAATGCGAACGAGTGGGCCCCCCCCTGCTTGCTCAGGATCACAGCACTTGCAACTTTTAAATACTTACCTTTCCCTGCAACACCGCCGTGACGTAGTCCGCATTTCCTGGGCCCACGAAAAACTTGAGCCAGCCCTACTCCCCCCACAACTTTCCCCCAATTCCCTATGCCCAACTATTATTATACAGTTAATTAAGATTGGCAAGCTTCAGAAACAAGAATGGATGTTTTTGGCATTAAAATGGGCACTGTAGGTGTTTTCCTGGCCTCCACTCACTGCCGACTATGCTTCCCCATTGACTTGCATTGGGTTTCGTGTTTCGGTCGATCCCCGACTTTTAGCGATAATCGGCCGACTGCACTCGACTCGACTCTGGACAAAATCGGGTTTCCCAAAACCCTACTCGATCTTAAAAAAATGAAAGTCGCTCAACCCTACTCACAATCTACAAAGGATGGGTGAGGAAACAGTAGGTGAGGGTAGAGCTGGTCGTGCTCTATGTTCACAGACGGAAAAATGAAGCATATCTAGAAAAGAGCTCTGTTCCTACTGTGAAACATGGATGAGGCTCTGTTATGTTCTGGGGCTGCTTTGCTGCATCTGGCACAGGGTGTCTAGAATCTGTGCAGGATACTATGAAATCTCAAGACTATCAAGGGATTCTAGAGAGAAATTTTGATGCCCAGTGTCAGAAAGCTTGGTCTCAGTCGCAGGCCATGGGTCCTGCAACAGGATAATGACACAGCTAAAACACCCAAGAATGGCTAAGAGGAAAACATTGGACTATTCTGAAGTGGCTTTCTATGAGCCCTAACCTAAATCCTATTGAGTATCTTTGGAAAGACCAAAATTGGGTCAGAGATGAAAAAATAATTAAACTTACAAGTTTTGGTCGTTGCTGGTAAGTGGATTGAGAGTCCAAGCGGATGGTGACCTGGTATTCAGTTTATATAGGTAGCAGTGTCCAGAGAATGTGAGAACAGGATACACTGTAAATTGCAATAAGGGTTAATTATTCGTCTATCAACCTGCTGTGTATTTGAGAATATATGGAAATCCCGGTACCTGCAACGTGATTATGTTATACTCACTTTATTATCTGGACAGATAGTATGATGAGAGTGTAGTTCGGTATAGATGGGGCTGGAACTTGTATTTAGGGCATGCATGCCCAGTCATAGTTTATGATGGGCCCCATAAGATGCTCCATTCAAAATACGCCCCGTATAATGCTCCCTAAAGTTTATGATGGGCCCCCATAAGATGCTTCATACAAAAATATGCCCCATAATGCTGCACAAAAGTTGATTATGGCCCCATAAGATGCTCCATAAAAAATGTGCCCTATATAATGCTGCACAAAGGTTGATTATGGCCCCATAAGATGGTCCATAGAAACATTTGCCCCATATAATGCTGCATAAATGTTGATTATGGCCCCATAAGACGCTCCATAGAATATTGTGCTGCATATGCTGCTGTGTTTAAAAAAAAATTGACATACTCACCTCTCGTTGCTCAGGCCCCCGGCACTTGCAATATTCACCTGTCCCTGTTCCACCGCCGGGTGCCGCTGTGTCTTCCGGGTCCTCTGGCTGTGATGATCAGGCAGAGGGCACGCACTAAACACGTCATTGCGCCCTCTCACTTGAACGTTACAGCCAGAGGATGCGGAAGACGGAGCAGCGATTGGTGGTGGAATGGGGACAGGTGAATATCGCACAATGCTCACCCTTCCCCATCATACTCACCCTCCCGGCGCGGTCCCTGGCAGCTTCTCCGATGCGATGGTCTCTGGGCGTCGGCAGCTTGTTCCGGTGTTCAGTGGTCACTGGTATGGCTCATTAAAGTAATGAATATGCGCTCCACCCTATGGGAGTGAAGTCGCATCCATATTCATTACTTTAATGAGCGGTACCACGTGACCGCTGAACACAGGAAGAGCTACCGGCACCCAGAGAGCATCGCATCAGAGGAGCTGCCAAGGACGGCGCCGGGAGGGTGAGTATGATGTGACAGCTGCCGCTCCCCCCCCCCCGACCCCCTGGGACAACGACTCGAGTATAAGCCAAGAGGGGCACTTTCAGCCTAAAAAAATGGGCTGAAAATCATGGGCTTATACTCGAGTATATGCGGTGATCACTGGCCTTGGAGGATGTTCATTCAGTTGTTTAATTTTGTAGAAAAGAAAGCAGATCACAGACATGGCACAAAACTAAAGTAATTTCAAATGGCATCTTTCTGGCTGTAAGAAACACTAAAAGAAATCAAGAACATAAAATGTGGTAGTCAGTAATGGTTCCTTTTTTTAACAAAGCATAGGGAAAAAGTTATAGAATCACTCAATTCTGAGGGAAAAAAATATGGAATCATGAAAATCAAACAAACAAAAAACACTCCAAAACATCACTAGTATTTTGTTGCACCATCTCTGGCTTTTATAACAGCTTGCAGTCTCTGAGGCATGGACTTAATGAGTGGCAAACCGTACTCTTCATCAATCTGGCTCCCACTTTCTCTGTTTGCTGTTGCCAGATCAGCTTTGCAGGTTGGAGCCTTGTCATGGACCATTTTCTTCAACTTTCACCAAAGATTTTCAATTGGATTGAGATCCGGACTATTTGCAGGCCATGACATTGATCTTATGTGTCTTTTTTTTCAAGGAATGCTAGAGTTTTTGCTCTTTGGCAGGATGCACTATCATCTTGAAAAACGATTTCATTATCCCCAAACATCCTTTCAAATGATGGGATAAGAAAAGTGTCCAAAATATCCACATAAACTTGTTCATTTATTGAAGATGTAATGACAGCCATCTCCCCTGTGCCTTTACCTGACAAGCAGCCCCATATCATCAATGACTGTGGAAATTTGCATGTTCTCTTCAGGCAGTCACCTTTATAAATCTCATTGTAACGGCACCAAACAAAAGTTCCAGCATCATAACTTTGCCCAATGCAGATTCGTGATTCATCACTGAATATGACTTTCATCCAGTCATCCACAGTCCACGATTGCTTTTCCTTAGCCCACTGTAACCTTGTTTTTTTCTGTTTAGGTGTTAATGATGGCTTTCGTTTAGCTTTTCTGTATGTAAATCCCATTTCCTTTAGGCAGCTTCTTACAATTCGGTCACAGACGTTGACTCCATTTTCGACCCATTCGTTCCTCATTTGTTTTGTTGTGCATTTCCTGTTTTGGAGACATATTGCTTTAAGTTTCTGGTCTTGACGCTTTGATGTCTTTCTTGGTCTACCAGTATGTTTGCCTTTAACAACCTTCCCATGTTGTTTGTATTTGGTCCAGATTTTAGACATAGCGGACTGTGAACAACCTACATCTTTTGCAACATTGTGTGATGATTTACCCTCTTTTAAGAGTTTGATAATCCTCTCCTTTGTTTCAATTGACATCTCTCGTGTTGGGGCCATGATTCATGTTTGTCCACTTGGTGCAACAGCTCTCCAAGGTGTGATCACTTCTCTTTAGATGCAGACTAACGAGCAAATGTAATTTGATGCAAGTGTTAGTTTGGGGAATGAAAATTTATAGGGTGATTCCATAATTTTTTCCCTCAGAATTGAGTGACTCCATAATTTTTTCCCTGTGCTTGGTTAAAAAATTAACCATTACTGACTACCACATTTTTTTGTTCTTGATTTCTTTTAGTGTTTCTTAAAGCCAGAAAGTTGCCATTTGAAATTACTTTAGTTTTGTGCCATGTCTGTGATCTGCTTTTTTTCTACAAAATTAAACAACTGAATGAACATCCTCCAAGGCCAGTGATTCCATGCAAGCTCTGAATTTCAGTCATAGAGGTGGCTGTAACCACGTCCCTAACACTGACTGACAGCCGGCTCTACTGTGCATTAGTGCAGAGCTGACTGTCAGTCAGTACCAGGATGTGGTTACACCTGCCGCTCACAATGTACTGAGCAATGAGTGAAGCCGCGGCTCTATGACTGAAATCCGCAGCCTGCTGGGAGGAATAAAGTTAATTTTCTATGATAACCGGGCTTCTAGTGTGGCGGCCGCACAGCTTTAAAATGCTATTAAACTACAGACTAACCCCATATCTGCTGGTTAATAGCGTTTAGGGGCATGACAAGTCGCCTTCAATATGTTAAAATACAGTGACCAGTCTTGTTAGCCTTCAAAAAAATAAAAATCTACAACATGACCTACAGTATATTTCTGAAGAGCGCTTTGTGTAAAACCAGCTGTAATCAGAAAAGTGATATCTGATGACAATATGTAAGTGCAGCGCCCCAGAGTCCTGGTCGTGCAGTATCGTCACTCTACCACTAAGGGGAGTGATGGTACGTCTGATTGTACTAAAAGAGTTCACCTAACCAGGTAACACAGTCACACACTACACTTCACACTCCGGCCACCAGGGGGAGCAAAAGGTTCTATTTATTAGGCCACTCCTCACACTCTGGTAAAACTGGGGGTTGGATAGGAAGTTAGAGAGAAGCTGACTGGGTTTTGCCCAGGCAACATCCTGTGAGAGAGGGAGTTGCTGGGAAGATTCAGGGGGGTCCCTGTCAGGGGTGGGATCCTGACAGCGTCCTAGCATGAGACAGATTGTTACGGAACCGCGCCTGCACCTCATTGCGGCGGTATCTTAAGAAAGGACAAGAAGCGAAGTATATTGTGGAGAAGTGAGAAAACGAGATCACAGCACTAAGGAGATAATACCAGGAGGAGTCGTGCCCTAAGATCGAGGCAACATCCTTCTGAGGCGCGTAGCCGGTGGCCGGAACACCGAGGGAGTACTGGCTCTACGCATTACTCCAGATCACGGCAGGGCAGTTAACTCTAGGCTGGCTGTCTCACCTTTACACCTATGCAGACAACAGAGGCAATTGTGGGAGAGGGGCGTCTCTAGGGTCCCTATAAAAAAGCTCCAGGCCTACCCCATCATACGGGTGCGTCCTAGCCATACCAACTGGGGGACGGAGAGAGAGAACATCAGAAATAGATACAAGAGTTGTGAGGACTATTCCGTGGTGCTCAGCAGGGAGGTACTACAACACAAAGGCGCAAGTAGGAAGGCTACTGATTTCCACCTGTAAAGGGAACTCTGGATGTGCCTTCGGACCGGCCGGTCTCAGCTTGCCCTGTTAGCAGTGCTCTGGATTGTGGATGCTGAAGTCTACAGTAAAAGGTAAAGAGACTGCACAACCATTTATCTCTTGGATTTCTTATATTCACAGCTCAACACATTAAACTTGGTCTTCTTAAGACAAATGGCAGCACTGGTCAAATTTCTTCAGAGGGCGAGGGTCCACAGGGTGAATGGGAACTAGTCCAGACAGAACCTTCTGATCCTGGAAATATGCAGAACATGGTGGCATTTAATGTAAGTAAAACATTGAAGGATTGTCTCTCTCCTGTTAAAGGGAACCTGATAGCTGATCCACAGACAACATGTATTAGACTGTGGCAGCAAGATTTCAGCATCATATGTGTAACTGTGAAATACAGCGTAATTTCAGAGAAGAGCATTGGTTAATAACAGCTGTGGACTGAGGTGCATGGGACACTAGTTGGACAGGCAGGTTCCTGGCTTGCTTCTCGACTGACAGGTCTTTCCCTGCATGCATGTATAGGAAGAGAGCTGTCATTCCAGGGCAGAAGGTGGGCAGATGCCGCTGAGGACCAGCTAGTCCAACTAGTCCCATGCAGCTCGGTTGTTAAACTTCAGAGTCATTTATGACTGAGATCATATATCAAGTGCCTGATACACGTGGATCGGGCAGCATGTATCCGCTGTCAGGCTCCCTTTAATATTTTGTACATATCCGCAGAGTGAATATTGTTTCAAGGGAGTAAGACTATTGCTAGGCTGGGGGACCATTTTTATTCCTCCAGTAGGCAGCTGGTGAGGAGGAATGGTAAAAGATTATGGTCACAGATGTGCAGTACAGTGCACGCAAGGCTATCATCATATACTGTGATGTAAAATAAAAACACAGCACAGAGAGCTGTGTAAATACCTCATACATGCATGTCATATACCCCTGGGGTTCACATACCACGATTTGAGAATCTAGAATCCAGGAGAGAAGTATTAATAATGGGGGGAAAATGACATTTATTATCCATTTTATTCATAATTAAAGGTAGTGTGTATTATCACCTCAGATTATCATCAAACGACGCCCAGGCTTGTATGTGGTCAATCTACTGCTTCCAAGTGCCTTCCTGATGTTAATAGATATCTTCAGTTTCAACCTTCCACCACACGGTATGGACCGAGCCACCTTTAAAATGACCTTGCTGTTGGGATATATGGTATTTATTCTCATCATAAATGATTTGCTGCCTGCTACATCCAGTGGAACACCACTTATAGGTAAGAGCTATAATGATTGTCATTTTTTTTTACCATTTGTTGAATTTTTCATGGGTTACTTTTTTCCAACTGTTTAATGTGAACCTAGCAGTTTAATCATGTTATCCAAACATCAGGAAGCATGAAGCAGACACTGACTGCTTTATTGATGCAGTGTATGTTTTACTTTGAAAGGGAATCTGTCAGTAGTATCAACCCTCCTAAGCCACCTCTATGGGCATGCAGTAAACAAAAAAGTGCACTCTGTAGTGCTAAAGCATATCAATATGAAATATATGAAACATGAATACCAATACTGCTTCTGGAAACTAGGAACAATTGAGATGCTTAGCACATAATTTGACCAATCCATGCATGCCCAGCAACCAATGACAAGTTGGTCTCAAAACTGCTGGGTCCTAACGTGTCTAGTGTGAATACCTCTCTAAGACTGAATATAGAATAGATAGGCATTCACACTAGACACTTTATGACCCATGACTGACAGTTTGCTCTCCTAATCTACATGTCTTACACTGGTAACTCCCCTTTTAATTTAAAATAGGCTCTGGAGGCAGATTCTCATTGAGAACTGTGCCCCGCCTATAAATCTTAACAGCTCATACACACATTAGGAGAAACGTGGATTTCTCTGATATAACACATCGGATCAAATATATCAATGTACCACTTTATTCAACTTTTTTTTATGACCTACCAGGCCATATAGACGGCTTAGGAGTGTTGATCCTACTGACAGATTGACTTTAAATTCTACAGCATTTCCAAGAAAATATACTTTGAGAAGCCAAATTGGGACTATGCCTCTTGGATTACTAGGTCTGAGACAGGTCCCCAGCAGCTAATTCTCAGTCCACTTTCTCATGACTGACAAGCCACTCTGTATACAAGAGTATAATGCGAGAAAATAATTTTAATTGCAATCCATAGTCAAATATATGATGTTTCAGTCTATTGTAGACCTTCTTCAGACAAACAGATTGCCCATAGAGTATGTGACACAAAAAGATGCAGAAAACTTGTATGAAGTGCAGCACAAGGTGGTAGTGGAATCTCACTTCAGGTATGGCACATATGCAAGCCATATACTCCTTGCGACAGAGCTCTTTTCCTGTCCCTAATGCCAGGGGCACCCTAGCTATCCCTGCTCGCCGGATTACTTCTGATGGTAAATACACTGGGGCCACGTACCTTGCCGACTCCTGAATCAGCCCTATATCTGTCCCCCCTTCCCCACCCAGGGAAGTGGGGAATAATAGTATATATATATATATATATATATATATATATATATATATATATATATATTATATGTAGTAGAGCATCGGGTGGTTTCGTCAAACTCAATTTGACAGGTGGACACGCCCCTATCAAAGTGTATCAAAGTGTGTAACCCCTCCCTGTCAGCCAGCTGTCCTCCTTGTCTGGCTGTCCCCTTTTGATATAGTTTAATTTGTTAATGCGGTGAATGTTATCCCAGTAATTGTTTTATATTAGTTGATTATATGCTATATTAAGAGTAGTCTTATTTGATAATCCGCTGATAGGGAGAGTGAGGCTGTGTTTCTACAGTATTATTCTGCTGTGAGCTTGAATGATTCTAGTACTATAATTGCTAACAGATGCTAAGAGTTTCTGTGATGGAGATACAAACATTCCACTAGCTAGCAGCTGTTAAAATGTATCTGTACTGATCACTAACCAGACAGCCAGGCTTTCTGTGCTGGAGATACAAACATTCCACACAAGCAGTGTTAAATAGGCATCATACGGATACCGTAGTGAGTATAAAATGTATTAAATTGATTACTGATACTCTTCCAACAAATTGATAATGATATCAAAAGTGTATTATTTTATTTATAGTCCCAATAATATTTATTCTCTTTTATTGACATTTTCATAAACCTATAGTCCCAATAATATTTATTTGACCAGCAGATAATTAATTAAAATCGCATAAAGCGTGTTAAATAGACAGCGCACGGACACCGCAGTGAATCAAAATGTATTAAATTGATTACTGATACTCTTCCAACAAATTGATAATAATATCATAAGTGTATTATTTTATTTATAGTCCCAGTAATATTTATTCTCTTTTATTGACATTTTCATAAACCTATAGTCCCAATAATATTTATTTGACCAGCAGATAATTAATTAAAATCACATAAAGCGTGTTAAATAGACAGCGCACGGACACCGCAGTGAATCAAAATGTATTAAATTGATTACTGATACGCTTCCAACAAATTGATAATAATATCATAAGTGTATTATTTTATTTATAGTCCCAGTAATATTTATTCTCTTTTATTGACATTTTCATAAACCTATAGTCCCAATAATATTTATTTGACCAGCAGATAATTAATTAAAATCGCATAAAGTGTGTTAAATAGACATCACACCAAAATCATAGTGAATCAAAATGTATTAAATTGATTACTGATACGAGACTCACATGACATCTCATGGCTGCTGTCAGCAGCTGTGTGCCTGGTGTGCCTGACCCCCCTCCCCCTTTCTGAGATCCCAGACAGATGATCAAAACACAGAAAGCTTTATCAGAGATTTAGAGTCTGTATAATTATCGGACTTCAGTATCGCTGTAAGCTGCAGACTGCCCATTTGATAATAAATTGTTATCAAAGTGTCAGCAAAATGTATTAAATTGATTACTGATACTCTTCCAACAAATTGATAATGATATCAAAAGTGTATTATTTTATTTATAGTCCCAATAATATTTATTCTCTTTTATTGACATTTTCATAAACCTATAGTCCCAGTAATATTTATTTGACCAGCAGATAATTAATTAAAATCGCATAAAGTGTGTTAAATAGACATCACACCAAAATCATAGTGAATCAAAATGTATTAAATTGATTACTGATACGATTCCAACAAATTGATAATAAATTGTTATCAAAGTGACAGCAAAGTATATTAAATAGATAACACACCAAAATCATAGTGTATCAAAGTGTATTATTTTATTTATAGTCCCAATAATATTTATTCTCTTTTATTGACATTTTCATAAACCTATAGTCCCAATAATATTTATTTGACCAGCAGATAATTAATTAAAATCGCATAAAGTGTGTTAAATAGACATCATACGGATACCGTAGTGAGTATAAAATGTATTAAATTGATTACTGATACGATTCCAACAAATTGATAATAAATTGATATCAAAGTGGCAGCAAAGCATATTAAATAGATAACACACCAAAATCATAGTGTATCAAAGTGTATTATTTTATTTACAGTCCCAATAATATTTATTCTCTTTTATTGACATTTTCATACACCTATAGTCCCAATAATAGGGCATATTATGTATATTCTGTGTTTATGCATCATTATTTCATACTGTGATTCTCATTTTATGAGCTTTATAACACAGCAGACTGATTTACGGACATATTATGTATAATTATTAGTTAATTGGCCAGTCATTTATGAGTTTTTCATACGTATCACAGAAAGATTTTAGTTCGATCTGATTTAAAATCATATACTTCAGCGATAATGTCAGGTGTTGGATAGGCATTTATCAGTTTTTCATACGTATCACAGAAAGATTTTAGCTTGATCTGTGCGAGTTTGCGGGCAAATTATGTATATTCTGTGTTTATGCATCATTATTTCATACTGTGATTCTCATTTTATGAGTTTTATAACACATCAAACTGATTTACAGCTATATTATGTATAATTATTTTAGAATGAAGCAGGCCCAGAGACGCCCCAACCTGTACAGATAATGTTCAGTGTTAGTGTGATACAGCATTGTGTTATTATTCCAGGCTGTAACATTTCTATTCCCACAATTTCAACGATCTCTTGATTTTTATCAGAGTCGGTATTCACATATAATAACAATAATAATAATAATAACCATCGGTGATATTATGTATATCATGTGTTTTTGACAGGTATAAAACGGTTATTTTATACATGACTGGTATATGAATATAAAAAGTAAAAATCATCACATGTACAATTAATATACATCATTACACTTCTTACAAAATAGATAATATACAGTATATAGTTCAGTGATAATTGTTACAGTATTTTATTTTCCCGGTGTTACTTTTGTTCATGTATTACCGGATTCTTCTGCAGTTGTGATTCTCACCTTTCTATATAAATAGTGCAATAATTCACAGTCACGGCCAGTTTTCCGTTAAAAATATGAATATTATTGAATATAATGTTTTACATATGTTACAGTATTTTATTTTCCATGCAAAAATCCATCTTTGTGCTGATGGCGGCATCAACATTTTGCCATTATAAGTTTATGGTTCTGTAAAGAGAGAGGAGAATTGCAGAACGGAGATGGAGGCAGTCACACACAACACACAGAACACATGCACAACAAACACACATAACATACAGAACACACACAACACATACAACACACACAACAAACACACACAACATACAGAACACACACAACACATACAACACACACAACAAACATACACACACAACATTCAGAACACACACACAACACATGCAACACACACAACAAACATACACACACAACATACAGAACACACACACAACACATACAACACACACAACAAACATACACACACAACAAACATACACACACAACATACAGAACACACACACAACACATACAACACACACAACAAACATACACACACAACAAACATACACACACAACAAACATACACACACAACAAACATACACACACAACATACAGAACACACACACAACACACACAACAAACATACACACACAACAAACATACACACACAACATACAGAACCATAAACTTATAATGGCAAAATGTTGATGCCGCCATCAGCACAAAGATGGATTTTTGCATGGAAAATAAAATACTGTAACATATGTAAAACATTATATTCAATAATATTCATATTTTTAAAGGAAAACTCTCCATGGGTGAGAATAGTGTACATTCAGAAGCTGCAAAGAGAAGTGGCCATGAGTGCAGCGGTAATGCTCAGTGAGCTGCGGGTACGCTCACATCTTGTGCCGCACTACCTTATATGTTTTGTTTGCGGCAGTTCAGAGAAACCCAAAAAAACCATACTACAAGACCGCATGTATTTATGTTACACAGCATGGTGTAGACTGGATAGAAATGTAACAAAGCTTTAAAAGTATACATAAGTTAGACTTCTTTGAATAAAAATAATTTGTCTTATATTATTCACTGAAAGGAAGCAAAATTTACGGTATACATAGAACGACAAAGAGCTGAAACAAACTATAACTAAAAGTCAAATTATAAAGAAATTAAGATTTATTATCTGCAAAAAGTGGAGAAACAAACTTTGAATGTTTTGTAATTGTAATATTCAGGAGTCTGCACATTTATGTTACTTGGTGACTCTAAAACCCTATCTTGGGAGCAGAAATAATTGTAATGACTAACAAAATCCAAGGGAAAAAAAATAAAATAAAAAAAAATAAAAATAAATAAATAAATAAAAATAACTGAGTGTAACAATTGCCAAGTAGTAGAAACAGTAAATGATTTTACAATATCACCCAAACAACCAGCTAGGTCATTATTCTTTATTTTAATTATGTTTTAACTTTGTACATGTTTTTTTTTTTTTTTTTTCCATGACAGAAAAATCTACAAACATTGAATTCAAGAAGGCTGTGTGCAAATAGCCCGCACAGACAACTGTGAAATTAATATGTGATAAAATAATGTAGAATTAAAGAAAGATGGAGATGAAGCTCAACTCTTCAGAAAATGCAGAACCATGACCCCATGTTAGAGGGTATTAGTAACATTAACCAGTTACATACAAGTTAAAAGCATGAATCATTAGCTGTATGTTATAAAATATGCCAAACGTTATTATATTCACTAATCCAGTAAGTTCCAAATTTCTACACATGGTGTTTATTGTAGAGATCCATAAACCCACTGCATAAGCCTTTTTCACATTATCATCAAGGATAATTTTCATCATTTTTGTTTTATAACTGGAGCGGCCAATTCTGTAGCATTATTCTTTCCATAACTATTATGTGGAAAAGCTTGATAGAATCCCCTTAGACCCCATTAAAATCAATGGTGTATGTCCGGATTTGAAAGTAGCTATTTGGCTCTATTTTAAGCTACAGATATTACAATAGTCTGAACAGAGCCTAAGATGTAACTTCATATGAAACTACTGTGATACATTATAAATTACAAAATAGTTTTGAAGCTTTGTGTAGAAATATATCAGACAAAGAATATAAAACTACTAGACACTCTAAAAGGATAGTTAAACACAACCCCTGGACACGCTGAAAAATTATGCTGGCACTGGACAATTCATTTGCCCATATTTATATAGAAAAGGTAAGAATCACAACTGAAGAAGACGCCGATAATACACGAACAAAAGTAGCATCAGGAAAATAAAAAAAAAATAAAATAATAAAAAATAAAAATAAAACTGTAACATAAGTAAAACATTATATTCAATAATATTCATATTTTTAACGGAAAACTGGCCGTGACTGAATTATTGCACTATTTATATAGAAAGGTGAGAATCACAACTGCAGAAGAATCCGGTAATACATGAACAAAAGTAACACCGGGAAAATAAAATACTGTAACAATTATCACTGAACTATATACTGTATATTATCTATTTTGTAAGAAGTGTAATGATGTATATTAATTGTACATGTGATGATTTTTACTTTTTATATTCATATACCAGTCATGTATAAAATAACCGTTTTATACCTGTCAAAAACACATGATATACATAATATCACCGATGGTTATTATTATTATTATTATTGTTATTATATGTGAATACCGACTCTGATAAAAATCAAGAGATCGTTGAAATTGTGGGAATAGAAATGTTACAGCCTGGAATAATAACACAATGCTGTATCACACTAACACTGAACATTATCTGTACAGGTTGGGGCGTCTCTGGGCCTGCTTCATTCTAAAATAATTATACATAATATGGCTGTAAATCAGTTTGATGTGTTATAAAACTCATAAAATGAGAATCACAGTATGAAATAATGATGCATAAACACAGAATATACATAATTTGCCCGCAAACTCGCACAGATCAAGCTAAAATCTTTCTGTGATACGTATGAAAAACTGATAAATGCCTATCCAACACCTGACATTATCGCTGAAGTATATGATTTTAAATCAGATCGAACTAAAATCTTTCTGTGATACGTATGAAAAACTGATAAATGACTGGCCAATTAACTAATAATTATACATAATATGTCCGTAAATCAGTCTGCTGTGTTATAAAGCTCATAAAATGAGAATCACAGTATGAAATAATGATGCATAAACACAGAATATACATAATATGCCCTATTATTGGGACTATAGGTGTATGAAAATGTCAATAAAAGAGAATAAATATTATTGGGACTGTAAATAAAATAATACACTTTGATACACTATGATTTTGGTGTGTTATCTATTTAATATGCTTTGCTGCCACTTTGATATCAATTTATTATCAATTTGTTGGAATCGTATCAGTAATCAATTTAATACATTTTATACTCACTACGCTATCCGTATGATGTCTATTTAACACACTTTATGCGATTTTAATTAATTATCTGCTGGTCAAATAAATATTATTGGGACTATAGGTTTATGAAAATGTCAATAAAAGAGAATAAATATTATTGGGACTATAAATAAAATAATACACTTTGATACACTATGATTTTGTTGTGTTATCTATTTAATATACTTTGCTGTCACTTTGATAACAATTTATTATCAATTTGTTGGAATCGTATCAGTAATCAATTTAATACATTTTGATTCACTATGATTTTGGTGTGATGTCTATTTAACACACTTTATGCGATTTTAATTAATTCTCTGCTGGTCAAATAAATATTACTGGGACTATAGGTTTATGAAAATGTCAATAAAAGAGAATAAATATTATTGGGACTATAAATAAAATAATACACTTTTGATATCATTATCAATTTGTTGGAAGAGTATCAGTAATCAATTTAATACATTTTGCTGACACTTTGATAACAATTTATTATCAAATGGGCAGTCTGCAGCTTACAGCGATACTGAAGTCCGATAATTATACAGACTCTAAATCTCTGATAAAGCTTTCTGTGTTTTGATCATCTGTCTGGGTTCTCAGAAAGGGGGAGGGGGGTCAGGCACACCAGGCACACAGCTGCTGACAGCAGCCATGAGATGTCGTGTGAGTCTTGTATCAGTAATCAATTTAATACATTTTGATTCACTATGATTTTGGTGTGATGTCTATTTAACACACTTTATGCGATTTTAATTAATTATCTGCTGGTCAAATAAATATTATTGAGACTATAGGTTTATGAAAATGTCAATAAAAGAGAATAAATATTACTGGGACTATAAATAAAATAATACACTTATGATATTATCAATTTGTTGGAAGCGTATCAGTAATCAATTTAATACATTTTGATTCACTGCGGTGTCCGTGCGCTGTCTATTTAACACGCTTTATGCGATTTTAATTAATTATCTGCTGGTCAAATAAATATTATTGGGACTATAGGTTTATGAAAATGTCAATAAAAGAGAATAAATATTATTGGGACTATAAATAAAATAATACACTTTTGATATCATTATCAATTTGTTGGAAGAGTATCAGTAATCAATTTAATACATTTTATACTCACTACGGTATCCGTATGATGCCTATTTAACACTGCTTGTGTGGAATGTTTGTATCTCCAGCACAGAAAGCCTGGCTGTCTGGTTAGTGATCAGTACAGATACATTTTAACAGCTGCTAGCTAGTGGAATGTTTGTATCTCCATCACAGAAACTCTTAGCATCTGTTAGCAATTATAGTACTAGAATCATTCAAGCTCACAGCAGAATAATACTGTAGAAACACAGCCTCACTCTCCCTATCAGCGGATTATCAAATAAGACTACTCTTAATATAGCATATAATCAACTAATATAAAACAATTACTGGGATAACATTCACTGCATTAACAAATTAAACTATATCAAAAGGGGACAGCCAGACAAGGAGGACAGCTGGCTGACAGGGAGGGGTTACACACTTTGATACACTTTGATAGGGGCGTGTCCACCTGTCAAATTGAGTTTGACGAAACCACCCGACGCTCTACTACATATATATATATATATATATATATATATATATATATATATATATATATATATATATATATATATATATATATATATAACAGACTAACAAGGGAGGACTTACAGGGATAAATGAAATACCAAACATATAAATTTGCACTCTCAAACAACGGAGAGGAACACCAGGGAGAAAGAGTAGGTAAACCAAATAGGAGAGGATGAGGATTTACACACAGCGAAAACACCAAGCAGCGGTCACATATCAACAATCCAAATGCCTCTGTCAACAACAGACACCTCCACTCCACACCAGGCAGTCCAAGACTAACACTGATAATCCAGATTACCAGAGGCAAGTATATATAGGAGAGGGGAGTGGACAATACTGAACAGCTGAGATCATGCGAGCAGGAAAGCTACAGAGACTTTTAGCTGAGCAGTTAACCCCTGCACTGCTAACAGAAAACTGCACCGTTTAATATGAAGGTGAAATGCTTCTGATCAGTGCAGGAGTGCGGGAAATAACATGCTGCATGAAAAGAGACTCTGATAAATCTACTTTGTCATTATTAACAGTCATCACTACTCCTACGGGTTAGCATCACCTATTCTTCCATTCACTCCTAGTTAGGCTTAACTTAACTTTCTCTTCCTACTCAACTAAGGCTAAGTTACAGTGCTATACTGAACTGAAAAATCAGCTATTGAACTGATATTCAAAGGAGGCTGAAGATGTAGATATGAAGACTCTGTCATTCCATCTCTTTTCCCCGGCAGCGTCGCCTCCTCCTGCTTGAGTGAAAACTTCTTTGCTGTGTCACTTTAGGCAAATTAACTGTCAGTCAAGCAGGAAGAAGTGGCGCTGGGTGGGAGGAATAGAGCTGGAGTGACAGATGATTCGGATCTACAGATATGTCCCTTCAGTCTCATTTGCATATTGATAAAAATGCTGATTTTTCAGTAACAGAGGAACGGACTGCCATGTAAAGGTATTGCTGGACATGTCTTTGAAAGAGCTACATGCAATATAATTAGTTTAGGGGTAAAATCCTGCTGACATATACCCTTCAACGTATGTACCATTTTTTATTCTTTCCTACAGGTATTTATGTGTCAATGTGCCTGGCATTACTAGTTATTGGATTGTTTGAAACAGTCTTTATTATGAATATTTTGTATAAAGGTTACTTGACAAGTCCACATGTGCCAATCTGGTTACAATCATTAGTCCTCCACTATGTTTCTCTTGTGGTTTGCTACAAAACACAAGTTAATTCTGACACAGAAGAACAGCAGAATACCATCTGTGAAGCTGCAGGTTTGTATGATTTTCTGTCAGAGTGATAGTGTGAATTAAATAAAAAAATATATTTTATTAAGATAAATATTATTCCAAGTTTATTTTAGGTAAGAAAAAATATAGTATAGCTTGGATAAAACAAAATCTCAGTGTATCACTTTCTAGATAAATATTAAAATTCTGAATATTCAATACTTCTCAGATTTTAATGTCATAAGAACAAAATAAAGGATCTTACCAATTTTGTGAAAAAGCACAGGCATAGGAGACTGAGAAATCCACTATATGCTGCAATATTGTTAGTGTAGTACAACAATGACCCAAAACATACAGCCAAGGCAACAAAGGAGTGGCTAAAAAAGAAGCACATTAAGGTCATGGAGTGGCTTAGCGAGTCTCCAGACCTTAATCCCATAGAAAACTTATGGAGGGAGATGAAGCTCTGAGTTGTCAACGACAGCCTCAAAATCTTAATGATTTAGAGATGATCTGCAAAGAGGAGTGGACCAAAATCCCTCCAGACATGTGCGCAAACCTCATCATCAACTACAAAAAACATCTGACTGCTGTGCTTGCCAACAAGGGTTTTGCCACCAAGTATTAAGTCTTGTTTGCCAGAGGGATCAAATACTTATTTCTCACTACAAAATGCAAATAAATTTATATATAACTTATACAATGTGATTTTCTGGATTTTATTTTTGATATTCGATCTCTCAATGTTAAAATTAACCTACCCTTAAAATCATAGACTATTCATGTCTTTGTCAGTGGGCAAACTTACAAAATGAGAAAGTGATCAAATAATTATTTCCTACAGTGTATATTCTAAACATGCTTCATGGCTGTTTGTAAGGTGGATTGACATACAGATAGCAAAAGGCTGCAGAATACATGTGGCATGTACGGTTCTCAAATTGCACTTGCAAAATAGGTTTACATAAATAGACAGGCACAGTTAAATTTAAACAAAATTCAACCCTTTTCCCAAAATAATTTGATGAGAAATGCAAAAGTACTGTAGGTACGCATTCAAAAAAGCCAGAACCTGCAACAGGGTTGTGTATCCGTGTGAAGTGAACAATTGTAAAATTTGTAAAACAGCTGTGAAAATAAATGTTTGCTGCACTCACACTTTGGGAGCTAGACAGTCACAGTTGAATGTCTGGAGCTTTGAAAATTTTATTTTATAGTTAAAAAAACAAAAATACTGTATATACTTGAGTATAAGCTGACCCGAGTATAAGCCGAGGTACCTAATTTTACCTCAAAAAACGGGAAAACCTATTGACTCGAGTATACGCCGAGGGGAGAGATGCAGCAGCTACTGGGTCCGCAAGTCTCCCCTCTCCCTGCGAGTCTCCCCTCTCCCTGTCGATCCGCGAGTCTCCCACGGAGGTGTTTCTTACCCACTTCTACACAGCAGCAGTGGCGGCGAGTCTCCCCTCTCCCCTCGGTCTGTGAGTCTCCCACGGGGGTGTTTGTAACTCACTTCTACACAGCAGCAGCAGTGGAGCAGCGCCATCCTGTCATGTATGGAGTCCTGGAGGTAGCGGTTAAAGTATGGAGCAGCAGTAGCAGTCGTGAAGGCAAGCAGTAGCCGTACAGCAGGTGGAGGTTGCGGACGGCCTGTATTTTCGTTGCGCACAGGTCACTTCTGGTCCCGCTCATTATGGCTTATGAATATTTGTGACGTCACCGGAAGTGAAGTGTGCAGCACTGAAAATACAGGCTGCCCGCAATCTCCACCTGCCATATGGCTACCGCTTGCCTCCACGACTGCTACTGCTGCTCCATACCGCCGGGACTCCATACATGACAGGATGGCGCTTTTCCGCCACTACCGCTTGCTCCATAGGTTACTGGCTCGCCGCTACCTCAATACATGCCAGAATTGCGCTGCTCCGCCACTGCTGCTGTGAAGGAGGGGGTAAGAATCACCCCTGGGGAAGAGACACAGACCGGGGGAGACAGACCGGTGGGGGTGACGAGAGACAGACCGGTGGGGGTGACTCGAGTATAAACCGAGCGGGGCACTTTCAGCCTTAAAAAATGGGCTGAAAATCTCGGCTCATACTCGAGTATATACGGTATTCTCTTCAGAAAAAAGAATTGCACAGGAAATGCAAAAAGTAAGTACAGTCACTTGTGACAACCAAGTGCACGGTCTGACTGATACGGATTTCATTTTTTATTTTCTATAAAATGTATTGTGCCAATTGTGTAATTGTCATTCGAGTGGAGTCCGACTCATTGACTTGCATGGCCGAGTGCGAGCTGAATATCTGATCAAACTCGGACATGCAGCAATTTTTTAGAATAACACGGGGACGAGTGCTATCCGTCAAAACTACGGATAGCACTCATCCAAATATTACGGTCGTCTGCATTAGCCCTAACTCTGCGGTCATTTGAATCTCTGTATAAATTTGCAGACTACTACTTTCATTTTCTTCACAGCTCCAATTTTTTAGTACATTACTGCCTGGAGCATTTGTCCAATGTTTAAAGGCTTTCTCTTCCTAAATATCGATTACTGAGTTGTGAGCACTGGCATCTTCTCACTATGTTAAATCACGCTAAAATGGCTGCTGCATTTTCTGCCTAGCCTTTTATACAGATCATGATTGTCCCTCCTGATTGGCTGTGCTGGATCATGTGAAGTGATAACTGCATGGCATTATGGAGAAGCCTGTGCTGTCAGGCCTGAACTCATGTCAGCCTTCTATGACTGATGCAGTCTTCTGCACTGTGCGAAAAAGCAGCTGGCATTTTTTTGACAATTCATGCAAATTGAATTACAGACTGTGTAATTTCATTGGGACCTACAAATTTCATGAAACTATTATTTGATTTCCATCTAATCTATCTGCTCTTCTCTCCTTTTTTTATTAGTACACACACCACGGATTTACGACACTTCCAAGCTTAAAATTATTTGAAACTAGATGGCAGCCCGATTCTAAAGAATCGGGAGTCTAGAATCCATATATACTTTATTTATTCAAATGTAAGAATAATACAATTAATAAATAATAGTAAGAAAGAACAAAAAATGGCTGCACTCACCAGCTCTTGACAATTCTTGACAGTACGGCACATTTCTGATTGGTCGCTCGCGGCAGGCGGCAACCAATCAGAAAAGTGCCGCGCACCACGAAGGCATATATCTTTGTCCACCCTGAGCGGGTGTAGGACGCTGGTGACGTCACTTATCTCCGGACATTATCTCCGGACAAAGCCACGGAAGTTGGCACAAATTGCCGGAAGTAGTATTCTAGGCAATTATATATTAGATTTTAATGTTATCAGTGTTTACCTTTGAACGTTTATATTGTATTGTCCTGTCACCAGCCATGTGTACGATTATCGGCCGAAAGCCTCTCTGGAACCAATAATCACCCCATGTAAAGGTATCTTTATAAGTTAAAGATTCAGAATACTATGACTTTTATCATATCCTGAACAGTCAAGTTTTTTATGAACCGTTAAGGTTTTCTGGTTGAAGTAAAAAAAACTCTGAGTGTTTACAGTTTGTGTGCTCTGCCTGGGGCCCCATGTTCTGCCTGGGGCCCCTGTGCTCTGCCTGGGGCCACTGTGCTCTGCCTGGGGCCCCATATGCTGCCTGGGGCCCCTGTGCTCTGCCTGGGGCCCCATATGCTGCCTGGGGCCCCTGTGCTCTGCCTGGGGCCCCATAGGCTGCCTGGGGCCCCTGTGCTCTACCTGGGACCACTGTGCTCTGCCTGGGGCCCCATATGCTGCCTGGGGCCCCTGTGCTCTGCCTGGGGCCCCTGTGCTCTGCCTGGGGCCCCATGTTCTGCCTGGGGCCACTGTGCTCTGCCTGGGGCCCCATAGGCTGCCTGGGGCCCCTGTGCTCTGCCTGGGGCCACTGTGCTCTGCCTGGGGCCCCATATGCTGCCTGGGGCCCCTGTGCTCTGCCTGGGGCCCCATATGCTGCCTGGGGCCCCTGTGCTCTGCCTGGGGCCCCTGTGCTCTGCCTGGGGCCCCATGTTCTGCCTGGGGCCCCTGTGCTCTGCCTGGGGCCACTGTGCTCTGCCTGGGGCCCCATGTTCTGCCTGGGGCCACTGTGCTCTGCCTGGGACCACTGTGCTCTGCCTGGGGCCCCATATGCTGCCTGGGGCCCCTGTGCTCTGCCTGGGGCCACTGTGCTCTGCCTGGGGCCCCATATGCTGCCTGGGGCCACTGTGCTCTGCCTGGGGCCCCATATGCTGCCTGGGGCCACTGTGCTCTGCCTGGGGCCCCATATGCTGCCTGGGGCCCCTGTGCTCTGCCTGGGGCCCCTGTGCTCTGCCTGGGGCCCCATGTTCTGCCTGGGGCCCCTGTGCTCTGCCTGGGGCCACTGTGCTCTGCCTGGGGCCCCTGTGCTCTGCCTGGGGCCCCATATGCTGCCTGGGGCCACTGTGCTCTGCCTGGGGCCCCTGTGCTCTGCCTGGGGCCCCATATGCTGCCTGGGGCCCCTGTGCTCTGCCTGGGGCCCCATATGCTGCCTGGGGCCCCTGTGCTCTGCCTGGGGCCCCTGTGCTCTGCCTGGGGCCCCATGTTCTGCCTGGGGCCCCTGTGCTCTGCCTGGGGCCACTGTGCTCTGCCTGGGGCCCCATATGCTGCCTGGGGCCCCTGTGCTCTGCCTGGGGCCCCATATGCTGCCTGGGGCCCCTGTGCTCTGCCTGGGGCCACTGTGCTCTGCCTGGGGCCCCATAGGCTGCCTGGGGCCCCTGTGCTCTGCCTGGGTCCACTGTGCTCTGCCTGGGGCCCCATATGCTGCCTGGGGCCCCTGTGCTCTGCCTGGGGCCACTGTGCTCTGCCTGGGGCCCCATATGCTGCCTGGGGCCCCTGTGCTCTGCCTGGGTGTAGGACACTGGTGACGTCACTTATCTCCGGACATTAGCTCCGGACATTAGCTCTGGACAAAGCCACGGAAGTTGGCACAAATTGCAGGAAGTAGTATTCTAGGCAATTATATATTAGATGGGCATTTCCTGAAGGAAATACATGGTGCTTGAACAGCGCTACCAGCTTTACAGCAGCACTTTTCACACACGGGACTGGGGGGCGCGCTTACTTTTGCACCCGGGGCCGGGGGCGCGCTTACTTTTGCACCCGGGGGCGCACTTACTTTTGCACCCGGAGGCGCACTTACTTTTGCACCCGGGGGCGCACTTACTTTTGCACCCGGGGGCGCACTTACTTTTGCACCCGGGGGCGCACTTACTTTTGCACCCGGGGGCGCACTTACTTTTGCACCCGGGGGCGCACTTACTTTTGCACCCGGGGGCGCACTTACTTTTGCACCCGGGGGCGCACTTACTTTTGGGGCCGCACTTACTTTTGGTGGGCGGGGCTCCTCGGCCTCCGATTTGGTTGGTGGGGCCCCTCGTCCTCCGATTTGGTGGGTGGGGACCCTCGGCCTCCGATTTGGTGGGCGGGGACCCTCGGCCTCCGATTTGGTGGGCGGGGACCCTCGGCCTCCAATTTGGTGGGCGGGGACCCTCGACCTCCGATTTGGTGGGCGGGGACCCTCGGCCTCCGCTTTGGTGGGCGGGGCCCCTCGGCCTCCGATTTGGTGGGCGGGGTCCCTCTGCCTTCGATTTGGTGGGCGGGGACCCTCGGCCTCCGCTTTGGTTGGCGGGGCCCCACGGCCTCCGATTTGGTGGGCGGGGTCCCTCTGCCTGCACTTTGGTGGGCGGGGCCGCTCGGCCTTCGATTTGGTGGGCGGGGCTCCTCGGCCTCCGATTTGGTTGGTGGGGCCCCTCGGCCTCCGATTTGGTGGGCGGGGCCCCTTATCCTCCGATTTGGTGGGCGGGGACCCTCGGCCTCCGATTTGGTGGGCGGGGACCCCTGGCCTCCGATTTGGTGGGCGGGGCCCCTCGGCCTCCGATTTGGTTGGCGGGGACCCTCGGCCTCCGATTTGGTGGGTGGGGACCCTCGGCCTCCGATTTGGTGGGCGGGGACCCTCGGCCTCCGATTTGGTGGGCGGGGCCCCTCGGCCTCCGATGTGGTGGTCGGGGCCCCTCGGCCTCCGCTTTGGTGGGCGGGGCCGGGCCCCTCGGCCTCCGCTTTGGTGGGTGGGGCCCGTCGGCCTCCGATTTGGTGGACGGGGCCCCTTGGCCTCCGATTTGGATGGTGTGGACCCTCGGCCTCCGATTTGGTGGGCGGGGACCCTCGGCCTCCGATTTGGTGGGCGGGGACCCTCGGCCTCCGATGTGGTGGTCGGGGCCCCTCGGCCTCTGCTTTGGTGGGCGGGGCCGGGCCCCTCGGCCTCCGCTTTGGTGGGCGGGGCCGCTCGGCCTTCGATTTGGTGGGCGGGGCTCCTCGGCCTCCGATTTGGTTGGCGGGGCCCCTCGGCCTCCGATTTGGTGTGTGCTCTGCCTGGGGCCCCTGTGCTCTGCCTGGGGCCCCTGTGCTCTGCCTGGGGCCCCATGTTCTGCCTGGGGCCCCTGTGCTCTGCCTGGGGCCACTGTGCTCTGCCTGGGTGTAGGACACTGGTGACGTCACTTATCTCCGGACATTAGCTCCGGACAATAGCTCCGGACAATAGCTCCGGACAATAGCTCCGGACAAAGCCACGGAAGTTGGCACAAATTGCAGGAAGTAGTATTCTAGGCAATTATATATTAGATATCTTTTTCAATCCATATTCAAAAATATGTTCCACGTCCTAATCGAACTAACGCATTTCTAGCGAACAGACTAAGGTGCTGCGTGCGCTCTAAATGCATCAGTTTGATCACCATGTGGAACGTGTTTTAGTATTTTTTAAATAACATGGATTGAACAAAGCATTTATCATAATTTTAACCTTGAAAGTGCCATGAATCCTTGGTGTTAGTGGAAATTTGTTGTGGATAATGTCAAAGCACCATAACATTCTTGTAAAACTGTATTTGGAAATTATGTTGCTGTATATTGTTTGTTCTTGACTCTGTTTTCATTTACAGGGGATAAATATATGGAGGCCACTCAAGAAACATCAATACACGGAAAACAGCCCCAGATATTTCTAAGCAGCATCTCAGATGATCTGCACACTATAAGGCAGCAGATGGAAGGTCATAATAAAAGTCGAAAAGTAGCAGAGCAATGGCTGCAAATTGGGCTTATTCTGGATGCACTGGTTTACCGGGTTTACCTGTTCTTCATGGTCGTTTATGCTGTTGTACTTGGAGCTATATGGGCGACATGGTATCAAGCATGAATTCTGGAATGTTTTCTCATGAAATAAATAATTATTGTATAAATAGAATGAATTTAAGTCAGAAATGTTGAGAAACTGATAACTCAACTTAAGCTACTGAAGCTTGAATATTTGTGTTCTGATATTAAACAGTCCAAACATTACATTTACCTTGTATTTTTAATTTATTAAAACAAAATGGAAAAAAAAGGTGAGCAAAAATGTTCAGACGTAGTCGGACTAGAGCCCTGCAAGCCTCTTCCTACCTGGCAGCATCCCCAGCACCTCTTCTGACTTGTAGACCCGGCGTGCCATCATTGTGCTTCGCACCATAACGATGATATTGCGAGGGTCCTGCAAGTGTTTTTGCTAAAATATAAACTAAGCATAATATTGTCTTGTAAGTAGACATTTGTAAGTATACCGTACTTTTCTTTCTTCATTTCAAATAATGTAATACAAAGATACAGTGATTTCTTAATCTTTTACTTAGGGTAGTGCCACAATATTGCAAAAGAACAAACTTTCTGTAGGTTTCTAAATAAAATATTGTCTTACATAAGAGTGGCCATTGATAGCCGAATATGTCACTAAGGGCTCATACCCATTTGCGAGAAAAAAAATGGTCCGATTTCGAGACCGAAAAAACAGATGAGTGCTATGCGGGTGTCATGTGAGTGTAATCCCATTTCTGTGCGATTTTTCCACGGAACATCCATATGACATGTGTATGCAATCCTTATGCAATGCGATTTTAACATGCGGTTTTACATACAGGAGTTCTCTCTATGTAAAAGCTCATGTTAAAATCGCATTGTAAAATACAGCTGTACACATCGTTTTAATACCAAATAATCTTCAATATATATATATATATTAGATAGATAGATTACAAGCCGGCAGATGCCGCGTACAGTATAAAATAGAATAGGTTAGAATAGATAGAATAGATATATACACCTAGTATAGGTGTATATACATATATACAGTACAGACCAAAAGTTTGGACACACCTTCTCATTTAAAGATTTTTCTGTATTTTCATGACTATGAAAATTGTACATTCACACTGAAGGCATCAAAACTATGAACTAACACATGTGGAATTATATACTTAACAAAAAAGTGTGAAACAACTGAAAATATGTCTTATATTCTAGGTTCTTCAAAGTAGCCACCTTTTGCTTTGATTACTGCTTTGCACACGCTTGGCATTCTCTTGATGAGCTTCAAGAGGTAGTCACCAGAAATGGTCTTCCAACAGTCTTGAAGGAGTTCCCAGAGATGCTTAGCACTTGTTGGCCTTTTGCCTTCACTCTGTGATCCAGCTCTCCCCAAACCATCTGGACTGGGTTCAGCTCTGGTGACTGTGGAGGCCAGGTCATCTGGTGTAGCACCCCATCACTCTCCTTCTTGGTCAAATAGCCCTTACACAGCCTGGAGGTGTGTTTGGGGTCATTGTCCTGTTGAAAAATAAATGATGGTCCAGCTAAACGCAAACCAGATAGAATAGCATGCCGCTGCAAGATGCTGGATGCTGAATAAATCCCCAACAATGTCACCAGCAAAGCACCCCCACACCATCACACCTCCTCCTCCATGCTTCATGGTGGGAACCAGGCAAGTAGAGTCCATCCGTTTACCTTTTCTGCGTCACACAAAGACACGGTCATTGGAACCAAAGATCTCAAATTTGGACTCATCAGACCAAAGCACAGATTTCCACTGGTCTGATCTCCATTCCTTGTGTTCTTTAGCCCAAACAAGTCTCTCCTGCTTGTTGCCTGTCCTTAGCAGTGGTTTCCTAGCAGCTATTTTACCATGAAGGCCTGCTGCACAAAGTCTCCTCTTATCAGTTGTAGAGATGTGTCTGCTGCTATAACTCTGTGTGGCATTGACCTGGTCTCTAATCTGAGCTGCTGTTAACCTGCGATTTCTGAGGCTGGTGACTCGGATAAACTTATCCTCAGAAGCAGAGGTGACTCTTGGTTTTCCTTTCCTGGGGCGGTCCTCATGTGAGCCAGTTTCTTTGTAGCGCTTGATGGTGTTAGGGTTTGCGGAACGCACCGAATATATTTATTGATGTGATTGGTGCGTTCGCCACCCAGGATCCACCGTGCAGGAAATATCCTGCCGCTAAGTAAATGGCGGCACAATATGGCGGTATTAACCAGCTCTGTTAGCTTCACAGAGCGGCCGAGAAAGCAAAGCTCCCTGCCCTGTTAACTCTCACAGAGGCACAGGCTAACTACCCAGATGGGAGCAGTCAGTGGTCATTCATGCACACAACACTCCTCGCCGGAGGTGCCAGCATTCTAGGGGCTTATTTCAGCCGGGTCCCTGAATACTCTCATACACAATCTCCTCGCCGGAGGTGCCAGCATTCTAGGGGCTTATTTCAGCTGGGTCCCTGAACACATTCACGCATATGACCACAGTGGCGCAAAGCATGTAACTTTAGAAGATACTAACGCATGGCCGTGCGGCCATGCGAGCCTTAAATAGCTGCAGCACGTACAGGACCTTAAAAAAAGAGGACCAATGAGAGACTGCTACTGAGTCTGCGTACCTACAGGACCTTCCTAGAAAGACCAATAGACTTGGCTGCAGTACCTGAACATGTGACCCTTGATCTCCACTGAGAGATCTTACCCTGGGCATGCTCAGTGTGTGCAAAGCAGGACTTAGTCCCAGAAAAGCCTGTTCACCGTAGATCAGTGCAGGGTACAATAGCAGAGCCTGGAGAGGCAGCAAAAACCCTTTGCACTGAATCAGACTCAGTGAGACGCTGGGACCGACGTCTCCGCTGAGCAGGCTCCACTGCGGCCGATGGAGAATGGGAGACCGCAGCAGAGACGGATCGAGATTCCCCCTGTGCAGCAGAGGAAACTCGACTCCTAACATTACCCCCCTCCTAGGGCCCCCCTCTTTGAGCCTCGCTACGCTCAAAAGCTGCAATGAGCAGCGGAGCCCGAATGTGCTCTACAGGCTCCCAGGTTCTATCCTCTGGACCGTGACCCTTCCAATCCACCAGATAAAATTTCTTGCCACGTACCACCTTGCACCCCACGATAGCATTCACCTCAAACTCATCCATGGATGAACCCGATGTCCCGGCAGATGACTCAGAAAACCAGGACAAATGAACGGGCTTTAAGAGGGAAACGTGAAAGATATCGGTGATACCAAGGCGTGGAGGAATAGCCAAACGGTAGACCACAGGGTTCACCTGTTCCAGAACCTTGAACAGACCAATGTAGTGAGGCGCAAACTTAGTGGACTCAACTCGCAGCCTGATGTTACGGGCGGAGAGCCACACTAAGTCGCCAGGAGCAAAGGTCGGAGCGGGGCGCCGGTGTGTATGAGCCGAGACCCTCATTCTCTCCTTGGAGGCCTGGATGGCATCCTGTGTGTGGTCCCAGATGTCACGTGCCTCCACCGCCCAGTCTGCCACCCTTGAATCGGTGGATGACACGGGCATGGGCACAGGGACATGCGGATGCTGGCCGTAATTAAGGAGAAAAGGAGTCTGACCAGTGGAATCGGCTACCGCGTTGTTCAAGGCAAATTCTGCCCAAGGTAGCAAAGATGCCCAGTCATCCTGCCTAGCAGAGACAAAATGTCGCAAGTATGTCACCAGAGTCTGATTGGTTCTCTCTACCAACCCATTCGTCTCGGGATGATATGCAGAGGAGAGATTCAGCTCTATGCTGAGTAAACAGCAGAGCTCTCTCCAAAACCGAGACGCAAACTGGGGACCCCGGTCACTGACAACTTTATCAGGCATTCCATGTAAGCGGAAAATATGTTTAATGAACAACGCCACCAAGGCCTGTGCAGAAGGTAACCGTGGTAGCGGTACCAAATTGTTGTGAATTCCGTTCTCGGGCTCCCTCCAGTGGTCGTGAATGGTACTTTGTTGAGTTCTGTTCGTGGGCTCCCTCTGGTGGCTTTGAGTGATACTGCTGGTCTTTAGCTGGGCTCCAGCTGCCTCGTTTTCTGCAGTGCTGGTTGCCTATTTAACTCCACCTAGATCTTTACTTGTTGCCAGCTGTCATTGTATTCAGTATTGGTTCAGTTCTCTCTGGGACTTCATGTGTGACCTGTCTCCTCCTGGAGAAGCTAAGTTCATGCTAGTTCATTTTTGCTCATTGCTTTTGGAAAATGTTTCTCAGTATATGATAAGTTCAGTCCAGCTTGCTTATATGCTATTTTCTTGCTAGCTGGAAGCTCTGGGGAGCAGAGTTGCTCCCTCACATCGTGAGTCGGTGTGAGGGTCTTTTGTACTCTCTGCGTGGATATTTTGTAGTATTTTATACTGACCGCACAGTTCCCTTGCTATCTTCATACTATTTAGTACTAGTGGGCCTCTTTTGCTAAAACCTGTTTTCATTCCTATGTTTGTATTTTCCTCTTAACTCACCGTCATTTTTTGTGGGGGGCTGACTTTTCTTTGGGGAAATTTCTCTGAGGCAAATGAGGCTTTTGTTTCTCTCTAGGGGTAGCTAGCTCTCAGGCTGTGAAGAGGCATCTAGGGAGAGTTAGGTACGCTCCACGGCTGCCTATAGTGTGTGTGATAGGATCAGGTTTGCGGTCAGTAAAGTTCCCACGTCCCCAGAGCTTGTCCTATATTTCTGGTTTACCTATCAGGTCATTCCAAGTGTTCCTAACCACCAGCACCATAACACCAAATGCACCATTTTCGAGAAATGATCGGTGATGACCCAAATGATGGTACAGCCATGAGACTTGGGCAAACCCACCACAAAGTCCATCCCGACCATCTCCCAGGGTCTGTCTGCCACCGGCATGGGGTAAAGTAACCCAGCAGGCCATTGCCGTGAAGACCGATTCTGGGCGCAGGAGACACACGCCCGAATATAGTCCCCGACGTCACGGGCCATATGCGGCCACCAGTATGTCCTCGCCAAAAGCTCAGATGTCCTCTTGGTTCCAACATGTCCACCCACTCTGGACGAGTAAGCCCAAGAGAGAACCTCCGGTCGCAAATTTGCTGGCATGAAAGTCTTGCCCGGGGGCACGGACTCTAGCGAAACCGGAGCCACAGTTCTCAGGCTCTCAGAGGGGACAATAAGCCGAGGCTCCTCATCCTCCTCCTCAGATGACACTACGGAGCGGGAGAGAGCGTCGGCACGAATGTTCTTCTCCCCAGAGAGAAAATGGAGAGTAAAATGGAACGGGAGAAGAACAGGGACCATCTGGCCTGGCGAGAATTCAGCCGATGGGCTGTCTGTATGTACACCAAGTTTTTGTGGTCGGTGAATACTTGGAAGGGAAAGCGAGCTCCCTCCAAGAGGTGTCTCCACTCAGAAAAAGCTAACTTCATTGCTAGCAACTCCCTGTTCCCGATGGAATAATTCCTCTCCGCTGGTGTGAAGGTCTTGGAGAAGAAGAAGCAAGGATGCTTCCGACCTTGAGCATCCTTTTGGAAAAGGACTGCTCCAGCACCAACGGATGAGGCATCCACCTCCATTATAAATGGCTTATCTACATCGGGGCGATGTAGAATAGGAGCGCTAGCGAAGTGTGACTTAATCGAAAGGAATGCCTTGGAGACATCCTCCGACCACAACTTGGGATTTGCTCCCTTCTTGGTGAGGGCAACCAAGGGAGCTACCAAAGTTGAAAAGTGTAGAATGAACTGGCGATAGTAATTGATGAACCCCATAAAGCGCTGCACCGCTTTAAGTGAATGGGGTTCCTGCCAGTCCATCACAGCCTGTAGTTTGGCAGGATCCATAGTCAAACCCTGGGCAGAGATGATATAACCAAGGAATGGCAAGGACTCCTGCTCAAACACACACTTCTCCAACTTGGCGTAGAAGGAGTTTGCCCATAAGAGGTCGAAGACTTTGCGAACATCTCTCAGTTGGGAGTCAATATCTGGAGATTAGATGAGAATATCATCTAGATAGACTACGACCGAGGTGGTGAGCATCTCCCGGAAGATGTCGTTCACAAAGTCCTGGAAAACGGTTGGGGCATTACAGAGCCCGAAGGGCATCACCAGATATTCATAGTGCCCATCCCTGGTGTTAAAGGCCGTCTTCCACTCGTCCCCCTCATGGATGCGAATCAGGTTATAAGCACCCCGCAAATCTAATTTAGCATCTAGCCCTTGCTCCCCGTAGCCTATCAAAGAGCTCAGATATCAGGGGTAGTGGGTACTTGTTTTTAACGGTGATGGCGTTAAGACCCCTGTAGTCAATGCATGGACGTAATTCTCCACTCTTCTTCTGCACGAAGAAGAACCCAGCCCCTGCAGGTGACACTGACTTCCTAATAAAACCTCTTGCCAGATTCTCTTGGATATACTGAGACATTGCCTCCTGTTGTGAATTTGGTTTTTGGGCTCCTGTTATGACCCCAATGGCGAGGGTCTCAGAGGAACGTGGAAGTCTGCAGAATACAAAAATCCAGCTCATAGGGCAGTGGTAACTGGGTTGACCATATATCTACTCCTAACGCCAACACTAGAAGTAGCCGGGGATCATTCCTACGTTGATTCTAGATGACACGCGCCAGCCGGAGAATCTAGCTACCCCTAGTAGAGGAAAACAAAGACCTTTCTTGCCTCCAGAGAAGGGGACCCCAAAGCTGGATAGAAGCCCCCCACAAATAATGACGGTGAGGTAAGAGGAAATGACAAACACAGAAATGAACCAGGTTTAGCACAGAGAGGCCCGCTTACTGATAGCAGAATAAAGAAAGGTAACTTATATGGTCAACAAAAACCCTATCAAAATCCACACTGGAAATTCAAGAACCCCCGAACCGTCTAACGGTCCGGGGGGAGAACACCAGCCCCCTAGAGCTTCCAGCAAAGGTCAGGATATAGATTTGGAACAAGCTGGACAAAAATACAAAACCAAAACAAATAGCAAAAAGCAAAAGGCAGACTTAGCTGATATAACTGGAACCAGGATCAGTAGACAAGAGCACAGCAGACTAGCTCTGATAACTACGTTGCCAGGCATTGAACTGAAGGTCCAGGGAGCTTATATAGCAACACCCCTAACTAACGACCCAGGTGCGGATAAAAGGAATGACAGAAAAACCAGAGTCAAAAAACTAGTAACCACTAGAGGGAGCAAAAAGCAAATTCACAACACCGGCCACTGTTAGTTGTGTGGTAGGTTTAGCTCACGGTCAGCTCGAGATTCCATCACCCAAGAGCTAGTCTGTTATTTTAGTTCTCTGAAGTTCCCTTGCCATTGGGAACCATGACAGTATGGCCAGCCAAGGGTTAAAACCGTTGGCAGAAGAAAGGAGAGAAAAAGAAGTCTGCAGATTTTTTTTTTTTTCTTCTGAGCTTGCTCTATAGTTGACTCAGTTGCATTTCTGCTCTAATTGCAGCCTTTGCCTCTCTCTCTCCTTCTAAATCCTTGAATGGCTCTGATCTCACCTGATTAAAATGGATCCTCAGAGTTTGGCTACAGGTTTGAATAATATTGCTATGAAGGTTCAAAATTTACAGGATTTTGTTATTCATGCTCCTATATCTGAACCTAGAATTTCTATACCAGAATTTTTCTCCGGGGATAGATCTCGTTTCCTGAATTTCAAATATAATTGTAAATTATTTCTTTCCCTGAGATCTCGCTCCGCTGGAGATCCCGCACAGCAGGTTAGGATAGTAATTTCCTTGCTGCGGGGTGACCCTCAGGATTGGGCATTTGCGTTGGTACCCGGGGATCCTGCGTTGCTCAATGTGGATGCGTTTTTTCTGGCTTTGGGGTTGCTTTATGAGGAACCTAATTTAGAGATTCAGGCTGAAAAAACCTTGATGGCCCTATCTCAAGGGCAAGATGAAGCTGAAATATACTGCCAAAAATTTCGTAAATGGTCTGTGCTTACTCAGTGGAATGAGTGCGCCCTGGCGGCGAATTTCAGAGAGGGTCTCTCTGATGCCATTAAAGATGTTATGGTGGGGTTCCCTGCACCTACAGGTCTGAATGAGTCCATGACAATGGCTATTCAGATTGATCGGCGTTTGCGGGAGCGCAAACCTGTGCACCATTTGGCGGTGTCTTCTGAGAAGGCTCCAGAAAATATGCAATGTGATAGAATTCTGTCCAGAAGCGAACGGCAGAATTTTAGGCGAAAAAATGGGTTGTGCTTCTATTGTGGTGATTCAACTCATGTTATATCAGCATGCTCTAAACGTACAAAAAAGGTTGATAAGTCTATTTCAATTGGCACTTTACAGTCTAAGTTTATTCTGTCTGTGACCTTGATTTGTTCATTATCGTCAATTACCGCGGATGCCTATGTCGACTCTGGCGCTGCTTTGAGTCTTATGGATTGGTCCTTTGCCAGGCGCTGTGGGTTTGATCTAGAGCCTCTGGAAGTTCCTATACCTCTGAAGGGTATTGACTCTACACCATTGGCTAGTAATAAACCACAATACTGGACACAAGTGACTATGCGTATGAATCCAGACCATCAGGAGACGATTCGCTTCCTTGTGTTGTACAATCTACATGATGTTTTGGTGCTCGGATTGCCATGGTTACAATCTCATAACCCAGTTCTTGACTGGAAAGCAATGTCTGTGTTAAGCTGGGGATGTCAGGGGGCTCATGGGGACGTACCTTTGGTTTCCATTTCGTCATCTATTCCCTCTGAGATTCCGGAATTTTTATCTGATTATCGTGATGTTTTTGAGGAGCCTAAGCTTGGTTCACTACCTCCTCACAGAGATTGCGATTGTACCATAGATCTGATTCCGGGCAGTACATTTCCAAAGGGTCGTTTATTTAATCTATCTGTACCTGAACATGCTGCTATGCGAGAATATATTAAGGAGTCCCTGGAAAAGGGACATATTCGTCCTTCTTCATCTCCCTTAGGAGCCGGTTTTTTCTTTGTATCTAAAAAAGATGGCTCTTTGAGGCCGTGTATTGATTATCGACTCTTGAATAAAATTACAGTCAGATATCAGTATCCTCTGCCACTGCTGACTGATTTGTTTGCTCGAATAAAAGGGGCTAAGTGGTTCTCTAAGATTGATCTCCGTGGGGCGTATAATTTGGTGCGAATTAAGCAGGGGGATGAGTGGAAAACCGCATTTAATACGCCCGAGGGCCATTTTGAGTATTTAGTAATGCCTTTTGGTCTTTCAAATGCCCCTTCAGTCTTTCAGTCCTTTATGCATGACATTTTCCGGGAATATTTGGATAAATTCATGATCGTGTATCTGGATGATATTTTGATTTTTTCGGATGACTGGGATTCTCATGTCCAACAGGTCAGGAGGGTTTTTCAGGTTTTGCGGGCTAATTCCTTGTGTGTGAACAGGGCCGGTTTTAGACAAAGTGGGGCCCTAGGCAAAAGTTTAAAATGAGGCCCCCAATGCTCACATACATATTGCACCATGACGCTCAAACATTTTGGTTGCATTTACATGCGTTGAGTTCAGACCGTTCGATGCGTGCGATTGACAACATTGAAGTCATTTGGCTCTTGTTTCTCGGCCTCTTTACATCGTCTGAGGACGAATCGAATGATGGGGACAGAACGCTAGTAGATCAATCTGTCCCCATATAGCATCATGCTATAAGCAGCAGGGCTGTGTGTGTGTGTGTGTGTGTGTGTGTGTGTGTGTGTGTGTGTGTGTGTGTGTGTGTGTGTGTGTGTGTGTGTGTATATATATATATATATGTGTATATATATATATATATATATATATATATATATATATATGTATATGTATATACACTCACCGGCCACTTTATTAGGTACACCTGTCCAACTTCTTGTTAACACTTAATTTCTAATCAGCCAATCACATGGCGGCAACTCAGTGCATTTAGGCATGTAGACATGGTCAAGACAATCTCCTGCAGTTCAAACCGAGCATCAGTATGGGGAAGAAAGGTGATTTGAGTGCCTTTGAACGTGGCATGGTTGTTGGTGCCAGAAGGGCTGGTCTGAGTATTTCAGAAGCTGCTGATCTACTGGGATTTTCACGCACAACCATCTCTAGGGTTTACAGAGAATGGTCCGAAAAAGAAAAAAAATCCAGTGAGCGGCAGTTCTGTGGGCGGAAATGCCTTGTTGATGCCAGAGGTCAGAGGAGAATGGGCAGACTGGTTCGAGCTGATAGAAAGGCAACAGTGACTCAAATCGCCACCCGTTACAACCAAGGTAGGCCTAAGAGCATCTCTGAACGCACAGTGCGTCGAACTTTGAGGCAGATGGGCTACAGCAGCAGAAGACCACACCGGGTACCACTCCTTTCAGCTAAGAACAGGAAACTGAGGCTACAATTTGTACAAGCTCATCGAAATTGGACAGTAGAAGATTGGAAAAACGTTGCTTGGTCTGATGAGTCTCGATTTCTGCTGCGACATTCGGATGGTAGGGTCAGAATTTGGCGTAAACAACATGAAAGCATGGATCCATCCTGCCTTGTATGGAGCATCTTTGGGATGTGCAGCCGACAAATCTGCGGCAACTGTGTGATGCCATCATGTCAGTATGGACCAAAATCTCTGAGGAATGCTTCCAGCACCTTGTTGAATCTATGCCACGAAGAATTGAGGCAGTTCTGAAGGCAAAAGGGGGTCCAACCCGTTACTAGCATGGTGTACCTAATAAAGTGGCCGGTGAGTGTATGAGTATATATATATATATATATATATATACATACACTCTAGTCTGTTCAACCATTATTTTAAAATGTGCATGGAACACACACACACACTATCACTGTATGTTTATATAGAATAATGCAAAAAATTATATATATATATATATATATATATACACACACACACACAATTAAACACACACGCACATGACACATGCTTATACACACACTTATACACACATTCATACATGTACATGGCACACACTTATATACACACATATATATGGCATGCACTCAGTGGCGTAACTACAAAGTTATGGGCCCCGGTGCGAACTTCCAAATGGGGCCCCCCACCCCACCCCGGGTC